>NC_092712.1:254346404-254963603 GCF_047496885.1 Scyliorhinus torazame | reverse complement strand
ACAATCTCTCTCTCTCTGTCAATCTCTCTCTCTCTCCAGACAATCTCTCTCTCATCCTCTCTCTCAGACAATCTCTCTCTCTCCTCTCAGACAATCTCTCTCTCTCCTCTCTCTCAGACAATCTCTCTCTCTCTCTCTCACAGACAATCTCTCTCTCTCTCTCTCTCTCTCAGACAATCTCTCTCTCTCTCTCTCTCTCTCTACTCTCTCTCTCTGCTCTCTCTCTCTCTCTCTCTCAGACACTCTCTCTCTCTCTCTCTCTCTCTCTCTCAGACACACTCTCTCTCTCTCTCTCTTCAGACACTCTCTCTCTCTCTCCTCTCTCTCTCTCTCTCCTCTCAGACACTCTCTCCTCTCTCTCCTCTCTCTCTCAGACACTCTCTCTCTCACTCGCTCTCTCTCACTCTCTCTCAGACACTCCTCTCTCTCTCTCTCACTCTCTCTCAGACACTCTCTCTCTCTCACTCTCTCAGACACACTCTCTCTCTCTCTCTCTCTCAGACACTCTCTCTCTGACACTCTCTCTCTCTCTCTCTCTCTCAGACACTCTCTCTCTCTGACACTCTCCTCTCTCTGACACTCTCCTCTCTCTGACACTCTCTCTGACACTCTCCTCTCTCTCAGACACTCTCCCCTCACACTCTCTCTCAGACTCTTCTCCTCTCTCTCACTCTGACACTCTCCTCCCTCCTCTCTCTCTCTGACACTCTCCTCTCTCTCAGACACACCTCTCTCTGACACTCACCTCCCCTCCTCTCTCTCTCTGACACTCTCCTCAATCTCAGGCACTCTTCTCTTCCTCAGGGCACTCTCTCTCTCTCTGACACTGTCCTCATCTCTCTCAGACACTGTCCTCTCTCTCTCAGACACACTCCCCTCTCTCTCCAGACACTCACCTCTCTCTCAAGACACTCACCTCTCTCTCAGACACTCACCTCTCTCTCAGACACTCTCCTCTCAGACACTTTCCTTTCTCTCAGACCTGCCTCACTCTTAGACCTTCTCACCTCTTTCAGACACTCTCTCCTCTCTCTCTCTTTCAGACACTCTCTCCTCTCTCTCTCTCCCAGACACAATCTCCTCTCTCCCAGGACACAATCTCCTCTCTCTGAGACACACTCACCTTTCTCTCAGACACTCTCCTCCTCAAACACTCTCCTCTCTCTCAGACACTCTCCTCTCTCTCAGACACTCTCCTCTCTCTCAGACACTCTCCTCTCTCTCAGACACTCTCCTCTCTCTCAGACACTCTCCTCTCTCAGACACTCTCCTCTCTCTCAGACCACTCTCCTCTCTCTCAGACACTCTCCTCTCTCTCAGACACTCTCCTCTCTCTCAGACACTCTCCTCTCTCTCAGACACTCTCCTCTCTCTCAGACACTCTCCTCTCTCTCAGACACTCTCCTCTCTCTCTCTCTCAGACACTCTTCTCTCTCTCTCTCTCTCAGACACTCTCCTCTCTCTCTCTCTCAGACACTCTCTCTCTCTCTCTCTCTCAGACACTCTCTCTCTCTCTCTCTCTCTCAGACACTCTCTCTCTCTCTCTCTCTCTCAGACACTCTCTCTCTCTCTCTCTCTCTGACACTCTCTCTCTCTCTCTCTCTCTCTCTCAGACACTCTCTCTCTCTCTCTCTCTCAGACACTCTCTCTCTCTCTCTCTCTCTCTCTCAGACACTCTCTCTCTCTCACTCTCTCTCAGACACTCTCTCTCTCTCTCTCTCTCTCTCTCAGACACTCTCTCTCTGACACTCTCTCTCTGACACTCTCTCTCTGACACTCTCTCTCTCTCTCTCAGACACTCTCTCTCTCTGACACTCTCCTCTCTCTCTCTCTCTCTCTGACACTCTCCTCTCTCTCAGACACTCTCCCCTCACACTCTCTCTCAGACTCTCTCCTCTCTCTCAGACACACCTCTCTCTGACACTCACCTCCCTCCTCTCGCTCACTCTGACACTCCTCTCTCTCTCTCTCTCAGACACTCACCTCTCTCTCAGACACACCTCTCTCTGACACTCACCTCCCTCCTCTCTCTCTCTGACACTCTCCTCAATCTCAGGCACTCTTCTCTTCCTCAGGCACTCTCTCTCTCTCTCTCAGACACTGTCCTCTCTCTCTCAGACACTGTCCTCTCAATCTCAGACACACTCCCCTCTCTCTCAGACACTCACCTCTCTCTCAGACACTCACCTCTCTCTCAGACACTCTCCTCTCAGACACTTTCCTTTCTCTCAGACCTGCCTCACTCTTAGACCTTCTCACCTCTTTCAGACACTCTCTCCTCTCTCTCTCTTTCAGACACTCTCTCCTCTCTCTCTCTCTCAGACAATCTCTCTCTCTCTCTCAGACACTCTCTCTCTCTCAGACACACTCTCCTCTCTCCCAGACACAATCTCCTCTCTCCCAGACACAATCTCCTCTCTCTGAGACACACTCACCTTTCTCTCAGACACTCTCCTCCTCAAACACTCTCCTCTCTCTCAGACGCACTCACCTCTCTCACTCACTCTCCTCTCTCAGACACACTGACCTCTCTGTCTCGGGCACTGACCACTCTGTCTCGGGCACTGACCACTCTGTCTCGGGCACTGACCACTCTCTCTCGGACACTCTCCTCTCTCTCTCTCTCTCTCAGACACTCTCCTCTCTCTCTCTCAGACACTCTCCTCTCTCTCTCTCAGACACTCTCCCCCTCTCTCAGACACTCTCCCCTCTCTCAGACACTCTCCCCTCTCTCAGACACTCTCCCCTCTCTCAGACATTCTCCCCTCTCTCAGACACTCTCCCCTCTCTCAGACACTCTCCCCTCTCTCAGACACTCTCCCCTCTCTCATCACTCTCCCCTCTCTCATCACTCTCCCCTCTCTCATCACTCTCCCCTCTCTCATCACTCTCCCCTCTCTTCAGACACTGTCTCCTCTCTCAGACACCCTCCTCTCTCCCAGACACAATCTCCTCTCTCCCAGACACAATCTCCTCTCTCCCAGACACAATCTCCTCTCTCTCAGACACACTCACCTCTCTCCCAGACTGTAGCGCACAATGACTTGCGCGAGACGAGAAGTGATGAAGTCGATCTAGGCTTTATTAAGCGATGCTTGTCCCCAGCAGCTCAGCAACAGACTGAAGCTGCGGGGAGAAGCTCGGGCTCTTATACTCCGCCTTCAGGGCGGAGCCAGAAGTTGGCAGATCCAACCAGGACCTGGGACCTGTCAGCCAATAGCATCTCCGCTTCACAGGTCCGACATGACCCCTAATACATACCACCACATTCACCCCTTGTTAAAAAGGAACCCGTCAGGGTGGTGGTTCGCATGGTGGTAGGGGTTTACAAAGCTGGCCCTGGAAAAAATTTCGGACAGTGTTAATACAGCTTTAGCCCTACACTGGGCTATGTACAAGTTTGTGAGAACTATTTACAATATGAGCAAAATACATTTTTTTGTTACAACATTCTTGATTTTCTTGGTGTCACGCAGATTCCACGAGTCGAGCGGGGGGTCTGGTCTTCCTCGTCGATCGCCTCAGCCCCGGTGGTGGTGCAGGTGCTTGCTCGGGCGTTGTCGTCTCCGGGAGCGTTTCGCTGTTTGTTCCTGTTTTACTCCTGGGCGGGCACGGGAGGAGGACCGATCCCCCCGGGAAGGGGGCGGTCGCGGGGTGCGCCGGTGGCAGGGAGGGGGTGATCGGTGTCAGAGGTGTGTGTGTGTTGCCGGCGGGCGCCAGGTCCCGCAGGGGGACCGTGTCCTGTCGGCCGTCGGGGTACGCCACGTAGGCGTACAGCGGGTTCGCGTGGAGAAGGTGAACCCTCTCGACCAACGGGTCCGATTTGTGCGCCCGCACATGTTTCCGGAGCAAGCTGGGTCCTGGGGCCGCCAGCCAGGTCGGCAGCGACGTTCCGGGGAGGTCCTCCTGGGGAAGACAAGGAGGCGCTCATGAGGAATTTGGTTAGTGGTGGTACACAGCAGCGACCGGATGGAGTGGAGAGCGTCCGGGAGGACCTCCTGCCACCGGGAAACTGGGAGATCCCTGGACCGTAGGGCCAGTAGGACGGTCTTCCAGACCGTGCCGCTCTCCCTCTCTACTTGCCCGTTCCCCCGGGGGATGTAGCTGGTCATCCTGCTCGAGGCTATGCCCTTGCTGAGCAGGAACTGGCGCAGCTCGTCACTCATGAAGGAGGACTCCCTGTCGCTATGGATATACGCGGGGCAACCGAACAGTGTGAATATGGTGCCAAGGGCTTTAATGACTGGCCGCTGTCATGTCGGGGGAGGGGATGGCGAAGGGGAAACGGGAGTACTCGTCCACCACGTTCAGGAAGTATGCGTTGCGGTCGGTGGAGGGGAGGGGCCCTTTGAAATCCAAACTGAGGCGTTCAAAGGGGTGGGAAGCCTTGATCAGGTGCGCTCTACCCGGCCTGAAAAAGTGCGGTTTGCACTCAGTGCAGATGTGGCAGTTCCTGGTGACTGTACGGACCTCCTCCACAGAGTAGGGGAGGTTGCGGGACTTTAGGAAATGGTAGAATCGAGTGACCCCCGGGTGGCAGAGGTCCTCGTGGAGGGCTTGGAGTCGGTCTATTTGTGCGTTGGCACATGTGCCGCGGGATAGGGCATCGGATGGCTCGTTCAGCTTTCCGGGACGATACAAGATCTCATAATTCAAGGTGGAGAGCTCGATCCTCCACCTTAAGATCTTGTCATTCTTAATTTTGCCCCGCTGTGCATTATCGAACATGAAGGCTACCGCCCGTTGGTTGGTGAGGAGAATGAATCTCCTGCCGGCCAGGTAATGCCTCCAATGTCGCACAGCTTCCACTATGGCTTGGGCTTCCTTTTCCACTGAGAAGTGGCGGATTTCTGAGGCGTGGAGGGTCCGGGAAAAAAAGGCCACGGGTCTGCCCGCTTGGTTAAGGGTGGCCGCCAGAGCTACATTGGATGCATCGCTCTCGACCTGGAAGGGGAGGGACTCGTTGATGGCACGCATCGTGGCCTTTGCGATATCCGCTTTGATGCGGCTGAAGGCCTGGCGAGCCTCTGTCGACAGGGGGAAGGTAGTGGACTGTATTAGCGGGCGGGCCTTGTCTGCGTACTGGGGGACCCACTGGGCGTAATATGAAAAGAAGCCCAGGCAGCGTTTCAGGGCTTTGGAGCAGTGGGGGAGGGGAAATTCCATAAGGGGGCGCATGCGTTCGGGGTCGGGGCCTATTATTCCATTGCGCACTACGTATCCCAGGATGGCCAAACGGTTTGTGCTAGAAACGCATTTTTCCTCGTTATATGGGAGGTTCAGGGCGTTAGCGGTCTGGAGGAACTTTGAGGTTGGCGTCGTGGTCCTGCTGATCGTGGCCGCAGATGGTTACGTTGTCGAGATACGGGAACGTGGCCTGCAACCCGTGCTGGTCAACCATTCGGTCCATCTCCCGTTGGAAGACCGAGTCCCCGTTCGTGACGCCAAATGGGACCCTTAGGAAGTGGTATAGACGCCCGTCTGCCTCTAAGGCGGTGTACTTGCGGTCACCTGGGCGGATGGGGAGCTGGTGGGAGGCGGACTTGAGGTCCACGGTGGAAAAAACCTTATACTGGGCAATCCGATTTACCATGTCGGATATGCGGGGGAGAGGGTACGCATCTAGCTGCGTGTACCTGTTGATGGTCTGACTATAGTCTACGACCATCCTTTGCTTCTCCCCGGTCTTTACGACTACCACCTGGGCTCTCCAGGGACTATTGCTGGCCTGGATTATGCCTTCCTTCAGCAACCGCTGGACTTCAGACCAAATAAATATCCGGTCCTGGGCGCTGTACCGTCTGCTCCTAGTGGCAATGGGTTTGCAATCCGGGGTGAGGTTTGCAAACAAGGATGGCGGTTGAACCTTGAGAGTTGCGAGGCCGCAGATAGTGAGTGGGGGTATTGGGCCGCCGAATTGGAATGTTAGGCTCTGAAGGTTACATTGGAAGTCTAATCCCAGTAATGTGGGCGCGCAGAGTTGGGGCAGGACGTAGAGCCTGTAGTTCTTAAACTCCCTACCTTGCACAGTTAGGTTTGCGATGCAGAACCCTTTGATCTCTACGGAATGGGATCCTGCAGCTAGGGAAATCTTTTGCGTGCTTGGATGGATGGTCAGAAAACAGCGTCTTACCGTGTCTGGGTGAATAAAACTTTCCGTGCTCCTGGAGTCGATCAGGCTTGGCGTCTCGTGTCCGTTGACCAGCACCGTTGTTGTCGTCGTCTGGAGCGTCCGGGGCCATGATTGATCCAGTGCCACCGAAGCTAGTCGTGGTAGTAGTGTCGCGGCGTCTTCTTCGGACCCCGTGGAGCCGTCGATGCTGGGGTCCTTTGTTGTCAACCAAGGTGGTGGCGTCCATGAATCGCACGTGGCTGGGGGTGGACAAAATGGCCGCCCCCATGGGTCGCACGTGGTCGGGGGTTGACAAAATGGCCGCCCCCATGAATTGCACGTGGCTGGGGGGTCACAAGATGGCGGCGCCCATCCTCCCCTCGTGGTGCCCGGGACCCAAAATGGTGGCGCCCGCGGGTCGTGCATGGGGCGTTGGGGGGTGTTTGGGATGTGCTGGCCCCGTTCTTCTCCGGGGATTGCGGCGACCCCCCAGGACCGGCACACTGCCGCGTAACGGCACTTTTTGCCGCAGCTTTTACAAATAGCTGCGCGGGCCGGGCTGCGCTGCCGGGGGTGTTTCGCTTGTCCGCAAAAATAGCAGCGGGCCCCCCCGGGATGGTCTGGCGCTTTTACCGCGCAAGCTTACGAGGAGGGGGTGCCAGGGAGTTGGTCGCGACAGGGGTCCACGGAGCCCAAGGGGCTGCCGCACGGGCGTTTTGTGAGGCCACATCAAGAGAGGCTGCAAGGGCCCGTGCCTCTGAGAGTCCTAGCGACTCTCTTTCTAAATGGCTTTGGCGAATTTGGGGAGAGTTCATACCTGCCACAAATGCTTCACGAATTAGCAGGTCCGTGTGTTCGATCGCGTTCACCGGCGGGCAGCTGCAGCCTCGTCCCAAAATTAGCAGCGCGGCGTAGAATTCCTCTAGCGATTCTCCGGGACTTTGCCGTCTCGTCGCAAGTTGGTGGCGCGCGTAGACCTGGTTCACGGGCCGAACGTAGATTCCCTTCAACAATGCGAGCGCCGTCGGGAAATCCTCTGCGTCTTCTATTAGAGAGTAAATTTCCGGGCTTACCCTCGAATGCAGGACCTGCATTTTCTGCTCTTCTGTGATCCGGCCGGGTGCCGTTCGGAGGTAGCCTTCAAAGCATGCTTGCCAGTGTTTGAATACTGCTGCCGAGTTCGTTGCATGGGGGCTGATCCGCAGGCATTCCGGGGCGATCCGGAGTTCCATAGTCTTTTAAGCTCGCTTAATAAATTGTAGCGCACAATGTCTTACGCGAGACGAGAAGTGATGAAGTCGATCTAGGCTTTATTAAGCAAGGCTTGTCCCCAGCAGCTCAGCAACAGACTGAAGCTGCGGGGAGAAGCTCGGGCTCTTATACTCCGCCTTCAGGGCGGAGCTAGAAGTCAGCAGATCCAACCAGGACCCGGGACCTGTCAGCCAATAGCATCTCCGCTTCACAGGTCCCACATGACCCCTAATACATACCACCACACAGACACAATCTCCTCTCTCTCAGACACACTCACCTCGCTCTGAGACACACTCACCTTTCTGTCAGACACTCACCTCCTCAGACACTCTCCTCTCTCTCAGATGCACTCAACTCTCTCTCCGGCACTCTCGCCTCTCTCACTCAATCTCCTCTCTCAGAAACACTCACTTCACTCCCTGACACGCTCCTCTCTCTCAGACACTCTCCTCTCTCTCAGACACTCTCCTCTCTCTCAGACACACTGACCTCTCTGTCTCGGGCACTCTCCTCTCTCTCAGACTCTCTCTTCTCTCTCTCTCAGACACTCTCTCTCTCTCTCTCTCAGGCACACTCACCTCACTCTCGGACACAATCATCTCTCTCGGTTACTCTTTTATTTGTTAGAGACTTTCACCTCTCTCTCTCGGACACTCTCCTCTCTCGGACACTCTCCCCTCTCGGACACTCTCCCCTCTCGGACACTCTCCCCTCTCAGACACTCTCCCCTCTCGGACACTCTCCCCTCTCGGACACTCTCCCCTCTCGGACACTCTCCCCTCTCGGACACTCTCCCCTCTCGGACACTCTCCCCTCTCGGACACTCTCCCCTCTCGGACACTCTCCCCTCTCGGACACTCTCCCCTCTCGGACACTCTCCCCTCTCGGACACTCTCCCCTCTCGGACACTCTCCCCTCTCGGACACTCTCCCCTCTCGGACACTCTCCCCTCTCGGACACTCTCCCCTCTCGGACACTCTCCCCTCTCGGACACTCTCCCCTCTCGGACACTCTCCCCTCTCGGACACTCTCCCCTCTCGGACACTCTCCCCTCTCTCACTCACTCTCCTCTCTCAGAAACACTTACTTCACTCTCTGACTCTCTCACACGCTCTCCTCTCTCTCACACGCTCTCCTCTCTCTCACACGCTCTCCTCTCTCTCACGCGCTCTCCTCTCTCTCACGCGCTCTCCTCTCTCTCACGCGCTCTCCTCTCTCTCACGCGCTCTCCTCTCTCTCACGCGCTCTCCTCTCTCTCACGCGCTCTCCTCTCTCTCACGCGCTCTCCTCTCTCTCACGCGCTCTCCTCTCTCTCACACGCTCTCCTCTCTCTCACACGCTCTCCTCTCTCTCACACGCTCTCCTCTCTCTCACACGCTCTCCTCTCTCTCACACGCTCTCCTCTCTCTCACACGCTCTCCTCTCTCTCACACGCTCTCCTCTCTCTCACACGCTCTCCTCTCTCACTCAGACACTCTCCGCTCTCACTCAGACACTCTCCACTCTCACTCAGACACTCTCCGCTCTCACTCAGACACTCTCCTCCCTCTCAGACACTGTCCACCTCTCTCTCAGACACTCTCCTCTCTTCCAGATTGTAGCGCACAAAGACTCCGTGAGACGAATAGAGTAAAGTCGATGAGGCTTTATTAAGCGTGTCTGTTCCCCCGCAGCTCGATAGTGAACTGGCTTGCGGGGGAAGACTCCGGCTTCTTATACTCCGCCTTCAGGGCGGAGCTAGAGGTCAACGGCCAACCAGGACCCGGGATCTGTCAGCCAATGACATTAGGGCTTCCAGTCCCACATGACCCCCAATACATACTACCACATTCACCTCTTGTCAAAAATGAACCCGGCGGGGTGACGCTTCGTATGGTGGAAGGGTTTACAGGGCTGGTCCTGGGAGGAAAAAAAACATTCACAAGGCAATACAGTATTGTACAATTTTGTCCTGTTGCAACTATTTACAGAGGGTATGGGAAGAAAAGCAAAATGCTCTTGTGAAAAGTCCATATTTAGTTTTAGATCGACGCCACGCGTCGGTCGGGTGGTCTGGTCGTCCGTGTCGATCGCCTCGGCCCCGGTGGTGGTGGTGCTTGTACCGGTGTTGTCGCCTCCAGGAGCCTTACGGTTTCAGCTTGGGCTTTATTCTTGGTCGGTGCTGAGGGGAGGGGAACCGATCCTCCTGGGAAGGGGGCGGTCGCGGGGTGCGGTGGTGGCAGGAAGGGGGGGGGTTGGGTTGATGGTGTCGGGGGGGTGTGCGTGTTGCCGGCGGGCGCCAGATCCCGCAGGGAGACCGTGTCCTGTCGGCCGTCGGGGTACTCCACGTAGGCGTACTGGGGGTTCGCGTGGAGGAGGTGAACCCTTTCGACCAACGGGTCCGCCTTATGTGCCCGCACATGCTTTCGGAGCAGGATGGGTCCTGGGGCCGCCAGCCAGGTCGGCAGCGACGTTCCAGAGGAGGACCTCCTAGGGAAAACCAGGAGACGCTCATGAGGCGTTTGATTAGTGCTCGTACATAATAACGACCGGATGGAGTGGAGAGCGTCCGGGAGGACCTCCTGCCACCGTGAAACTGGGAGGTCCCTGGACCGTAGGGCCAGTAGGACGGCCTTCCAGACCGTGCCGTTCTCCCTCTCTACTTGCCCGTTCCCCCGGGGGTTGGAGCTGGTCATCCTGCTTGAGGCTATGCCCTTGCTGAGCAGGAACTGGCGCAGCTCGTCACTCATGAAAGAGGACCCCCTGTCGCTGTGGATGTAAGCGGGGTAACCGAACAGTGTGAAGATGCTGTTCAGGGCTTTAATGACTGTGGTCGCGGTCATGTCAGAACAGTGAATGGCAAAAGGGAAGCGGGAGTATTCGTCCACTACATTAAGAAAATATGCGTTGCGGTCGGTGGAGGGGAGGGGCCCTTTGAAATCGAGACTGAGGCGTTCAAAGGGGCGGGAAGCCTTAATCAGGTGCGCTCCATCTGGCCTGAAAAAATGCGGCTTGCATTCCGCGCAGATGTGGCAGTCCCTTGTGACTGTACGGACCGCCTCTAAAGAGTATGGGAGATTGCGGGACTTGATGAAGTGGTAGAACCGAGTGACCCCCGGGTGGCAGAGGTCCTCGTGGAGGGTTTGGAGGCGGTTAATTTGTGCGTTGGCACATGTGCCGCGGGATAGGGCATTGGACGGCTCGTTCAGCTTTCTGGGACGATACAAAATCTCATAGTTGAAGGTGGAGAGCTTGATCCTCCACCTTAAGATCTTGTCGTTTTTGATTTTGCCCCGCTGTGCATTATCGAACATGAAGGCTACCGACCGTTGGTCCGTGAGGAGAGTGAATCTCCTGCCGGCCAGGTAATGCTTCCAATGTCGCACAGCTTCCACTATGGCTTGGGCTTCCTTTTCTACTGAAGAGTGGCGGATTTCTGAGGCGTGGAGGGTCCGGGAGAAAAAGGGCACTGGTCTGCCCGCTTGGTTAAGGGTGGCCGCTAGAGCTACGTCGGAGGCGTCGCTCTCGACCTGGGGAGGGACTCGTCGATGGCGCGCATCGTGGCCTTTGCGATATCCGCTTTGATGCGGCTGAAGGCCTGGCAAGCCTCTGTCGACAGAGGGAAGGTCGTGGTCTGTATTAGGGGGCGGGCCTTGTCTGCGTACTGGGGGACCCACTGGGCGTAGTATGAAAAGAACCCCAAGCAGCGTTTCAGGGCTTTTGGGCAGTGCGGGAGGGGAAATTCCATGAGTGCGCGCATACGTTCGGGGTCGGGGCCTATTATCCCATTGCGCACTACGTAGCCCAGAATGGCTAGCCGATCGGTGCTAAAAACGCACTTGTCCTCGTTGTACGTGAGGTTCAAGGCTTTGGCGGTCTGGAGGAATTTTTGGAGGCTGGCGTCGTCGTCCTGCTGATCGTGGCCGCAGATGGTTACATTGTCGAGATACGGGAACGTGGCCCGCAACCCATGTTGATCAACCATTCGGTCCATCTCCCGTTGGAAGACCGAGACCCCGTTTGTGACGCCAAAAGGGACCCGTAGGAAATGGTATAATCGCCCATCTGCCTCGAAGGCTGTGTACTTGCAGTCACTTGGGCGGATGGGAAGCTGATGGTAGGCGGACTTGAGGTCCACGGTGGAGAAGACTTTATATTGGGCAATCCGGTTGACCATGTCGGATATGCGGGGGAGAGGGTACGTGTCTAGTTGTGTGTACCTGTTGATGGTCTGGCTATAGTCAATGACCATCCTTTGTTTCTCCCCTGTCTTCACTACTACCACCTGCGCTCTCCAGGGACTATTGCTGGCCTGGATTACGCCCTCCTTTAGTAGCCGCTGGACTTCGGACCGAATGAAGGTCCGGTCCTGGGCGCTGTACCGTCTGCTCCTAGTGGCGACGGGTTTGCAATCTGGGGAGAGGTTCGCAAACAAGGACGGGGGTTCCACCTTGAGCGTTGCGAGGCCGCAGATAGTGAGTGGGGGTATTGGGCCGCCGAATTTGAACGTAAGGCTCTGTAGATTGCATTGGAAATCTAATCCCAGCAAGGTGGGGGCACAGAGTTGGGGAAGGACGTTTAGTTTGTAGTTTTTGAACTCCCTCCCCTGCACCGTTAGGGTAACTATGCAGAATCCCTGGATCTGTACAGAGTGGGATCCTGCAGCTAGGGAAATCTTTTGTGCGCTGGGATAGGTGGTCAAGGAACAGCGTCTTACCGTGTCGGGGTGTATAAAGCTCTCCGTGCTCCCGGAGTCGACTAGGCATGGCGTCTCGTGGCCGTTTATTAGCACCGTTGTCGTCGTCGTCTGGAGTGTCTGGGGCCGAGCTTGATCGAGCGTAATTGAAGCGAGACGTGGTTGTAGTAGTGGAGTGGGGTCCGTTGTTACCGTCCAAGATGGCGTCGGGGATGGACAAAATGGCCGCCCCCATACATCGCACGTGGCTGGGGGGTCACAAGATGGCGGCGGGGGTGGACAAAATAGCCGCCCCCATGCGTCGTTCAGGTCTGGGGCGGTCCAAGATGGCGGCGCTCCTCCTCCCCTCGTGGTGGCCGGGACCCAAAATGGCGGCGTCTGCGGGTCGCACATCGGCGCCTCTCCTCCCCTCGTGGTGGCCGGGACCCAAAATGGCGGCGTCTGCGGGTCGCACATGGTGTGCCGGGGGGGCTGGGGAGCGCTAGGACCGCGAGCGCTAGGACCGCGAGCGCTAGGACCGCGCGGAGCTCCCTCACCGGGAACAGCGGTGGTCGAGGCCCAAGTAGGTGGCGCCAGCGGGTCAGGCGTGGGGGCGTGGGGTGGAAGTTAGGGTGGCGTTAGGGACGCGCAAAACTCCTTCCTCTCCATGGAGAGTGTTGGCCGGGACCCAAAGCGGTAGCGCCGGCGGCGGGTCATACATGGGCTGCGGGGAGGGGGGGTTGGGGAGCGTAAGCGGTGTGCAGAGCTCCCTGTGCTCCCGGGACAGCGACGACCTCGCGGGACCGGCACACAACCGCATAATGGCCCTTTTTCCCGCAGCTTTTGCAGATAGCTGCGCGGGCCGGGCAGCGCTGCCGGGGGTGTTTCGCCTGGCTGCAGAAATAACAGCGGGCGCCCCCGGTGCGACTCGGCGTTTGGACCGCGCAAGCCTGTGGGGTGTCCGGGGGGGTGGGGGGTAGGGGGTTTGCCGCGACAGGTACGTACGGGGCCCAATGGGTTGCCGCGCGGTCGGGGGTGTAGGCGCAGGTATTACGCGCGGCCACGTCTAGGGAGGCTGCTAGGGCCCATGCCTCTGAGAGTCCTAGCGACTCTTTTTCTAGAAGTCTTTGGCGGATTTGGGAGGATTGCATACCTGCCACAAAAGCATCGCGCATTAACATGTCCGTGTGTTCGTTTGCGTTCACCGACGGGCAGCTGCAGGCTCGTCCCGAAATCAGCAGCGCGGCGTAGAATTCGTCCATCGATTCTCCGGGAGCTTGCCGTCTCGTCGCGAGCTGGTAGCGAGCGTAGATTTGGTTAACTGGGCGAACGTAGAGACTTTTCAGTGCTGTGAACGCCGTCTGGAAATCCTCCGAGTCTTCGATGAGGGAGAAAATCTCCGTGCTCACCCTCGAGTGCAGGACCTGCAGTTTTTGGTCTTCTGAGACTCGGCCGTTGGTCGTTCTGAGGTAGGCCTCGAAGCAAGTCTGCCAGTGCTTGAAGGCTGCTGCCGCGTTCACTGCGTGGGGGCTGATCCTCAGGCATTCCGGAATGATCCTGAGCTCCATAGTCCTTTTTAGGCACGCTTAATAAATTGTAGCGCACAAAGACTCCGTGAGACGAATAGAGTGAAGTCGATGCGGCTTTATTAAGCGTGTCTGTTCCCCCGCAGCTCGATAGTAAACTGGCCTGCGGGGGAAGACTCCGGCTTCTTATACTCCGCCTTCAGGGCGGAGCTAGAGGTCAACGGCCAACCAGGACCCGGGATCTGTCAGCCAATGATATTAGGGCATCCAGTCCCACATGACCCCCAATACATACTACCACACAGACACATTCTCCTCTCTCTGAGATACACTCACCTTTCTCTCCGACACTCTCCTCTCTCTCAGACACACTCACCTTTCTCTCAGACACACTCACCTTTCTCTCAGACACTCTCCTCTCTCTCAGACGCACTCACCTCTCTCTCCAGGCACACTCACCTCTCTCACTCACTCTCCTCTCTCAGAAACACTCACTTCACTCTCTGACACTCCCGTCTCTCTCAGACACTCACTCTCTCAGACACACTCACTCCTCTCAGACACTCTCACCTCTCTCTCTAACACTCACCTCTCTCTCAGACACGCTGACCTCTCTGTCTCAGGCACTCTCCTCTCTCTCAGACTCTCTCCTCTCAGACTCTCTCCTCTCTCTCAGACTCTCTCCTCTCTCTCACTCTCTCTCCTCTCTCTCAGACTCTCTCCTCTCTCTCAGACTCTCTCCTCTCTCTCAGACACTCTCCTCTCTCTCTCTCAGACACTCTCCTCTCTCTCTCTCAGACACTCTCCTCTCTCTCAGACATTCTCTTCTCTCTCTCTCTCAGACACTCTCCTCTCTCTCTCAGACACTCTCCTCTCTCTGTCAGACACTCTCTCTCTCAGACACTCTCCTCTCTCTCAGACTCTCTCCTCTCAGACTCTCTCCTCTCTCTCAGACTCTCTCCTCTCTCTCACTCTCTCTCCTCTCTCTCAGACTCTCTCCTCTCTCTCAGACTCTCTCCTCTCTCTCAGACACTCTCCTCTCTCTCTCTCAGACACTCTCCTCTCTCTCTCTCAGACACTCTCCTCTCTCTCAGACATTCTCTTCTCTCTCTCTCTCAGACACTCTCCTCTCTCTCTCAGACACTCTCCTCTCTCTGTCAGACACTCTCTCTCTCAGACACTCTCCTCTCTCTCAGACACTCTCCTCTCAGACACTGCCCTCTCTCTCAGACACTCCTCTCTCTCAGACACTCCTCTCTCTCAGATACACCTCACTCTTTGACACTCTCCTCTCAGACACTTTCCTCTCTCACAGACATGCCTCACTCTCAGATCTTCTCACCTCTCTCAGACACTCTCCTCTCTCTGAGACACTCACCTCTCTCTCAGGCACTCTCACCTCTCTCAGCCACACAACTCTCTCTCAGACACACTTTCTTCTCTCTCTCAGACACTCTCACCTCTCTCAGACACACTCATCATTCTCTTACACCCTCATCATTCTCTGACACCCTCATCTTTCTCTGACACCCTCATCTTTCTCTCTCAGACACAGTCACCTATCTCACTCACTCTCCTCTCTCAGAAACGCTTACTTCACTCTCTGACACTCTCCTCTCTCTGACACTCTCCTCTCTCACTCAGACACTCACCTCTCTCACTCAGACTCTCCTCCCTCTCAGACACTCTCCCCTCTCCCAGACACACTCATCTCTCTCTCAGACACTCTCCTCTCTTCCAGACACAATCTCCTCTCTCTGAGAAACACTCACCTTTCTCTCAGACACTCTCCTCTCTCTCAGACTCTCTCCTCTCTCTCAGACACTCTCCTCTCTCTCTCTCTCAGACACTCTCTCCTCTCTCTGTCAGACACACTCACCTCACTCAGACACTCTCCTCTCTCTCAGACTCAATCTCCTCTCTCTCTCAGACACTCTCCTCACTCTCAGACACTCTCTCAGACACTCTCCTCTCTCTCAGACACACTCATCTCTCTCTCAGACACTCTCCTCTCTTCCAGACAAAATCTCCTCTCTCTGAGAAGCACTCACCTTTCTCTCAGACACTCTCCTCTCTCTGAGACACTCCCCGCTCTCTCAGACACTCCTCTCTCTCTGAGACACTCCTCTCTCTCAGATACACCTCACTCTTTGACACTCTCCTCTCAGACACTTTCCTCTCTCACAGATATGCCTCACTCTCAGACCTTCTCACCTCTCTCAGACACTCTCCTCTCTCTTGAGACACTCACCTCACTCTCAGGCACTCTCATCTCTCTCAGCCGCACAACTCTCTCTCAGACACACTTTCTCCTCTCTCTCAGACACGCTCCCCTCTCTCAGACACACTCATCTCTCTCTCAGACACTCTCCTCTCTTCCAGACAAAATCTCCTCTCTCTGAGAAGCACTCACCTTTCTCTCAGACACTCTCCTCTCTCTCAGACTCTCTCCTCTCTCTCAGACACTCTCTTCTCTCTCTCTCTGACACTCTCTCCTCTCTCTGTCAGACACACTCACCTCACTCAGACAGTCTCCTCTCTCTCAGACACTCTCTCAGACACTCTCCTCTCTCTCAGACACTCTCCTCTCTCTCAGACACTCTCCTCTCTCTCAGACACTCTCCTCTCTCTCCGACACACTCCTCTCTCTCAGACACTCTCCTCTCTCTCCGACACTCTCCTCTCTCTCCGACACTCTCCTCTCTCTCCGACACTCTCCTCTCTCTCAGACACTCTCCTCTCTCTCAGACACACTCACCTTTCTCTCAGACACACTCACCTCTCTCTCTCAGACACACTGACCTCTCTCTCAGGCACTCTCACCTCTCTCTCAGGCACTCTCACCTCTCTCTCAGACACTCTCACCTCTCTCTGAGACACTCTCCTCTCAGACACTCTCCTCTCTCTGAGACACTCCCCTCTCTCTCAGACACTCCTCTCTCTCT
Organism: Scyliorhinus torazame; assembly: GCF_047496885.1. Classification (NCBI taxonomy): domain Eukaryota; kingdom Metazoa; phylum Chordata; class Chondrichthyes; order Carcharhiniformes; family Scyliorhinidae; genus Scyliorhinus; species Scyliorhinus torazame. The sequence goes on along the minus strand of NC_092712.1, from coordinate 254,947,112 downwards.
GAGACACTCCTCTCTCTCAGATACACCTCACTCTTTGACACTCTCCTCTCAGACACTTTCCTCTCTCACAGACATGCCTCACTCTCAGATCTTCTCACCTCTCTCAGACACTCTCCTCTCTCTGAGACACTCACCTCTCTCTCAGGCACTCTCACCTCTCTCAGCCACACAACTCTCTCTCAGACACACTTTCTTCTCTCTCTCAGACACTCTCACCTCTCTCAGACACACTCATCATTCTCTTACACCCTCATCATTCTCTGACACCCTCATCTTTCTCTGACACCCTCATCTTTCTCTCTCAGACACAGTCACCTATCTCACTCACTCTCCTCTCTCAGAAACGCTTACTTCACTCTCTGACACTCTCCTCTCTCTGACACTCTCCTCTCTCACTCAGACACTCACCTCTCTCACTCAGACTCTCCTCCCTCTCAGACACTCTCCCCTCTCCCAGACACACTCATCTCTCTCTCAGACACTCTCCTCTCTTCCAGACACAATCTCCTCTCTCTGAGAAACACTCACCTTTCTCTCAGACACTCTCCTCTCTCTCAGACTCTCTCCTCTCTCTCAGACACTCTCCTCTCTCTCTCTCTCAGACACTCTCTCCTCTCTCTGTCAGACACACTCACCTCACTCAGACACTCTCCTCTCTCTCAGACTCAATCTCCTCTCTCTCTCAGACACTCTCCTCACTCTCAGACACTCTCTCAGACACTCTCCTCTCTCTCAGACACACTCATCTCTCTCTCAGACACTCTCCTCTCTTCCAGACAAAATCTCCTCTCTCTGAGAAGCACTCACCTTTCTCTCAGACACTCTCCTCTCTCTGAGACACTCCCCGCTCTCTCAGACACTCCTCTCTCTCTGAGACACTCCTCTCTCTCAGATACACCTCACTCTTTGACACTCTCCTCTCAGACACTTTCCTCTCTCACAGATATGCCTCACTCTCAGACCTTCTCACCTCTCTCAGACACTCTCCTCTCTCTTGAGACACTCACCTCACTCTCAGGCACTCTCACCTCTCTCAGCCGCACAACTCTCTCTCAGACACACTTTCTCCTCTCTCTCAGACACGCTCCCCTCTCTCAGACACACTCATCTCTCTCTCAGACACTCTCCTCTCTTCCAGACAAAATCTCCTCTCTCTGAGAAGCACTCACCTTTCTCTCAGACACTCTCCTCTCTCTCAGACTCTCTCCTCTCTCTCAGACACTCTCTTCTCTCTCTCTCTGACACTCTCTCCTCTCTCTGTCAGACACACTCACCTCACTCAGACAGTCTCCTCTCTCTCAGACACTCTCTCAGACACTCTCCTCTCTCTCAGACACTCTCCTCTCTCTCAGACACTCTCCTCTCTCTCAGACACTCTCCTCTCTCTCAGACACACTCCTCTCTCTCAGACACTCTCCTCTCTCTCCGACACTCTCCTCTCTCTCCGACACTCTCCTCTCTCTCCGACACTCTCCCCTCTCTCAGACACTCTCCTCTCTCTCAGACACACTCACCTTTCTCTCAGACACACTCACCTCTCTCTCTCAGACACACTGACCTCTCTCTCAGGCACTCTCACCTCTCTCTCAGGCACTCTCACCTCTCTCTCAGACACTCTCACCTCTCTCTGAGACACTCTCCTCTCAGACACTCTCCTCTCTCTGAGACACTCCCCTCTCTCTCAGACACTCCTCTCTCTCTGAGACACTCCTCTCTCTCAGATACACCTCACTCTTTGACACTCTCCTCTCAGACACTTTCCTCTCTCACAGATATGCCTCACTCTCAGGCCTTCTCACCTCTCTCAGACACTCTCCTCTCTCTGAGACACTCACCTCACTCTCAGGCACTCTCACCTCTCTCAGCCGCACAACTCTCTCTCAGACACACTTTCTTCCCTCTCTCAGACACTCTCACCTCTCTCAGATACACATCACTCTCAGACACTCTCCTCTCTCAGACACTCTCCTCTCTCGGACACTCTCCTCTCTCGGACACTCTCCTCTCTCGGACACTCTCCTCTCTCGGACACTCTCCTCTCTCGGACACTCTCCTCTCTCGGACACTCTCCTCTCTCGGACACTCTCCTCTCTCGGACACTCTCCTCTCTCGGACACTCTCCTCTCTCGGACACTCTCCTCTCTCGGACACTCTCCTCTCTCGGACACTCTCCTCTCTCGGACACTCTCCTCTCTCGGACACTCTCCTCTCTCGGACACTCTCCTCTCTCGGACACTCTCCTCTCTCTCAGACACCCTCATCATTCTCTTACACCCTCATCATTCTCTGACACCCTCATCATTCTCTGACACCCTCATCTTTCTCTGACACCCTCATCTTTCTCTCTCAGACACAGTCACCTCTCTCACTCACTCTCCTCTCTCAGAAACACTTACTTCACTCTCTGACACTCTCCTCTCTCTCTGACACTCTCCTCTCTCTCTGACACTCTCCTCTCTCTCTGACACTCTCTTCTCTCACTCAGACACTCTCCTCTCTCACTCAGACACTCTCCTCTCTCTCAGACTCTCCTCCCTCGCAGACACTCTCCCCCTCCCAGACACAATCTCCTCTCTCTCAGACACACTCCCCTCTCTGAGACACACTCACCTTTCTCTCAGACACTCTCCACTCTCTCAGACACACTCACCTCTCTCTCCAGACACACTCACCTCTCTCACTCACTCTCCTCTCTCAGAAACACTCACTTCACTCTCTGACACTCCTCTCTCTCTCAGACACTCTCTCTCTCTCAGACACTCTCTCTCTCTCAGACACACTCACTCCTCTCAGACACTCTCACCCCTCTCAGGCACTCTAACCTCTCTCTGTAACACTCACCTCTCTCTCAGACACGCTGACCTCTCTGTCTCAGGCACTCTCCTCTCTCTCAGACTCTCTCCTCTCTCTCAGACTCTCTCCTCTCTCTCAGACTCTCTCCTCTCTCTCAGACACTCTCCTCTCTCTCTCTCTCTCTCTCAGACACTCTCCTCTCTCTCAGACATTCTCCTCTCTCTCTCTCTCTCAGGCACTCTCCTCTCTCTCTCTCTCTCTCTCTCTCACTCTCCTCTCTGTCATATACTCTCCTCTCTCTCAGACACTCTCCTCTCTCTCTCTCAGACACTCTCCTCTCTCTCTGACACTCTCCTCTCTCACTCAGACACTCTCCTCACTCTCAGACTGTCCTCCCTCTCAGACACTCTCCCCTCTCCCAGACACACTCATCTCTCTCTCAGACACTCTCCTCTCTTCCAGACACAATCTCCTCTCTCTGAGAAACACTCACCTTTCTCTCAGACACTCTCCTCTCTCTCTCAGACACTCTCTCCTCTCTCTGTCAGATACACTCACCTCACTCAGACACTCTCCTCTCTCTCAGACTCAATCTCCTCTCTCTCTCAGACTCTCTCCTCTCTCTCAGACACTCTCCTCTCTCTCTCAGACACTCTCCTCTCTCTCAGACACTCTCCTCTCTCTCAGACACTCTCCTCTCTCTCAGACACTCTCCTCTCTCTCAGACACTCTCCTCTCTCTCTCAGACACTCTCTCCTCTCTCTGTCAGATACACTCACCTCACTCAGACACTCTCCTCTCTCTCAGACTCAATCTCCTCTCTCTCTCAGACACTCTCCTCACTCTCAGACACTCTCTCAGACACTCTCCTCTCTCTCAGACACTCTCCTCTCTCTCAGACACTCTCCTCTCTCTCAGACACTCTCCTCTCTCTCAGACACACTCATCTCTCTCTCAGACACTCTCCTCTCTTCCAGACAAAATCTCCTCTCTCTGAGAAGCACTCACCTTTCTCTCAGACACTCTCCTCTCTCTGAGACACTCCCCTCTCTCTCAGACACTCCTCTCTCTCAGATACACCTCACTCTTTGACACTCTCCTCTCAGACACTTTCCTCTCTCACAGATATGCCTCACTCTCAGACCTTCTCACCTCTCTCAGACACTCTCCTCTCTCTTGAGGCACTCACCTCACTCTCAGGCACTCTCACCTCTCTCAGCCGCACAACTCTCTCTCAGACAAACTTTCTCCTCTCTCTCAGGCACGCTCCCCTCTCTCAGACACACTCATCTCTCTCTCAGACACTCTCCTCTCTCGGACACTCTCCTCTCTCGGACACTCTCCTCTGTCGGACACTCTCCTCTGTCGGACACTCTCCTCTGTCGGACACTCTCCTCTCTCGGACACTCTCCTCTCTCGGACACTCTCCTCTCTCGGACACTCTCCTCTCTCGGACACTCTCCTCTCTCGGACACTCTCCTCTCTCGGACACTCTCCTCTCTCGGACACTCTCCTCTCTCGGACACTCTCCTCTCTCGGACACTCTCCTCTCTCGGACACTCTCCTCTCTCTCAGACATTCTCCTCTCTCTCTCTCTCAGGCACTCTCCTCTCTCTCTCTCTCTCTCTCTCTCTCACTCTCCTCTCTCTCAGACACTCTCCTCTCTCTCAGACTCTCTCCTCTCAGACACTCTCTTCTCTCTCTCTCTCAGACACTCTCTCCTCTCTCTCTGACACTCTCTTCTCTCACTCAGACACTCTCCTCTCTCACTCAGACACTCTCCTCTCTCTCAGACTCTCCTCCCTCGCAGACACTCTCCCCCTCCCAGACACAATCTCCTCTCTCTCAGACACACTCCCCTCTCTGAGACACACTCACCTTTCTCTCAGACACTCTCCACTCTCTCAGACACACTCACCTCTCTCTCCAGACACACTCACCTCTCTCACTCACTCTCCTCTCTCAGAAACACTCACTTCACTCTCTGACACTCCTCTCTCTCTCAGACACTCTCTCTCTCTCAGACACTCTCTCTCTCTCAGACACACTCACTCCTCTCAGACACTCTCACCCCTCTCAGACACTCTAACCTCTCTCTGTAACACTCACCTCTCTCTCAGACACGCTGACCTCTCTGTCTCAGGCACTCTCCTCTCTCTCAGACTCTCTCCTCTCTCTCAGACTCTCTCCTCTCTCTCAGACTCTCTCCTCTCTCTCAGACACTCTCCTCTCTCTCTCTCTCTCTCTCAGACACTCTCCTCTCTCTCAGACATTCTCCTCTCTCTCTCTCTCAGGCACTCTCCTCTCTCTCTCTCTCTCTCTCTCTCTCACTCTCCTCTCTCTCAGACACTCTCCTCTCTCTCAGACACGCTTCTCTCTGTCATATACTCTCCTCTCTCTCAGGCACTCTCCCCTCTCTCTCTCTCTCTCTCAGACACTCTCCTCTCTCTCTGACACTCTCCTCTCTCACTCAGACACTCTCCTCACTCTCAGACTGTCCTCCCTCTCAGACACTCTCCCCTCTCCCAGACACACTCATCTCTCTCTCAGACACTCTCCTCTCTTCCAGACACAATCTCCTCTCTCTGAGAAACACTCACCTTTCTCTCAGACACTCTCCTCTCTCTCTCAGACACTCTCTCCTCTCTCTGTCAGATACACTCACCTCACTCAGACACTCTCCTCTCTCTCAGACTCAATCTCCTCTCTCTCTCAGACTCTCTCCTCTCTCTCAGACACTCTCCTCTCTCTCTCAGACACTCTCCTCTCTCTCAGACACTCTCCTCTCTCTCAGACACTCTCCTCTCTCTCAGACACTCTCCTCTCTCTCAGACACTCTCCTCTCTCTCTCAGACACTCTCTCCTCTCTCTGTCAGATACACTCACCTCACTCAGACACTCTCCTCTCTCTCAGACTCAATCTCCTCTCTCTCTCAGACACTCTCCTCACTCTCAGACACTCTCTCAGACACTCTCCTCTCTCTCAGACACTCTCCTCTCTCTCAGACTCTCTCCTCTCTCTCAGACACTCTCTTCTCTCTCTCTCTCAGACACTCTCTCCTCTCTCTGTCAGACACACTCACCTCACTCAGACACTCTCCTCTCTCTCAGACACAATCTCCTCTCTCTCAGACACTCTCCTCACTCTCAGACACTCTCTCAGACACTCTCCTCTCTCTCAACACTCTCCTCTCTCTCAGACACACTCCTCTCTCAGACACTCTCCTCTCTCTCCGACACTCTCCTCTCTCTCAGACACTCTCCTCTCTCTCAGACACTCTCCTCTCTCTCAGACACTCTCCTCTCTCTCAGACACACTCACCTTTCTCTCAGACACACTCACCTTTCTCTCAGACACTCTCCTCTCTCTCAGACACACTCACCTCTCTCTCAGGCACACTCACCTCTCTCTCAGACGCTCACCTCTCTCTCTCAGACACACTGACCTCTCTCTCAGGCACTCTCACCTCTCTCTCAGGCACTCTCACCTCTCTCACCTCTCTCTGAGACACTCTCCTCTCAGACACTCTCCTCTCTCTGAGACACTCCCCTCTCTCTCAGACACTCCTCTCTCTCTGAGACACTCCTCTCTCTCAGATACACCTCACTCTTTGACACTCTCCTCTCAGACACTTTCCTCTCTCACAGATATGCCTCACTCTCAGGCCTTCTCACCTCTCTCAGACACTCTCCTCTCTCTGAGACACTCACCTCACTCTCAGGCACTCTCACCTCTCTCAGCCGCACAACTCTCTCTCAGACACTCTCCTCTCTCAGACACTCTCCTCTGTCGGACACTCTCCTCTGTCGGACACTCTCCTCTGTCGGACACTCTCCTCTGTCGGACACTCTCCTCTGTCGGACACTCTCCTCTGTCGGACACTCTCCTCTGTCGGACACTCTCCTCTGTCGGACACTCTCCTCTGTCGGACACTCTCCTCTGTCGGACACTCTCCTCTGTCGGACACTCTCCTCTGTCGGACACTCTCCTCTGTCGGACACTCTCCTCTCTCGGACACTCTCCTCTCTCGGACACTCTCCTCTCTCGGACACTCTCCTCTCTCGGACACTCTCCTCTCTCGGACACTCTCCTCTCTCGGACACTCTCCTCTCTCGGACACTCTCCTCTCTCGGACACTCTCCTCTCTCGGACACTCTCCTCTCTCGGACACTCTCCTCTCTCTCAGACACCCTCATCATTCTCTTACACCCTCATCATTCTCTGACACTCTCATCTTTCTCTGACACCCTCATCTTTCTCTGACACCCTCATCTTTCTCTCTCAGACACAGTCACCTCTCTCACTCACTCTCCTCTCTCAGAAACACTTACTTCACTCTCTGACACTCTCCTCTCTCTCTGACACTCTCCTCTCTCTCTGACACTCTCCTCTCTCTCTGACACTCTCCTCTCTCACTCAGACACTCTCCTCTCTCACTCAGACACTCTCCTCTCTCTCAGACTCTCCTCCCTCTCAGACACTCTCCCCTCTCCCAGACACAATCTCCTCTCTCTCAGACACACTCCCCTCTCTCAGACACACTCACCTCTCTCTCACACTCTCCTCTCTTCCAGACACAATCTCCTCTCTCTGAGACACACTCACCTTTCTCTCAGACACTCTCCTCTCTCTCAGACACACTCACCTCTCTCTCCAGACACACTCACCTCTCTCACTCACTCTCCTCTCTCAGAAACACTCACTTCACTCTTTGACACTCCTCTCTCTCTCAGACACTCTCACCCCTCTCAGACACTCTCACCTCTCTCTGTAACACTCACCTCTCTCTCAGACACGCTGACCTCTCTGTCTCAGGCACTCTCCTCTCTCTCAGACTCTCTCCTCTCTCTCAGACTCTCTCCTCTCTCTCAGACATTCTCCTCTCTCTCTCTCTCAGGCACTCTCCTCTCTCTCTCTCTCTCTCTCTCTCTCTCTCACTCTCCTCTCTCTCAGACACTCTCCTCTCTCGCAGGCACTCTCCTCTCTCTCAGGCACTCTCCTCTCTCTCAGACTCTCTCCTCTCTCTCAGACACGCTTCTCTCTGTCATATACTCTCCTCTCTCTCAGACTCTCTCCTCTCTCTCTCTCTCTCTCTCTCTCAGACACTCTCCTCTCTCTCAGACACCCTCATCATTCTCTTACACCCTCATCATTCTCTGACACCCTCGTCTTTCTCTCTCAAACACAGTCACCTATCTCACTCACTCTCCTCTCTCAGAAACACTTACTTCACTCTCTGACACTCTCCTCTCTCTCTGTCACTCTCCTCTCTCTCTGACACTCTCCTCTCTCACTCAGACACTCTCCTCACTCTCAGACTCTCCTCCCTCTCAGACACTCTCCTCTCTTCCAGACACAATCTCCTCTCTCTGAGACACACTCACCTTTCTCTCAGACACTCTCCTCTTTCTCAGACACACTCACCTCTCTCTCCAGACACACTCACCTCTCTCACTCACTCTCCTCTCTCAGAAACACTCACTTCACTCTCTGACACTCTCCTCTCTCTCTGACACTCTCCTCTCTCTGACACTCTCCTCTCTCACTCAGACACTCTCCTCACTCTCAGACTCTCCTCTCTCTCAGACACTCTCCTCTCTCTCTCTCTCTCTCTCAGACACTCTCCTCTCTCTCAGACACTCTCCTATCTCTCTCTCAGATTCTCTCCTCTCTCTCTCTCTCTGAGACGCTCCCCTCTCTCTCTCTCTCTCTCTCTCTCTCAGACACTCTCCTCTCTCTCTCTCAGTCACTATCCTCTCTCTCTCTCAGTCACTCTCCTCTCTCTCTCTCAGACACTCTCCTCTCTCTCAGACTCTCCCCTCTCTCTGACACTCTCCTCCTCAGCCACTATCACCTCTCTCTCCAGCACACTCGCCTCCCTCTCTCCAGACACACACACCTCTCTCACTCACTCTCCTCTCTCAGAAACACTCACTTCACATTCTGATACTCTCCTCTCACTCAGACTCTCTCCTCCCTCTCTCTGACACTCTCCTCTCTCTCTGACACTCTCCCCTCTCTCAGACACTCTCCACGCTCTCTCTCTCTCAGACACTCTCCTCTCTCTCTCTCTCAGACACTCTCCTCTCTCTCTCTCTCAGACACTCTCCTCTCTCTCAGACACTCTCCTCTCTCTCTCTCTCTCTCAGACTCTCTCCTCTCTCTCAGACACTCTCCTCTCTCTCAGACACTCTCACCTTTCTCTCTGACACTCTCCTCCTCAGACACTCTCACCTCTCTCTCCGGCACACTCGCCTCACTCTCTCCAGACACACTCACCTCTCTCACTCACTCTCCTCTCCTCTCTCAGAAACACTCACTTCACTCTCTGACACTCTCCTCTCTCTCAGACTCTCTCCTCCCTCTCTCTCTGACACTCTCCTCTCTCTCTGACACTCTCCCCTCTCTCAGACACTCTCCTCGCTCTCTCTCTCACAGACACTCTCCTCGCTCTCTCTCTCTCAGACACTCTCCTCTCTCTCTCTCTCTCTCTCAGACACTCTCCTCTCTCTCAGACACTCTCCTCTCTCTCTCTCTCTCTCAGATTCTCTCCTCTCTCTCTCTCTGAGACGCTCCCCTCTCTCTCTCTCTCTCTCTCTCTCAGACACTCTCCTCTCTCTCTCTCAGTCACTCTCCTCTCTCTCTCTCAGACACTCTCCTCTCTCTCAGACTCTCCCCTCTCTCTCAGACACTCTCCTCCTCAGCCACTATCACCTCTCTCTCCAGCGCACTCGCCTCCCTCTCTCCAGACACACTCACCTCTCTCACTCACTCTCCTCTCTCAGAAACACTCACTTCACTTTCTGACACTCTCCTCTCTCTCAGACTCTCTCCTCCCTCTCTCTCTGACACTCTCCTCTCTCTCTGACACTCTCCCTCTCTCAGACACTCTCCTCGCTCTCTCTCTCTCAGACACTCTCTCCTCTCTCTCTCTCAGACACTCTCCTCTCTCTCTCTCTCTCAGACACTCTCCTCTCTCTCTCTCTCTCAGACTCTCTCCTCTCTCTCAGACACTCTCCTCTCTCTCAGACACTCTCACCTTTCTCTCCGACACTCTCCTCCTCAGACACTCTCACCTCTCTCTCCGGCACACTCGCCTCACTCTCTCCAGACACACTCACCTCTCTCACTCACTCACTCCTCTCCTCTCTCAGAAACACTCACTTCACTCTCTGACACTCTCCTCTCTCTCAGACTCTCTCCTCCCTCTCTCTCTGACACTCTCCTCTCTCTCTGACACTCTCCCCTCTCTCAGACACTCTCCCCTCTCTCAGACACTCTCCCCTCTCTCAGACACTCTCCCCTCTCTCAGACACTCTCCCCTCTCTCAGACACTCTCCCCTCTCTCAGACACTCTCCTCTCTCCCAGACACTCTACTCTCTCCCAGACACTCTACTCTCTCCCAGACACTCTACTCTCTCCCAGACACTCTACTCTCTCCCAGACACTCTACTCTCTCCCAGACACAATCTCCTCTCTCAGACACTCTCCTCTCTTTGAGACACACTCACCTTTCTCTCAGACACTCTCCTCCTCAGACTCTCCTCTCTCTCAGATGCACTCGCCTCTCTCTCACGGCACACTCGCCTCTCTCAGAAACACTCACTTCACTCTCCTCTCTCTCTCTCACAGACACTCTCTTCACTCTCAGACTCTCCCCTCTCTCTGAGACACACTCACCTTTCTCTCAGACACTCTCCTCTCAGACGCACTCACCTCTCTCTCCGGCACACTCGCCTCTCTCACTCAGTCTCCTCTCTCAGAAACACTCACTTCACTCTCTGACACTCTCCTCTCTTTCAGACTCTCCCCTCTCTCTGAGACACACTCACCTTTCTCTCTGACACTCTCCTCTCTCTCAGACTTTCACCTCTCTCTCTCCTCTCAGAAATACTCACCTCTCTCTCTGAGACACACTCACTGCTCTCAGACACACTGACATCTCTCAGACACTGTCCTCTCTCTCAGGCACTCTCACCTCTCTCTCAAGCACTCTCCTCTCTTTCAGACACTCTCACCTCTCTCTCTCAGACCTTCTCCGCTCTCTCAAACACATTCACCTCTAAGATACACTCGCCTCTCTCTCTCTCCGGCGCACTCACCTCTCTCTCAGACACTCACCTCCCTCTCAGACACGCTCCTCTCTTTCAGACGCACTCACCTCTCAGACACACTGTGGTAGTCATAGAACATAGAATTTACAGTGCAGAATGTGACTCAAACTTACACTCTGCTCTCTCTTTCATACACACACACTCACATCCTCACCTCTCTCCCTCTCACTCACTCACTCACACTCACCTCTGACACACACTGTCACCTCTCTCTCACACACACACACACACACTCACCTCTCTCACACACAAACCATCTCACCTCTCATACACACTATCACCTATCCCTCTCACACACTCACAATCTCACCTATCTCCCTCTCACACACAATGCCACTCTCACTTCTCACTCACACACATTCACATTCTTGCCTGTCTCTCACACACACTCACCTCTCTCTGTCATGCAGACTCGCACTGTCACCTCTCTCAAACACTTTCACCTCTCCCTAGCTCGCACAAGCATACACTCACTTCTCTCCCCCCCCCCCCCCACGCACACTCTCGCCTCTCTCTCTGCACACTCACACTCTCACTCTGCTTTCTCTCACACATACTCACCTCTGTCTCTCTCACACACATTTTGACCTCTCACACACATACTCACTCTTGCCTCTCTCTCACACGCACTCACACTCTCAACTCTCTCTCACACACACATTCAGCTCTCCCTTTCTCACACACACACTCTCAACTTTCCCTCTCACACAAGCACTCTCACCTCTCTCTCTCTCACACACAAACATCTCTCTCTCATACATTCACCTCTCGCTCACACACACTCACCTCTCTTGCTCATACACTCACCTCTCTTCCACACAATCTCACCTCTCACACACACACACTTGCCTCTCTCACACACTCCCACCTCTCCCTTTGTGTTATGGATGTTTAGTGTAAGGTCCGCGTTCTCATACGCCTCGGTGTAGGTGTTGACGATGGTTTGGAGCTTGGCCGCCGAGTGTGCACAGCGCACGTATCATCTGCTTTATAAGTCTGGCATAGAATACAAAATCAAAAAAGTTAACCAAAAAGTTTAAAAGTTTACAAATCACTGGTTAAATCTTAGATGAAGTGTTGTGTCCAATTCAGTCACCATACTTTAGGAAGGATGTTAAGTCCTTGGAAAGGTGCAGAAGAGATTTACTAGAATTGAACCAAGGATTATAGACTTTAGACCTGTGGAGACACTTGAGAAACTAGAATTTTTCTCCTTAGAACAAAGAAGATTACAAGGACATAGGCACCCCCATAGTCCATCAGAGAGCACCCTCCCCAATGCTAATCCTGCCCACACACCCCTACCAGAAAAACCCTCCATAAAAGGAACCCCGCAATAACAGGGAACTCCCCCACCCCTCCAATAGCAGAGAACCCCAGGAACCTGGGGCGAAATTCTCGGTTACCGGCGCCAAAAACGGCGCAAATCCCACCTGCATCACGCAGCCCCAAATGTCGCTAAGTCTCCGGCCCGGAATGGGCTAGCAGCGACTTGACGCTATCTGCGCTGGCTCACATGGTTCAGGCCGTGCGGCGTGCATGACGCCGCATAAGACGCGCTGCTCCCCCACCCGACCAGAAGACCCGACCGGATGGCCGCACACCGCTCAGTCCCGAGGTTCCAGTCCCGCGACATTGAGTCACTCCTGGACGCAGTGGAGCAGAGGAGGGAGGCCCTGTATCCCGGACACGGCTGCAGAGTCGCCCCACGCCACAGCCGTCGTCTGTGGAGGGAAGTGGCAGAGGCCGTCAGCGCTGTGGCCCTGACACCACGGACAGGCACCCAGAGCCACAAGAAGGAGAATGACGTCGTCAGGGCAGCCAGGGTGAGCCCCCCCCTCCCGTGCCCGATATCCATATCCCCCAAATCCCCCCTTCCCCATATCCCCCCTTCCCCATATCCCCCCTTCCCCATATCCCCCCTTCCCCATATCCCCCCTCCCCATATCCCCCACATTCCCCCTCCCCCATATCCCCCCTCCCCATATTCCCCCTCCCCATATCCCCTTCCCCCTATTAACCCCCTCCCCCATATCCCATCTCCCCCATATCCCCCTCCCCCATATCCCCCCTCCCCCATATCCCCCCTCCCCCATATGCCCCCTCCCCCATATCTCCCATCCCCATATCCCCCCTCCCCCATATCACCTGATCACTGCCTGCATGTCTAACCATGCATGTGAATCACAGGAGCAAACATCGAGGCACCGATCCCCGCAGATGCAGACCGCCCGTATGATGCCCCTCGGAGACCACGGGAGACGGAGAGACCCGGACCCTCTGGCATGCGATGCCCGCACGATGCCCCTCGGAGACCATGGGAGACGGAGAGACCTGGAGCAACAGGGAGACAGAGCCACCATCTCATGCGGGTGCGGCGACGCAGGCGTGTGCCACCCAGCAACGAGAGGGGCAGCCACAGGCCCCCGTCACAGCCAAGCCACGAAACCACAACCCGGGACACCCCTACCCAGGAAACTGAAATACCGGACAGTGACTCAGAGTGGATGGGTGGAGACGAACCCCCACCCCAAAGTGCCATGGACTCAGAGTCGGACGATGCACACGACACAACGCCACTGCTGTTACCAACACCCTCCACCATCGCAGAAACACTCACCTCGGTTAGGCACTTTAGTGATGAGGCGTCTGGTACACTCACTGGTGCGCACAACACAGCCGTCCCGGTACAGCAGGTGGAGGTAGGAGCAGCAGAGGGGCCGGGTGGTCGGAGGGCAGCCCAGCCCAAGCGAACATCTGCCGCCCAGATGGATCCCGGGTTCCTGGAGTTACCACACCCATCCATAGGTCCGATGCAACCACCGAACCTGAGACGAGCCAAGAGGGTGACGGCCAGCTTGCGGCGGCTGCAGTCGCAGGTGGAGGAGTCCACCCGCGTCCAGGAGCTGGCAGTGGTGCCGGTCATGCGTGCCACCCAGGCCGACACCGCACGGGTGGCGTCCGCGGTGGAGGCAATGGGTGCGACGGTGTCAGACATGGTGAGCGGTTTGCGAGGCCTGGGGCTTTCCGTGCAGGCGGCGTCTGTGGCCCAGGACATGGCTGCCCTCTCACAGGAGGCCATGAGCCAGCGCCAGCGGCAGATGGCAGAGGGGCTCAACTCCGTGGTACAGTCTCTGAAGGCCATGGCCCAGTCTCAGCAGGTCATGGCCCAGTCTCAGCAGTCCGTCGCCCAATCTCTGCAGGCCATGGCCCAGTCTCAGCAGTCCATAGCCCAATCTCTGCAGGCCATGGCCCAGTCTCAGCAGGCCATCGCTGAGGGCATCGGCGCCATTGCCCATGTGCGAGCCGGCGTCGCACAGTCACAGACAGGGATTGCCAACCCCCTGAGCTCCATGGCTGCCAACCTGCAGACCCCTGTCGATACCAGCAAAGGCCTCCAGGACTGGCAGCGCCAGATGTCGGGGGGGCGTCGGATGACCAGTCCGTTCGCATCCCCCACCCATGTAGAGCCCTGGGGGCCATCGGGCACCCCGAGGGAGGAGGAGGTGCTGGGGCCCGTTCCTGGTCCCATTGTAGGGGAAGTCCCGGAACACCTCAACACCTCGGGCTCCCCCCCCCCCTTCCGTCCCAGGTGCATCGGGTGGGCAATGGGCAGGACAGGCTGGCAGCTCGCCATCCCAGTCGCCCGGGCCGCAGCCTGGCCCATCTAGGCCAGGACGCCCCAGGAAACGGCCGCCAAAGGGATCCCGTGTCAGAGGGCAGGAATCACAGGAGTCCACCTCCAGTTCTGCTGTACCGTCTGGGGAACCACCGAGGCGTAGTCAAAGGGCCCGTAAGGCCAAACAATTAGACACTGAGTAAGTTGGCACGGGTGCAGGGCACAGATGAGTTTTAGGGGCTAGGGCACGTGCATGAACTCCTTTTGTTATTAAAGTCAATGTTACACCTACAGAAGCTGCCTTTGTGCTCTGTCCAAAGCGTGCGCGGGTGTCATGTACGTTGAGCGTAAGTGTGTGTGTGAGGGGTGGTCTTACCTCAGCCCCAGGTGAGTCTGCCCCCTTCCCCATCAACATCCCCCCAGGCAGAGGACGGGACCGTGCGCTGCAGTGTCACAGCCGCATACAGGGATGGTCCGGGTGGATGGTGGTACTGTGGCCATGGGTCAGACATCGTCCAACGATGTGGAGCCAGTAGCTCACCGCAGGGCGGGTTGTCATCATCCTCCATGGCCTGCAATAGACACGCGTCCACCGGCAACTGTGTGAGCCCGGCCGTTGTGCCGCAGGTGGATCGGCAATGGGGGGGTGGTGTGCATGCGGGTGGGTGGGTGGGGTTGGTGAGGGGGGTGAGGGTGCTGGGTGGGTGGATGGGTGGGGGGTGTGGGTGGTCGGCTGTTGCCATGGTGTGCGGTCTGTGGCCACACTACCCGATTCCCACGCCCATCTAGTCAGTGAAGCGGGCGTCTATCAGCCTGTCCCGTGCCCGCTGGCCCAGCCGGTAATGGTGGACAGCCACCCGCCCGTGTCTAGCCCGTCTGCCCTGACCATTGCCCCCATCCCCCTCATCTGAGGAGGACTGCGCCTCTTCCTGCTGCTCCTCCACTCCGCCCTCCTCTGCCTGCGGCACATCGCCCCTCTGCTGGGCTATATTGTGCAGGACGCAGCACACCACAATGATGCGGCCGACCCTATCTGACCGATATTGGAGGGCGCCCCCAGAGAGGTCCAGGCACCTGAAACGCATCTTCAGCATGCCAAAGCACCTTTCTATCACTCACCTTGTCGCTACATGGGCATCATTGTAGCGGTTCTCCGCGTCATTGCGTGGCCTCCGTTCGGCTTCATCAGCCACGATCGCAATGGGTAGCCCCTGTCGCCCAGCAACCAGCCCCTCAGCCGGGGATGGCGTCCCTCGTACATGCCGGGGATGTATGAACGCGACAACACGTATGAGTCGTGTACACTGCCCGGTAATGGGCGTTGACGTGCAGGATCATCATGCGGTGGTCGCAGACCACCTGTATGTTCATTGAATAGGTCCCCTTCCTATTGGTGAACACGGCCCTGTTATCTGCAGGTGGCCGCACGGCGACTTGCATCCCATCAATCGCGCCCTGGACTATGGGGAACCCGGCCACGGCAGAGAAGCCCACGGCCCGGGCATCTTGTCTGGCCCGGTCCACAGGGAAGCGGATGTAGCGGTGCGCAATGGCATATAGGGCGTCTGTCACTGCCCGGATGCACCGATGTCTGCGATATGCCGGACAGATCCCCACTCGGTGCCTGGAATGACCCCGTTGCATAAAAGTCCAGGGCCACCGTAACCTTGACGGACACGGGGAGAGGGTGTCCCCCGCCAGTGCCACGCGGTGACAGGTGCGCCAGCAGGTGGCAGATGTGTGCCACGGTTTCCTGGCTCATCCGGAGTCTCCTCCTGCACTCCCGGTCCGTGAGGTCCTGGTATGACAGCCGGGGCCAGTACACACGGGGCGTCCTCGGGTGCCTCCGTTGCCGTGGGGCCGCGACGTCCTCCTCCCCCTCCTCGTCCTGTCGGTCAGGTGTCCCTCCAGCCTGGTCGGCTGCCCCTCTGCGGCAGCCTGCGCCGCCTCTCTGGCACGCTTCTCCTCCTCATCCAGGGCAACATGGACATTAGCGGCTGCCGCCACGGCGGCCAACATCGCTGACTGACCGGAAAACATGACGGCCTGTGCGGGGGGACGACGACGACATGTCATCATTGCCCATACCCCCTCCTCCCTCCCAGCCAGGTGGCATGGACCGCATGGGTCCGACTGTTGGAGGCTGGCACCTGGCCTGGTGGACCAACTCACATGCCCTCGCACCCCCCCTCCCCGGCACAGACTCCCCCCCCCTCCCACCCCCCCCCCCCCCCGCGTCCCTCCCCGGCACGGACCCCCGTCCCCCTCCCTGGCACGGACCCCCCGTCCCGTCCTGCTCCCCGGCACGGACCCCCCCCATTCCCCCTCCCCGGCATGGACCCCCCGTCCCCCTCCCCGGCATGGACCCCCGTCCCCCTCCCCGGCACGCACCCCCGTCCCCCTCCCCGGCAGTCATCCTCCCCCTCCCGGCACTCCCCCGGAGCCTAGCCCACTCTAAACACCCCCCCCCCCCCGCCGCTACACACACACACACACACACACACACAACCCTACACACACCTATCCCCCACACATACAGACTGCGGCCACGCCATCGCCTCTCCAGCGGCCAACCCCCCAGGCCGTCACCCACCTCCACGCTGGTCGGCGTCAACCATGAGCACTGGTTGACGCCAATTAATAGGTGGTTTGATTTACGCCGACGTGACCCATGATCACGTCGGCGGGACTTCGGCCCATCCGGACGGGAGAATATCGGCAGCCCCGAAATCCATTGCCTTGCGCCCACCCGTGCCATTCTCCGAGGTGTGCGGCGCGATTGACGCCCCGCCGACTTTTCTCCCTTTGGAGAATTCGGCGGGCGGCGGGGACGGGATTCACGACGGCCCACGGCGATTCTCCGACCCGGTGGGGGGGTCGGAGAATCTCGCCCCTGATCCCTGATGTGAAAATAACCACAATGTTTATAAACATCGAGGAATTAAATACTTCGATTTCCTCTTGGGGGGGGGGGGGGTTCTCTCCTGTGGAGGGTTCCTGTTATGGGAGTTCCATGTTATGGGGGCTCTTTGATATAGGGGCTTCCCTGTTATGGGTTTTTTTCCCTGCTATGGGGGTAGATTCCCCGCTATGGGGGTATACTCCCTGCTCATGGAGGTTCCTTGCTATGGGGGGATTCCCTGATTTGGGGTGAGGGCTCCCTGCCATGGGGGGGGGGAGGGATCTCCTGCTATGAGGGGGCTCCCTGTCATGGTGGATGGGGTTTCTGATGGGGGTCTCTGGTGGGGGTCTCTGATGGGGGGTCCTGATGGCGTCTCTTGGGGGTCTCTGGTAGGGGGATCTAATGTGGTCTCTAGTGGGATGCCTTTGGTAGGGGGGGTCTGATGGGGGTCTCTGGTGGGGCCTCTGGTCGGGACTCTAGTGGGGGGTCTTTGGTAGTGGGGTCTGATGCGGGCCTCTGTAGGAGGTCTCTGGTGGGGGGATCTGATGGGGTCTGTAGTGGGGGGTATTTGATGTGGGGGGGTTCTGATAGGGGAGTCTGGTGGGTGGGCCGTGGGGGTGGGGGAGCGGAGGGGGCGGGTCACCCTCATGAGTGCATTCTGTGGGGGGAGCAGGATGACCCAGAAATTCCTGTGGTGGTGGGGGGTGGGATATCGCACTTGTGATGAGGCAGAATTTACGTTGCAGAGGAGAGGGGGCTATCCGCTAGACCTCGCTATCAGGCCGCCTGCTCCAAATTGCAGCCCGATAGCGGGATTCATGATGGATTCCCATGTTATTCCCACCATGCATACATTTGCATGGCAAGAGACAGTGAATCACTTCTGGGCACTGCTCCCAGGGCAATTGCAAACCAGAAGCGACTCAGCTCTGGCGGAAGGACACAGCTCCAAAACGGAGAATCCAGCCCATTGAATCTTTTAAATAAGTAGACCAACGTGTTACAATATATCTCTGGGGCCTGAATCTTACAGCATGACTAAGGTGGATGATATTTCTACCTGGTGTCAGGTATGTGATACATTAGCAATGGATGAATTGCTGAATTCAGACTTCAGCAGGAATATGGTAAAGATCAGAAGTCATGCTTTTGAGCCTGGACTATCATAGAATTTACAGTGCAGAAGGAGGCCATTCGGCCCATCGAGTCTGCACCGGCTCTTGGAAAGAGCACCCTACCCAAGGTCAACACCTCCACCCTATCCCCATAACCCAGTAACCCCACCCAACACTAAGGGCAATTTTTGGACACTAAGGGCAATTTATCATGGCCAATCCACCTAACCTGCACATCTTTGGACTGTGGGAGGAAACCGGAGCACCCGGAGGAAACCCACGCACACACGGGGAGGATGTGCAGACTCCGCACAGACAGTGACCCAAGCCGGAATCGAACCTCGGACCCTGGAGCTGTGAAGCAATTGTGCTATCCACAATGCTACCGTGCTGCCCTAGACTACTCAGGAGATTTCTAAGTATATCATAAAAAATGTGATGGAAGAACTCAGGTCATGAAAGCCGAGATGTTGAGCAGTTTTTTGAACTCCACCAATGCTTTTGGAGTGCCAACTTGTCCTTATTTTTACCACTGCTTCAGAAGATTATAGGTTCAAATCCCAGTCCAAAATTTGAGCAAATAACCTAGGCACTTTAATGAAAAATTGCTACATTTTCTATGAAATAACTATCCTAGTGTAGAATATTAAGTGAATGTTGCTTTGATCGGCTGAGTTAGACATACAAGTTCCCACAGTGAAGAGAATTCTCTTGGTGTCATGTTCAACAATAATCCTCCTCCTCATCAAACACCACAAAGCAGGATTTTCACTGGACTTTGCAGTCTGAGAATTGGCTGCATTGTTCAGCTACATAACAATATTAGCTGCATCTTAGAAAAAGTAATTCAGGTGAGGTGCAACATTTCTCAGGATGTTAGATGGCACTACATGTTTTTATTGTTTTTTTTGCCAATATTTGACTCACTCAGGTGCATTGAAACGTGGAAACATAGACAATAGGAGACAAAGTAGGCAATTCGGCCCTTTGAGCCAACTCCACCATTGAGCATGATCCTCTATCTCAGTGCCACATTCCTGCTCTCTGCCCCATACCCATTGACCCCTTTAGAGACTTGGAATCTATTTCCTTCTTAAATATATTCAAAGACTTGGCCTCCACAACCTTCTGTGGCAGAGAATTCCACAGGTGCACCACCCTCTGAGTGAAGAAATTTCTCCTCATCTCAGACCTAAATGGCTGACCCCATATCCTGAGACTGTGACCGCTTGTACAGACACCACCTCCAGCCAGAGGAAACAACATCCCTGCATCCAGTCTGTCTAGCCCTGTCAGAATTTCATACCTTTCAATTAGTCTCAGCTCTATTGAGGTATAGAGCTTCAAAGCGTACTCACAGTGAGCTTTGCGCACGAGCAGTGGGAGGAAGGCCACATCTGGAGCGAGGCGACAGGCAGAGTGAGGTTTAAGCTTTAAACTTGGGAATTTGAAGCAGAGTGGGGATTCGCAGCAGAGTGGGACGAGGTGCTCTTTACTTTTTCTCCTTGTGTACCTTTCAAATCTTCAGAGAGTGGTCTTGCCCTGCTGCAGCTGAGGATACAAGGGAGAGAGCTGCTTGGTAAATAGGGGACAAGGTCGGTAACTTTCATTAATCATAGTTTGAAAATAAGTTTTGAGGTTTATAATCTGTAAGGGCTCTAATTGGTGGTAACAAGGACAAGCAAAGAAGGGCCATAGAAAATTAGAGTTCATCAAACTAGTCGGCAGGGAGTGAACTGGGGAGGAGGAACTTTGAAACAGCAGGTATTATAGAATCATAGAATTTACAGTGCAGAAGGAGGCCTTTCGGCCCATCAAGTCTGCACTGGTCCTTGGAAACCACCCTATCCCCGTAACCCAGTAACCCCACCAAAACGTTTTGGAAACTAAGGGGCAATTTAGCATGGCCAATCCATCTAACCTGCATATCTTTGGGCTGTGGGAGGAAACTGGAGCACCCAGAGGAAATCCACACAGACATGGTAGAAAGTGCAAACTCCACACAGACAATCACCCCAGGCCAGAATTAAACCTGGGTCCCTGGAGCTGTGAGGCAGCAGTGCTAACCACTGTGCTACCATGCTGTATTAATAACTCACCTGTTGGGTATCAGGGACTGGGGAAAAAAACTGAACAGTGATGTCACAGTAAAGCTGTGACCTGATTGGCTGGTTGGGAATCTGTTCTAAATTTGAAAAACTATAGTAATTAACTAAGTAGAGGAATAACTTGGAGGTTAGTGCCTTTATCGGTGAAATCCAGCGCAAGGGCCATATAGTTAATTTTAACTTAAATTTAATAAGTACTTATTTTAACGTAATTGATTAATTCGTACTAAATTTAATAACTATTTGTTTTGATTTAATTACTTAGTGTTAGATATGTCAGTCAGGGGGTGCAGTGCTCTAACTGTGAGATGTGGGAGATTTGTGATGCTTGAAGGGATCCGATTGACTGCATCTGCATGAAGTGTACCCAATGGCAACTCCTCACAGACCGTGTGGTTCAGTTGGATGCAGATAGTGGAAAACATCATAGACAGGAGTGGAATTATGATATACTAGCCATCAGGAGGACATGGATGAGGGAGGGACAGGATTGGCAGTTTGACATCCTGGGATACAGAATCTTCAGGAGGGATGGTTAGGGGACAAAAGAGGGGGAGGCATTGCGCTATTAGTTAAGGAGTCAATTACTACAATTGGGAGACATGATATCTTGGAGGTGGCATTTAAATGAAGCTTTGTGCGTAGAGCTTAGGAATAAAAAATGGAAAGCCACATTGCTAGGTGTTTATTAAAGACCCCCAGATAGTCAGTGTGTAAAAATAATAATAGCGTAATTATAGTGGGTGATTTCAACTTTCCCAACATTAACTTGGATAGTCATTGTGTTAAGGGCTTAGATGGAGCAGAGGTGATAAAATGTATACATTAGAACATTTTAGCTCAACATGTGAAGGGTTCAACAAGGGATGGTGCAGTGCTGGACCTAATTCTGGGGAATGAAGCTGGCCAGGTGGTTGATGTGATGGTGGGGGAGCATCTTAGTGATAGCGACCACAACATAGATTCATAGATTCATAGAATTTACAGTGCATGGTGTAACTGTTTACATGGTGCAATTAAGTTTGTTATGGACAAGGAAATAGACAAATTGCAGAAAAAGGTCTTGGATTGGGGAGAGCAGACTTTAGTAAAATAAGGCAGGATCTGGCCAAGGTAGATTGGAACAAGTTACTGGTGGGGAGATCTAGAAAAGAGCAGTGGGGGGTGTTCAAAGAGGAAATGGGGAGGGGACAGGCCCAGCATGTAGGAAGGAGTAACCATGGATGGCCAGAGATATTCAGGATACAATGAGAAGGAAGAGAGAGGTTTTTAATAAGTACAAGGGGAGCAAATCAACAGAGGCATTAGCGAAGTACAGAAAGTGCAAAATGGAGCTTAAGAAAGCAATTAGGAGGGCAAAGAAGGGATATGAGAAATCTCTGGCTGGTAAAAGTAGCGAAAATCCCAATATATTAGGGTCTATGGGGAGTATCTGTGGGTGGAGCCAGTGGACATTGGTCGGGTGTTAAATGAATATTTCACATCTGCCTTCACACAAGAGAATGAAGAGGCAGATATGGAACGTTGGGTGAGAGACTGTGAGGTTATTGAGCAAGTTGTCATAGGGAGGGACAGGTATTGGAGATTCTGGCAGGCTTAAAAGTGGGGAAATCTCCAGGTCCAGATGAATTGTGTTCCAGGATGCAGTGGGAGGCGAGCGAGGCGATTGCAGCGGCCCTGATGCAAATTTTTTATTCTTCTCTGGCCATGGGAGATGTGCCAGGGGACTAGAGAACAACAAGTGTGGTCCTACTATGAAGAAAGGCTGTAGGGATACAATAATAATAATAATAATAATCGCTTGTCACAAGTAGACTTCAATGAAGTTACTGTGAAAAGACCCTAGTCGCCACATTCCAGCGCCTGTTCGGGGAGGCTGGTACGGGAATTGAATCTGTGCTAGCACAGTGGTTAGCACTGTTGCTTCACAGCCCCAGGGTTTCCGGTTCGATTCCTGGCTTGGGTAACTGTCTCTGCAGAGTCTGCATGTTCATTCCATCTGCGTGGGTTTCCTCCGGGTGCTCTGGTTTCCTCCCACTGTCCAAAGATGCACAGGTTAGGTGGATTGGCCATGCTAAATTGCCCTTAGTGTCCAAAAAGGTTAGTTGGGGATACTGGGTTATGGGGATAAGGTGGAGGTGCGGGCTTAAGTAGGGTGCTCTTTCCAAGACTTGATGGGCCGAATGGCCTCCTTCTGCACTGGAAATTCTATGATTCTATGATAAACCAGGCAACTACAGACCAGTGAGTCTCACGTCAGTGGTGGGGAAACTAATGGATAAAATTCTGAAGGAGAGAATCTATCTTCACTTGGAGAGGCAAGGTTTGATCAGGAATAATCAGCATGACTTTGTCAAAGGGAGGTCATGCCTAACAAATTTGATTGCATTTTTTGAGCACAGGACTAAGTATGTAGATGAAGGTAGTGCAGTTGATGTAATTTATATGGATTTCAGCAAAGCGTTTGACAAGGCCCCACATGGGAGACTTATAAAGACGACAAATGCACAGGGGATACAGGGGAACTTGATAAACTGGATTCAAAGCTGGCTGAGCTATAGGAGACAGAGGGTGATGACAGACGGCTGTTTTAGTGACTGGAAGCCAGTGTCCAGTGTGTACCACAGGGATCTGTGCTGGGTCTCCTATTATTCATCATTTATATAAATGACTTAGATGACTATGTGGGGGGTAGGATCAATAAGTTTGTGGAATGACCCAAAGATAGGCCGGGTGGTTATCAGTGAGGCTGAGAGTCTTGGGTTACAGGGAGATGGAGGCAGGCTGGTCAAATGGGCAGAAAAATGGCAGATGGAATTTAATCCTGAGAAGTCTGAGGTGTTACACTTTGGAAGGAGCAATTTGACAAGGAAATATTCAATGAGTGGCACCACACTGGGAAGTCCTGAGGAACAAAGAGACCTTGGCGTGTTTGCAAATATATCTCTGGAAGCAGAAGGGCAGGTTAATAGAGTGGTGTAAAAGACATATGGTACACTTGCCTTTATCAATCGTGTCATAGATTACAAAAGCAGGGCGGTCATGTTGGAGTTATATAGGACATTGGTGAGGCCACTGTGTGCAGTTCTGGTCGATACATTATAGGAAGGATGTGATTGCACTGGAGGGGGTGCAGAGGAAATTTCACAAAAATGGAATGCACTGCTTGGGAGGGTGGGAGAGGCTTTGTAAATAGCTTACACGCCAAACTGTTATACTGTTAAAGTTGAAAATGGCAATAAAAATATACATTTATAAAGTTTTTCCTCAAATCCCCCCTGAACCTCCCGCCCCTCACCTTGAACATGTGTCCCCTCCTAAATGACCTTTCAACTGAGGGGAACAGCTGTTCCCTATCCGCCCTATCCACATCCTTTAAAAAGTACCTGGATGAGCACTTGGCCAATCTTAACATTCGAGGCTATGGGCCAAGTGCTGGCAAATGGGATTAGGATAGGCAGGTCAGGTGTCTTTCATGCGGCGGTGCTGACTCAATGGGCCAAAGGCCTTTACTGCACAGTATTTTTCTGTGATTCTGAGATCCCCTCTCATTCTTCTAAATTCCAGTGAATACAGGCCTAATAGACCCAATGTCAATCCCATGAGAATCCTGCCATCCCAGCCATCAGTCTGGTGAACCTTCACTGCATCCCTCAATGCCAAGTATATCCTTTCTTGGATAAGGAGATCAAAACTGCACACAATACTCCAGGTGTGTTCTCACCAAGCTGCAGCTGCAGTAAGCCATTATTGCTCCTGTACCCAAGACCTCTTGCAATGAAGACCAACATCCCATTTGCTTTCCTAACTGCTTGCTGCATCTCTGCATGCTTGCTTTCAGTGATTGGTGTGTGAGGACAGCCAAATCTCTTTGTGCGCTAACATTTCCACATCTCTTACCATTTAAATAATATTCTGTCATTCTGTTTCTCTGTTCAAAGTGGATAACTTCACATTTATCCATGTTATGCTGCATCTGCCAGGTATTTGCCCACTCAACTTGTCTAATTCACCTTGAAGCCTCTCAACACCACCACATGCCTTACCACTCACATTACCACCAGGGCTTGTGTCGTCTGCAAACTTGGAATTATTACATTTGGTTCCCTCATCCAAATCATTGACATACTTTTGTAAGGGCCACGAAGAATCCAGCACGAGTTTTAAGGATACAAAGTATTAACATTTATTTACTATAACATATATACATAACAGTAGCAGTAACTTCCCTTGCCACATACTCCTTCCTGCTGGTTCCTGAACTGGCCAGCTTATTTATACTAGGAGTTTACTAGTGGTTTCTCCGCCCCCCTCATTGGGGAAGCTCATACTCCCACAGGATTGTGGGATAGTCATTAGTCCCCAGCCAATGGTAAGTAGGCAGGTTATAACACATACATTGTGAATGGCTAAGTACTGATCCCTCCGCAACCCCACTAGTCACTGATTGCCACTTCATAAAAGGCCCATTTATTCCAGCTCTGTTTCCTGTCTGCTAACCAATTCAAAATGCATGTCAATATATTACTTCGAATCCCATGCCCCTTAATTTCATACACTAACCTCTTATGTGAGACTTTATCAAAAGCTTTTTGAAAATGCAAACACACCACATCCACTGATTCACCCTTATCTTTTCTACTAGTTTTCACCCTCAGAATCTCCAGTTGATTTGAAAATATGATTTCGCTTTTATAAATTTATGTTGACTTTATGTAATCCCATTGGTATTATGTCCTGTTATCACATCCTTTATAATAAACTCTACCATCTTCCCAACTACTGATGTTAGATTAATCAGTTTGTAATTCCGTTTTCTCCCTCCCTCCTTTTTTAAATAGTGGGTTTACATTTGTCACTCTTCAATCTGCCAGGACTGTTCCAGAAACTGCAACATTTTGGAAGATGACAATTAACACATCCACTATTTCCATGGCCACTTCTTTTAGTACCCTGGGATGCATTTCTGAGAAGTTATTTGTGTCTTCCTCCATGAAGACAGAATTAAAATAGTTGTTTAATTGCTCTGCCATTTCCTTGATCTCCAGCATAAACTTTCCTGTTTTGAACTGTAAGGGACCTTCGTTTGTCTTCACTAATCTTTTTGTTTTCATATACCTATGTAGCACCATCGATCACACACGAGGAGAGACGTAGAGAACTTCAATCGAGGCTTTATTGAGCAGACTTGTTCAGACTTGTTCCCCAGCAGCTCAGTCACAGAATGCAGCTGCGGGGAGTAAACCGGGTTCTTATACCCCGCCTATCTGGGTGGAGCTCAGTAGGCGGCAGATCCAATCGGGACCCAGCATCTGTCCTCCAATAGCTCCTCGGCATTCATGGTGAACCGTATTACCCCTAATACATACCACCACATTCTCCCCTTGTTAAACAGGAACCCGGCGGGGTGGTGGGTGGTATGGTGGTAGGGGTTTACAGGGTCGGTGCCTTAACCATTGAACTATATGCAACCATGCCGCTTTTACTGGGCCACTGAATGATTCACATTTTACCCGATTAGCAGCGTTAACTATTTACAACATTGCCGCTTTACTGGGCCACTGAATTATATACATCTTAAGTCGACTCGATGAGTCGAGATGGTGCTCTGGTCACCCTCTCCGATCGTCGCAGCCCGAGTGGTGGTGGCGGTGGTGGTGGTGGCTCAGGTCCGGTCAACTCTGGGAGCATCGTGCTGTCCCTCTCTGTTTCCTTACTCCTGGGCGGGCCTGGGAGGAGAACCGATCCCCCCGGGAAGGGGGTGGCTGTGGGGTGCACCGGTGGGAGTGAGGGGGTGGTGATTGGTGTTACGGGGGTGTGGGGAGCTCCGGCGGGCGCCAGGTCCCACAGAGAGACCGTGTTCTGTCGGCCGTCTGGGAACGTCACGTAGGCGTACTGCGGGTTTGCGTGGAGTAGATGTACCTTTTCCACCAGTGGGTCTGATTTGTGCGCCCACACATGTTTCCGGAGCAGGATGGCTCCCAGGGCTGCCAGCCAGGTCGGAAGTGACGTTCCAGAAGCGGACGTCCTAGGGAAGACAAGGAGGCGCTCGTGCGGCGTTTGGTTCGTGGTGGTACACAGCAGGGACCGGATAGAATGAAGGGCATCCGGGAGGACTTCCTGCCAGCGGGAAGTTGGGAGATTCCTAGACCGTAGGGCCAGTAGGACGGTCTTCCAGACCGTTCCGTTCTCCCTCTCTACCTGCCCGTTCCCCCGGGGGTTGTAGCTGGTCGTCCTGCTCGAGGCTATGCCCTTGCTGAGCAGGAATTGAAGCAGCTCGTCACTCATGAAGGAGGACCCCCTGTCGATATGGATGTAGGCGGGGAAACCAAACAGGGTAAAGATGGTGCAGAGGGCTTTAATGACCGTGGCCACGGTCATGTCGGGGCAGGGGATGGCGAAGGGGAAACGGGAGTATTCGTCAACGACGTTAAGAAAGTACGTGTTGCGATCGGTGGAGGGGAGGGGGCCTTTGAAATCCAGACTGAGGCGTTCAAAGGGACGGGAAGCCTTTATCAGGTGCGCTCTATCTGGCCTGAAAAAATGCGGTTTGCATTCTGCGCCGATTTGGCAGTTCCTGGTGACTGTTCGGACCTCCTCGACGGAGTACGGGAGGTTGCGGGCCTTTATAAAGTGGTCGAAGCGAGTGACCCCCGGGTGGCAGAGGTCCTCGTGGAGGGCTTGGAGGCGGTCCACTTGTGCGTTGGCACATGTGCCGCGAGATAGGGCATCGGACGGCTCGTTCAGCTTTCCGGGACGGTACAAGATCTCATAGTTGTAGGTGGAGAGTTCGATCCTCCACCGCAAGATCTTGTTGTTCTTTATCTTGCCCCACTGTGCATTATCGAACATGAAGGCTACCGACCGTTGGTCAGTGAGGAGAGTGAATCTCCTACCGGCCAGGTAATGCCTCCAATGTCGCACAGCTTCCACTATGGCATCCTTTTCTACTGAGGAGTGGCGAATTTCTGAAGCGTGTAGGGTCCGCGAGAAAAAGGCCACGGGTCTGCCCGTTTGGTTGAGAGTGGCCGCCAGAGCTACGTCAGATGCGTCGCTCTCGACTTGGAAGGGGAGGGACTCGTCGATGGCGCGCATCGTGGCCTTTGCGATATCCGCTTTGATGTGGCTGAAGGCCTGGCGGGCCTCTGTCGACAGGGGAAAAGTAGTGGACTGGATTAGTGGGCGGGCCTTGTCTGCGTACTGGGGGACCCACTGGGCGTAATAAGAAAAGAACCCCAGGCAGCGTTTCAGGGCTTTGGCACAGTGGGGAAGAGGGAACTCCATGAGGGGGCGCATGCGTTCGGGGTCGGGGCCTATCACTCCATTACGCACTAGGTAGCCCAAGATGGCTCGACGGTCGGTGCTAAACACGCATTTTTCCTCGTTGTAGGTGAGGTTGAGGGCGTTAGCGGTCTGGAGGAATTTGCGGAGGTTGGCGTCGTGGTCTTGCTGGTCGTGGCCGCAGATGGTGACGTTGTCGAGGTACGGGAACGTGGCCCGTAAACCGTGCCGGTCAACCATTCGGTCCATCTCCCGTTGGAAGACCGAGACTCCGTTAGTGACGCCAAATGGAACCCTTAAGAAGTGGTATAGCCGCCCGTCTGCTTCGAAGGCAGTGTACTTGCGGTCACCGGGGCGAATGGGGAGCTGGTGGTAGGCGGACTTAAGGTCCACGGTGGAGAAGACCTTGTCGGATATGCGGGGAAGAGGGAACGCATTTAGCTGCGTGTACCTGTTGATGGTCTGACTGTAGTCTACGACCATCCTCTGCTTCTCCCCTGTCTTCACTACTACCACCTGAGCTCTCCAGGGACTATTGCTGGCCTGGATTATGCCTTCCTTCAGCAGCCGCTGGACTTCGGACCAGATAAACGTCCGGTCCTGTGTGCTGTAGCGTCTGTGGCGACGGGTTTGCAATCCGGGGTGAGGTTCGCAAACAAGGAGGGCGGTTCGACCTTGAGTGTCGCGAGGCCGCAGATAGTGAGTGGGGGTATAGGGCCGCCAAATTTAAATGTTAAGCTCTGGAGGTTGCATTGGAAGTCCAACCCCAGGAGAGTGGGAGCGCAGAGATGGGGAGGACATACAGCCGGTAATTTTTGAACTCTCTCCCCTGCACCGTTAGGTTTGCGATGCAGAACCCTTTGACTTCAACGGAGTGGTACCCCGCCGCCAGGAAGATTTTTTGGGTGCTTGGCTGAATCACCAGGGAACAGCGTCTTACCGTGTCCGGATGAATAAAACTCTCCGTGCTCCCCGAGTCGATCAATCACGGCGTTTCATGGCCGTTCACCAGCACCTTTGTCGTTGTCGTCTCGAGCGCCCGGGGCCGCGACTGGTCGAGGGTCACCGATGCCAAACGTGGTTGGTGCATCAGATCGTTGTCTTCAGGCAGTGTGGAGCCGTACACGCTGGGGTCCTTGCCTGTCAGCCAAGATGGCGGCGTCCATGGATCGCACGCTGCCGGGGGTGGACAAAATGGCCGCTCCCATGGATCGCACGCGGCCCGTGGGTTGGAAGATGGCGGCGCCCGTCCCCCCCTCGTGGTGTCCGGGGTCCAAAATGGCGGCGCCCGTTGGTCGCCCGTGGGTCGCTGGGGGGGTTGAGCCCGTGATCCCGTTTGTTCCCCGGTGATAGCGGCGACCCCACGGGACTGGCACACCGCTGCGTAGTGCCCCTTTTTGCCGCAGCTTTTACAGGTGGCCGAGCAGGCCGGGCAGCGTTGGCGGGGGTGTTTTGGCTGCCCGCAAAAGTAGCAGCGGGGCCCCCCCCCCCGGGTGGTCTGGGATTCTGGCCGTGCATGCTTGCGGAGGGGTGGGGGGTGCCGGGGGCTCAGTCGCGGCGGGGGTCCACGGAGCCCAAGCAGCTGTAGTGCGGTCGGGGGCATAGGCGCGGGCGTTTTGGGAGGCCACGTCGAGGGAGGCTGCAAGGGCCCGTGCCTCTGTGAGTCCGAGAGAGTCTTTCTCTAAAAGTCTCTGGCGAATTTGCGACGATGCCAAACCTGTTACGTAAGCGTCTCTGATCAGGAGGTCCGTATGTTCATTCGCCGTTACCGCTGGGCAGTCGCAGTTTCTTCCCAGGATCGTCAGCGCATTGTAGAATTCGTCCAGCGATTCCCCGGGGATTTGTCGTCTCGTCGCGAGCTGGTAGCGTGTGTAGACCTGGTTGACAGGCCTAATGTAGGTCTGTTTCAGCAAGTTGATCGCCGCTGGGAATTCTTCCGCGTACTCGATGAGTGCGTAGATTTCGGGACTCACTCTGGAATGCAGGACCTGCATCTTCTGGTCTTCCGTTGGTCTGCCGGGGGCCGTTAGGAGGTACCCCTCAAAGCACGCCAGCCAGTGTTTAAACGCCGATGTTGCGTTAGCTGCTTGGGGGCCGATTCGCAGGCACTCCGGGGCGATCCGGAGCTCCATATTCCTTTTTAAGTCTGCTCAATAAATTGTAGCACCATCGATCACACACTAGGCGAGACATAGAGAACTTCAATCGAGGCTTTATTGAGCAGACTTGTTCAGACTTGTTCCCCAGCAGCTCAGTCACAGAATGCAGCTGCGGCGAGTAAACCGGGTTCTTATACCCGCCTATCTGGGTGGAGCTCAGTAGGCGGCAGATCCAATCGGGACCCAGCATCTGTCCTCCAATAGCTCCTCGGCATTCATGGTGTACCGTATTACCCCTAATACATACCACAACAACCTATAAAGTTTTACAGTCCGCTTTTATGTTACTTACAAGTTTACTCTCCTGTTCTATGTTTCCCCTTTTAATCAATCTCATGGTCCTCCTTTGCTGAATTGTGAACTGCTCCCAATTTTTAGCCGTGCTATTTTATCTAACAACAGCACGGTAGCACAAGTGGATAGCACTGTGGCTTCACAGCACCAGGGTCCCAGGTTTGATTCCCCGCTGGGTCACTATCTGTGCAGAGTCTGCACGTTCTCCCCGTGTCTGCGTGGGTTTCCACCGGGTGCTCCGGTTTCCTCCAAAGACGTGCAGGTTAGGTGGATTGGCCATGATAAATTGCCTTTGGTGATCAAAAAGGTTAGGAGGGGTTATTGGGTTCCGGGGATAGGGTGGAAGTGAGGGCTTAAGTGGGTTGGTGCAGACTCGATGGGCTGAATGGCCTCCTTCTGCACTGTATGTTCTATGTTCTAACTTTATGTGACTCCTCTTTGGATCTAATACTGCCCTTAATTTATTTTGTTCACCATGGGTGGGTCATTTTTCTTGATGCGAATGTATAACTTGCAATATATGCATTTGTTCTTTAAGTAGTAGCCATTGCCTCCCCGCCCGTGATTCCCCAATCTATCAGAACCTCAGACCTTCGTAGTTTTCTTTCTTTAGATTTTGGACCCAATTTCAGATCGGACCTCTTCACTTTGCATGCTTTGAATCGCAGATTGTAGGGATGTGGGGAATAGAATTAATTAGATCAGTCTAACAAGAAAACCAGTTTATGCACAATAGGGCAAATGGCCCTCTTCCGTGTTGCATTATCTGCAATTTTATCAAAAGTGATTTGAACTCTTTACTCATCTGGAAGGTAAATGGCAACCAGGAGTGCTGAGATAATTGGTCTGAATCCTTGTTGTAACTTCTAAGGATTTATATCACTGTGCATTATTAGTTCTTATATTTAGACTGAGAGCATACAGTGACCCAAGAGCTTCACACTTTACTGCAATCAGACAAATGTGAATGGTGAACCAAGGAAGAAGATATTAGGATCTTTGGATTCTAATGAAGTCAGTGGAAATAAAGAGCAGGAGAGATGTGAAACTGACTGCCGATTTGCCAGCATCGATTCACACTAGAACACAGAACATACAGTGCAGAAGGAGGCCATTCAGCCCATCGAGTCTGCTCCGACCCACTTAAGCCCTCACTTCTACTCTATCCCCGTAACCCAATAACCCCTCCTAACCTCTTTGGTCACTAAGGGCAATTTATCATGGCCAATCCACCTAACCTGCACGTCTTTGGACTGTGGGAGGAAACCGGAGCACCCGGAGGAAACCCACGCAGACACGGGGAGAACGTGCAGACTCTGCACAGACAGTGACCCAGTTGGGAATCGAACCTGGGACCCTGGCGCTGTGAAGCCACAGTGCTATCCACTTGTGCTACCGTGCTGCCCGCACTAGAGTGCATTATTTTTCAATAAAGTGTTCTTTTATTGTCGTTTGGAAAGATCACACGTTGTAATTACAAGAATCAGCTTCATGGCCCATCACCCGAGTGCAGCTCACAGTAGAAGCTCAGGGGGTCTCTAGATCAGCAAATACAAAGTAATAGTGGTTGTTGGGGTCATTTAGTTTCTGATCAGTAGATGGCGCCAGTTACATGCTGATGAATGACTGCTTTGTTGGCACCATCTCACTCAAATATTCTAGCCTGATGGAACATTTTCTTGCTTTCTTTAAAATTACATTGTCTTTACCTTTGAATGCACACTGCACACTCTCAGTCTAAATATGAGATCAAACAATTGCTCAGTGATGATTTGCTTTTTATCGGAAAGTGACAATCAGGAAACAGATCACTCATCCCAAGCACTCCAGGCTGCCATTTACCCTCCGTGCAAGTAAAGAGTTCAAATCACATATCAGAGAATTGCACATAATGCAACACAGAAGGCGGCCATTGGTCCTATTGTACATGTGCCATTTCTTTGAAAGACCAATCCAATTAGTTCCACTTCCCGCTTCTACCCCATAGCCTGTCAGTATTTTCTACTCAAATTGCTTGTTCAATTTGCTGTTGGAAGTTATCACTGAATCTGCTTCCACTGCCCTTGTTGCTGTCCATCCTTTCCCATTTCAATATTAATTTCAGAATCGGTGTTATTCTCATGAAAAATAATCCAAATGTTTTATGTCTCTTTTGTGAGGGCCACGAAGAATCCAGCACGAGTTTTAAGGATACAAAGTAATAACATTTATTTACAATAACATATATATATATATATATATATAACAGCAGCAACTTCCCTTGCTGCACACTCCTTCCTGCTGGTTCTAAACTGGCCAGCTTTATTTATACTTGGAGTTTACTAATGGTTTCTCCGCCCCCCTCATTGGGTAAGCTCATAAACCCACAGGATTGTGGGATTGTCATTAGTCCCCAGCCAATGGTAAGCAGGCAGATTATAACATCCCTCCCCCCAAAGTCCAAGGAATCCACCGAAGACCCTGACGAAGGAGGGCGTCGGAGTCGTTTTGCCGCATACAGGACATCATTTGCACGCGGCGCTGGATCAGGCGGCGTGTAACGAGACGGAGACCGGCGCTTCCGTGATGAACGGCGTAACGGTTGTACATCCACGGCCCGTGGACCCGAGGATTCCCCTTCTGATGCGTCCTGTGTCTCCATCTCGGAGTCAGTGTCTGCTGCCTCCGTCATGTCAGCGTCTCTATCTCCATTCGGTTCTGTAATGACCTGCGCAGGCTTCGAGTGAGGCACCAGTGGAAGATTGTGAGGACTACCTTCCCTTGTCTCTGGTCTCTGCGGCTGTAGAAATGAGCTCTGGGGGCGGGGAACCTTTGGAGGGGATAGTCTTCTGGACCGAACGTGGTCTACATGTTTTCGCTGGAGACGACCCTGGGCTTGCACCTGGTAAGATATAGGGCCCGTTTGGCGAAAGATTACGCCAGGAACCCACTGGGCACCACCAGCAAAATTCCGAACGAACACTGGGTCAACGGGCGCAAACTGCCGAATCAGCCGATGCCGAGAAAATCCCTGTCCCTGCCTTCTTGAGTGCGGTGTACTTTTGCGCCAATGTCCGGGAAAACCATACTAAGGCGGGTGCGAAGTCTCCGGCCCATTAGGAGCTCTGCGGGAGCTACCCCAGTCACTGCATGGGGGGTGGTCCTATACGTAAACAAAAAGCGAGCCAGTCTCGTGTCCATTGATCCGGAAGACTGCTTCTTTAGGCCTCTTTTGAATGTCTGCACTGCGCGCTCTGCCAACCCATTTGAAGCCGGGTGGTAAGGGGCAGTGCGGATATGGCGTATGCCGTTCATCTTCATGAACCTCGCAAACTCCTCACTCGTGAATGGAGTGCCGTTACCCGTGACCAGCACCTCGGGGAGGCCATGCGTACTAAAAGACAAACGTATCTTTTCAATTGTTGCGCAGGACGTTGTCTGCACCTCTAGCCATTTGGACTGGGCGTCAATTAGTAGAAGGAACATGGATCCTTGAAAAGGGCCTGCTAAATCTGCATGCAAGCGTGCCCAAGGCCGCCCTGGCCATTCCCAGTGATGTAGGGGTGCGGCCGGTGGAGGCTTCTGATGCTCCTGGCAAATGGAGCAGTTTTGGGCCACCTTCTCAATGTCGGTGTCAAGGCCTGGCCACCAGACATAACTCCGGGCCAACATTTTCATTTTGGTCACACCTGGATGCCCATTGTGCAAGTCTCTTAGTATCAGCTCCTGGCCTTTTTCCGGGACAATCACACGTGTCCCCCACAAGAGGATGCCGTCTTCCACGCTGAATTCTGACAGCTTGGAGGAAAATGCCCGCAACTCGCCTGGGAGCTGTCTTTGCTGCCCACCATGCAGGACTGTCTGCCGAACCTTTGACAGGACCTGCTCCGCCTGGGTCCACTCACGGATCTGTGATGCCATGACAGGCAAGGTGTCCATAAAACTTAGGGTTGCAACCACCTCATCGGTCGTGGGGGTCGACATGGGGCCGGTCGATAAAGGCAATCGGCTCAGTGCGTCGGCATTTGCTTTACCCGCCGGAAAGCGGTTTCTTGCGGCTGACCCCAAACCCAGGTGTGATTTTTCTTTAGCAGAAGGTGCAAAGGGGCCAGCGTAGTTGCCAGATTGGGGAGGAATTTCCCGTAATAGTTTACAAGACCGAGAAAAGAACGAAGATGCGAAGTGTCAGTCGGGGCGGGGGCCTGTTGAATCGCACGCACCTTCTCTGCGACGGGGTGCAAGCCTTCGCGATCCACCCGATAACCTAGGTAGACTATTTCCTTTGCCTGAAATACAGCACTTTGTGCGACATAAACGGACTCGAGCCTCTGAAAAGCGTCTAAGGACAGCCTCCAGATTTTCCAAATGTTCCTGCTCCGACGTCCCTGTAATCAAAACGTCATCTAAGTAGACAGCAACACGTGGTAAACCTCTCAAAATGCCTCCATAACACGTTGAAAAATTGCGCAGGCAGAGGATACTCCAAAGGGCAACCGTGTATATTCATTCAGGCCCCGGTGTGTATTAATCGTTACATATGGTCGGGAGGCAAGGTCCAGCTCCAACTATAGGTAGGCGTGACTCATATCTAATTTTGTGAAGGAGAGTCTGCCTGCAAGCTTCGCGTAGAGATCCTCTATGCGAGGCATTGGATATCGGTCGAGTCGGGAAGCTGTATTCACTGTAAGTTTATAGTCGCCACACAAGCGAACTGTGGCATCTGGCTTCATAACAGGTACAATTGGTGCTGCTCAGTCAGCAAAACGGACGGGCCTGATAATACCCAAACTCTCCAAACGAGTGAGCTCCCCTTCCACCTTCTCGAGCAAGGCGTAAGGCACCGGGCGCGCCCGGAAATAGCGCGGTGTGGCTCCTGGTTCGACTTGTATACGGGCTACGGCCCCTTCTATTTTCCCCAAACCAGGCTGGAATACATCTGGGTATCGTCCTAGCACCTCAGTCAACCCTTCAGAAACTGTTTGGAGGATGTGCTGCCATTGCAACCGCAAATGGCGCAACCAGTCCCGACCCAACAGGCTGGGCCCATGGCCGCGCACCACAATTAGTGGGAAACGCCCCTCCTGGCATCCATAAACAACAGGGGTCATTGTAGTTCCTGCAATGTCCAGTGGTTCCCCCATGTAGGTGGCCAACCTGGCCTGTGAGTCGGTTAATGTAAGGGTCTGTATACTCTGCTTGATGCGGTCGAATGTCCTCTGGGCGATCACGGAGACCGCTGCGCCAGTGTCCAACTCCATCTCAAACGGGTGACCATTGACCCGTACTGTCACCTTAATGGGGGCCACACGGGGAGCTGCCACACAATGCAGCTGCAGGCAGTCGTCTTCCGTCTCCACGTCCTCAGGAGTATTCGCCGCAGGTTCATCCACATGGAAGGTACAGCCCCTGGGCAAGTCCCAGTTTCGGTCGGAACCACGGCGCCTCTGGCGCCCCCAGGACCGGTTTCCGCGACGGGGTCGGCGCCTACAAGTCTGACACGGACATGGCTCCTCATCCATTGGTTCTGGTGAAGGCTCGCTTCGGGGAAGAATGACCGACGGCCTCTGGCTTCGGTCCGGACGTCGCCTCGCCCAAGGTACCGCAGGAGTGCAGGGGGACATTTTCGGATGGAAGGGGTTGCGCCCCAAGGCATGCACTTCCATTCCCTGTAGTTCCTGCACTCCTCGTTCTGCGCTCTCTCGGGACAATATTATTTGAATGGCCTGTTGAAAAGTCAATGTTGGCTTGGCCGCATTGTTAATACCGCAAACCAAACGGTCGCGTAACATTTCTGACAAGGTCCCACCATAGTCACAGTACTCCGCAATCCTGCGTAGCCTGGATAGAAAATCGGCAAGAGATTTTCCAGGGATCCTCTCAGCGGTATTAAACCGGTAACGCTGGACTATCGTGGACGGGGTTGGGTTAAAATGTTGCCCCACTATATTCACAAGTTCATCAAACGTTTTGGTGTCCGGCGCAGCTGGGTACGTAAGGCTCCTAATCACCCCAAACGTATGCGGGCCGCAGGCGGTGAGCAATATGACTACCTGCCGCTCGTTTTCGGTGATATTGTTTGCCCGGAAATAGTAACGCATCCGTTGTGCGTACTGGTTCCAGCTTTCCAGCGCAGCATCAAAAACATCCAAACGTCCGTACAGAGGGATGGTGTAATAGAAAACAACTTCCAACCTGTATCCAACAAAAATCCAGGGAGGTGGCTTCAGCAGTGTAGACAGCTATTCACTTTAACCCTCGTCGCCAGTTTTGCGAGGGCCACGAAGAATCCAGCACGAGTTTTAAGGATACAAAGTAATAACATTTATTTACAATAACATATATATATACATAACAGCAGCAGCAACTTCCCTTGCTGCACACTCCTTCCTGCTGGTTCCTGAACTGGCCAGCTTTATTTATACTAGGAGTTTACTAATGGTTTCTCCGCCCCCCTCATTGGGGAAGCTCATACTGCCACAGGATTGTGGGATTGTCATTAGACCCCAGCCAATGGTAAGCAGGCAGGTTATAACAGTCCCCTGATTTATACTCCCTCATACCAGGCAGTACCCTAGTGAATCTATGATTAATTGCTCTTCATTTGTTAGCTGGTTGATGCATTAAAACTCGTACAAGGGCTTTGTGACTAATTAAATAAGGCCACCCAAATAATTACAGATGAGGTAGCCATTTCAGCACATCCTTCCTCTGAAACCTACAATGCTCCATTACAACAACAAACGACAATGTCATCTTGTATTTGTTGCTCTCTTTGGTTGGCTCTTAATTTAGCTCTGTTTAATTACGTTTGCTCAAGAGTTGCCAGGTATCTTTCGACACCGCCACAAGGTTCAGAACCAAATACTGATCAATGACTTGATACGCCAGTTAGTAAGTTCAAAAGCAATGCTCATTTATTTACACACAGTCAAATCTACTCATGCATAAACTCTACAAACTCTACAAATGAGCTAAGTATACTAAAGCCTTTCCTTAGCTTCGGGTGCCCACTCAGTCTGAGGAACAATGGCCGTTGCTCGGTTCTGAGGCTGCTGGGTTGAGCTGTTTACAGGGTAGCAACTAGGAGCATCTAATTCGTAGCGTGCGTTGACTTGGATCTTACTTGGTCTGCTGTAGCTGCTAGGCTGGTCTCTCTCTTCGATGAGAGCCAAAGAAGGAAGATCCTCCCTTGGGGAATATCTTTTATACTGAAAAGGGCTTCGCGCGCTTTTGGGCGGGCCTTGAACTTGGCCTCAACTAATTGGGTCTTTCTCAATCAGTCGTATCGATTTTCCTCCAATAGAGGGGTGGTTCCCTGATCGCTGGCCGTGTCCTGGTGACTGTTAGTCTGCTTTGCCTTAGCCTCTTCTGGTGCCGGGGAGTCTGCCTTAACACTGTGTATCTAAATGTTTCCCTTTTGTCCCCGGAGATGGCTCATTAATATGTAGATTGCTTGGTAGTTTCTGTCCTGTCTGAGAGTTCAAGGTTCTAATCAACAGACAGAGCTTGCACCTGATTGTTTCTTAGCATTGTCCAATTTTCCCTGCATTCTTTGCAAGTGTCCATTTTGTAATCAGGACGTGGCCATCCCAGATGGCTACAGTTTCTTCTTGTGATCCTCAATGCAAAGCGTGAAGGATCACATTACTTTGTCATCTTCATCCTCTGACTACCCAGGGCACCCATACTTCGTCTCTACACTGTCCTATCCTACGCAACACAATTTTACCTAAACCATTTTAAATACATTCATTATCATAAAACTCTACGGGGCGCTATGACATTAATACATGCATTACAGAAAAATAAAAAAACTGGAACCTCTAACTATTCTCAATAAGCTATCCTCATTCAAACAATCCAAAAAATACAAATAATACATCTTAAACTGTACAAAATAGCAGCACACAAGTTTCTCTGGCCTGGCAGTCAGACACAGAGTTTTACATCTCTTTATTCCATAGAATACATGAAGAAAATGGATGCTCTTTAATCCGTCCCAATGGGTTCGGGGGTCTGGTGAAATCCGAAAATGGGGGACCTAAACCTGTATACCCGGGTGCGAGAGCGATATGCTCTGTTTCGCCATTTCCTAACTCTAAATGTTTGCACGACACTGCAAAGTATCGCCAGCACTAAGAGTGCTTCGACTACATATGAGAGTGAGTACCAGGTGATGAACCTATCACACCAGTTCGGGGTATTGCTAGCTTTCGCTGGGCTAGTTATCTCGGGGTTCTATGTATTGCAGGGGTGTGAATCATTTACGGTTTGTATGGTAGGGGCAAGGGGGGGTAGCGTCCGTGTGCAACTGAAGGGATCCCGCTAACATCCATGTGAACACGAAGGCTGTCTTCATCTTTGTCGGAGAACTTCTTTGTCTTCCTCTGGGGTTCCTGCGTTTCCGGAGTTCTGTGAACACAAGCATAATTTCTGTTATTATCTTGCTTAATATCTCGTATGTCTGTCTGTCTGTCCTTTCGTGCCAATTTCCCTTTATAATTGGTCCACATCTGTGACTCCCTCATTTTTTTCTATTTTTTTAAACCGAATATTTGGACCAGACATCTAAGAAAAATACTGCCGTGCTGCGAGCCATCTCGCAGCCTGTGTGATTTACCATCCCAGTGTTTGAGGATGTAAATAGCATAGGGAAGCAACCTAAGGGTTGCCAAAACCAAACAAAAGAATTTTGAACGTAACGAGCCAAAATGGGATGCGTATGTGCGGGTACGAAATGGGTGGAATCCCCGGGTAGGACGGTGATCAATGCCGTTTGTGCTCTACCCGAGCGTAGCTGACCAGAGGGGGAGTCCTCAGGCAGGGCGGGGACCAATGCCGTTTCTCCACTGCCTGAGCAACCGGCAAGAAGGGGTAAGAATGTGGTCGTCGTGGGGGGCTGCCTCTCGAATTAGGAGAGCAACTATGAGTCACGTTCTGTCGACAAACTAGTTCCTCTGAACTATTGTCTGGGGACAAACTTGTACCTTTAACAAGTTTTTTGGGACAAACTAATTCCTCTGAACTATTGTCTGGGGACAACCTTGTTCCATTAACAGCCGGGGGGCGTTAAAGGAGAGATGACGTGGGGCCGTGAAAACTTTCGAGTTTACAAACAACACTTAATGTTAACACTAACGAACAAACATTCAACAAACATGGTGCAGGTTCCATCAGAGAGGACACCGTATCTCTCCATCGGTTCCTTTTTTCTCCATCATCTGGACACCTCACTGCTCAATAGCGAACAGGGTCGCAAAGGGATTTGTTTGGTGGGAGTCAGACTCTAAGTCATCATCTTCTGCCAAACTCTTGTCTGTAGTAACCATGCTAAAGCTGCTTGGGCGAATTGGGGTCCATCTCATCATTCCGGATGAGCCTGAACAAGTTGTCTCGGTGCCAGAATCGTGTGTCGAGGTTGGAGCAACTATGCTTCAATCCATAATCGTCGGGCGGTGGGTCTGGGTCAGGGGCTTTGATATGTGATCTCAAATGGGTCAGTAGAATCATGCTCAGATTCGCTGGGAGTGGGGCCTGGTGCAGGGGTATAGTCGTAACGTGGTGTGCTGTGGCTGTCGTCATTGTGGTCGCTATCACTGTCGCTGTCACTGCTGGTTGAAGGAAGGGAGAGGCGGAGTCGCGCCTCTGGGGGCGGAGTTGAAGTCGGGCCTGAGGGCAGGCTGGAGTGGTTGGGGGAGGGTAGGACTATGTCATCTGTGGGCGGGGCTTGCTCGTCTGCTGCTGCGAGCAGGATGTGATGTGTGTGGTTATTCTGCGAGCCATAAGCCTTGAGCTGGTTTATATGAAACCACGTAGACTTACCATTGGGATAGGTTATTTTGTATACCGAGGGGCTGACTTTGTCCGAAATGGAGTACGGTGCGGAAAAGTTTGGGGAAATAAATGAGCTGGGGTTATAAAAGGAAAGCATAACTTGTTGCCCTACTGTAAACTCAGTGGCGTGTACTGTTTTGTCAAAACAAGCCTTGCTCTGTTTCTTCCTGGTTCCAAGTCTCACTGCTGCGACGAGTTGGCCTGCCTTTATGTTCTGTATAGTTGTGTAACCGCATTTTCATGCGTCAGGGCTGTAACTGCGGGGCTGGCCAAATCCAGTCCTAGTAAATACTCTGTGCCTTTCATGGGGCGTCCGCTCATGAGGGTGGGGGGTGTATCCTGTGGACGTGGATACCGTGTTTCTTAAAAAAAGCAAATGGGAGTACTGAATCCCAGGTGCTATTATTCTGCTGTACCATTTTCCTGAGGGTGGCTTTCAATGTCCTATTCATTCGTTCTACAATACCACTTGACTGGGGGTGGTATGCGATAAGGAACTTTTGTCTAATGCCGAAAATTGTGAGGACGTTTTTCATTACACGTCCGGTGAAATGGGAGCCTTGATCAGACTCTATACTGCGTGGGAGGCCCCATCTTGTAAAGATGTGGTGTGTTAATATTTTAGCCGTTGTCTTGACCGTATTAGTACCTGATGGAAAAGCTTCTACCCATTTTGTGAAGGTATCCATGATCACCAACACATACTTGTAACCATTTCTGCACGGGGGTAGGGGTCCTATATAATCTATCTGGAGATTTGTCCAGGGTCCATTAACGGGGTGGGTATGACTAAGTTGAGCCTTTTTCGCATATCTGTCCGGATTGTTCTGGGCACAGATTAAGCAATTCTCTTAGTAGTGCGTTACATCGGTTTTAAATCAGGCCACCAACAAAGCGGTCTGAGGTGGGCTAGGGTGGGTTCAATTCCTTGGTGTCCATGATTGCCATGGAACTGACAATTGATCTGGTTCCTATCCTGGCTGGGAACTATGTAAATGCCATCCTTTAAAATCACACCGTCGTGTGTGGTTATTGAGTTATTAAACTTGTAGTATGGGGCTGGGAAGGTTCCCTTTAAAACTTCCCTTAGTTTCTCGTCCTCAATCTGGGCCTTTGCTACATCCTGAATATTGGTCTGTGAGACCTGAACTGCATGTACTGGGGTGCTTTCTAAATCCTGAATGTTGGTCTGTGAGACCTGAACTGCGTGTACTGGGGTGCTTTCGGGGGGGTTTCAAAAATAACCATGCCTGGAGCCTGCCTTCGCTAGGGCGTCTGCTTTAATGTTACCAGGGAGGAAGAACGGTGATGACTGCGAACCTTAATTATTCTGTATTTCCTATCCTTCGCTGTCTCTAAGATATGGCGGAGTAATGGGGCTGAGGGTAGGGGTTTACCGTCCGCGGAAACAAATCCTCTTGTTTCCCAGAGCGGTAGGAATTCTGTCAAACTATTACAGAAATACAAGCTGTCCGAATAGATGTCTGCTGGGGTCGGGAACGAGTCTGGGTTTTCTACAATATATGCAATTGCTGCCAGCTCTGCTGCCTGAGAGCCAAAGTGTACTGGCAACTTGAAGGAAATTTCATCTAGGGCATATATACCGCAACCGGTAATTCTCTCTCCATTTAACACTGTGGATGAGCCATCCACATAAATCTTCAGGGGTGCGCACGTGTCTGTGGGCTGGGGTCTCTGGGGTGTACTACCTGTTTTCCTGGGGGGTGTTTTGGGAATAAATGGGCCTGTGTTCTGTTTCGTGGTGATGATTTCACATTTATGAGGGGTGCCTGCATGCTGCAAATTATCGGCAAGGAAGGTGTGGGTTTTGGTTCTCTTTACCGCGATGTCCCGTCCCTGTAAAAGAAGGGTCCAAAGGGCTGAACGGATTTGGCTGAATGTGCCATCTTTAAGTCGGCCGTCTAACAATAGCTGTGTCAGTGTGTGTTCTGTGAGAATGCTGATGGGGTTGAGTCCTGTAATGTAGGCGAAGTATTGTACTGCCCAAAATACTGCGAGCAGGTGCCTTTCACAGGCAGAAAATCCTTGTTCCACGGGGTCTAACATGCGTGAGGCATATGCTGCGGGGCGTAACTGGTCATAGCGTTCCTGGAGGAGCACGGCCGAAAGGGTTCGGTCGGTGCTTGCTACCTCTATAGCGTATGGGGAATGTGGATCTGGGACCTGTAGTGCAGGGGCTGTGCTGAGTGCTTTTTTTAAAGCGTCCACGGCATCTGTATGCTGTGGAAGCCATTCCCAAGGTGCCTGCTTCTTGAGAAGTTCGGAAAGGGGCGCTGCTTTAGTGGCGAAACCGTCAATATGGTTTCGGCAGTAGCCAACCAATCCTAAAAATGACTGGAGGGCTGAGACTTTGTGGGGAAGGGGCAAATTGGCGATCGAGTCAATTCTCTTTTGCTCGATCTCGCGTTTACCATGAGTGATCACTGTTCCTAAATAAATCACTTTTTCTTTCAGAATCTGGGCCTTCCTGGAGTTGACTTTACAACCAATTTCTTTTAGAAATGCTCGGAGTTCGGCGAGAAGCGAAATGTGCTCTCCCTTTGTGTCTGTCTGTAGCAACAAGTTGTCTACGTACTGGACCAGACAGTCGGGGTGGGAAAATTTAGCTAAAGCATTTGCCAGCTGTCGGTGGAAAATGGAGGGGGTGTTGTGGAAGTCTTGTGGAAGGCATGTCCCCGTGTACTGTTGCCCTTTGAATGTAAAGGCGAATTTGTACTGGCACGCTTTAGCCAATGGACCAAAAGCCATTACTAATGTCCAAAACCGAAAAACATTTTGACTGGAGTCCCTGTTTGAGCATGGTCTCGGGACTCGTGGCTACAGTGGGGGCTGCTGCTGGGGTTACTTTGTTCAGTTCCCGGTAATCAATGGTCAGTCGCCATGATCCATCCGGTTTCCTGATGGGCCAAATTGGTACGTTGTTTGTGGAGGCTACTGATCTGAGTACGCCTTGATCCAACAAACTCTCCATGACTTTGGAGATTTCTCCCTCTGCTTCCTGGCGAAATCTGTACTGCTTCTGGGGTTTAGGGTCGGGACCTGTAATGTTCACAAAGCCAGCCAAATTGCCACAGTCGTGCTTGAGCTGTGCAAATGCTGCTTTATGTTCCTGCAGGACTGCCCTAACCTGTTTGTCTGCACTAATGGCTTGAGGGTCGAACCAGAAGTCTCCTACTGAGCTAATCCTATTTACGTACTCTCCTACTGTGAGCATGGCAGTGGCTCGTGCTGCCTTTGCCATTTTCCAAACACACTTGTTAACTGGGTCGAAAGAAAGGTTATGGGAGTTCATGAAATCGATCCTAAGGATATGTTCTGCTGTGTGGGGTAGATCAACTAAAACTACGGGGTGCTTAGTCGTGATGTGCCCTATCTGTATTGCTTTAGGGGCTGTGATGTGTCCCTGTTGTAAATGGCCTGTAAAACCACTGAGTGTGATTGTGTCTGTTGTGGGCCACGTGTCTCGCTGAAACATCATGGAGGAATTGAGTGTGGTGCAGGACCCTCCTGTGTCCCAAAGAAATTCTACGGGTTGTCCCCGGACTTTGCCTGCTACTACAGGTCTACCAGACTTGTCCCAAAGGGTGTCGCAGACCCAAGTTGGGGAGCCCTAACACCGTCAGTCGGTGCCGTCCATGTCTGTACTCTCTGAACGGGCGCTAACGCTATGGATCGGCTTTCCCCTATTTCTGTTTAGGGTGCCTGTCTGTTGGTTTCTCTGCTGCTTCTGGGGCGCATTGCACTCTCGTGCAAAGTGTCCCAGCTGTCCACAATTGAAGCATTCCTGAGGTTTGGGCTGGGGTTGGCTGTTCCTGCCCTCATTTACCCATGCGGGGTTCTGGTGTGCTTTAACTGGGTTGATTTCTGCCTGCTCTTCATCGGGTGTTGTAAATGCGGTTTTGCCTGCAATTGATTGCTCCCAAGCGCGGAACAATCTCTTCAAAACCCATTTTTCATTGTGGGCCTCATCTGAGGAGTCATAATTTGCGCAAGCTTTTCGTCCTGCTTCTGTGGAGTGGGAGACTAGAATTCGGGTTA
Source organism: Scyliorhinus torazame (assembly GCF_047496885.1). NCBI lineage: Eukaryota > Metazoa > Chordata > Chondrichthyes > Carcharhiniformes > Scyliorhinidae > Scyliorhinus > Scyliorhinus torazame. The sequence continues at coordinate 254,902,853 of NC_092712.1, read as the reverse complement.
ATTTGGCGATATTATCTGGGGACAAATGGGCACGGGCTAACTCTCCAAAAACTGCGGTGAAGTGAATCCACAAACGTCCAGAAAACGCTGTGGGGTGCTCTGTCTTCTTTTGCCTACACTTATTTAGGCCTTCTGCGGGGTCTCCTCTGTTAAACCGATCGCATCAAGGATCGCTGTGTGCATCTCTTGGAGTGTGCCTCCTCCTACATTCTGTGGGTCGGGAAGGGCTGCTACGACTGAAGGGTCGAGACGTATAACTGTGAGCTTCACTTGCTCCTTTTCGTCCAGGCTGTACATGGTGGTCTGCTGTTTGACTTTCGTGAAAGATTGGCGGGGGTCTGAAGTGGGAAGGAACGGTGTAATTTTTCCACACGCGTCCCATAATTAGGTCATGGTTAAGGGGGTTGAGTAAATGAAATCTGCTTCTCCTTCTCCTGCGGTCCTGCAGTGTGTGGTTACAGTATTCATGGGGGCGGGGGTGTTCTGCCTGTTCGGTTGGGGGTTGGGGCGCTTTCCTTTTCTGTGGGTATCTACGTATCTATGGGCAGTCTCGTTCAATTCCTGCCAATCGGGGCCGTTTTCCTGATCTAATTGGGGTCCAAATGTACTTTGAAATCCATTTTGAATGGAAAGCAGAGATTGCAATTTTGCAATTTGCTTCCGGCACTTTGCGTGGTCTACGGAGCTCTACCTTTGTTCCGTTGTGGAAGTATGGAGTGCTCGTAGGGCTGTTTTCAAATCATTGCACTGTTTCTGCAATTTCTCGACTTGCTGTTCTGTCTCAGCCCGTAACAGCCTCCCCGAACAGGCGCCAGAATGTGGCGACTAGGGGCTTTTCACAGTAACTTCATTTGAAGCCTACTTGTGACAATAAGCGCTTTAAAAAAATGTTTTTCTTGTCTTACCAAGGCCGCACGTTACGTGTCCTGGTAGACCTTATCGTATTGCATCTGAAAACTTTTCAAATGCGCGAGACAAGACTGATGTGCCCACTTGGCATCATCCACCTCTCTGTCCCTTGCTGCTAACTGCTCTTTTAAATCTCGATTCTCCTTCTCTACTTCACTCACGTCTACCTCACTGGTTCTGTCTCTCTCCTCTATCTCTCTACGGAGCGTCCTAACGACCTCCTCTGTGCCTCGCAATTGTGCCAAACAGGACACGATTGCCATCGGCTTGTGAGCTTTCCCTAAGCTCTTCTTGTGGATCTCTGACAGGTTCTCCCACCAAGTATGTCCTATACTCCCGGGTCCTGTTTCCTCATTATTGCAGAATTCATTCTTTCCCTTTGAGATATTTCCTGATCTCATCTTCCCAAACGGGACACTGTCCTACTTTACTGGTCGCTGCGACCTCGGATTCCTGGAGTTCATAAGGCGTTCCATTGCCTTCATTGCCATTTTCTCTATCGATGTTCTCTACTGAATTTGGAGGAGGGGGTGATATGGTGGTGATGTAAACATGGGTACGGCTTTTGCTAATTTCCGGCCTACAAAACCCCTGACATTTTACGCAACAAAATCTCTCAGGTTTACCTGATATCCCTGTTAGTACGCATGCATTAACACACTTCCGAATCTCAAAGGCTTGATCAGTACTGTTCTTACGCTTGTGGTTTTTCTTTCTGTTCCCAATTGGATTCTCAATTCAAATGTTGGGTTCTCTCGGAGTGGTTAGACTACTTCTAAGTCGAGTCCCGTCAGATGTCGCCAGTAAATGTTGCTAATGTTTGGTTAGCTCTTAATTTGGCTCTGTTTAATTACATTTGCTCAAGAGTCGCCAGGTATCTTTCGACACCGGCACAAGGTTCAGAACCGAATACTGATCAATGACTCGATACACCAGTTAATAAGTTCAAAAGCAATGCTTATTTATTTATTTTTTAAAAATATATTTTTTTCAAGATTTTTGGCCAAACATAACAATACGTAGTGTTTCTTTTACACAACAATAAAGCAATATAAATAACAGTGGCCAGTTTTAAACAAATAAATAAATAATATATAAACAAAACAAAACTAAATGGCAACTGCCTTGTCCAAAATAAATACTCTCCAAAAACACAATCCAACAATCCAATATACAATTACCTATAACAAATACCTATACATATACAATAACATCCCTGAGAGTCCGTCCGCTTCCCCCCCCCCCCCCCCCGCCCTGCCCCGCCCCTCCCCTCTGGGTTGCTGTTGTTGTCTACTTCTTTTCCATTCCCTCTATCTTTCTGTGAGGTAATCGACAAACGGTTGCCACCGCCTGGTGAACCCCTGAGCCGAACCCCTTAACACAAACTTAATCCGTTCTAACTTTATAAACCCTGCCATGTCGTTTATCCAGGTCTCCACACTCGGGGGTTTGGCTTCCTTCCACATTAACAATATCCTGCGCCGGGCTACTAGGGATGCAAAGGCCAACACGTCAGCCTCTCTCGCCTCCTGCACTCCCGGCTCTTCTGCAACCCCAAATATAGCCAACTCCCAGCTTGGTTCGACCCGGACCCCCACCACCTTCGAAAGCACCTTTGCCACCCCCACCCAGAACCCCTGTAGTGCCGGGCATGACCAGAACATGTGGGTGTGATTCGCCGGGCCTCTCGAGCATCTCGCACACCTATCCTCTACCCAAAAAAATTTACTAAGCCGTGCTCCAGTCATATGCGCCCTGTGTAGCACCTTAAGTTGTATCAGGCTTAGCCTGGCACACGAGGACGATGAGTTTACCCTACATAGGGCATCAGCCCACAGCCCCTCCTCAATCTCCTCCCCCAGTTCTTCTTCCCATTTCCCTTTCAGCTCATCTACCATGATCTCCCCCTCATCCCTCATTTCCCTGTATATGTCCGACACCTTACCATCCCCCACCCATGTCTCTGAGATCACTCTATCCTGCACCTCCTGCGTCGGGAGCTGCGGGAATTCCCTCACCTGTTGCCTCGCAAAAGCCCTCAATTGCATGTACCGAAATGCATTCCCTTGGGGCAACCCATATTTTTCCGTCAGCGCTCCCAGACTCGCAAACGTCCCATCTACAAACATCTCTCAGTTGTACTACCCCAGCTCTTTGCCATGCTCCAAATCCCCCATCCATTCTCCCTGGAACGAACCTATGATTGTTTCTTATCGGGGACCGCACTGAAGCTCCCGTCCTTCCCCTCTGCTGTCTCCACTGTCCCCAAATTTTCAATGTAGCCACCACCACCGGGCTTGTGGTGTATTTCTTTGGTGAGAACGGCAACGGTGCCGTCACCATTGCTTGTAGGCTAGTCCCCCTGCAGGACGCCCTCTCCAATCTCTTCCATGCCGCTCCCTCCCCTTCTCCCATCCACTTACACACCATTGAAACATTGGCGGCCCAGTAGTACTCACTTAGGCTCGGTAGTGCCAGCCCCCCCCCTGTCCCTACTACGCTGCAAGAATCCCCTCCTCACTCTCGGGGTCTTCCCAGCCCACACAAAACTCATAATACTCTTCTCGATTCTTTTGAAAAAAGCCTTCGTGATCACCACCGGGAGGCACTGAAACACAAAAAGGAATCTCGGGAGGACCACCATTTTAACCGCCTGCACCCTACCTGCCAATGACAGGGACACCATGTCCCATCTCTTAAAGTCCTCCTCCATCTGTTCCACCAACCGCGTTAAATTAAGCCTGTGTAATGTACCCCAATTCTTGGCTATCTGAATCCCTAAGTACCGGAAGTCCCTTGTTACCTTCCTCAACGGTAAATCCTCTATCTCTCTGCTCTGCTCCCCTGGATGCACCACAAACAACTCACTTTTCCCCATGTTCAGTTCATACCCTGAAATATCCCCAAACTCCCCAAGTATCCGCATTATCTCTGGCATCCCCTCCGCCGGGTCCGCCACATATAGCAACAAATCATCTGCATACAGAGATACCCGGTGTTCTTCTCCCCCCCTGAGTACTCCCCTCCACTTCCTGGAACCCCTCAATGCTATGGCCAAGGGTTCAATCGCCAGTGCAAACAATAACGGGGACAGAGGACATCCCTGCCTCGTCCCTCTATGGAGCCGAAAATAGTCAGACCCCCGTCCATTCGTGACCACGCTCGCCATCGGGGCCCTATACAGCAACTGTGCCCACCTGATATACCCATCCCCAAAGCCAAATCTTCTCAACACCTCCCACAAATAATCCCACTCCACTCTATCAAATGCTTTCTCGGCATCCATCGCCACCACTATCTCCGCTTCCCCCTCTGGTGGGGGCATCATCATTACCCCTACCAGCCTCCGTATATTTGTATTCAGCTGTCTCCCCTTCACAAACCCAGTTTGGTCCTCATGAACCACCCCCCGGGACACAATCCTCTATCCTCATTGCCATTACCTTGGCCAGAATCTTAGCGTCCACATTCAGGAGGGAAATGGACCTGTAGGACCCGCATTGCAGCGGGTCTTTTTCCTTCTTTAGGAGGAGTGATATTGTTGCCTCTGACATAGTCGGGGGCAGCTGCCCCCTTTCCCTCGCCTCATTAAAGGTTCTCATCAGTAGCGGGGCCAGCAAGTCCATATATTTCCTACAGAATTCAACTGGGAATCCGTCTGGTCCTGGGGCCTTCCCCGCCTGCATGCTCCCAATCCCTTTCACTACTTCCTCCATCTCAATCTGTGCTCCCAGTCCCGCCCTCTCCTGCTCCTCCACCTTAGGAAATTCCAGCTGATCCAGAAAGCACATCATTCTCTCCTTCCCATCCGGGGGCTGAGCTTCATATAATCTTTCATAAAATGCCTTGAACACTCCATTCACTCTCTCCGCTCCCCGCTCCATCTCTCCCTCCTCATCTCTCACCCCCCCTATCTCCCTCGCTACTCCCCTTTTCCTCAGTTGGTGGGCCAGCAACCTGCTCGCCTTCTCCCCGTATTCGTACTGTACACCCTGTGCCTTCCTCCATTGTGCCTCTGCATTACCCGTAGTCAACAAGTCAAATTCTACATGTAGCCTTTGCCTTTCCCTGTACAGTCCCTCCTCCGGTGCCTCCGCATATTGTCTGTCCACCCTCGGAAGTTCTTTCAACAACCGCTCCCTTTCCCTACCCTCCTGCTTTCCTTTATGTGCCCTAATAGATATCAGCTCCCCTCTAACCACTGCCTTCAGCGCCTCCCAGACCACTCCCACCTGGACCTCCCCATTATCATTGAGTTCCAAGTACCTTTCAATACACCCCCTCACCCTTAAACACACCCCCTCATCTGCCAATAATCCCATGTCCATTCTCCAGGGTGGACGCTGTTGTTTTTCTTCCCCTATCTCCAGGTCCACCCAAAGTGGAGCATGATCCGAAATGGCTATAGCCGTGTACTCCGTCCCCGTCACCTTTGGGATCAGTGCCCTTCCCAAAACAAAAAAATCTATTTGTGAATAAACTTTGTGGACATAGGAGAAAAACGAAAACTCCTTACTCCTAGGTCAACTAAATCTCCAGGGGTCTACTCTTCCCATCTGCTCCATAAAGTCCTTAAGCACCCTAGCTGCAGCCGGCCTCCTTCCGGTCCTGGACCTCGATCTGTCCAGCCCTGGGTCCAGCACCGTGTTAAAATCTCCACCCATTACCAACTTCCCCACTTCTAGGTCCGGGATTCGTCCTAACATACGCCTCATAAAGTTGGCATCATCCCAGTTCGGGGCATACACGTTCACTAATACCACCGCCTCCCCTTGCAATTTGCCACTCACCATCACGTATCTGCCCCCACTATTCGCCACTATAGTCTTTGCCTCAAACATTACCCGCTTCCCCACTAGTATGGCCACCCCCCTGTTTTTTGCATCTAGCCCCGAATGAAACACCTGCCCCACCCATCCTTTGCGTAGTCTGACCTGGTCTATCAGCTTCAGATGCGTCTCCTGAAGCATAACCACATCTGCCTTAAGTTTCTTTAGGTGTGCGAGTACCCGTGCCCTCTTAATCGGCCCGTTCAGCCCTCTCACATTCCACATGATCAACCGGGTTGGGGGGCTCTTTACCCCCCCCTTGACGACTAGCCATCTCCTTTTTCAATCCAGCTCCTCACCCGGTTCCCACGTAGCCGTATCTCCCCCAAGCGGCGCCCCCCCCCCGCCCCGACCCCCCGCCCCCCCCATACCAGCTCCCCCTTCTCCCCAGCAGCAGCAACCCAGTTAACCCCCCCCCCAGCCGCTAGATCCCAAACTAGCGTAATTGCACCCCCATGTTGCTCCCAGAAGTCAGCAAACTCTGGCCGACCTCGGCTTCCCTCCGTGACCTCGGCTCACACTGTGCGAGGCCCCCTCTTTCCTGCTTCCCTGTTCCCGCCGTGATTACCATAGCCCACGATAAATAGCCCGGAACAAAGCCCGCGCTTCCCTTTTGACCCCGCCCCCAATGGCCGGCGCCCTCAGCTCCTCATCCTCCCTCCCCCCCCCCCCCCTCCCCCACGACATGGGGAAGAGAGAAAAGTTACAGGGTCGCAGGATTAACAACTTGGGAAGTCATCTCTTCCCTCTTTTCCCCCCCCTTCATCCCACATATTCACCCCCCCACTTTGTCCCAAACGTTCTTTTTCTGGCCCGCTCACTCCAGTTTCTCCTCGACAATAAATGTCCACGCCTCATCTGCCGTTTCGGACCCACAGTCTTGCCGGTTGCAGCATTCCAAATTTAATCTTCCTTTTGTGCAGCACCGCCTTGGCCCGATTAAAGCTTGCCCTCCTTCTCGCCACCTCCGCACTCCAATCTTGATATACGCGGATCACCGCGTTCTCCCACCTACTGCTCCGAGTTTTCTTTGCCCATCTGAGGACCATCTCTCTGTCCTTATATCGGAGAAATCTCACCACTATGGCTCGAAGAATTTCTCCAGCCCTCGGTCTTCGCGCCATAACTCGATAGGCTCCCTCCACCTCCAGCGGACCCGTCGGGGCCTCCGATCCCATTAACGAGTGCAGCATCGTGCTCACATCTGCCCCGACGTCCGCCCCTTCTACACCTTCGGGAAGACCAAGAATCCTTAAATTCTTCCTCCTCGCATTATTCTCCAGCACCTCCAGCCTTTCCACACACCTTTTGTGTTGTGCCTCGTGCATCTCCGTTTTCACCACCAGGCCCTGTATGTCGTCCTCATTCTCAGCAGCCTTTGCCTTCACGACCCGAAGCTCCTGTTCCTGGGTCTTTTGCTCCTTCTTTAGCCCCTCAATCGCTTGTAATATCGGGGCCAACAGCTCCTTCTTCATCTTTTTGAGTTCTTCCACGCAACGCCGCAGGAACTCTTGTTGGTCAGGGCCCCATATTAAACTGCCTCCTTCCGACGCCATCTTGCTTTGTGCCTGCCTTCCTGGCCGCTGCTCTAGAGGATCCACCGCAATCCGGCCACTTTCCTCTCTTTTTTCCATCCGTGTCCAGGGGGGATTCCCTTCTGGATTACCGCACAGTGTTTTTTGCCATTAAAATTGCCGTTGGGGCTCCTATTAAGAGCCCAAACGTCCGTTCCACCGGGAGCTGCCGAAACGTGCGACTTAGCTGGTCATCGCCGCACCCGGAAGTCTCAGCAATGCTTATTAATTTACACACAGTCTCATCTACTCATGCATAAACTCTAAAAACTAAACTACGACTATTATTAAAGCCTATACTTAGCTTCAGGTGCCCACTCAGTCAGAGGACAATGGCCGTTGCTCGGTTCTGAGGCTGCTGGGTTGAGCTGTTTACAGGGTAGCAACTAGGAGCGTCTATCTCGTAGCATGCGTTGACTTGGAACTTACTTGGTCTGCTGTAGCTGCTAGGCTGGTCTCTCTCTTCGATGAGAACCAAAGCCAAAGAAGGAAGATTCTCCTTTGGGGAATATCTTTTATACTGAAAAAGGGTTTTGAGCGCTTTTGGGCAGGCCTTGAACTTGGCCTCAACTAATTGGGTCTTTCCCAGTCATCGGTATCGATTTTCCTCCAATAGAGGGGTGGTTCCCTGATCGCTGGGCGTGTCCTGGTGACTGTTAATCTGCTTTGCCTTAGCCTCTTCTGGCGCCGGGGAGTCTGCCTTAACATTGTGTATCTAAATGTTTCCCTTTTGTCCCCGGAGATGGCTCATTAGTATGTAGATTGCTTGGTAGTTTCTGTCCTGTCTGAAAGTTTAAGGTTCTAATCAACAGACAGAGCTTGCACCTGCTTGTTTCTTAGCATTGTCCAATTTTCCCTGCATTCTTTGCAAGTGTCCATTTTGTAATCGGGACATGGCCATCCCAGATGGCTACATACTGAGAGTCTTTATAATAGAAAACTGTTTCAGGGGTTTCACGGGACTGCACTCAAGACAGTGAGTGCTGAACCAAGGAAGACGATACTAGGATCGCTGTATTCAGTCAGTCAATGGAAATGAAGAGGTAGGTTCCAGAAACATATATATAGACAAAGTCAAAGATGCAAGACGATACTTTGAATGTGAGCATTTGAAGGTAATTAAGTCTTTACACACGTCTTTAACCTGCGATTACCCCTCTCTCTGAATCTGTAAAGTCATAATTACCTGCAAAGGCTCATTTTCAAAGTATCGTCTTGCATCTTTGACTTTGTCTATAGATATGTTTCTGGAACCTACCTCTTCATTCACCTGAGGAAGGAGCAGTGCTCCGAAAGCGAGTGATTCAAAACAAGCCTGTTGAACTTTAACCTGGTGTTGTAAGACTTCTTACTGTGCTCACCCCAGTCCAACGCCAGCATCTCCACATAATGGAAATAAAGACCAGGAGAGATGTAAAAATGGCTAGATGCCACTTACACTGTTGCATAAAGTCAAAATGTACGTCTCGGAGCTGGTCCTTCTCTGATTCCACAATGCAGTCTTTTTCAAGGAAGTTATTGAGACCACAGAGGAGTCCACACGAGAGGTGTAAAGAAACTGGTTATTTATTATTGAAGTAACTATTTATACAATGTACACAGGTCTAAGTCGGGACTCTGCTCTACTCTCAGGCCGAGCTTTTATACATAGTGTCCATTGCTCGGCTACTGGGGCCCGCTGCCCCTCAGTGGGGAAGCTCGCACTCGATGAGACTCCCAGGGAGACTAATTGGTCCGATCCCATAGAATTCACAGTGCAGAAGTAGGACATTCGGCCCATCGAGTCTGCACTGGCTCTTGGAAAGAACACCCTACCCACGGTCAACACCTCCACCCTATCTCCATAACCCAGTAACCCCACCCAACACTAAGGGAAACTTTGGACACTAAGGGCAATTTATCATGGCCAATCCACCTAACCCGCACATCTTTGGACTGTGGGAGGAAACCGGAGCACCCGGAGGAAACCCACGCACACACGGTGAGGAAGTGCAGACTCTGCACAGACAGTGACCCAAGCCAGAATCGAACCTGGGACCCTGGAGCTGTGAAGCAATTGTGCTATCCACAATGTTACCATGCTGCCCATAGGTCTCGTGCGGGTTATAACATCCCTTTCCCCCCCCCTTAAAGTCCAAAGATTCCTCTGAGGAAGGTCGAGTAGGAGGGCGCCTGCTCTTTTTTGCCCACAGCTGCACATCGTATGCACGTGGAGCTGGATCAGGCAGCGTACATCTAGATGGCGAACACCACTTCCCTCGCTGATCGTCGTGGTTGGATCACCACTGGTGGCTGTCGTGTTGGGTGCTCTGTTACATCTTGGAGAAGCACTTAGCACATGGTGAATGTCTGAGTGGCTTGCTGTGAGCTCTATGCCCTGATCTGTCTCCTGCTGGAATGAGCGGGAAGTGTTGTGTTCCCCGTTTTATAGTGTGTATGCTCTTGCCTGTTATTGGCTGTGAAGTGTGTGTATTGATTGGTCTGTTGATCTGTCCATCAGTGTGTATGTATGTTTGCACCATGATGTTTATCTGAATATCATGACATCCTCCCCTTTTTACAAGAATATGTGCCTCTGTGGTAATAAATATAGATGTGGGCAGCACGGTAGCATTGTGGATAGCACAATTGCTTCACAGCTCCAGGGTCCAGGTTCGATTCCGGCTTGGGTCACTGTCTGTGCGGAGTCTGCACGTTCTACCCGTGTGTGTGTGGGTTTCCTCCGGGTGCTCCGGTTTCCTCCCACAGTCCAAAGATGTCAAGGTTAGGTGGATTGGCCATGATAAATTGCCTTTAGTGTCCAAAATTGCCCTTAGTGTTGGGTGGGGTTACTGGGTTATGGGGATAGGGTGGAGGTGTTGACCTTGGGTAGGGTGCAGACTCGATGGGCCGAATGGCCTCCTTCTGCACTGTAAATTCTATGAAATCTATGTGTACTGAGTGCAGCTGAATGTGTGTGTGCAATATCTACAACATGTACATGAGGCTAAACTATATACATAGGAAGGTGTCAGGTGCAACATAGCAACGAGGTTGTACCATAAACAAAACACGTGTAAACATCAAGCATCAAAACGAACTCCTGTAACGACAAAAAGAGAAACATATTAACATTGTGGCATGATACGTTAGTGAGTCCAATGTTCAAACAGGCTCATAAGTTCAGCCTAGTAGGTGGGCGACAAATTCGGGTTGACCGCCTCAAGGGTGGGTCAGGATCCACCGGCTGAGGAATGGGCCTGGCCACAGGCGACAGAGGAATGGGCATGGTGGCAGGAAGCTCCACAAAGTTGACATCAGGAGGGCGTGGCACCGGTGTATGATCACGTAGCGAGCGCGGAAGCAGGTGAAGAGCCCGGCGATTGCGCCTGCGAATGGAGCCATCAGGCATGCGAACCAGGAACGAGCGGGGAGCCACGCGTCGGAGAACTTCGGCAGTTGCCGACCAGCCACCCTCTGGTAGGTGGATGCGGACGTTGTCTCCAGGCGCCAGGGCAGGAAGATCAGTTGCCCGAGTGTCATGTGCCATCTTCTGCTGAGCACGCTGCTGTTGCATCCGTTGCAGTACTGGAGCATAGTTTGGTGGAGGGACCAGAATGGATGGCACAGTGGTCCTGAGGGTGCGACCCATCAACAGCTGGGCTGGAGAGGGGCCAGTGGCTAGTGGGGCCGAGCGATAGGCCAGCAGGGCTAAGCAGAAATCCGAACCGGCATCAGCAGCCTTGCAGAGGAGCCGCTTGACGATGTGAACGCCCTTTTCCGCCTTGCCATTTGACTGGGGATGCAGAGGGCTGGATGTCACGTGTGTGAAGCCATACGAAGCAGCAAAAGAAGACAATTCTTGGCTTGCAAAAGAGGGCCCATTGTCCGACTTGACAGTAAGCGGAATGCCATGGCGAGCGAAGGTGTCTTTGCATGCCCTGATGACAGCAGATGATGTCAAATCGTGTAGGCATATGACTTCTGGAAAATTCGAAAAGTAATCTATAATGATGACGTAGTCCCTGCCGAGCGCATGAAAAAGGTCCACACCCACCTTTGCCCAGGGGGACGTCACCAACTCATGGGGCTGAAGCGTCTCAGGGGGGTGCGCCGGCTGAAACCTTTGGCAGGTGGGGTAGTTGAGCACCATGTTGGCAATGTCATCGCTGATGCCCGGCCAGTATACAGCTTCTCGGGCCCTCCGTCTGCACTTCTCAACCCCCAGATGGCCTTTGTGTAGTTGTTCGAGGACCAGCTTGTGCATGCTGTGTGGAATCACAATCCAGTCCAACTTTAGGAGGACACCGTCAATGACGGCCAAGTCATCCCGGACATTGTAGAATTGTGGGCACTGTCCTTTGAGCCACCCTCCCGTCATGTGACGCATCACACGTTGCAGAAGGGGGTCAGCCGCAGTCTCCCGGCGAATACGGGCCAGACTTGAATCATCAGCCGGCAGATTTGCCGATGTGAAGGCCACCTGCGCTTCGACCTGACAGACGAACCCCTCCAAATCGGGCGGTGTGCTCACTGCTCTGGATAGGGCATCCGCAATGATGAGGTCCTTTCCTGGGGTGTAGACCAGTTGGAAGTCTTACCTCCGGAGCTTGAGCAGGATGCCCTGGAGGCGAGGGGTCATCTCATTCAGGTCCTTATGTATGATGCTGACCAGGGGGCGTTGGTCGGTTTCCACGGTGAACTGGGGGAGACCATACACGTAGTCGTGGAACTTGTCGATGCCGGTTAACAAACCCAGGCACTCCTTCTCGATCTGCGCATAGCGCTGTTCTGTGGGGGTCATGGCCCGCGAAGCATAGGCGACCGGGGTCCATGATGCAGTGTCATCCCGTTGCCGGAGTACCTCCCAATGCTGGACTGGCTGGTATCAGTCGAGATCTTCGTATCACGAGAGGTGTTGCAGAACGCCAATACCGGGGCTGTGGTGAACTTAATTTTGAGCTCCTCCCATTCCTTCTGGTGTGCGGGCAGCCACTGGAACTCCGTGGACTTCTTTACTAGGTGGCGAAGAGCCGTTGTGTGGGAGGCAAGGTTGGGAATGAACTTCCCCAGGAATTTGACCATGCCTAGAAAGCATAGCACTGCTTTCTTGTCTGCCGGCTGCGGCATGGCTGTAATGGCGCTCACCTTGTCCGCATCCGGACGCACTCCTGACCGGGATATGTGGTCCCCCAGAAACTTAAGCTCAGTTTGGCCAGAAGAACACTTGGCTCGGTTGAGGCGCAGGCCGTGTTCCCGTATCCGCGCAAAGACGCGCTGGAGACGAATGATGTGCTCCTGTGGTGTGGCGGACCAGATGATGACATCGTCAACATAGACACGCACCCCTTCGATGCCCTCCATCATCTGCTCCATGATTCTGTGGAAAACCTCAGATGCCGAGATGATGCCAAACGGCATTCTGTTATAGCAGAACCTGCCGAAAGGAGTGTTGAAGGTGCACAGCTTCCTGCTGAACTGATCCAGTTGGATCTGCCAAAAACCCTTCGAGGCATCAAGCTTTGTGAAAACTTTAGCCCAGGCCATTTCGCTCGTGATCTCTTCCCGTTTGGGTATGGAGTAGTGTTCCCTCATGGTGTTGTTGTTCAGGTCTTTCGAGTCGATGCAGATCCGGAGTTCGCCAGAGGGCTTTTTAACGCACACCATGGAGCTTATCCATGGCGTGGGCTCCTTGACCCGGGATAGCACCCCTTGGTCCTGGAGATCCATCAGCTGCTGCTTGAGGCAGTCTTTGAGTGGTGCTGGGACTCTGCGAGGTGCGTGAATGACCGGGGTGGCATCTGGTTTGAGCCGTATTCTGTAGGTATAAGGCAGTGTTCCCATGCCCTCGAATGCCTCCTGGTTGTGGGCGAGGAGCGAGTGGAGCTGTGCCCTAAATTCTGCATCCGGGAAGTCTGATGTGCCTTCTGGAGACAGAGAGTGTACCCGCTGAACGAGGTGGAGAACCTTGCATGCCTGTGCGCCTAGCAGGGAGTCCTTCGATGATCCAACTATCTCGAAGGACAGTGCGGCCGTGTATGTATTGTGTGTCACCTGGAGCTGTCAGGATCCCATGGTTGGGATAACGTTTCCGTTGTAGTCGCCCATCTTACAACGGGATGGCCGAATTGGTGGTCTGACCTTCAAGGCGTAGAAGGCTGACCATGCTATTAGGTTGGCGGAGGCACCAGTGTCCAAACGGAATGTGATTGGTGATCGGTTGACCGTGGAGAGGAGGAGGGAGATTTTCCTGGTGTCCGAAGCATTCTCCCTTTCTGTGGCTTCTAGGAAGAACTGGACGTGCTGTTTAAACAGTTTCCAGTTGACGCCGAGGTTTCCAGCGATTTGGAGCGGCTGCGGCGGGCTGATGGTGACAATTGCGCAGGATGGTGGATTCCTTAAGATGCGTAGGTAGGTCTCACAGTTACTGGTTTCCAATCCTGGTACTATGTCGTGTTGGGTGCTCTGCTACATAGACGAACCAACACGGTTGCAGAGGTACAACTCAGTTTTATTACTAACAATATTACCACCTGTAAACTGGTTACTGTGGTTCGTTCATTACCCTCTAACCTGTGGACCTAGCCCTAACACTATCTTGGAGAAGCACTCAGCACATGGTGAATGTCTGAGTGGCTTGCTGTGAGCTCTGTGCCCTGAGCTGTCTCCTGCTGGAATGAGCGGGAAGTATCGTGTTCCCCTTTTTATAGTGCGTATGCTCTTGCCTGTGATTGGCTGTGATGTTGTGTGTGTATTGATTGGTCCGTTGATCTGTCCATCAGTGTGTATGCATGTTTGCACCATGATGTTTATCTGAACATCATGACAGTGGCTGCTCATCGACCTGTTCACCGTCAGAAATTTCCGATTGGAGTCGGAGTCCTTGAACTCCTACACTTCTGCATTGGGCCACCCTGGGGTTTAAGCCCTAGAAGCTGCTGGTGCCGGGGCTGACTGAATCGAAGCTGGCTCCTCCAGAGAAGTTTTGTATATAACTGGCCTCCAGGTGCGGAGATGATCCAGGTGCATTTTCATTTCTCGTTCACGTACCCGAACCTGGCACAAAACCGGTTGTGTTTGCCGAACTACCGTGGCATCATCGCTGAAGTTCCTAACGTAGACTGCGACATCTGGTATGAACTGGCTGGTCTATTTACGCCTCTCTGGGCAACGCCCTTGTTATTCTTGCTCATGGTGTATTTTCCCGCCAATATCTGGTAATGCCAGGCTGAGGCGGGTCCAAAGTCTGCGGCCCATCAAATGTCCTGCCAGAGCGATGCTGGTCGCGACATGTGGGGTGGGTCGGTAACAAAATAAAAATCCTGCCAGGCGAGTGTCAAAGGAGCCCGCGGTCTGCTTTTTCAATCCTCTCTTGAATGTATGCACCGCTCTTTCAACTAGCCCATTTGAAGCTGCGTGATATGTGTGGATGTGTCGGACCCCATTTATCTTCATAAAACCTCCGACCTCTTCGCTAGTAAATAGCATGCTGTTGTCGGTGGCTAACACTTCCTGGATATTTTGTGGGCTAAAGGGCAGCATGGTAGCATAGTGGTTAGCACAATTGCTTCACAGCTCCAGGGCCCCAGGTTCGATTCCCGGCTTGGGTCACTGTCTGTGCGGAGTCTGCCAGGATTCTGGGTCCAACTCCAATTGGAGATATGTGTGGCTCATATCGAGATTTGTGAATGAATGACCTCCAGCCAATTTCGCGTACAGGTCCTCGATCTCTGGCATCGAGTCCCGGTCCAATCTGGAAGCCTGATTCACAGTCAGTTTATAATAGCCACAAAGATGAATAGTTTTACCCGGCTTTAGGATGGGGGCCACCAATGCTGCCCAATCAGTGAATTTAACTGGCCTGATGGTCTCCACGTCTTCTAGTTGTCCGCTTTCCGTCTCAACCTTTGGTAGCAGTGCCTAGGGAACCTGGCGAGCTCAAAAACGTTTCAGTTGTGCGTCAGGGCATACATGAATTTTCACCATGGCTCCTGTGATTTTCCCCGAGCCAGTTTGGAAACCTTGGGGTATTTCTCCAATATCTCGTAGAGGCCGCCTGAGCCAATCTGAAAGATTTGCTGCCAATGAAAGCGGAGACGCTTCAGCCAGTCAGGGCCTAGTAAACTGGGGCTATGTCCTTCCACTATAATCAGCAGTAGCTTTATGGACTGCTGTCTGTCTGTAGTCTATCGGGGTCATTATAGTTCCAGCTATGGCCAACAGTTCTCCCGTATATGTGGCCAGTCTTGCCTCAGTATCCCGTGAATGCAGACATTGTGCTCTTGATTTGATCTTCTCAAATGTTTGCCTGCCAATGACTGAGATGGCGACTCCCGTGTCCAATTACATCTCCAAGGAATGACCATTTACTTGAACGGCGATCCTAATGGAGGCAACCTTTGGTGTCGCAATGCAGTTTAGCTGCATACACTCATCCTCTGGCTATTCTAAGAGAAAGGTTCGGGATCTGGGTTAGCACCTACCTCCAGTGGACCGTCAGGCTGACTGTCCGCCCTGTGGTTCTTTTCCCTGCAGCTTCTCCGGTTGCATGCCTTGCATTGTCTAGAGTCTTCCTCTTTTGGTTTGGGAGATGGGCCGAGCCTGGCCGACTCAGTCTTAGACCATGCACTGACCTCTGCGGTGTTGTATCCAAGGTGGGATTCCGGGGGTTCCCATTTTAGTGGTGCCATACGCCGGGAGGGCATATCCCACACTATTGACTCCCATACCTTGCAACTCCTGCACTTTGTTCTCTGCACTCTCTGTCAACGGAGAGATTTTCAGAGCCCTCTTTAAGTCAGCAGTGGCTCACTGAGTAGCCTCCATTGAGTCGCCATATTATTCACACCACAGACCAATCTGTCCTGAAGCATTTTGGAAAAAGTAGGGCCACATTCACAAAATTCAGCTAGTTTCCTCAGATGCATCAAAAACTCGGTTACAGACTCCTGTGGGGTTCTTTCAGCCATGTTTTTTAAACGGCACCGTTGTACGATGGCTGGGGGTGTAATGGTTTGCCACTGACATTATCAACTCCTCAAATGACTTTGTGTCTGGGGATGTGGGGTACATTATGCTGAAGCTGGGAGCTCCACAGGCAGTCAACAATATCACTGTCTGCTGTTCATCACCAGTTATAGCATTAGCCCTGAAAAAGTAGCGCATATGTTCTCTGTATTGTGTCTAATCCTCTTTGCTCACATCAGTCTCCTGAAGAGCAGCATTTTGAAAGTAGTGTAAACCTTTTCCCAGTGGTACGTGTAGAGATGGTCTTGCTTCCAACAATTAGCGGTGCCGTCTGTAGCTCCACTTTATCCTTGTTGCTAACTGGTTATTTATTATCAAAATAATTATTTACACGATGTACACAGGTCCCAGTCAGACTACTCTGCTCCGTTCCCACTCAGGCTGAGCTTTTAGACATAATGTCCTTTGCTCCACAGTGGGGAAGCTCGTACTCATCGAGACTCACAGGGAGAGTGAATTGCCCGACCCCGTAGATCTCGTGCGGGTTAGAACAGAAGTTTTATTTTATTGTCGCTTGGAAAGATCACACATTGTAATTACAAGAATCAACTTCATGGCCCACATTCCCACTCCAGCTCACAGCAGAATCTCAGTGGGTCTCCAGGGGCGAGATTCTCCAACCCCCCAGCCGGGTCGGAGAATCGCCGAGGGCTGGCGTGAATCCCGCCCCCGCCGGTTGCAGAATTCTCCACCACCGGATATTCGGCGGGGGCGGGAATCGCGCCGCCAGTTGGCGGCCCCCCCCCCCCCCCGCGATTCTCCGGCCCGGATGGGCCGAAGTCCCGCCGCTAAAATGCCTGTCCCGCCGGCGTAGATTAAACCACCTACCTTAC
Source organism: Scyliorhinus torazame (assembly GCF_047496885.1). Taxonomy (NCBI): domain Eukaryota; kingdom Metazoa; phylum Chordata; class Chondrichthyes; order Carcharhiniformes; family Scyliorhinidae; genus Scyliorhinus; species Scyliorhinus torazame. The sequence goes on along the minus strand of NC_092712.1, from coordinate 254,885,702 downwards.
CGGCGGGACAAGGCAGCGCGGGCGGGCTCCAGGGTCCTGGGGGGGGTGCGGGGCGATCTGGCCCCGGGGGGTGCCCCCACGGTGACCTGGCCCGCGATCGGGGCCCACCGATCCGCGGGCGGGCCTGTGCCGTGGGGGCACTCTTTCCCTTCCGCCTTCGCCATGGTCTCCACCATGGCGGAGGCGGAAGAGACTCCCTCCACTGCGCATGCGCGGGAATGCCGTCAGCGGCCGCTGACGTTCACGCGCATGCGCCGCCCAGGATGTCATTTCCGCGCCAGCTGGCGGGACACCAAAGGTCTTTTCCGCCAGCTGGCGGGGCGAAAATTCGTCCGGCGCCGGCCTAGCCTCTTAAGGTTGGGGCTCGGCCCCCAAAGGTGCGGAGCATTCCGCACCTTTGGGGCGGCGTGATGCCCGACTGATTTGCGCCGTTTTGGGCGCCAATCGGCCGACATCGCGCCTGTTTCCTCCGGTGGTGGAGAATTCGGCAACCGGCGGGGGCGGGATTCACGCCAGCCCCCGCCGATGCTCCGACCCGGCGGGGGGCGTCAGAGAATCTCGCCCCTTGTTCGGCGATCGGCCGGAAAATCCCCGCTTCCTCAAAAACGGCATACTTGGGGAGTATGCCGCACGCCGTCAGGATGACCTCAGGACCTCGCCCGATGCTCTGGCCTTGTTGGGCAAGTCCCCAACGGTGTGTGGCGCGTGGACCTTGCGTGGCGGCTGCAGACTGTGTCCGGCGGCACCACAATCGAGAAGGCGGGGAGCTGTTCCGCTGGCAGGGTGGGGTTCGGCGGGACTGAGGGCCTGCTGCGGGGTAGTCAGTGGTTGACAAGGGGGGTTAATGGGGGGCAGTTATTGGTAGGCCGGGTCCGCACGTATGCGCGGCCATGGACCCGACTGTTCTGCGGCCGTATCTGCAGGTAAAGCTAGAGACACGGCTCGCCTGCTAGCCCCCCATCGGGCAGAGCATCGGTGCGGGAGCAGTGCCGACTTTCTGAGCGCACGACCAGATGGATGCTGCAGACATAGTTGCAGAATCAGAGAATCCAGTTCTCAGTGTACCCGCCGGGATTGAATCGCGTGTGATTCGCATTTTGGTTTGGGGCGCTATTCAGTAAGCGAGTCAGGACATGCAAATGGCCAGCACTCTGCCCACGAGAATTGAGAGTAATTCCCATTCCCGCTGGCGTCTGATTTGCTGGGGCCGGAATTGCTGCTGGATAGCCTGACAAGCTGGGGCTGCTTGTAAGTGCTCCACTCCCCACACACTCTCATTCCAGCCAGGAAGATGGCACAAATGAGACCTGTACCTGGGTTCATGGAGGGTGAGCTGGACAGAATGGTGGAGGGGAGGAGGGGCACCCTCTTCTCAGGGTGGGAAGCAGACTCAAGCCAGCTGTAGTCAACATGGCCTGGGATGAGGTGGCAGAGGCAGTCAGTGTCATGATGTGCAAACATGCACATAATGATATACAGACAGGCAGCTAATGAACACAGAGAACAGGACATGACCAATGAGCAGGCAGGACACTCAGGGGTGGTATCTCACTATAAAAGGCATGAGACATTCACACTCCGCCTCTTTCCACTGATGAATATCTACAGAGTGAGTCAATGTGTATGTACAGTATCACACCTCCAGCACATGGCTAAGAGCTAGTCTGGTTCAGTCAGACAGAGTAACCACACTTGGGTTAGCAGAGAGTCGAACTCAGAGAGAACTGTGCTAACTGTGCTCCTAGTTCAATAAATCAGATTGAACGAACTTCAAGGTCTGGAGTATCTTTTGGTCAAAGTTGCATCCAGTTGCAGCCTATGTTATCCCAGAGTACATAACACATCATGGTACCAGGAGACTGCTTAATCTAGGTGGTTTACCTCAGTCAGTTCCGTGACGACCAGCGAATGTATCCCGGCACCATGGAGAAGATTCAGGCTCCTCACCAGCTCAAGACCTCCGGTAATCTCAGTGCCAACTGGCGGACATTCAAGCAAAGGTTTCTGCTGTACATTGAAGCATCAGACCTCGTAGGTGTATCTGATGCAAGGAAGATCACGCTTCTCCTCTCAACAGCGGGTGATCAAGCCATCGAACTCTTCAACTCTTTTCACTTCACTGAAGGCCAGGACAAGACAAAGTTTCAGACCATCCTGGACAAGTTTGACAGTCACTGTGAAGTGGACACCAATGAAATCTTCGAGCGCTACATTTTTAACCAGCGTCGACAAGGTAAAGATGGATCTTTCAACTCCTTCTTAACTAACCTCCGCCTGCTAGCGCTGTCCTACAACTTGTGATATTGCTGACTCTATGATCAGAGACCAAATCATTTTTGGAGTTCACTCTGACCCTCAGAGAGCAGCTACTGAAAATCAAGCATATGACCCTGCCAGTCGCGATTGAGACATGCACAGTGCATGAGCACGCCATAAATCGGCTGAAAATCAGAAACGTGCCTCCCATAAGGCAGAGAGTGTGCAGGCCATCTCCCAGATGCAGCGCCTCAGCATTGATGACAGCGGCCATTTTGCACGCTTTTCCCGGGGCCCCACGCATGCGCGATACGAAAGGGGTAACGAGGCGGCCGACACCCGCACTGCGCATGTACGACGACGCGCGGAGCGTCAGGATGCCGACGTCATGACATGCTCGAACTGCGGCAACGCCCACTTAAAGAAACACTGCCCTGCAAGAGGCAGGCGATGATTAAACTGTGGGAAGCCTGGACACTATGCAGCCATGTGCACATCTGCACCACCAGTCTGGGGCCAGCACTCCCAATTCCGACGACGGCGCATTCAGAATATGCGACAACGATTACAGGATTCTGATCCTGGCAGCACATCGGATCCAGAGGAAGAATGCCTGGACTCCGCCTACTGTGTGGGCATCATCACCAAATGTGAATATGCCACATCCAACTCATCACAACTTCAATCCATCCTCGCTGTGGATTCTGCGGACGATGGCGTGCGGTGATGCAGGTCAACCACTGCTCCATCCAGTTTAAGCTGGACACAGGTGCTTCTGCCAACCTCATCTCACAGGCAGATTTCAAACGCATCAAGAACCCCCACCCCCCCCTCAAGGTCCTTCCAGCAGCCTGCAGGCTCCTGGACTACAATGGAAATGCCATCGCGGCACTGGGATCCTGCCATCTACTCGTCTCGAACCGGAGCACCCATGCACGGTTACATTTTGAAATTGTCAAGCCAGACAGGGCATCCCTACTTGGCACGCATGCCTGCAAGCAGCTGAACCTCGTGCAGCGGGTTTATGCAACCACATCCTCCAATGAGGATCTTCAGGCCGGCATTGACGATATCCTCGCTCAGTACCCGGATGTGTCCGACGGGATGGGCACGCTGCCATATCGATACAAGATTCTGCTACAACCTGATGCCAAGTCAGTGGTCCATGCACCACGCCGGGTCCCGGCTCCGCTGAGGGAGCACCTGAAAGCACAGCTCAAGGATCTTCAGCAACAGGGCATCATTTCCAAGGTAACGGACTGACTGGGTCAGCTCAATGGTATGTGTCAGAAAGTCTTCGGGAGACCTGCGCATCTGCATTGATCCCAAGGATCTCAATAAGAATATAATGCGCGAACACTACCCCATCCTGAAGCGGGAGGTACTCATCAGTGAGATGGCACATTCATGTTTTTTCACCAAGTTAGATGCGTCACATGGATTTTGGCAAATCCAGCTGGATGAGTCCAGCAGAAGGCTCTGCACCTTCAACACACCGTTTGGCAGATACTGCTATAATCGCATGCCATTTGGCATTGTCTCGGCATCGGAGATCTTCCATCGCATCATGGATCAGGATGGAGGGCATTGAAGGGGTTCGTGTGTATGTGGACGACATGATCATATGGTCCACGACCCCTGAAGAGCATGTTTCCCGTCTCCAGCAGGTATTCCGCCATGTCCATGCCAATGGCCTGAAGCTGAACAGGTCCAAATGTTGCTTTGGCATGTCGACACTCAAGTTCCTAGGTGACCAGATCTCTCAGCAGGGCGTGCGTCCGGATACAGACAAGGTCAAGGCCATCGAAGCCATAAAGGTCCCGGAGGACAAGAAGGCGGTGTTGCGTTTCCTGGGCATGGTCAATTTTCTGGGCAAGTTCATCCCAAACCTGGCCTCCCACACCACGGCCCTACGACACCTGGTAAAAAAGTCCACTGCCTTTGAGTGGCAGGCAGCACATCAGGCAGAGTGGCTGGAGCTGAAAGCCAAGCTCACCACTGCATCCGTCTTGGCATTTTTCGACCCAGACAGGGAGACGAAGATCTGTACAGATGCGAGCCAGGATGGCATCGGTGCGGTGTTGCTTCAACACGATTACACTTCATCCTGGGCACCGGTAGCCTACGCATCGAGGGCCATGACGCCCACCAAAACATGGTATGCGCAGAAAGAGAAGGAATGCCTGGGTCTTCTCAAGTTTCACGGCTATGTCTACGGCCTACCGACATTCACTGTCGAGACGGATCATAGGCCTCTGGTCCACATTATCCACAAGGACCTGAACGACATGACGCTTCGGTTGCAGCGCATCCTCCTCAAACTCAGAAGGTATGACTTTGACTTAGTGTACACGCCTGGCAAGGAGCTTATCATCGCTGATGCATTGTCTCGCTTCATCACATTGCCCAGTGAACCGCTGAAATCATCCGGCAGATTGAATCACAGGTGCAGCTGTGTGCTAGCACCTTCCCGGCGTCTGATGAGAAGGTGGTTCGTATCCGCGAGGAGACAGCCGAAGACCCCCTCCTGCAGCGTGTCATGCTCCACCTCGCCAATGACGGCAGAAAGGGCAGTGCCCTCAATTTTATAATGTAAAGGACGACCTGAGGGTGATTAAGGGTATCCTCCTCAAGCTGGAGCGGATTGTCATTCCACCCAGTTTATAGAGCTTGGTGCTCAGCCAAATCCATGAGGGACACCTGGGCATCGAGAAGTGCAGACGCAGAGCAAGGCAGGCTGTCTACTGGCCCGGTATTAGCCAGGACATTGCGAACATGGTCCTCAACTGTGCGACCTGTCAATGCTACCAGCCAGCGCAGAGCAAGATGATGCTCCAGCAGCATGAGATCGAGACCTTCCCATGATCCAAGGTTGGCATCGACCTCTTTCGTGCGAATGGTCGTGACTACGTGCTGATTATTGACTATTTCTCCAATTACCCTGAAGTCGTGAAGCTCTCAGACCTCACATCTCGGACCGTCATCAAGGCCTGTAAGGAGACGTTCTCCAGGCATGGTATCCCACTCACTGTCATGAGTGACAAAGGCCCGTGCTTCAATAGCCACGAGTGGTCTATGTTTGCCAAGTCATTCCAATTCAAACATGCCACGTCCAGCCCACACTATCCGCAGTCCAATGGGAAGGTGGAAAAAGGGGTGCACATTGTGAAACAGCTCATCTGCAAGGCCGCGGATTCTGCTTCTGATATCTACCTCGCGCTGCTTGCTTACATTGTCCACCGTCCATTGGCATGTTGCTGGCTCAGCTCCTGATGAATAGGGACCTGCAGACGACACTCCCAGCCATACACTTGCCCAATCCGGATCACCTCCCGGTGTTGCAGAAGGTGCAGCAGCTCCAAAACCAGCAAAAGCAGGGCTATGATGCGCATGCCACCGTTTTGCCAGTGTTATCCCCGGCAGACACTGTCAGAATCAGGATACCGGATGGTGGCTGGTCTGCGCCCCGCTCGTACGTTGTCCGTACGGCTGATGGTTCTGTTGTGCGACGGAACAGACGGGCACTGTGCAAGGTTTCCTGCCTGCGACTGCTTTCTTCTCCGTTTCTGTCCATTGTTTTGCCACCTCCTGATACCTCGAACTACGAGGCCACCAGTCAGGCTTCCATCCCACCTGTTAAGGCACTGTCGTCCCCATCTCCACCTCTCCGGTGGTCGACGAGGATCAGACGCAAGCCCCAGAGACTGGACTTATGAACACTTGTGGTGTTTGTTATGCTCTGTTTTCTCGCATTAGACAGCTGTCTTCACATGTAAATACTTTCACATATGCCACTGTTTGTAAAGAGGTTAGTCTAGGCCACCACTTGTATGTACATTTCCACAGGCCAACAGAACATACAAAAAAAAGAGAGCTGTCATGATATGCAAACATGCACATAATGATATACAGACAGGCAGCTAATGAACACAGAGAACAGGACATGACCAATGAGCAGGCAGGACACTCGGGGTGGTATCTCACTATAAAAGGCACGAGGCACTCACACTCCGCCTCTTTCCACTGATGAACATCTACAGAGTGAGTCAGGGTGTATGTACAGTATTGCACCTCCAGCACGTGGCTAAGAGCTAGTCTGGTTCAGTCAGACAGAGCAACCACACTTAGGTTAGCAGAGTCGAACTCACAGAGAACTGTGCTACTGGTTCAATAAATGAGATTGAACTAACTTCAAGGTCTGGAGTATCTTTTGGTCAAAGCTGCATCCAGTTGCAGCCTGTGTTATCCCAGAGTACATAACACATCAGTCAGTACTGCCAGCCTCACCAGGAGGACTGGGACCCAATGCTGAAAAAAAACAAATGACCTCCTCAGAGCCGCTTGGGTGAGTCACCACCTCTGTGCCCCTGGCATCACTACAGTCCCTCACATCATCCCACTAATCCCCTAGAGGCCAACCACACCCCACTTTTAAAAATAATTGTCTTTAGAGTCTTAACAAGCAATCGTGATGTTCTTATTTTTTAATCTAAAAGCTACAAGAAGCAGTTAAAAGAATTGTGCTTCATCACATCCTCAGGACAGACATCCTGACAAACACTTCATAACCAGCATGTTACTTTACTTTAAAATGCAGTCACTGTTGTTCTGTGCAAATTACACCAGCTAATTGTGTACATCTAGTGAGATACAACAAACAGTAAATGAGATAATTGATCAATTACTCTGGTTTTGGCTGAGAGGAGTGTTGACCTCCACGTCTGAACAGCTCACTGGCCAAAGATATTTCATCGTTAGTTAAAGTACCAGGAGGGTGACAGAGGCTCAATTTAACTCCTCAAAAAACCCATCATTTTTTGATTCCCTCAGTACTGCACTGAAGTGACAGCTTAGATTATGCACTCAAATCCTGAAACCACGACCTTCACACTCAGGTAAGATTGCGACCAACTGAGGCAAATTAAATCTGAACTTATACCCTTTAATGAAGCATATAACAAATAACAATGTATCATAGAATGCCTACAGTGCAGAGGGAAGCCATTCGGTCCATCGAGTCTGCACTGCACTGATTCGCTGAAAGAGCTCTCCACCCAGGCCCACTTTCCCACCTAACCTTTGGACACTAAGGGGCAATTCATGATCAATCCACCTAACCTACACATCTTTGGACTGTGGGAGGAAACCGGAAACCCGGAGGAACTCCACACAGACACGGGGAGAACATGCAAACTCCACACAGTCACCCGAGGTCGGAATTGAACCTAGGTTCCCGCCACTGTGAGGCAGCAGTGTTAACCACTGTACCACCGTGCTGCCCATAATCAAATGCGGTGCCACCTGTATCACATCAACTTTCCCAATATCATTGATCACTTACCTCACTTTCTTGCAAACTTTACAATTTCTCACCTTGGCCTGAGATTTCAGAAATCCCGAGTGAAAACACCATGTTTATGAGTTCAGCCACTTTAAGTAAACTGAGTTCTGCTTTTTTATTAATTATTGATGTTGAGTGTTTACAAATACATCAGGCACAACTTACTCTCTAACCCACCCAACAGTAACAGGATAACTGGGAGGTTAAAGTGATCCCTTGGGGGAAAGCTGTCTCAGGGAGCAGCTGACCTGTAAAATGAATTATGACAGAAAAACTACAAAGAGTAGCTAGGGAGCACATTCAAACACAAACCTCAGTCCCTAGCCATCTTTTAAAATTTTATTTCAGTCCATATGGTTCATTTGCCCTGGATCAAAGCTGAAGCTAAAATATAACAGTCACCTGGTCAATGGGTCTGCCCGACAACTGCAAAAGCAGACAGGCTGTTTAAAATTGTCTTCAATTGGTCCCTTAGTGGTTTCAATTGCCTGCTTGATTGTCGGCAGGAGCGCTTCCGACTCTCTCGTCCAAAATATTGCGTGAGTGTTGTCGTGTTATTCACCCTGGGGTAACACGGACTGCAACAGGATGCAGATGAACGGTAAAGCATACACCAAACGTAGGCGTTGGTTCAATACGATTTATTGAACTTCTGTGACACTGCACACAGCTGGCTGTAGGTTGACACTCTACTACTCTAAGAGTACTAACTCTAACTTACTGGATCAGGCTAGCTCTGATCCACGTGTAGAAGGTGCTGACTGATATATACACCCTGACTGTCACTACAGTTGTCACCAGTGGAAAGAGGCAGAGTGCTGATGCCTCGTGTGTTTTATAGTTGGAAGCCCCCCTCTGGTGTTCTGTCTGGTGATTGGTTGTGTTCTTTCCTGCATGTTGATTGGCTAACATGGGTGTCTGTCACTGCCTGTTTTTACCTCATGATGTGCATGGGTGCATATTATGACAAGTGTGAGATGACATCGCGATATATGCCCGATTTCTTTTTGCACGATTTCACATGCTTCTGGGTTGGCTGCGTGTCCGCCCAAGCAACGTAAACTTCTGGCTAAAGTGTTCTTAATCACTTCTATTTGCCCACACACCCACCATAGGCAGAAGACGGCCTCTTTGAGATGTCAGCAGTGGGATCTAATATCACAATTGGGCCCCAGTGCCATTTTAACTCAAAATCACAAAAGTCCTGTCCAGTGCACGAACCACCAATAAAATCTTAACGTGTCTCGGAACAACTGCTGCCACTGAGGGAACATTCAGTTGCCACTCGGTAGATGCCAGGATAACTTTTTTTTGGTTTTTCAACAGAAATTCCAGTTGCCCGAAAGCTTCATTGTCACTTTATCTCGGAATAACGATGATTATCGTGGGTGGATCGATGTTTGGTAACAGAGGAGCAACAGCAATGTAACAACTTAGGCGGCCCGAGATGGTAAATCCCCAAAAAGTTTAATTCAACAACAAAAGTAAAGGCCACAACGTGGCTTACAGCTCCAAGGTCCCAAACGGGATTTTTGCCCGATCCCAGCCCGGGCGGCTTTTAGAAGTTGATTTCCATGAGCTCCAGCTAACCAGAGTGGGGGGGCCTTGTATTCCACGAGTCCCAGGGGGAGACCAATTGGGGTATCACCATGGGTCTTGTGAGGGTTGTCACAAGCAATAACCTCAGAAACCAGCACCAGCAGGATACATTGCCAACTGAGCTTCAATATAGATCGTTGTGAGCTAGGAGGACCTACTTCATGGAAAATTAGAGTCTAAACGGGGTGGAGCAGGACAAGGATTTAGGGTTACCTTATCAAAAATTATTAAAAATATCAACATGGTACAAGGTTATAAAAATAGTGAACAAATCACTAGCATTCATTTCTAGAGAAATGGAATTGAAAAGCAGAGAATGACAGTTATAAACCTAATTTATATGCATAATGGCTGGCTTGTTCAACAGAAACAGAATGTAAAAGTTAGTCAATGTCTGTTGAAGGGAGGGAGGAGTGCTGGAAGAATCATAGAATTTACAGTGCAGAAGGAGGCTATTCGGCCCATCGAGTCTGCACTGGCCCTTGGAAAGAAAACCCTACTTAAGCCCATGCCTTCACCCTATCCCCGTAACCCCACCTTTTGGATACTAAGGGGCAAATTAGCATGGCCAATACACCTAACCTGCACGCCTTTGAACTGTGGGAGGAAACCGTAGCACCCGGAGAAAAACCAGGCAGACACTGGGAGGAAGTGCAAACTCCACACGGACAGTCACCCAAGGCCGGAATTGAACCCGGGTCCCTGGAGCTGTGAGGCAGCAGTGCTAACCACTGTGCCATCCGTGCCACCCGCTGGGATACGAGAAGAAAATGGTGTCTGTCTACATGGTGTGAAGAGAAAAAGGAAAGAGGTGAGTGTGGTTTGAATGTGAAAGAAGGATGTTGCCCTCTGATTTTGAGCTGAAGGATGTGATGGGGGCAGCAGATTGTTCAGATTGGTGAGGGAGGACTGGAAAAATAGTGATTCACTGTGCAGAGAATGAAGAGCTGTACTCATTCTTGAATCTCTTCCACGTTGAACCCAGGTTCCGGTCTGACGCCTTGTTGCCCTGCCCTCTCATTTCCAGAAAGGCAGCAGAAGCGCAGGAGGCAGACTTTCTACTTATCTCAGTAGCCAATATATGGCAAGTCTAAATCATAGCAGGAGACCTATCTTTGCTGTAAGAGGCACATCCCTGCTTTAAGTTGGTCATGGGAGTCATGCTGTAATCCACATGTAATAAGTGGATGTTTAATTTCAGGAGGGCAACCGGTCAGTCAAATGGAAAGAAGGCTCAGGGACGAAATTCTCCGACCCCCCGCCGGGTCGGAGAATCGCCAGGGGCTGGCGTGAATCCCGCCCCCGCTGGTTGCTGAAGTCTCCGGCACCTGAGATTCGGCGGGGGCGGGAATCGCCCGTTGGCGGCCCCCCCCGCGCGATTCTCCGGCCCGGATGGGCCGAAGTCCCGCCGCTAAAATGCCTGTTCCGCCGGCGTAAATTAAACCACCTACCTTACCGGCGGGACAAGGCGGCGCGGGCGGGCTCCGGGGTCCTGGGTGGGGGCGCGGGGTGATCTGGCCCCAGGGGGTGCCCCCACGGTGGCCTGGCCCGCGATCGGGGCCCACCAATCCGCGGGCGGGCCTGTGCCGTGGGGGCACTCTTTCCCTTCCGCCTCCGTCACGGTCTCCACCATGGCGGAGGCAGAAGAGACTCCCTCCACTGCGCTTGCTTGGGAATGCGGTCAGCGGCCGCTGACGCTCCCGCGCATGCGCCGACCGGAGATGTCATTTCCGCACCAGCTGGCGAGGCAACAAAGGCAAGGGGCGAAATTCTCCGGAAACGGCGCGATGTCCGCCCACTGGCGCCCAAAACAGTGCAAATCAGACGGGCATCACGCCGCCCCAAAGGTGCGGAATGCTCCGCATCTTTGGGGGCGAGCCCCAACATTGAGGGGCTAGGCCGACGCCGGAGGAAATTCCGCCCCGCCAGCTGGCGGAAAAGGGAAAGAGTGCCCCCACGGCACAGGCACGCCCGCGGATCGGTGGGCCCCAATCGCGGCCAGGACCCCGGAGCCCGCCCGCGCCGCCTTGTCCCGCTGGTAAGGTAGGTGGTTTAATCCACGCCGACGGGACAGGCATTTTAGCGGCGGGACTTCGGCCCGTCCGGGCCGGAGAATCGTGGGGGGTGGCCCGCCAACCAGCGCGCCGCGATTCCCGCCCCCGCCGAATATCCGGTGGTGGAGAATTCGGCAACCGGCGGGGGCGGGATTCACGCCCGCCCCCGGCGATTCTCCGACCCGGCGGGTGGTCGGAGAATCTCGCCCAAGTTGTTATATAACTTGAGGAGCAGCATTCTTACATTGTGCATGGGACAAAGCAAGGTGGGAGGCCTCCGTGAACTACCACGGTCAGCAAGTGATTCGAACCCATGGCCCACAACATTAGTGTAATTCTGCACCATATTGAGCTATCTAGCCAACTGATCTAAACTCCCACCCTCCAATAACTTTCTTGCCAGGGACACAATCTCCTTAAGAGGTCCTGGACCCCAAAACAATGGCTGCCCAACTCCTTTCTGGGAAAGAAAATGAAACGCTTCACTGCACCACTGTCTAGTGCAGCAGTAACAACAACCACCACCCCTGCCGCCCGTTTCCCTGTGCGCTTACCGAATGATGTAGCGGCACCCATAAAATCCAATTTGATTGCCTCCTTAACACCCTCAATTGCATCTCAATTGCTCGTTTCTGAATTACAAGTGGTACACCAATGTGGCTTGTCATATGCTGCTTTTAAGATTGCGGCCTGAAGCGAAGATTTTGGGGGGCCAACATCAACCCACCCTATTCTACACAATAGTCTGTTCCATTAAATCCTAGCCAGTTATTGTACTTAGAAATATTTCAATGGTACGGAGCATTTTGAGATGTACTGAGGATGTGATTTAACACTTATAAAAATGTAAGTTCATTAATCAAGTAACCCTGGAGGCTAAGCAAATATAGAATGGGCTCTCCTCCATACTCAACTGCTTCAGTTTATTTAACACTGTGTTTATTAGGAAAGAATTGGCAGTAAGCTCATCAGGATGTGATTTGTTTGTTAACTAAACATGATGCTCTTGTGTTGTCTCAGTGTGCTGTTGATTGATGGATTGTTGGAACAAGAAAATCTCATTTGCATACGCTCGGCTGAATGCAATCCCTCAGCCTGTGGAGATGTATATGCCTGTTGTTGATTTCAAAGCAGAAATATCAGTCAGCGCGTTGACAAGTTTGGGAGCAAGTGCCGGTGACAGGTTTGCAGAACTTGGTAACCTGCTGTACATTCAGTGCTGATGTGTAATCCCATTTACTCCTGGGATCATTACTTAAACTCAATTTAAACAGAATACTGTATTAGATAATGACAATGTTTGCTCAGCTGCCACTTGTGGCCTGCCTGGTTGTGGAACTCAGCGCTCCTACATTCCTTTTTTTTCCCTTTTTCACCTTTCTGGGGGTGCTTTACCTCTCCTCAGCATAGCACAAATCAGGGCATTCCAATAGTGAAAATCAGAGTCATGCGTCTACGTTTTATCATTCTATGATGCATTGTATTAGACCAGACCTGAGAGTGAACCTTGATCTAGGCCACTTTGTTCTGCAACCCTCCAAAAATATGATTGAATTTCTCTATTGTATGTTATGCTTTCCCTTCACTTGTGATCGGAAGTCACGCTAGGTGACATGGACCATGAGGTGTTATTACTGATTGTGGAAACAGAGCATTAATACAGTAATGATATGCCCCACAAGCTAATATTGTCTGCCACAAATTAACAATATTTTGGACAGTCACAAGATAGCTTCAGATGAAAAGCACCATCTTGTGGAACCTGCTACCCCATAGTGCCATCTGAATCATGAAATGTTTTCAAGAAGGAGATAGATATATTTCTGATTTTTAAAAACGGGTTAAAGGGATATGGGAAACAGATACGGAGGTGGATTTGAGACCAGGAATAGATCAGCCATGATCTGATTGATTTGAGCAGGCTCAAAGGGCTGAATTACCTATTTCTGCTCCTAATTTCTATGTTCCTCTGTCCTATGTTGCTATATTGTCTATCATGACTTGTCTATTCTGGTAGAGACCAAATGGGTTTTCATGCATATAAATCTAGAAAATTAGCAAAACTAGAAAACTAACAATTTCAACAAGGAACTAACATTGACAGCAAAAACACTGGAAAAGCTCTGAATATCAGTCTTCTGACACGGCTCTATCCCGAATGTTGCTCCAGCATGAAGAGAAGTAATTATACTGAGAATGGCGCAACAAAATAGATTTAATTCAATTGCAGCTGCTGATCCATTCATTTATATTGCAGGGAGAAAACATAAAATGCACAGAAGTGCTTTCTGAAGGAGTGGTGGATTAAACATTTCCTGAACAGGGATTTGAATGCTGAAGCAATCAGATTTAAAAGAATCAGATCCTAGGAAATCAGAGATATCTCATTTAAAAAACAACTTCAATCTGTGTCATAGACAGATTATTTTCCAGTAGCACAAACCCACAGGTCCTGTTGAAGAAAATGAAATGCTTTCATCGTATAATTTTACCAATTTATTTGTTGTATAATTTTCCTGGGTTATTTTGTATAAACACAGCAGCAACTGTGGCTTTCAGAAACCATCACCTAATTTTTAAACTTTCCTGTCTCAGGTTTGTGCAAAATAGTGTGTGACATCTAACGAGATCAAATAATAATAATCTTTGTTATTGTCACAAGTAGGCTTACATGAACATCGCAATGAAGTTACTGCGAAAAGCCCCCGGTTGCCACATTCCGCCGCCTGTTTGGGTACACGGAGGGAGAATTCAGAATGTCCAATTCACCTAACAAGCATGTTAGGACCTGTGAGAGGAAACCGGAACATCCAATGGAAACCCATGCAGACACAGAGAGAACGTGCAGACTCCGCACAGACAGTGATCTAACCTGAACCTGGGTTCTTGGTGCTGTGAAGCAAGTGCTAACCACTGTGCTACCATGCTGCCCTGCTCTACCCTCAAACTGATTTGATGAATGCTCCAATCTTGTCTTAAGATAAAGTCATAATAAATAGAAGCACGAGTAGGTCCTTTGGTCCATCAAGCCTGTTCTGGCACTCGATATCATCATGGCTGATCTGATTATTGCCTCAACTCCACTTACTGCTCAACTCTCAGCCTCATAACTCTTGGCTCCCTTGCAGATCAAATATATATGTAAGTCAGACCTGAATATGTTCAATGACCCACCCTTCATTGCTTTCTGGGGTAGACAATTCCGAACACTAATTACACTCAGAGAAGAAATCCCACCCCTTATTCTGAAACTGTGCACTCTGATTCTAGATTTCCCCATGAGGAGTGAAGTGGGGTAATTGAAATAATTGAACATTAAATATTTCTGGCTTCAAAGTAGGCAAATATAGAGCGGGATTCTTCGCCGGTGGGATTCTCTGTTTTGCCGGCGCCCGGGGGTTTCCCGACGGCGTGGGGTTGCCCCACAATGGGAAATCCCATTGACCGGCTGGCGAAAGGGAGAATCCCGCCAGCAGGTCGGGGCAGAAATGTGGCACAGTGGGGCAGAGAATCCAGCCCATAGTATTTAGCACTGACAGCTTCAAAATAAGTTATTAAAGCCCTTTCTCAACACACTGGTGTAGAAAAGTAACAATGAAAAACTTAATGACCTCCAAAGGAATGGTAAGTAAAAGTGTGATAAGAAGCACAGACTTCAGCCTTCAGTTAGTTAAATTACAGCTGCAGCCTGTATAGTGCTGATTATTAGGATTTTATGAGGTAAATGTGACAATAAAATATATGAATATTCTACACAGCCTTGGTATCAGGCTGACACCCTGTATGAGCAGAGTTATGTCTCCCAAGCATGGATGTGAATAAAGTCTCTGTCACTGCAACTTACAGACTGTGGGTTTTACTCTTTTACCACAACTGGGACATCCTCCCAGCATCTACCCTGGTAAGCCCACTCAGGATCAATAAGGTCACTTTTGAACTCCAACCTGCTCAACCTTTAATCATAAAACACCCCTTCATCCCTGGAATCAGCCTAGCGAAACTTCTCTGCACTATTTCCAATGAAAGTAGATCCTGCTTAAGTACAGAGATAGGAACTGTACACAGAACTCCAGGTGTGGTCTCACCAGTGCCCTGTATATTTGCAGCAAAACTTTCCTACTTTTATACTCCACCCCCTTGCAATAAAGGCCAATATTTCATTTGTCTTCTGAGTTACTTGCTGTAACTGTTAACGTTTGTCTTTTAACTAGCGTGATCGGTTGACAAATATCAGTGTTAGCATTTTAACTTCTGAGTTAAAAGATTTTGGGTTCATGTCCTACTCTAGGGCTTGAGCTTAAAATCTACCATTTTAGCACAGTGGAATATTATGCTATCAAAATATCTTTTGCACAAGATATTAAAATGAGGTCCTGTTCTCCAACACAGTGTCAGGATTGTTGAGGGACCAGTCTGGGGGAGTGGCAGTGGCACCGTGGACGACAGACCTGCTATCCTCATCCAGAATGACAGTATTCATCCTCCCATCACTGTCGTTTCACCAGCACCCTTGCCGTCAGCCAATGGGTCCAGACTGCTGCCACCCATCCTGAGGTGGTGCTGAACATACCAGGGCCTTCTATCCCCAAAGCTGCTTAACGTCCTGCAACAAGACCATCTGCAGTCTCCTGTACAGAAGGTCAAGCAACCTTCCACCAGTCATGTTGTAGAAACTTGCAGTGCATAATTCTCTGAAGGTGGCCAAGCAAATCGAAACAGTTGTTAAGAAGGCTTATCGCATCCTTGGGTTTATAAATAGAGGCATAGAGTACAAAGAAAAAGAAGAACAAAGAAAAAGTACAGCACAAGAACAGGTTCTTCGGCCCTCCAAGCCTGCGGCGACCATGCTGCCCGTCTAAACTAAAATCTTCTCCATTTCCGGGGTCCGTATCCCTCTATTCATGTATTTGTCAAGATGCCCCTTAAACATCACTATCGTCGCTGCTTCCTCCACCACCTCCGGCAGCGAGTTCCAGGCACCCACTACCCGCTGTGTAAAAAACTTGCCTCACACATCTCCTCTAAACCTTGCCCCTCGCACTTTAAAACTATGCCCCCGAGTAATTGACCCCTCTACCCTGGGAAAAAGTCTCTGACTATCCACTCTGTCTATGCCCCTCATAATTTTGTAGACCTCTATCAGGTCGCCCCTCAACCTTCTTCGTTCCAGTAAGAACAAACCAAGTTTATTCAACCGCTCCTCATAGCTAATGCCCTCCATACCAGGCAACATCCTGGTAAATCTCTTCTGCACCCTCTCTAAAGCCTCCATATCCTTCTGGTAGAGTGACCAGAATTGAACACTATACTCCAAGTGTTGCCTAACTAAGGTTTTATACAGCTGCAACATTACTTGCCAATTTTTATACTCAATGCCCCGGCCAATGAAGGCAAGCATGCCGTATGCCTTCTTGACTACCATCTCCACCTGTGTTGCCCCTTTCAGTGACCTGTACACCAAGATCTCTCTGACTGTCAATACTCTTGAGGGTTCTACTGTTCTTCTGTATATTCCCTGTCTGTATTAGACCGTCCAAAATGCATCACCTCACATTTGCCCGAATTAAACTCCATCTGCCATCTCGCCGCCCAAGTCTCCAAACGATCTAAATCCTGCTGTATCCTCCGACAGTCCTCATCGCTATCCGCAATTCCACCAACCTTTGTGTCGTCCGCAAACTTACTAATCAGACGAGTTACATTTTCCTCCAAATCATTTATATATACTACGAACAGCAAAGGTCCCAGCACTGATCCTTCCGGCACACCACTAGTCACAGCCATCCAATCAGAAAAGCACCCTTGCATTGCCACTCTCTGCCTTCCATGACCCAGACAGTTCTGTATCCATCTTGCCAGCTCACCTTTAATCCCATGTGACTTCACCTTTTGTACCAGTCTGCCATGAGGGACCTTGTCAAAGGCCTTACTGACGTCCATATAGACAACATCCACTGCCCTACCTCCATCAATCATCTTTGTGACCTCCTCGAAAAACTCTATCAAGTTAGTGAGACACAACCTCCCCTTCACAAAACAGTGCTGCCTGTCGCTAATACGACCCCTTGCTTCCAAATGGGAGTAGATCCTGTCTCAAAGAATTCTCTCCAGTAATTTCCCTACCACTGACGTGAGGCTCACCGACCTGTAGTTCCCTGGATTATCCTTGCTACCCTTCTTAAACGAAGGAACAACATTGGCTATTCTCCAGTCCTCCGGGACATCACCTGAAGACAGTGAGGATCCAAAGATTTCTGTCAAGGCCTCAGCAATTTCCTCTCTTGCCTCCTTCAGTATTCTGGGGTAGATCTCATCAGGCCCTGGGGACTTATCCACCTTAATATTTTTCAAGGCGCCCAACACCTCATCTTTTTGGATCTCAATGTGACCCAGGCTATCTACACACCCTTCGCCAGATTCAACATCCAACAATTCCTTCTCTTTGGTGAAAACTGATGCAAAGTATTTATTTAGTACCTTGCCTGTTTCCTCTGGCTCCACACATAGATTCCCTCCCCTGTCCTTCAGTGGGCCAACCCTTTCCCTGGCTACCCTCTTGCTTTTTATGTACATGTAAAAAGCCTTGGGATTTTCCTTACCCCTATTTGCCAATGACTTATTGTGACCCCTTTTAGCTTTCCTGACTCCTTGCTTAAGTTCCTTCCTACTTTCCTTATTTTCCACACAGGCTTCGTCTGTTCCCAGCCTTCCAGCCCTGACAAATGCCTCCTTTTTCTTTTTGACGAGGCCGACAATATCCCTCATTATCCAAGGATCGTGAAATTTGCAATATTTATCCTTCTTCCGCACAGGAACATGCTGGTCCTGAATTCCTTTCAACTGACATTTGAAAGCTTCCCACATGTCAGATGTTGATTTACCCTTAAACATCCGTCCCCAACCTATGTTCTTCAGTTCCCGCCTGATATTGTTATAATTAACCTTCCCCCAATTTAGCACATTCACCTGAGGACCACTCTTATCCTTGTCCACCAGCACTTTAAAACTTACTGAATTGTGGTCACTGTTCCCGAAATGCTCTCCTACCAGGTCCAGTACAGACCCTTCCCGAGTTGGACCATCCACATATTGTTTTGAAAAGGCTTCCTGGATGCTCCTTACAAACTCTACGCTTCCAAGCCCCGAGCACTAAGTGAGTCCCAGTCAATATTGGGGAAGTTAAAGTCTCCCATCACAACAACCCAGTTGCTTTTGCTCCTTTCCAAAACCTGTCTACCTATCTGCTCCCCTATCTCCCGCTGTCTGTTGGGTGGCCTGTAGTAAACCCCCAACATTGTGACTGCACCCTTCTTATTCCTGATCTTTACCCATATAGCCTCGCTGCCCTCCGAGGTGTCCTCCCGCAATACAGCTGTGATATTCTCCCGAACCAGTAACACAACTCCTCCAGCCCTTTTACCTCCCCCTCTATCCCGCCTAAACATCTAAATCCTGGAATGTGTAGCTGCCAATCCTGTCCTTCCCTCACCCAGGTCTCTGTCATGGCAACAACATCATAGTTCCAAGTACTAATACAAGTTCATCTGCCTTACCTCTTATACTTCTTGCATTAAAACATATGCACTTCAGGCCACCAGTCCCCCTGTTTTCAACAACATCTCCCTGTCTGCTCTTCCTCAGAGCCATAGTGGCCCTATTCCCTACTTCTCCCTCAATTTTTTCACCTTCTGACATATTTCTCCGGTGCCCACCCCCTGCCATACTAGTTTAAACCCTCCCGTGTGACACTAGCAAACCTCGCTGCCAGGATATGTATGCCTCTCCAGTTTAAATGCAACCCATCCTTCTTATACAGGTCACACCTGCCCCGGAAGAGCTCCCAGAGGTCCAGATAACTGAAACCCACCCCCCTACACCAGCTGTTTAGCTGCTCTATCTTCCTATTTCTAGCCTCACTGGCACGTGGCACAGGGAGTAATCCCGAGATTACAACCCTTGAGGTCCTGTCTTTTAACTTTCTGCCTAGCTCCCTGAATTCCTGCTGCAGGACCTCATGCCCCTTCCTGCCTATGTCATTAGTACCAATATGTACCACGACCTCTGCCTGTTTGCCCTTCCCCTTCAGGATGCCCACTATCCGTTCTGAGACAGCCTGGACCCTGGCACCAGGGAGGCAACATACCATCCTGGAGTCTCTTTCACGTCCACTGAAGCGCCTTTCTGTGCCCCTGACTATAGAGTCCCCTATGACTATTGCTCTTCTGTGCTTTGACCCTCCCTGCTGGACATCCGAGCCAGCCGTGGTGCCACGGCTCTGGCTGCTGCTGTTTTCCCCTGATAGGCTATTCCCCCGATAGTATCCAAAGGGGTATACCTGGTCGAGAGGGGGGACAACCACAGGAGATTCCTCCTGAGATTCCTGCCCCTTCTGGTGGTCACCCATTTCTCTGCCTGCACCTTGGATGTGACCACCTTTATATAACTGCAGGTCCGTGTCCCCCCCCCCCGCCCCGCCCCTGCCCCCCCACCCCACCCCCTGCCCCCCCACCCCACCCCCCGCCCCTGCCCCACCCCCCGCCCCTGCCCCCCCACCCCGCCCCCGCCCCCCCACCCCGCCCCCGCCCCCCCACCCCGCCCCCCCACCCCACCCCCCCCCCCCCCCCAGTCGGATCACTCAGAATAGCAGAATATCTATCACTTACCTGTTCCCAAGCTGCTCCCCGGCTCGCTCTCTCGCTCCCGAAAATGTAAGCCGCTGGAACCTGGGGGTAAGATTTTATATCACTTACCTTCCTAGGGTGCTCCCTGGTTTTCTCTCTGCTTCCCGGAATGCACTCTGGATATCTCCCTGCAGATTACCAGTTCCAAAGCCAAACGAAGGAAACAAAACAAAAAGGGAAACAGCACCTCCTCCCACTCCGCGCGGAATTACCACACTGCCCAAATTACCAAGTTCCAATTCCCACTCTGGCTGTGTCTCACTCACTCAGGCTGTGTCTCTTTCACCTGCACAAAGCTAACTGAGTGTGCTTTCTGACTGTCTTTTATACAGAACCCAACAAGATGAGTCACACTATTTAAGCTTCAAACAGAAGAATACAATGTACACCCTTGTGCCACTAAACAGGCCTCAGGTGACTGACAGATAACTGCCTCTCAGCAATTAGGGTGGGGGCAGCTTCAGCCAATCAGACACTGAGCTAGACACTGACCTTTTAACTGAAAAACAGTTTTGAAGATTTGAATTCACCACTTATTTCTTTAATTACCACACTGCCCAAATGACCAAGTTCCAATTCCCACTCTGGCTGTGTCTCACTCACTCAGAATGTGTCTCCTTCACCTGCGCAAAGCAAAGTATAAAAGCAAGGAAGTGATACTACACTTCTACAAATCATTGGTCAGACCACATTTGGAGTATTATGTTCAGTTCTGGGCTCCTTATTTAAGGAAGGAATTTAAAACCCGAAAGAGAGTGCAGGGGAGATTTACTAGAATGATACCAGGAATGAGGAATTTTGGATACAAGGGAAGTTTGGAGAAATTGAGCTTGTTTCCTTGGAGCAGGGATGATTAAAAGGCAACCTTATTGATTTTGAACAATTTTGACAGGGCAAAGAAGGAGTTGGTATGTCAGTGGCTAGAGGTCACAATTTTAAGGTGGTCAGCAAGAGAGTGAGGAGTGAGATGAGGAGGAACTTCTTTACTCAGAGTTGTTGGGGTTTGGAATGCGCTGCCTGGGAGAGGGGTTGAGGTGGATTCCATAGGAGGTTTCAAAATAGAGTTGGATATATATAAAGTGATGAATTTAGAGGGCTGCGGAGATAGGGTTGGGGAATGGGACTAGCTCATTTGGGAGCCGGTGCAGCCATGATGCCGAATGGTCTCCTTCTGTGCTGTAAATAATAAACCAACAAACAAATCATCCCAGGAGCACTAGGCAAAGGCACATGTGAAAACAGACACCTAAGAGGGTGGTTTGTTAACTTTTGAAAGTTATATAGCATAGTTTGATTTATTTGGAATTTTTCTTTTGTGGTCACTTTTATTTCACCATTGTAGACACGAGTTTGCTATGATGGTAGGTAACGGAGAGAAGGTAAAGCTGAATGGGATAAAAGCAGATGCTGGAATCTGGGACAAAAACAGAAAATACTGGACAATCACAGCAGGTCTGACAGCATTTGTCTCCTTGTTAAAGGGAAATTGGGTTTGAGTTCAAAGGTGCCAAAAGCAGATGAGCCAATCACAGACAACGCTACCAGAAAGAGACTTTGTCGGTTGCCTCCTTCCTTTTATTTGTTTATTTTATTTATTTATTCATGGATTTTGATAATATTGGGTACTGATTCAGAAAGGTGGTACCAGCGATGAGAGATTCTAGTTATGAGGAAAGATTCCGAATGCTGAAGCTGTTTCCACTAAAGCAGAAAAGGTTAAGAAGGGACTTAAAGTGAGTTGTTTACAGTAAAGATGAGCTTTGATTGGGTAATAGGGAAAAATTAATTCCTTCATTGAATAGACATATGGACTTTAAGGGAATAGTGTAGATGGGCTTTAGAGTGGTTTCACAGGTCGGCGCAACATCGAGGGCCAAAGGGCCTGTACAGCGCTGTAATGTTCTATGTTCTATGTTCAGGTTGGCAAACCAGTGACAAGATTCGCCAACTTAAAATTTAAAAAAAAGAATTATGCAGAGGTTAGGAGCAGATATCTTTTCAGCTGGTCATCGCTCTCCCTACTTCCTTCCCAATTGTGATGCCAGCCACCTATTGTCGCCAACGCTACCCTTCCCCCCCACCCCTTATCAATCCCTCTAAGTCACCGCACACTACACCTCCCACTTCCAAATGTCCCCTCTCTTCTTACCCTTTAAGACATTAACTGAGGACAAGAGCTGATTACGCAGCAGTCTCATTTTTGAGGCCTCTTTACCAGCGAACTAGCTGTGAATTCCATTTGTTCTCCACAGTTTATTGGCATGTCGATGATCATGCTTGTGCCCATCCATTTAAATGGGTCAATTATTTTATTCATCCATGGGATGTGAGCACTGCTGGCAAGGCCAGCACTATTGCCTGTCCCTAATTGTCCTTGAGAAAGTGATGGTGAACCTCCTTCTTGAATGCAGTGCATGTGGTGTAGGTACAATAATGCTGTTGAGGAGGGAGTTCCCGGATTTTGACTGTGACAGTAAAGGAATGGCGATATAATTACAAGTCAGCATGGTATCAGTGGCTTGGAGGGAAACTTGCAGGTGCTGATTTTCCTATGCGCCTACCGCCCTTGTTCTTCTGGATGGGTGAGGTGATAGATTTGGACGGTCCTATTGAAGCAGTCTTGGTGAGTGGCTGCAGTGAATCTTGTATATGGCACATTGTGCAGCCTTGTGAACCTGTGATGAAGGGAGCGATTGTTGAAGGTGGTTTGTGGGCTGTCAATCAAGCAATTTGCTTTATCCTGAAAAGTGTAGATCTACTTGTGTGCTTTTGGAGCGGCACACATGCTGGCAAATGAAGTTAATTCCATGATACTCCTGATTGGGCCTTTAGATGGTGAACAGACTTGATGTTAAGGGCAGACACTATCACCTCATTTCTTGAATTCAGTTCTTTTGTCAATGTCTCAACCAAGTCTGTGTAATGGGATTTGTAGCTGAGTGTTCCTGTCAATCCCAAAGTGGACATTGTCGAGCAAGCTATTGCTGAGTGGGTGGCACAAATGACATCACTGTTGACAACACCTTCCATCACTTTGCTGATGATTGAAAGTAGACTAATTGGACGACAATTGGCTGGATTGGATTAATCCTGATTTTTGTGGACAGGACAAACTGGGAAGTTTTCCACATTGTTGAGATGCCATTGTTATGGCTGTACTGGAACAATGAGGCTAGGGGGACTATTAGTTCTGGAACAGGTCGTCAGCACCACAGTCAGGATGTTGTCAGGGTTCATAGACTTTGCTGTATCCAGTGCCTTCCCCATTTCTTGATATCACGTAGTGTGGATCGAATTGGCTGAAGACTAGTATCTCTGATTGTAGACACTTCAATAGGAGGCCTAAATGGATCATCTGCTTGGAACTTCTGGCTGAAGATGGTTACAATTGCTTGTCATTTGCACTGATGACCTGGGCTCTCCCATTATGGATGGGTATGTTTGTGAAACCTTCTCTTCCGGTTAGTTGGTTAATGGTCCACCACCATTCATGGCTGGATGTGGTAGGATGGCAGAGCTTTGCTCAAATCTGTCAGTTGTTGGATTGCTTAGCTCTGTCTATCGTATGATGTTTCTGCTGTTTAGCATATTTCCAGTCCTGTCTGGTTATCACTTCAGTGTTAGGTATACCTTGAGTCGCTCCTGTCACCCTACTGTCCTGATTAACAAGGTTGGATAGTTAATGGTATTGATAAAGTGAGGGATATGCTGGGCTATAGAATTACAGATTGTAGTGGAGTACAATCCCACTGCTGATTTTTTTTTTAATGCCACTATCTCCCCTTATTGAGGTTTTGCAACAATCAGCAATAGTTTCATGGTCATCATTAGACTTTTAATTCCAGGTTTTCATTGAATTCAAAATTCACCATCTGCCCTGGTGAGATTTCTCTGGATTACTAGTCCAGTGACAATAGCACCGAGTGCTGAATTTGGGTGCATTTGAGTGCTATAATGAGAGTTTGGTGACTGAGGGATATTAAGGGTTCATTTTTATCTGAAGTCTAGTCTTTCTTTTATTTAGTTAATTAACTTAAAAGTTGCTGTTTGGTTTAGAAGAAGGCGAATTTTCAATCAGCTTTAAACAGAGTTCCTACTTGGAGCTTGTTAATTGGATTAGGCCAGTTTTCAGAGGCTAGAGTCACAGTATAAAGGTGAGACAGCTACAGTGCAGACTTTGTTTGCACTGAGTGCTGAATTTGGGTGCATTTGAGTGCTATAGTGGGAGTTTGGTGACTGAGGGAGTGCTGAATTTGGGTGCATTTGAGTGCTATAGTGAGAGTTTGGTGACTGAGGGAGTGATGAATTTGGGTGCATTTGAGTGCGATAATCAGAGTTTGGTGACTGAAGGAGTGCTGGATTTGGGTGCATTTGGTGAGTGCTATAGTGAGAGTTGGTGAGGAGGGAGCAAGGCGCTCTGTTCATTTCATTTCCTCAAAGAGCGAGAAGGGTGCTGGGAGTTTGCAGAGAGTGCAGCCGACTGGGAGCAGAGTCGGAGGGCGGAGCTCCAGTTGGTCCACAGGGCAGCTACATTCTGTAAGGTAAGAGGGGATGGAGGCTAGGGCAGCTCCATGCTCCTCCTGTAGGATGTGGGTGGTGAGGGATACCACTGGTGTCCCCGCTGACTATACCTGCAGGAAGTGCGCCCAACTCCAGCTCCTCAGAGACCGTGTTAGGGAACTGGAGCTGGAGCTGGATGAACTTCAGATCATCCAGGAGGCAGAGGGGGTAATATAGAAGGGTTAAAGGGAGGTAGCCACACCCAAGGTACAGGACAAGAGTAGCTGGGTTACAGTCAGGGGAAGGAAAACGAACGGACAGACAGTGCAGGGATCCCTCGTGGCCGTTCCCCTTCAAACCAAGTATACCACTTTGGATGCTGTTGGGGGGGTATGACCTACCAGGGGAAGGCCCTAGCGGCCAGTTCTCTGGCACTGAGTCTAGCTCTGTGGCTCAGAAGGGGGGAGAATAGAAAATCAATAGTGACAGGAGACTCAATGGTTAGGGGAATGGATAAGAGATTCTGTGGTCGCGAGCGGAAGGTATGTTGCCTCCCGGGTGCCAGGGCCAGGGATGACTCGGATCGAGTCTACAGGATTCTTAAGGGGGAGGGGAGCAACCATAAGTCGTGATGCACATTGGTCCCAACGACGTAGCTAAGAAAAGGGATGAGGATCTAAAAAGTGATTTTAGGGAGTTAGGTTGGAAGCTAAAGAGCAGGACAAGCAGAGTAGTAATCTCAGGATTGCTACTGGTGCCACGTGCAAGTGAGGCAAGGAACAGAGAGCGAGTGCAGCTGAACACGTGGCTACAGGGCTGGTGCAGGAAGGAAGGCTTCAGCTATGTGGATCATTGGGATATCTTCTGGGTAAGGTGGGACCTGTACATGAAGGACGGATTGTACCTAAACTGGAGGGGCACCAATATCCTGGGTGGGAGGTTTGCTAGAGCTCTTCGGGAGGGTTTAAACTTGTTTGGCAGGGGGATGGGAACCAGAGCTATGGATCAGAGAATAGGGTAGCTGTTGAACAGGCAGAAATAGTGTGCAGAAAGTCTGTGAGGAAGGATAGACAGTTGATAGGGCAAAGTTGCACTCAGTGGAATGGGTTAAAGTGTGTCTGTTTCAATGCAAGGAGTGTCAGGAATAAGGCAGATGAACTTGGAGCATGGATCAGTACTTGGGACTACAATGTTGTGGCCATTACGGAGACATGGATTTCACAGGGACAGGAATGGTTGTTAGATGTTCCGGTGTTTAGATGTTTTCAGAAGAATAGGGAGGGAGTGGCACTGTTAATTAGGGAGTGCACCAGAGCTGCAGAAAAGGAGGTAGTTGAGGAGGGTTTGTCTACTGAGTCAGTATGGGTGCAAGTCAGAAACAAGAAAGGAGCAGTCACTTTATTTGGAGTTTTCTATCGACCCCCCCAATAGCAGCAGAGAGATAGAGGAACAGATTGGGCGGCAGATCTTGGAAAAGTGCAGAAGTAACAGAGTTGTTGTCATGGGTGACTTCAACTTCCCTAATATTGACTGGAACCTCCTTAGTGCAAATGGTTTGGATGGAGCAGATTTTGTCAGGTGTGTACAGGAAGGATTCCATATGTAGATAGGCCGACAAGGGGGGAGTCCATATTGGACTTGGTACTCGGCAACGAACCAGGCCAGGTGTCCGATGTCTCGGGGGGAGAGCATTTCGGTGACAGTGACCACAACTCTTGACCTTTTCCATAGTCATGGAGAGGGATAGGAACACACAGTATGGGAAGGTATTTAATTGGGGGAGGGGAATTATACTGCTATTAGACAGGAGCTGAGGAGCATAAAGTGGGAACAATTGTTCTTGGGGAAATGCACAACTGTAATGTGGGGATTGTTTAAGGAGTATTTGCTGCGATTGCTGAATAGTTTTGTCCCACTGAGACGAGGAAGGAATGGTAAGGTGAAGGAACCTTGGATGACAAGAGAAGTGCAGCTTCTAGACAAGAGGAAGAAGGAAGTTTACATAAGATTGAGGAAGCAAGGATCTGACTCGGCTCTAGAGGGTTACAAGGTAGCCAGGAAGGAACTCAAAAATTGACTGAGAGAGCTAGAAGGGGGCATGAAAAAGCCCTGGCAGGAAGGATTAGGGAAACCCCCAAGGCGTTTTACACTTATGCGAGAAATAAGAGGATGATCAAAGTGAGAGTAGGGCCGATCAGGGATAATGGAGGGAACTTGTGCCTAGAGTCTGAAGAGATGGGGCAGTACGGTAGCATTGTGGATAGCACAATTGCTTCACAGCTCCAGGGTCCCAGGTTCGATTCCGGCTTGGGTCACTGTCTGTGCGGAGTCTGCACATCCTCCCCGTGTGTGCGTGGGTTTCCTCCGGGTGCTCCGGTTTCCTCCCACAGTCCAAAGATGTGCGGGTTAGGTGGATTGGCCATGATAAATTGCCCTTAGTGTCCAAAATTGCCCTTAGTGTTGAGTGGGGTTACTGGGTTATGGGGATAGGGTGGAGGTGTTGACCTTGGGTAGGGTGCTCTTTCCAAGAGCCGGTGCAGACTCGATGGGCCGAATGGCCTCCTTCTGCACTGTAAATTCTATGAATCTATGAGATGGGGGAAGCCCTAAATGAATACTTTGCTTCAGTATTCACTAGAAAGAGGGACCTTGTTGCCCATGAGAACAGTTAAGCCAGGTTAATAGACTCAAACAGGTTGATATTAAGAAGGAGGATGTGCTGCAAATTTTGAAAAGCATCAGGATAGATAAGTCCCCTGGGCCTGAAAGGATATACCCAAGGTTACTACGGGAAGTGAGGGAGGAGATTGCTGCGCCATTGGCGATGATCTTTACGTCCTCACTCTCCACAGGAGTAGTACCGGATGATTGGAGGGAGGCGAATGTTGTTCCCCTATTCAAGAAAGGGAATAGGGAAATCCCTGGGAATTACAGAGCCATCAGTCTTGTGTCTTTGGTGAGTAAATATTGGAAAGGATTCTGAGAGATAGGATTTATGATTATTTAGAAAAACGTAGTTTGATTAAAGATACTCAGCATGGCTTTGTGAGGGGCAGGTCATGCCTCATCACAAGCCTCATTGAATTATTTGAGGATGTGACGAGACACATTGATGAAGGTCGGGCAGTGGATGTGGTGTATGTGGATTTCAATGAGGCATTTGATAAGGTTCCCCATGGTAGGCTCATTCAGAAAGTTAGGGGGGATGGGATACAGGGAAATTCTGGATACAGAATTGGCTGGGTGAAAGAAGACAGCAAGTGGTGGTGGATGGAAAGTATTCCGCCTGGAGGTCGGTGACCAGTGGTGTCCCGCAAGGATCTGTTCTGGGACCTCTGCTCTTTGTGGTTTTTGTAAATGACTTGGATGAGGAAGTGGAAGGGTGGGTTCGTAAGTTTGCTGATGACACGAAGGTCGTTGGAGTTGTAGACAGTGTTGAGGGTTGTTGCAGGTTACAACAGGACATTGACAGGATGCAGAGCTGGTCTGAGAAGTGGCAGATGGAGTTCAACCTTGATAAATGTGAAGTGATTCATTTTGGACGGTCGATTTTGAATGCTGAATACAGGGTTAAAGGCAAGATTCTTGGAAGTGTGGAGGAACAGAGGGATCTTGGGGTCCACGTACATAGATCCCTCAAAGTTGCCACTCAGGTTGACAGGGTTGTTAAGAAGGTGTATGGTGCGTTGGCTTTCATTAACAGGGGGATTGAGTTTAAGAGTCATGAGGTTTTGCTGCAGCTTTATAAAATTCCAGTTAGACCACACTTGGAATATTGTGTCCTGTTCTGGTCACCTCAGTATAGGAAGGATGTGGATGCTTTGAAGCAGGTGCAGAGGAGATTTACCAGGATGCTGCCTGGACTGGAGGGCATGTCTTATGAAGAAAGGTTGAGGGAGCTAGAGCTTTTCTCACTGGAGCGAAGAAGGAAGAGAGGTGACTTGATAGAGGTGTACAAGGTGATGAGAGGCATGGATAGAGTGGATAGCCAGAGACTTTTCGCCAGGGCGGAAATAGCTGTCACGAGGGGACATAGTTTTAAGGTGATTGGAGGAAGGTATAGGGGAGATGTCAGAGGTAGGTTCTTTACACAGAGAGTGGTGGGTGTGTGGAATGCACTGCCAGCAGAGGTGGTGGAGTCAGAGTTATTAGGGCCATTTAAGCAACTCTTAGACAGGCACATGGACAGCGGTAAATTGAAGGGGTGTAGGTTAGGTTGATCTTAGATTCGGACAAATGGTCGGCACAACATCGTGGGCTGAAGGGCCTGTACTGTGCTGTACTGTTCTATGTTCTATGTTACTGCCTTCCCTGATAAGAGCTCATGGATGCCCAGTTTTTTCACTGCTAGATCTCATGTGAATCTCTCATTTATCATGGTTGTAATGCCAAACAACATGATGGAGAGCATCCTCATTGTAAAGACTGAACTTTAGCTTCATAAGGACTGTTTTTCTCTCTTTTTGGTTCCTTGTCACTTGCCATAAGCCCATCCTGCCAGATATGTCCTTCAGGACTTGGTCAGCTAGATCCGTAGTGGGGCTCCCACCCCATTCTTGATGATGGACCTTAAAGTTACTCACCCAGAGTAAATTCTGTGCCCTTGTCACCCTCAGTACTTCTTCCAAGTGGTGTTCAACATGGAGGAGCACTGATTCATCAGTTCAGGGAGGGCATAAGACCATAAGACATAGGAGCAGAATTAGGCCACTCGGCCCATCGAGTATGCTTCGTCATTCAATCATTGCTGATATTTTTCTCATCCCCATTCTCCTGCCTTCTCCCCATAAGCCCGGATCCCCTTATTAATCAAGAACCTATCTATCTCTGCCTTAAAGACACTCAGTGATTTGTCCTCCACAGCCTTCTGTGGCAAAGAGTTCCCCAGATTCACCACCCTGTGGCTGAAGAAATTCCTCCTCATCTCTGTTTTAAAGGATCGTCCCATTAGTCTAAGATTGTGTCCTCTGGTTCTAATTTTTCCTATAAGTGAAAACATCTTCTCCACATCCACTCTATCCAGGCCGCGCTGTATCCTGTAAGTTTCAATAAGATCCCCCCCTCATCCTTCTAAACTCCAATGAGTACTGACCCAGAGTCCTCAACCTTTCCTCATACAAGCTCTTCATTACAGGGGTCATTCTTGTGAACCTGCTCTGGACCCTTTCCAAGACCAGCACATCCTTCCTTAGATAGGGGGCCCAAAACTGCTCACAACACTCCAAATGGGGTCTGACCAGAGCCTTATGCAGCCTCAGAAGTACATCCCTGGTCTTGTATTCAAGCCCTTGTCATAATATACATCAGTACATTATGGTGCAATCACATACACACACTGATGGACATGCAGTAGGACCAACCAGCATACATAACACCACAGCCAATCACCAGTGAGAGCACAAGCACTATAAAGACAGGGGACAGGAGAATTCTCGCTCATTCTAGCAGCAGCCAGCTCAGAGCACAGGGCTCACAGCCTGCATCACAGACATTCACCATGTGCTGAGTGCCTCACCATAGCTAGTGATAGGAAAGGGACCACAGTTAAGCTGGTATTGCTTATACCCACATTTACAGTATGTTAACATAGTTGAACAGTTAATAAAATAGCGTTCCACCACTTCCAGCATTGTTGGCTTGTTTGTGAACCAGAACACCCAACACAACATGGTACAAGGAGTGGCCGCAATCTAGCACTTGTGAGACCAACCTGCAACTTCTCAGCATTCCGGCATTCTACAGCATGGAGAACATCAACCCGCCGCCGCCGCTCCGCATTGCTGGCAATCTCGGGGTAAATTGGAAGATATTTAAACAGCGCTTCCAGCTCTTCCAAGAGGCCATGGACAGGGAGAATGCATCGGACACCAGGAAGATAGCCCTTCTTCTCTCCACGGCTGGGCAACATGCCACCCACATCTTTAACTCCCTGACATTCACGGACGATGAGGACAAGACCAAGTACAAGACGATGCTCCTCAAATTCGACACACACTTCAGTGTTGAAGTCAACGAAAGCTTTGAAAGGTACATAGTTGAACAGTTAATAAAATAGCGTACACCACTTCCAGCATTGTTGGCTTGTTTGTGAACCAGAACACCCAACACGACAGCCCTCTTGACATGAATGTTAACATTGCATTTGCCTTCCTAACTGTCGACTGAACCTGCATGTTAACCTGAAGAGACTCACGCACAAGGTTTTGTGCTTCTGATTTCCTAAGCATTTCCCCATTTAGATAATAGTCTATGCCTCCATTCCTCCTTCCAAAGTGCATAACTTCATATTTTTCCACATTGTATTTCATTTGCCACTTCATTGCCCACTCTCCTAGCCTGTTCAGGTCCTTCTGCAGCCCCCCTGCTTCCTCAAGACTGCCTGTCCCTCTACAGATCTTTGTAAATGGTGTTATTCCGCAGGAGGGTGTATTCCCAATGTTTTGCTTGATGTCATAGACTTCATAGGTTTCTCAGTCAATTTTGAGGACTCTCAGGGCCACTACCTCCCAACTGTATACCCAAACTGCTACCTCTGTGGTTCTGTCATGCCTTTGGGGCAGTACCGAGCCAAGGATAGTTTTGGAGGAGTCTGGAACATTTGGTGTAAGGTATGACTCAGTAAGTACGACTATGTCAGACACTTGCTTGACTGGATTATGGGACAACTCTCTCAATTTTGGCACAAGCTCCAGTTGTTCGTGAGTCGGTCTTTGTAGGGTCCCCTGGGCCGTGCGTGCCTTTGGCATATTTGTTGCCTTGATTAATGAGGGATGGTCTGTTCTGTTTCATTCTTACTTAACTTTCCTGTTGCAGTTTGATACAACTGAATGGTTTGCTGAGCAATTTCAGAGAGCAGTTAAGAGTCAACCACATTCCTGGTGTCACAGATAGACTAGAACAGGTTAAAAAAAGACAGATTTCCTTCCTTTTTTGGAAACTCTTTCTATTGGCTTTTCTCATATTTATAAACAGTTACTGTGCATATACATTACATTTTTCTTGCCCGCGCTAATTTACTTTATTTTACGGATGTTTGTTTTGTCCTTCATTGAACTAACTCTATGTACATTTTGTTGCCCTCTGGATCGGTCTATTATTCCTCCCCCGCCCTTCCTCCACCCCCCCCTTCCTTCGCCCCCCCCTCCCCCCCCCCCCCCTTGGCTTCAGCACCCTTCCTCTTCTCTTGTGGTTTCCCCACCTTCCTTCCACCCCTCCCTCTCGGGTTGCACAGCCCTTTGGTTCCCCATCTATCTTTTTGTTTTCTTTCTCTCCCCTAGCTTACTCCTCGCTGCTGGCCTCGAACAGGTTTTGGAACAGGCTGACGAATTGCCCCCAAGTATCCAGGAAGCCTTCCTCTGACCCTCGTACGTAATCTTCTCCAGGTGGAGAAATTCTGAAAGGTCAGCGAGCCAGTCTGCAGCTGTGGGTGGTGCTGTCGATCGCCAGCCGAGCAGGATTCTCCGGAGTGCGATTAGGGAAGCGAAAGCAAGGTCATTGGCCCCCTTCCCCATGTGTCCTTCCCGGCTGCTCCGATACCCCAAAGATTGCCACTATTGGGCATGGCTTCACCCTCACCCCCACAACCTTGGACATTGCCTCGGAGAAGGCTATCCAGAACCCAGCAAACTTGGGGCACGTCCAAAACATGTAGGTGTGGTTGGCCGGGCCCCTCTGGCACCGCTCACATTTGTCCTCCACCTCCGGGAAGAACCTGCTCATTCGGGTTCTGGTCAGGTGCGCTCTGTGCACCACTTTCAGCTGCATTAAGCTTAGCCTTGCGCAGGAGGTGGTGGAGTTCACCCTGCTCAGTGCTTCGCTCCAGAGTCCCCAACCTACCTCTGTCCCCATTTTTGGCTAGTCTCGTCCAGTGGTGTTCGAGCTCTATCCAGTAGCTGTCCGTATATTTTTCCACATACCCCACTTCTCGCTGCTTGTGCCTATCAGGTCCTGTAGTAGTTTGTTCTCTGGGGCCCCAGGGTACCCTACTGTCTCTTATTTGGAGGTGTCTCAATTCCTTTCCTTTTGCTAGTTTCCACTTCCTCGTCAGTTCATCCAGTGTCGCCTGTCTGCGCCCTACGTAGAAGTCCCCAACCGTCAATGTGCCTCGTTCCGCCTCCATCCTTTGAAGGTGGTATCTAGCATGGCTGGGGGGAGTCTGTGATTGCCGCAGCAATGTGTGATTGGGGGCAGCACGGTAGCACAAGTGATTAGCACTGTGGCTTCACAGCGCCAGGGTCCCAGGATCAATTCCATGCTGAGTCACTGTCTGTGCGGAGTCTGCACGTTCTCCCCGTGTCTGCATGTGTTTCCTCCGGGTGCTCCGGTTTCCTCCCACAGTCCAAAGACGTGAAGGTTAGCTGGATTGACCATGATAAATTTCCCTGAGTGACCAAAAAGGTTAGGAGGGGTTACTGTATTACGGGGATAGGGTGGAAGTGAGGGCTTAAGTGGGTCGGTGCAGACTCACTGGGCCAAATGGCCTCCTTCTGCACTGTATGTTCTATGTTTAAAAAAAGATGGGGATCGTGGTGGACATTTTGGTTATCTCGAAGTGCTGTCTCAACTGGGTCCACGTTTTCAGCGTGGCCTCTACCACTGGGCTTGTGTATCTTATTGAAGAGGATGGGAGTGCTGCTGTAGCCAGGGCCCGGAGAGTCGTTCCTTTACAGGATGCCTCAGATTTCCTTCCTTAAAGGACATTGGTGAACGAGAGGGTATTTAATAACAGTGCAATCAAGAGAAGTGAATACAACTTGGATGTTTTTTAATAACTTTCCATGATCAAATTATGTTGACTATTTGTGTGCATACCTGGTTATTTTTAACTCTTTAAGTCACCATTAAGAACTGCTCACTAAATCATACTTACCTATAACAGAAATATATCACCAAACAGTCTTCAAAGATGTTGTTGTTCTTAAAATCTATGATTTGTTTAAAATTGACAATGTTATTAAAAGCAACATTTCCGCATCCTTTGTCTCAGTGGAGGAGGAAAAATAACAGTGAAAAAAATGGGACAAAAAAACAGATCAGACACTTTTCTTTGTTTTAACCTCAATCCAATGTACAACATTGACCTCTGTTCTGTGCGCAATCCAGGTTAAAAAGCGGAATCATAGTTTAAATACACCCTCTATCAGCTCTTTAATCCTTTGTTTCTTTTACTAGTCATTTATGCGGTAATCATATACATCCTCTTTGTCACAGATCTAATTGGTTGACTAATACCTTGAAAACACTATCATTTGTTTGCGATTTGGCAGTACAAAAAGGTCAAATGTGAATGCACTCTGACCTCTTCAGTCAGCACCATTGTCCTATGATTGTCAAGCTATATTATGGTACAACCTGTTTGTATCATTTGCACAAAGTGGGTAATCCACAGCAGAATTTATAAGGACAAAGCCAAGAATCTATAATTCTAAAGTCAATCCAATGATATTGTTCCCACCAGAAAATTCTTCTCTTCTGCAATTTTTGGTAACTTAATCAGATCCGAATGCAGATGTGCATGAAGACGTGTGCTGTTGAAAAATTAGAATATAATTTTGAGTTATGCCATTGCAATTTGAGTAGAGTGGTGATTTTGAAATCCAGACTAAGATTGAGAGATTATTAAAATTGAAATAAAAGGACATTTTAGATCACCTTTGTTTCAAAACATAGTTCCAAGTATTGAAAAGCAAGTTTTCAAATGTTGGTGTTTCTGTCTCCCCTTCTAAGTTTGAGCACATGGTCCCTGGATCTGGAGTATGAGAGAATCTTGAGCAGATTATCAGGTTCTGTTTGTTTATCAAAAGATTTTAAGTTCTCCAAGGGTAAGAAGTCTAACCACTTACTTTTGTTGCTGATCTCAATTTTTGCTTAGTATTCATTGCAGCGGAGGGTAAAAAAGCTGAAGGACGCAATTGGAACAATTATTAATAGTGCTCACTGACCATTGTCAGATCCCATTGCTACATTACAAACATTATCTTCCTGTATTTCCACAAAACAAAAACACAACAAGGAAAGTTTGAGAACAATGGGACTGCCACGATATTTCCAAGTCAATCTGAGACTGATATTGTTCATTAACCTGTAAATTTACTTCCTGGATTTTCTTCAGCTGTAAGGGTAATCATCAGAATACCCTTGAACGGGTATCATCAGAATACCTTTAGAGACCACAGGATGATCGGGAATTGGGCAGGGTGGCATCCTGGCACTCCTGTGGGCGCCTGAGCACCTTGACACTGCCAGGGTGCCAGGATGGCAGTGCTAAGATGTCCGGGTGCTAGGTTGCCCATGCCAGAGGTCAGGCCCAGGGGTGCCTTGCCCACAGAAGGTGGGGTGAAGGGGACTCGAGGACCCCAGCAGAGGTAGGTTGGGAGAAGTGGGGGAGGGGGGGTCCAGAGGCTGTGGTGGGACATTTGAGGGGGGGGGGGTTGAAAGATTGGGGGCGCCTTTAAAAATGTGAAATGACGTAAGTGCAGCCTTGACAGGGAGTTCCTCGCCGAGGCCATAAAAAAAACAGCAAAATGCCGTTGGATAGCGGGGAAACACCTCGCTAAATGGCCCAAAACTGGACATAGAAATGTTTTGTTGAATTGCAGCCGTCGTCTTTCATATCAGAGATTGCATGGGTCAGCCACAATCTGCCAACTCCAATGGGCAGACAGTATCACACTGCCAGTTCATATTGTTCAGGATAAATTTACTAGTTAACTTTATTTCCACAATGTAAAGGTGCATTAGTAAAGTTGTTTACTTAAACATTAATTTAAAATATCCCTGAAAAATATTGCAAGATCAAAGATGTTAGTGTTCTTTTCAGGGCCTATAGCTTTGATATTTCAGCTCCCTGGAATTCATCCCACCTTCACATCATGTAAACTGACCAGCGAACAGAGAAGTATAATAATAAAAATCTTTATTGTCACAAGCAGGCTTACATTAACACTGCAATGAAGTTACTGTGAAAAGCCCCTAGTCGCCACATTCCAGCGCCTGTTCGGGTACACAGAGGGAGAATTCAGAATGTCCAAATTACCTAACAGCACGTCTTTTGGGACTTGTGGGAGGAAACCGGAGCACCCGGAGGAAACCCACGCAGACACAGGGAGAACGTGCAGACTCCGCACAGACAGTGGGATTCGAACCTGGGACCCTGGCGCCACCCACTGTTCAGATATATTTCATTAAAATTTGAAAAATGTTGTAGGTCAAAACAATCCTCAAGCATGTATATATTTCCCAAATTGCACATTTCCAGCTATTCTGGAAGGTTTCTTGTGTGTTGGCACCTCATGTGACTTTTCAGTAACTAAACTCCAAGAACAACTTTGTATATTCAACATGCAAGCTTCTCATACATTTCCTTCCAGAGGCAGACTTTGTGGGGCCCCGTGCTCACCTTCATTTCTGAGGCACTCCCAATGAGGTCACACCCCTCCTCATCCCTGGCATGGTGTCGAGACACCCCTGCTTCCCTCAACAAACTTGCCTCACTGCTCGTTCAGGCTGCTTGGCTATGGCCTCGCCTGCCTTGTCCTCCTCAGCCCTGGCCTGGGGGTCGAGTCGCCCTACTCCCCTTGACGATCTCACCTCACTATTGGTTCAAGCTGCCTGACTATGCAATTGCCTGTCCAGCCCTTCTCATCCTTGGCCCTGGTCGAGACATTTCTACTCCCTTCGACAAACTCACCTCGTTGCTGACTCAGGTAGCCTGGCTGTGACCTCACCAGCCCAGCCCTCCTCAGCCCAAGCCAGGGGGTCGAGTCACCCCTCTGCTCCCCTTGACAACCAGCACCTCACACCTCGCCTCACTTGACGACCTCGTCAGGCTGCTGAAGGCCTGGCTATGGCCTGTTCATCTCAGTCCTGGGTCGAGATTGAGAAACCCGCGGCTTTTTTCTCAAGAATACAGGAGATACTTGCCTTGATTGCTACCTCTCTCCCACCTCGTCACCTCAACGACTTTTGATTTTCTCACTCTAAGGGGACTCAACCAATCAGATACTGATGTCGCTCTGCATTGCCTGCTGATAGGCTCCACAATTAGCCTATCAGCAAATGCAGAGCTGTTAGTATCTGACTGATGCCCAAGAATTGCCCACAGACACCAGTCAACATCGGGGCCCCCCATTTGTAAGGGCCCTGTGCCTAGGCACAGTGTGTCTCATTGTAAGTCCACCTCGGTTTCCTTCCTTCAAGTACGCTTTGCCTGAAGGCAAGTCTTTGGCTTATTGTCTGCTGTTGCTTCACCCTGAGCCACTGTGGTCATATGTCTTTACTGCCAAAACCTTTTGTGGAGGTCGAGTAAAAGAGAACTTGCTTAATCCGTTTTTTCTTGAACATGAATGGTCACGAGATGGCACGATCACATTTCTCCCTCCTTAATGAAAAAGTTACAATACAACTGGTCTCGACTTAAAAATGACAATCCTTCTTAAAGTAGCAATAAATAACTTAACTTGCTCATTCGTCTTTGGGCTGGATTCTTCCATCCCAGCCGCCGCAAGATCGCCACGGGCGGGACGCGAACCATGTAAAGGTCCATTGACCTCAGGTGGGAATTTCCAGTCGCCGGGCGGGTCTTGCCAGGGAATCCCGCCCTTTGTCTTTTCACCCCCGCCAACATGGGGTTGCTAATGGCGATTAAATATATTCCTGGAGGTTTCAGCACATGACTTGACCCACACTCCAGCCATTCGTCGCCCAACACCATCTTTACACTGCCTTCCTGCACTAATTGGAAAGCAAAAACACTCATTACCCCATTGGAGGGTGCTTAACTATCAGCCAAACACTGTTTCCCCCATTTTCAATATTTTTATATCTGGTTAAGAGAAATGTTCAAAGAAATTGGCAGAATAAATCTTTTAATGTCCCAATGATTTTTCGACATGATTGCTCACAGCAGTGTCCTCGAAATGGATTTTCAGTTCCTGGAGACCGGTAGCCAATCCTGCATCAACATTATGTTTGATTTCTACACAATCTTAAGCCACTGCTTCGTTTTCACAAACCAAACTGAACTCCTGCTTTTATATTCCTGACAGGATACCACCTTTCCTGACACAAACTTTCCGAACCTGTGGAAAGACCTTGACCCACCTTGGACTGGGTCTGAAGAGAATTTTTCTCCAACAAGGACTGCTTGAGACTTTGACCTGCATTTGAATTTTCCACTTCATCAGACAGTTTGTCTGGCTCGGACTTTCTCGTGCATTCCTTTCTGGCATGACTTGTATTGGAATCACTATTAGTGTTCGGCTCATACCCAAACTATCTGATTCACCAGACTCATTTGGTTTCTTCAAACCTCCTTCTCCTTTGTGAACCTCTGAAGGTAAAACATGATCCAAATGTACAAGCTCCCAACCATCGTGACCAAATTCAGGGAACAAACACATATTTCCACCACTCTTACTGATAGCCACTTCAACTACCCA
The DNA here is from genome assembly GCF_047496885.1 of Scyliorhinus torazame. Lineage (NCBI taxonomy): Eukaryota > Metazoa > Chordata > Chondrichthyes > Carcharhiniformes > Scyliorhinidae > Scyliorhinus > Scyliorhinus torazame. The sequence continues at coordinate 254,847,832 of NC_092712.1, read as the reverse complement.
AGATGAGATTAACCTTAACTTTCTGGTTCAACTCCACATGCCTTTGTCTCACTTTACCCCTATTGTGACTCTCTCTCTGTTTTAATTGTTTCTCTTCTACTGTCTGTGAGAACTGTGACTTCAGCAATGGAAATTTTGTTCTGGGCAATCTTTTAAGAAACAATATAGCTGGCAATCTGCCGATAGAAGTGTGAGGTATGTTATGATATGTAAACAGAAAAGTTGTCGGTCTGTGATCCAATGAATACCGGGGCAGGATTCTCCATTTGGGAGACAATGGGCTGAATTCTCCGCTGGCGAGATTCGCCGTTTTGCTGGCAGCCCGAGGATTTCCCAACGGCGTGGGGCTGCCCCACAATGGGAAACCCCATTGAGCAGCCACGAAATGGAGAATCCTGACAGAGTGCCGCACCAGTAATCTGGTGCAGCGGGACGGAGAAACCCATTCTATGGCCTCCCGCCGGAGCTGAATCACACCTGGGGCGAAATTTTCCGTTATCGGCTCAAAAAACTGCGCAAATCTGACCTGCGTCACGCTGCAAAAATCATCGCGAAGTCTCCGGCCCGAAATGGGCTAGCAGTGACGTGACGGGATCCGCGCTTGCTCACGTGGTTCACGCCGTGCAGCGTCATACACGCCGCACGGCGTGACGGCTCAGAAGGACGCGCTGCTCCCCCCCACCTGACCGGAACACCCGACCAGAACACCCGACCGGATGGCCGGCCGCCGCTCAGCCCCGAGGTTCCAGTCACGGGATGTGGAGGCGCTCCTGGACGCAGTGGAGCAGAGGAGGGAGGACCTGTATCCCGGGCACGGCCGCAGGGTTGCCCCACGCCACAGCCGGCGTCTGTGGAGGGAAGTGGCAGAGGCCGTCAGCGCTGTGGCCCTGACACCACGGACAGGCACCCAGTGCCACAAGAAGGTGAACGACCTCATCACAGCAGGCAGGGTGAGCCTCCCCCCGCCCGATATCCATATCCCCCATCCCCATATCCCCCCTCCCCCATATCCCTCTCCCCCATATCCCCCATATCCCCCCTCCCCCATATCCCCCCTCTCCCATATCCCCCATATTCCCCTCCCCATATTCCCCCTCCCCATATACACCCTCCCCCATATCCCTTCTCCCCCATAACCCCCCTCCCCATATCCCTCCTCCCCATTTCCCCCATAACCCCCTCGCCCATATCCCCCATATCCCCCCTCCCCATATCCCCCTCCCCATATCCCCCCTCCCCATATCCCTCATTTCCCCCTCCCCATATCCCCCCTCCCCTATATCCCTCATTTCCCCCCTCACCATATCCCCCTCCCCCTCCCCCCCTCCCCGTATCCCCCCCATCCCCCATATCCCCCCTCCCCCATATCCCCCTAGCCCATATCCCCCTAGCCCATATCCCCCTCCCCCATATCCCCCCTCCCCATATCCCCCCTCCCCATACCCCCCTCCCCATATCCCACATATCCCCCCTCCCTCATATCCCCCCTCCCCATATCTCCCATATCCCCCCTCCCCCATATTCCCCCCTCCCCCATATCCCCCTTATCCCCAAGTGAATCCAGCCCTAACCTTAACCTCTGCAATACACGCGCAACCGATGGCGTGCATTCATATACCTACCTAACACTGTTGCCTTTTACCCCTGCCACCCCCCCCCGCCCACCGCCACAGGAGAAACGCGCACACAACACCAGGGAGCATGTGAGTACTGGAGGAGGCCCTGCTGATGGGAGGCCACTGACCGAACACGAGGAAAGGGCCCTGGAACTGGCTGGCGGACCTGAGGACCGGGAGGTTGCTGATTCAGAGGTCGGGGGCGTACTAGCAAGTGTGCCACCCACAGCCCGTCCCCATATCCCCCCTCCCGCATATCACCTGATCACTGCCTGCGTGTCGAACCATTCATGCTTCATCGTGTATCGCAGGAGCAAACGTCGAGGCACCCATCCCTGCAGATGCAGACCGCCCGCATGATGCCCCTCGGAGGCCACGGGAGACGGAGAGACCCGGACCCTCCGGCATGCGACGCCCGCAGGATGCCCCTCGCACACCACGGGAGACGGAGAGACCTGGACCCTCCGGCATGCAACGCCCGCAGGATGTCCCTTGGAGACCACAGGAGACGGAGAGACCTGGAGCAACAGGGCGACGACGCCCCCGTCACGTGCGGGTGCGACGACGCAGGTGTGTGCCACCCAGTGACGAGAGGGGCAGCCACAGGCTCCCGTCACAGCCGAGCCAGGACACCACTACTCAGGACACCACTACCCAGGACATCACTACCCAGGACACCACTAAGCAGGACACCCCTACTCGGGACAGCACTACCCAGGAAGCCGAAATACCGGACAGTGACACAGAGTGGATGGGTGGAGACGAACCCCGAACCCAAAGTGCCATGGACTCAGAGTGGGATGAAGAGCACGACACAATGCCACTGCTGTCACCAACACCCTCCACCATCGCAGAAACACTCACCTCGGTTGGGCACTTTAGTGATGAGGCGTCTGGTACACTCACTGGTGCGCACAACACAGCCGTCCCGGTACAGCAGGTGGAGGTAGGAGAAGCAGAGGGGCCTGGCGGTCGGAGCCCAAGCGAACATCTGCCGCCCAGATGGATCCCGGGTTCCTGGAGTTACCACACCCACCCATAGATCCGATGCAACCACCGAACCGGAGACGAGCGAAGAGGGTGACGGCCGGCCTGCGGCGGCTGCAGTCGCAGGTGGAGGAATCCACCCGCGTCCAGGAGCTGGGAGTGGTGCCGGTCATACGTGCCACCCATGCCGACACCGCACGGGTGCCGTCTGCGGTGGAGGCAATGGGTGCGACGGTGTCAGACATGGGGAACAGTTTGCGAGGCCTGGGGCTTTCCGTGCAGGCGGCGTCTGTGGCCCAGGACATGGCTGCCCTCTCACAGGAGGCCATGTGCCAGCGCCAGATGGCAGAGGGGCTCAACGCCATGGCCCAGTCTCAGCAGGCCATGGCCCAGTCTCAGCAGGCCATGGCCCAGTCTCAGCAGGCCATGGCCCAGTCTCAGCAGGCCATAGCCCAGTCTCAGCAGGCCATTGCCCAGTCTCAGCAGGCCATAGCCCAGTCTCTGCAGGCCATCGCTGAGGGCATCGGCGCCATTGGCCATGTGCGAGCCAGCGTCGCACAGTCACAGACAGGGTTTGCCAATCCCCTGGGCTCCATGGCTGCAAACCTGCAGACCCCTGTCGATACCAGAACGGGCCTCCAGGACTGGCAGCGCCAGATGTCGGGGGGGCGTCAGATGGCCAGTCCGTTCGCATCCCCCACCCTTGTAGAGGCCTGGGGGTCATCGGGCACCCCGAGGGAGGAGGAGGTGCTGTGGCCCGTTCCTGGGTCCCCCTGTAGGGGAGGTCCCGGAACACCGCGACACCTCGGACTCCCCCCTTCCGTCCCAGGTGCATCGGGTGGGCAACGGGCAGGACAGGCTGGCAGCTCGCCATCCCAGTCGCCCGGGCCGCAGCCTGGCCCATCTAGGCCAGGACGCCCCAGGAAACGGCCGCCAAAGGGATCCCGTGTCAGAGGGCAGGAATCACAGTAGTCCACCTCCAGTTCTGCTGTACCGTCTGGGGAACCACGTAGACTAGTCAAAGGGCCCATAAGGCCAAACAATTAGACACTGAGTAAGTTAGCACGGGTGCAGGGCACAGATGGGTTTTAGGGGCTAGGGCACGTGCATGAACTCCTTTGGTTATTAAAGTCAATGTTACACCTACAGAAGCTGCCTTTGTGCTCTGTCCAAAGCGTGCGGGGGGTGTCATGTACGTTGAGCGCAAGTGTGTGAGGGGTGGTCTTACCTTAGCCCCAGGTGAGTCTGCCCCTTCCCCCTGAGCCACCATCAACATCCCCCCGGGCAGAGGACGGGACCGTGCGCTGCAGTGTCACAGCCGCATGCAGGGATGGTCCGGGTGGATGGTGGTACTGTGGCCATGGGTCAGACATAGTCCAACGATGTGGAGCCAGGAGCTCATCGCAGGGCGGGTTGTCATCATCCTCCATGGCCTGCAATAGACACGCGTCCACCCGCAACTGTGTGAGCCCGGCCCGTTGTGCCGCAGGTGGATCGGCAATGGAGGGGGTGGGGTTGGGGAGGGGAGTGAGGGTGCTGGGTGGGTGGATGGGTGGGGGATGTGGGTGGTCGGCTGTTGCCATGGTGTGCGGTCTGTGGCCATACTACCCGATTCCCACGCCCATCTAGTTAGTGAAGCGGGCGGCTATCAGCCTGTCTCGTGCCCGCTGGGCCAGCCGGTAACGGTGGACAGCCACCCGCCTGTGTCTAGCCCATCTGCCCTGACCATTGCCCCCATCCCCCTCATCTGGGGAGGACTGCGCCTCTTCCTGCTGCTCCTCCACTCTGCCCTCCTCTGCCTGAGGCACATCGCCCCTCTGCTGGGCTATATTGTGCAGGACGCAGCACACCACAATGATGCGACCGACCCTATCTGACCGATACTGGAGGGCGCCCCCAGAGAGGTCCAGGCACCTGAAACGCATCTTCAGCACGCCAAAGCACCTCTCTATCACTCCCCTTGTCGCTACATGGGCATCATTGTAGCGGTTCGCCGCCTCATTGCGTGGCCTCCGTATAGGCGTCATCAGCCACGATTGCAATGGGTAGCCCCTGTCGCCCAGCAACCAGCCCCTCAGCCGGGGATGGCGTCCCTCGTACATGCCGGTGATGGATGACCGCGACAACACGTATGAGACGAGTACACTGCCCGGTTAACGGACGCAGACGTGCAGGATCATCATGCGGTGGTCGCAGACCACCTGTATGTTCATCGAATAGGTCCCCTTCCTATTGGTGAACACGGCCCTGTTATCTGCAGGTGGCCGCACGGCGACGTGCATCCCATCAATCACGCCCTGGACCATGGGGAACCCGGCCACGGCAGAGAAGCCCACGGCCCGGGCATCTTGGCTGGCCCGGTCCACAGGAAAGCGGATGTAGCGGTGCGCCATGGCATATAGGGCTTCTGTCACTGCCCGGATGCACAGGTGCACCGATGTCTGCGATATGCCGGACAGGTCCCCACTCGGTGCCTGGAATGACCCCGTTGCATAAAAGTTCAGGGCCACCGTAACCTTGACGGACACGGGGAGAGGGTGTCCCCTGCCAGTGCCACGCGGTGACAGGTGTGCCAGCAGGTGGCAGATGTGTGCCACGGTTTCCCGCCTCATCCGGAGTCTCCTCCTGCATTCCCGGTCCGTGAGGTCCTGGTATGACTGCCGGGGCCGGTACACACGGGGCGCCCTCGGGTGCCTCCGTTGCCGTGGGACCGCGACGTCCTCCTCCCCCCCTCCTCATCCTGTCGGTCAGGTGTCCCTCCAGCCTGGGCGCCTCCCGCCTGCCCCTCTGCGGCAGCCTGCCCCGCCTCTCTGGCACGCTCCTCCTCCTCCTCATCCAGGGCAACATAGACATGAGCGGCTGCCGCCACGGCGGCCAACATCGCTGGATGATCGGAAAACATGACGGCCTGGTTGGGGGGGGGGGGGGGAAACGACGACATGTCATCATTGCCCATATCCCCTCCTCCCCCCAGCCAGATGGCATGGACCGCATGGGTCCAACTGTTGGAGGCTGCCACCTGGCCAGGTGGACCAACTCACTTGCCCTCGCAATCCCCCTCCCCGGCACGGACCCCCCCCCCCCCCCCCCCCATCCTCCTCCCCGGCACGGACCCCCCCCATCCTCCTCCCTGGCACGGACCCCCCATCCTCCTCCCCGGCACAGACCCCCCCCATCCTCCTCCCCGGCACGGAACCCCATCCTCCTCCCCGGCACGGATCCCCCGTCCTCCTCCCCGGCACGGACCCCCCCATCCCCCTCCCCGGCATGGACCCCATCCTCCTCCCCGGCACGGACCCCCCCCCCCCCCCCCACTCCCCCCACCATCCCCCTCCCCGGCACTGACACACACACAACCCTACACACACCTCTCCCCACACATTCAGACTGCGGCCACGCCATCGCCTGCCCAGCGGCCAACCCCCCAGGCCGTCACTCACCTCCACGCTGGTCAGCGTGAACCTGGAGCACAGGGTGACGCGATTAAAAGGAGGTTTGATTTACGTCGACGTGACCGGTCATCACGTCGACGGGACTTCGGCCCATCCGGACGGGAGAATATCGGCAGGCCCAAAATCGGCTGCCTTGCGCCCACCCGTGCCATTCTCCGACGCCTGCGGCGCCATTAATGCCCCGCCGACTTTTCTCCCTTCGGAGACTTCGGCAACCGGTGGGGGCGGGATTCACGGCGGCCAACGGCCATTCTCCGACCCGCTGGGGGCTCGGAGAAGGACGCCCCCGATTTGTGGGAAGCGAGTCAGATTCCTTTGTCATGCAAATTTATGCATGGCAAGGATTGCGACTGAATCCCACTAATGGGCTGCCATTTTGAGAGGGTGGACTGATAGCGAGGTCTGGCAGCTGGGCAACCCCCCTCTGCCCCCCCCCCCCCGCAAAGCAAGTCCTCCTCCCCCGGGATTTTCTGAGTCACCTTCCCACCCACCGTTCGAGGGTGACCCAACCCCCCCCCCCCCCCCCCCCCCCCCGCCGCAGAGAACTAATAATAATCTTTATTAGTGTCACAAGTAGGCTTACATTAACACTGCAACGAGGTTACTGTGAAAATCCCCCAGTCGCCACACTCTGGCGCCTGTTCGGGTACACAGAGGGAGAATTCAGAATGTCCAGTTCACCTAACAAGCACGTCTTTCAGGCCTGGTGTGAGGAAACTGAAGCACCCAGAGGAAACCCACGCAGGTTCGGGGAGAACATCTTCATGAGACCCTCACTAAAAAAAACCTAGTTAGAAGAGAACCCCAGACTTCCGGGTGCGGCGATGACCAGCTGAGTCGCACGTTTCGGCAGCTCCCTGTGAAACGGACTTTTGGGCTCTTGATAGGAGCCCCAACGGCAATTTTGACGGCTAAAAACACTGTGCGGTAAACCAGAAGGGAATCCCCCCTGTATACGGATGGAAAAAGGAGGAGAGAGTGGCCAGATTGCAGTGGATCCTTTAGAACAGCGGCAAGGAAGGCAAGCAAAAACCAAGATGGCGTCGGAAGGTGGCAGTTTAACATGGGGCCCTGAACAACAAGAGTTCTTGAAATGCTGTGTGGAAGAGATCAAAAAGGAAATGAAGAAAGAGCTGTTGGCCCCGATACTACAGGCGATCGAAGGGCTAAAGGAGGAACAAAAGACCCAGGAGCGGGAGCTTCGGGTCGTGAAGGCAAAGGCAGCCGAGAATGAGGACGATATACAGGGCCTGGTGGTGAAGACGGAGACGCAGGAGGCACATCAGAAACGATGTGTGGAAAGGTTGGAGGCACTGGAAAACAACGCAAGGAGGAACAACCTGAGGATTCTTGGTCTTCCTGAAGGTGTGGAGGGAGCGGACGTCGGGGCATATGTGAGCACGATGCTGCACTCGTTAATGGGAGCGGAGGCCCCGGCGGGTCCGTTGGAGGTGGAGGGAGCATACCGAGTGATGGCGCGAGGACCGAGAGCAGGAGAAATTCCCAGAGCCATGGTGGTGAGATTCCTCCGTTTTAAGGATAGAGAAATGGTCCTTAGATGGGCGAAGAAAACTCGGAGCAGTAAATGGGAGAACGCGGTGATCCGCGTTTATCAAGACTGGAGTGCGGAGGTGGCGAGAAGGAGGGCGAGCTTTAATCGGGCCAAGGCGGTGCTTCATAAAAAGAAGATGAAATTTGGAATGCTGCAACCGGCAAGACTGTGGGTCACATATCGAGGGAGGCACCACTACTTTGAGACGGCGGATGAAGCGTGGACTTTTATTGTGGAAGAAAAACTGGAATGAGCGGGTTATTAAAAAGAACGTTCGAACAAAGTGGTGGGGCGAATGTGGGGGGCAAAGAGGGGTTTTATGTACTAATCCTGCGATGTGGTAACTTTTCTCTCTCCCACAGGTGGTGATGGGGGAGGAGGGGAGGTGGAGGAGATGGGGCGTTGGCCATTGGGGGCGGGGCCAAGGGAGAAGCGCGGGCTTGGTTCCCGCGCTATGATAATCATGGCGGGAATAGAGAAGCAGGAAGGAGGGGGCGTCGCACGGTGCGAGCCGAGGTCACGGGGGGAAGCCGAGGTCAGCCAGAGTTTGCTGACTTCTGGGAGCAACATGGGGGGAGTAATTACGCTAGCGGGGGATCTAGCGGGGGGGGGGTGGGAGGGGGGAATTACTGGCTTGCTGCTGCTGGGTAGAGGGGGAACTGGTATGGGAGAGGATGGTCGGGGGGGCACCGCCTGGGGGAGATACAGCTGCGTGGGAACCGGGTGAGGAGCTGGAAAAAGGTGATGGCTAATCGACAAGGGGGGGGGGGGGGTAGGAAGCCCCCCAACTCGGCTGATCACGTGGAACGTGAGAGGGCTGAACGGGCCGATAAAGAGGGCACGGGTACTCGCACACCTTAAGAAACTTAAGGCAGATGTGGTTATGTTACAGGAAACGCACCTGAAACTGATAGACCAGGTTAGGCTACGCAAAGGATGGGTGGGGCAGGTGTTCCATTCGGGGCTAGATGCGAAAAACAGGGGGGTGGCTATATTAGTGGGGAAGCGGGTAATGTTCGAGGCAAAGACTATAGTGGCGGATAACGGGGGCAGATACGTGATGGTGAGTGGCAAACTACAGGGGGAGACGGTGGTTTTGGTAAACGTATATGCCCCGAACTGGGATGATGCCAATTTTATGAGGCGGATGCTAGGACGCATTCCGGACCTAGAGATGGGAAAGCTGATAATGGTGGGAGATTTTAATACGGTGTTGGAACCAGGGCTGGATAGGTCGAAGTCCAGGACTGGAAGCAGGCCGGCAGCAGCCAAGGTACTTAAAGATTTTATGGAGCAGATGGGAGGTGTAGACCCGTGGAGATTTAGCAGACCTAGGAGTAAGGAGTTCTCGTTTTTCTCCTATGTCCATAAAGTCTACTCGCGAATAGACTTTTTTGTGCTGGGTAGGGCATTGATCCCGAAGGTGAGGGGAACGGAGTATACGGCTATAGCCATTTCGGATCACGCTCCACACTGGGTGGACTTGGAGATAGGGGAGGAAACAGGAGGGCGCCCACCCTGGAGAATGGACATGGGACTAATGGCAGATGAGGGGGTGTGTCTAAGGGTGAGGGGGTGCATTGAAAAGTACTTGGAACTCAATGATAATGGGGAGGTCCAGGTGGGAGTGGTCTGGGAGGCGTTGAAGGCGGTGGTTAGAGGGGAGCTGATATCAATAAGGGCACATAAAGGGAAGCAGGAGAGTAAGGAACGGGAGCGGTTGCTGCAAGAGCTTTTGAGGGTGGACAGACAATATGCGGAAGCACTGGAGGAGGGACTGTACAGGGAAAGGCAAAGGCTACATGTAGAATTTGACTTGCTGACTACAGGCACTGCAGAGGCACAATGGAGGAAAGCACAGGGTGTACAGTACGAATATGGGGAGAAGGCGAGCAGGTTGCTGGCACACCAATTGAGGAAAAGGGGAGCAGCGAGGGAAATAGGGGGAGTGAGGGATGAGGAAGGAGAGATAGAGCGGGGAGCGGAGAGAGTGAATGGAGTGTTCAAGACATTTTATAAAAAATTATATGAAGCTCAACCCCCGGATGGGAGGGAGAGAATGATGGGCTTCTTGGATCGGCTGGAATTTCCCAAGGTGGAAGAGCAGGAAAGGGTGGGACTGGGAGCACAGATCGAGGTAGAAGAAGTGATGAAAGGAATTAGGAGCATGCAGGCGGGAAAGGCCCCGGGACCGGATGGATTCCCAGTCGAATTCTATAGAAAATATGTGGACTTGCTCGCCCCGGTACTGACGAGGACCTTTAATAAGGCAAAGGAAAGGGGACAACTGCCCCCGACTATGTCTGAAGCAACGATATCGCTTCTCTTAAAGAAGGAAAAGGACCCGCTACAATGCGGGTCCTATAGACCTATTTCCCTCCTAAATGTAGATGCCAAGGTCCTGGCCAAGGTAATGGCAATGAGAATAGAGGAATGTGTCCCGGGGGTGGTCCACGAGGACCAAACTGGGTTTGTGAAGGGGAGACAGCTGAACACGAATATACGGAGGTTGTTAGGGGTAATGATGATGGCCCCACCAGAGGGAGAAACGGAGATAGTAGTGGCGATGGATGCCGAGAAAGCATTTGATAGAGTGGAGTGGGATTATTTGTGGGAGGTGTTGAGGAGATTTGGTTTTGGAGAGGGGTATGTTAGATGGGTGCAGCTGTTGTATAGGGCCCCAGTGGCGAGCGTGGTCACGAATGGACGGGGATCTGCATATTTTCGGCTCCATAGAGGGACAAGGCAGGGATGCCCTCTGTCCCCATTATTGTTTGCACTGGCGATTGAGCCCCTGGCGATAGCGTTGAGGGGTTCCAAGAAGTGGAGGGGAGTACTTAGGGGAGGAGAAGAGCACCGGGTATCTTTGTATGCGGACGATTTGCTACTATACGTGGCGGACCCGGCGGAGGGGATGCCAGAAATAATGTGGATACTTGGGGAGTTTGGGGATTTTTCAGGGTATAAATTGAACATGGGGAAAAGTGAGTTGTTTGTGGTGCATCCAGGGGAGCAGAGTAGAGAAATAGAGGACCTACCGTTGAGGAAGGTAACAAGGGACTTTCGTTACCTGGGGATCCAGATAGCTAAGAATTGGGGCACATTGCATCGGTTAAATTTAACGCGGTTGGTGGAACAGATGGAGGAGGATTTCAAGAGATGGGATATGGTATCCCTGTCAATGGCAGGGAGGGTGCAGGCGGTTAAGATGGTGGTCCTCCCGAGATTCCTCTTTGTGTTTCAGTGCCTCCCGGTGGTGATTACGAAGGCTTTTTTTAAAAGGATTGAAAAGAGCATCATGGGTTTTGTGTGGGCCGGGAAGACCCCGAGAGTGAGGAAGGGATTCTTACAGCGTAGCAGGGATAGGGGGGGGCTGGCACTACCGAGCCTAAGTGAGTATTATTGGGCCGCTAATATTTCAATGGTGAGTAAGTGGATGGGAGAGGAGGAGGGAGCGGCGTGGAAGAGATTAGAGAGGGCGTCCTGTAGGGGGACTAGCCTACAGGCTATGGTGACAGCCCCATTGCCGTTCTCACCGAGGAACTACACCACAAGCCCGGTGGTGGTGGCTACACTGAAGATTTGGGGACAGTGGAGACGGCATAGGGGAAAGACTGGAGCCTTGGGGGGGTCCCCGGTAAGAAACAACCATAGGTTTGCCCCGGGGGGAATGGATGGGGGATATGGAATGTGGCAAAGAGCAGGAATAACGCAACTGAAAGATCTGTTTGTGGATGGGAAGTTCGCGAGTCTGGGAGCGCTGACCGAGAAATATGGGTTGCCCCAAGGGAATGCATTCAGGTATATGCAACTGAGGGCTTTTGCGAGGCAACAGGTGAGGGAATTCCCGCAGCTCCCGACACAAGAGGTGCAGGACAGAGTGATCTCAAAGACATGGGTGGGGGATGGTAAGGTGTCAGATATATATAGGGAAATGAGGGACGAAGGGGAGACTATGGTAGATGAACTAAAAGGGAAATGGGAAGAAGAGCTGGGGGAGGAGATCGAGGAGGGGCTGTGGGCAGATGCCCTAAGCAGGGTAAACTCGTCGTCCTCGTGTGCCAGGCTAAGCCTGATTCAGTTTAAGGTATTACACAGGGCACATATGACTGGAGCACGGCTCAGTAAATTTTTTGGGGTGGAGGATAGGTGTGCGAGGTGCTCGAGAAGCCCAGCGAATCATACCCATATGTTTTGGTCATGCCCGGCACTACAGGGGTTTTGGATGGGGGTGACAAAGGTGCTTTCAAAAGTAGTAGGAGTCCGGGTCGAACCAAGCTGGGGGTTGGCTATATTTGGGGTTGCACAAGAGCCGGGAGTGCAGGAGGCGAGAGAGGCCGATGTTTTGGCCTTTGCGTCCCTAGTCGCCCGGCGCAGGATATTGCTAATGTGGAAAGAAGCCAAGCCCCCGGGGGTGGAGACCTGGATAAATGACATGGCGGGGTTTATAAAGCTAGAGCGGATTAAGTTCGTCCTAAGGGGGTCGGCTCAAGGGTTCACCAGGCGGTGGCAACCGTTCGTCGAATACCTCGCAGAAAGATAGACGGAATGGGAAAAAGAAGGCAGCAGCAGCAGCCCAGGATCGGGGGGGGGGGGGGGGAGGAGGAACCAGAAGGACTCTCGGGGTTCTTAATATATACTGTATAGTATGTATAGGTCGTTGCTACAGATAATTATATATTGGACTGTTAAATTATATTTTTGGAGAGTGTTACTTGTGACAAGGCAGTTGCCAATTAGGGCTAGTTTTCATTTTTGTTATTTATTATTTATTCATTTTTTGTTTATAAAATAGGTCATTGTTATTTGTGTTGTTATAATATTGTGTAAAGGATGCACAATGTACTGTGTTGGTTGACCAAAACTTTTCAATAAAATATTTAATAAAAAAAAAGAAGAGAACCCCACCAGAGACCCTCGAATAAGCTTTTAAGTACACAGTGGCGAAAGTAAACGCACTGTTTATAATTACCTAGCTATGATTGACAGCTCCTGGATCACATCAAAGACAGTTCAGTGCTTTTTGCAGAGGAAAAGAAGAAGTGAGTGTACTTAAAATGCTTAACTGGCTAGTTTCACAGCTGGGTACTTCAAAGCCAAAGTGTATGTGAAAGCTGTCAATCAGAAACTAGTGAAAGCAATTTTACAGAGATATGAATGAAAGGCTTGTAGATCAAAGATATGAGGGAGTTTAAATCCAGGTGCTGCTTTCTCTGCCTGAGCCAGCAGATGTATTACATGGGTGGGTTTTAAGGCAGTGTCTTTTTCACTGCCTCTATCTGGAAGCTCTCTAGCTTCGAGGCAGGGGTCTCTCTAACTCAGGGGGCTCTGATGGAGTCTCCCTAATTAATAGTTATCTGGTGGTGGTCTCTCTAATTGGGGGATCACTGCTGGGGTCTGAAGGGGGTGGGGTGGGTAGATCTTGGATTGTTGGGGGGAGGGTGGCCCTACAGTGGATTTTGGGGGTAACTCCCTTAACAAGGTACCCCCTTTGGCCCACTGTGAGTTCCACCCTGTCAGGGCCACGCTTGTCAAGACCTGCACCAGTTCTCGCCTACGTGATCCCCAGCCCAGAGGACCGGAGAATCGCGCGGGCCCAGGGAATATGGTACTCGGCCCGTTAGTTGGATACAAAAGGGTCTGAATGACTCCGATCCTCCCATTAGTGTAGGGCACAAACCTCACTCTTTATGCCATCCTGCTTTTTGTCCGATGTTGAATTCCCCGCCACCTCGGGAACTCTGCTACCGGCGGCGGGTGGCGGAGAATCCAGCCCAGAACGTTTCTTCGCATTTACCTAGCATTTGCCATACAAGAACATACTGAAAAATTTGCACTGTGTGCCTGCTGTTCCATTGGAAACATGATGATATGATGGAACTTTTTAAGAGTGTTTTACATTGTTCATTCTCATGAATTGTGCAAATTCTTCTGAACAAAACAGGCCTCTGTCTGTGCCAAATTCTAGGTGATCATTTCAATGATTGCAAAGTACTGATGATGGCTTCCTTTCTACTGTTGACATACTCTTCACTGATTGTGTTTTATATCTCCTTATCTAACCCTTGCCATCATAGATGCCTCCTTGCTAGACTCTTTATGAAAGACATCTCTCAGTGTTCACCATCAAGATCGCATAGCAACTGTAATCAGCAATTTTCATGCACTAATACTCTGGCTCCGCCGCCTGCCCCCACCATCCATTCCCCCATGATACAACATTTATTTATTTATTTTATTTTAAATTACTTTTTCTGAGCGACAAAGCCAGGGCTCAGAGTGTGGACAGGGACGACCCCCGAATCCAACTCCTTGCCTGCTCCAAAAATCAATTCAAATTCAAATTGAATCCAATTCATGGTCCCCACAAGAGAGACATACCAGATCTGAGCCAAAAGGCCGAGCAGATACTACACTTGATCTCAGCCAAAAGACCGAGAAGCGATTGACACAATATTTATCAACTGACAACTCATTCCACCAGATACAAATGGCCTTCTTCTGAATCCACAATGTATGTTGGCCACTCATTTGCAATGTAGTCATACGGGATCTCTGTGAGTTGTTCTATTTATGTCACCTGCTGTGGCTGGCAAACCATCTATGTATACAAATAATTCTCTGTGGCTCTGCCTCTGATGGGGTTGGTAATCTAGACATTACATCAGTGTTACATTGATTCTCTTTATTTAATATTGTACTATAACCAAACAAATCAAAGCCCTACTCTGTATTTGGGATACAGAATAAGTGGGTACTACTTGGATTCAGAATTAGTGGCTTATGGTCAGTTAAAATCGTGGAACTAAGACTGTACAAAGATTTATGAAAGCAAGGACAATGCTTCACTTTCTGTGGGCGCGATTCTCCGGCCTTGTTAAGATCTCTCTCAAGCAAAACAAAGCCAGTGAATAGCAGAAGAGGCAGAAAATGAGAACTGCGCCAGGCACCAAACAGTTTGCAACACAACCGGCCCGCTCTCGGAGGCGAAATCGGGATTTCACTATATCATAGTGAGAAACCAATTTTCACCAATTAAGCCCTATTTCCATACAATTAACGGGAGCCATCCCATATCCAATGGCCTCCTGTCATTTATTGGCCTCCCCAGCACGTGGTCACGCTGGCGCCGATTGGTACTCTCTTTGAAAAACGTGAACCAGGCGGAAGGGCTTCTGTGGGTAGCCGAGAAGATGGGTAGCCATCTTTGCTCACAGGGAAAGAGTCGGTGGGCACTGGACTTGTCACCCCAGTGCTCGGTGGGGGAGGGGCAGACCCTCAGCAGGGCTGGGCCTCCATGAGAGGGTGGGGAGGAAGCGCTGGGGGGGGGGGGGGCGTAACTGGGGGACAACCGCATGCAGCACCACCATGCCAACCCCTGGATCGTGTGTACCCATTCCGAGGGGGCGGTGGCACTATTTTGCAGGCCGTGTTTGCGAGCGGCCGGCGCCATGTTGCACGGTGCTCTACGCTGCTCGGCTGCTAGCCCCCAGCCATACAGAGGATCGGTGGCCATTTTACGCTGTGGTCCCCACGCCGGCGTTTGGACATAGCCTCAAAATTGGAGAATCTAAAGATTGGAGAATTGGAGAAAATTGGAGCCAGTGGCTCTCCTAGTATTTCCCCGACATAGCGGGATCAGCGCCTGGCACCAGAGAATCGGCCCTCTTGCCTTGCATTGTGAAATTTGCCTCAAAATGAAAGCTCACTCCAATTTAAATTCAGTGTTGCTAACCAGTTTCTTCCTAAAAAGGCTATTTTATCACCTTTCACTACAACGATCAGGGCAATTTTGAAAGTTGTTCATTTTAAGTGACCGGAACTGACATGCTCCCAACTGTATTAACTGTATCCGTGATTTTTCCAGCTGGGTATCGGGCGGCACGTTGGCACAGTGGTTAGCACTGCTGTGTCACAGCACCAGGGACCCGGTTTCAATTCTGGCCTTGTGTGACACTTCCAAGGAAGTGTGGAGTATGCACTTCCTCCCCGTGACTGTGTGGGTTTCCTCCGGGTGCTCCGGTTTCCTCCCACAGTCCAATGATGTGGAAGTTAGGTGGATTGGCCGTGATAAATTGCCCATTAGTGTCCAAAAGGTTAGGTGGGATTATTGGGTTACAGGTGGAGGTGTGGGCTTAAGTAGAGTGCTATTTCCAAGGGCTGGTGCAGAATCAATGGGCTGAATGGCCTTCTTTTGCACTGTCGGGATTCTGTGATTCTATGATTTTGAATAAACTTTCATGATACAGCAACTTGGAAAATTGGTGACCTGATGCCCCAATGCCAACTTCCATGTTTACTGGAGCTCTGTCCAATGCTGCTTGGACCACAATGCCCTGCAAAGTTCCACTGGACATCCTTATGCTTCAGATCGTATCTGACTCCTCACCAAAATGAATTTTTGTGTGACATACCTTGGCAAGACGACCTTGCCCCTTGCAGCAGGGGCACACAGCCTTCACAAATGGACATTTCTGTGTCCAATGTTGGAATAAACACTGGTACCTCCTTGTACCACTGCTACTACCAGTTGCAGATCTTGGTGCCTTCTGCTTATTCAACTTAGTTACTGTTGTGTTATGCTGCTTCGGGTAACACAGGCTGCTACTTGATGCAATCTTAACTAAAGGATGCTCCAGACTCTGAAATGAGTTCAATGTGTTTATTGAACTAATAACACAATTCACAAATGAGTTTGACTCTCTGCTAATCTAACTGTAGTAACTCTGTCTGACTGTACAATCTTGCTCGAAGCCACGTGCTGGGGTGTGATGCTGCTCATCAACCCTGTCTAACACTCTAGATGTCTGTCTGTGGAAAGAGGCCAGGGTGTGAGTGCCTCATCACTTTTATAGTGTTTATGTCATGCCCCCTTGCGGTGATGCCACCTCTGAGTGTCCTGACTGCCCATTGGTTGTGTCCTATTCTGAGTGTACATTGGTTGCATGTTTGCATATCGTGACATCTCCCCTTTTGTTTTTAGATGTATGTACATGTGAATGTATCTGTCTAATGTGACTGACTGAGGAATACAGAACAGAACAAACAAAACAAATGCTCATAAGTCCAGTCTCTGAGGCTTGCGTCTGATCCTCGTCGACCGCCGGAGAGGTGGTGGAGGGGATGACGGTGTCTTGACAGGCGAGTGGGAGGCACGACTGGTGGCCTTATAAGACCATAAGACATAGGAGTGGAAGTAAGGCCATTCGGCCCATCGAGTCCACTCCACCATTCAATCATGGCTGATTTCAACTCCATTTACCCGCTCTCTCTCCATAGCCCTTAATTCCTCGAGAAATCAAGAATTTATCAACTTCTGTCTTAAAGACACTCAATGTCCTGGCCTCCACCGCCCTCTGTGGCAATGAATTCCACAGACCCACCACTCTCTGGCTGAAGAAATTTCTCCTCATCTCTGTTCTAAAGTGACTCCCTTTTATTCTAAGGCTGTGCCCCCGGGTCCTAGTCTCCCCTGCTAATGGAAACAACTTCCCTACATCCACCCTATCTAAGCCATTCATTATCTTGTAAGTTTCTATTAGATCTCCCTCAACCTCCTAAACTCCAATGAATATAATCCCAGGATCCTCAGATGTTCATCGTATGTTAGGCCTACCATTCCTGGGATCATCCGTGTGAATCTCCGCTAGACCCGCTCCAGTGCCAGTATGTCCTTCCTGAGGTGTGGGGCCCAAAATTTCTCACAGTATTCTCAACGGGGCCTAACTAATGCTTTATAAAGCTTCAGAAGTACATCCCTGCTTTTATATTCCAAGCCTCTTGAGATGAATGACAACATTGTATTTGCTTTCTTAATTACGGACTCAACCTGCAAGTTTACCTTTAGAGAATCCTGGACTAGGACTCCCAAGTCCCATTGCACTTCAGCATTATGAATTTTGTCACCGTTTAGAAAATAGTCCATGCCTCTATTCTTTTTTCCAAAGTGCAAGACCTCGCACTTGCCCACGTTGAATTTCATCAGCCATTTCTTGGACCACTCTCCTAAACTGTCTAAATCTTTCTGCAGCCTCCCCACCTCCTCCATTCTACCTGCCCCTCCACCTATCTTTGTATCATCGGCAAACTTAGCCAGAATGCCCTCAGTCCCGTCATCTCGATAGTTAATATATAAAGAGAACAGCTGTGGCCCCAACACTGAACCCTGCGGGACACCACTCGTCACCGGTTGCCATTCCGAAAAAGAACCTTTTATCCCAACTCTCTGCCTTCTGCCTGACAGCCAATCGTCAATCCATGTTAGTACCTTGCCTCGAATACCATGGGCCCTTATTTTACTCAGCAGTCTCCCGTGAGGCACCTTATCAAAGGCCTTTTGGAAGTCAAGATAGATAACATCCATTGGCTCTCCTTGGTCTAACCTATTTGTTATCTCTTCAAAGAACTCTAACAGGTTTGTCAGGCACGACCTCCCCTTACTAAACCCATGCTGACTTGTCCTAATCCGACCCTGCACTTCCAAGAATTTAGAAACCTTATCCTTAACAATGGATTCTAGAATCTTGCCAACAACCGAGGTTAGGCTAATTGGCCTATAATTTTCCATCTTTTTCCTTGTTCCCTTCTTGAACAGGGGGGTTACAACAGCGATTTTCCAATCCTCTGGGACTTTCCCTGACTCCAGTGACATTTGAAAGATCATAACTAACGCCTCCACTATTTCTTCAGCTATCTCCTTCAGAACTCTAGGATGTAGCCCATCTGGGCCCGGAGATTTATCAATTTTTAGACCTCTTAGTTTCTCTAGCACTTTCTCCTTTGTGATGGCTACCATATTCAACTCTGCCCCCTGACTCTCCGGAATTGTTGGGATATTACTCATGTCTTCTACTGTGAAGACTGACGCAAAGTATTTATTCAGTTCCTCAGCTATTTCCTTGTCTCCCATCACTAGATTACCAGCGTCATTTTGGAGCGGCCCAATGTCAACTTTTGCCTCCCGTTTGTTTTTAATGTATTTAAAGAAACTTTTACTATCATTCCTAATGTTACTGGCTAGCCTACCTTCAAATTTGATCCTCTCTTTCCTTATCTCTCTCTTTGTTATCCTCTGTTTGTTTTTGTAGCCTTCCCAATCTTCTGACTTCCCACTACTCTTTGCCACATTATAGGCTTTCTCTTTTGCTTTGATGCATTCCCTAACTTCCTTTGTCAGCCATGGCTGCCTAATCCCCCCTCTGATAACCTTTCTTTTCTTTGGGATGAACCTCTGTACTGTGTCCTCAATTACTCCCAGAAACTCCTGCCATTGCTGTTCTACTGTCTTTCCCACAAGGCTCTACTCCCAGTCAATTTTCGTCAGTTCCTCCCTCATGCCCCTGTAGTTACCTTTATTTAACTGTAACACCTTTACATCTGATTCTACCTTCTTTCTTTCAAATTGGAGATTGAATTTGACCATATTATGATCACTGCCTCCTAAGTGCTCCGTTACTTTAAGATCTTTAATCAAGTATGGCTCATTACATAACACTAAGTCCAGAATGGCCTGTTCCCTCGTGGGCTCCATCACAAGCTGTTCCAAAAAGCCCTCCTGTAAACATTCAATGAATTCCCTTTCCTTGGGTCCATTGGCAGTATTATTTACCCAGTCCACCTGCATATTAACGTCCCCCATGATCACTGTGACCTTGCCGTTCTGACATGCACTTTTGTGCCCCTGGTCCTGACCACTGTTAGGATGCCTGTACATAACTCCCATTATGGTTTTTTTGCCTTTGTGGTTCCTCAACTCTACCCACACAGACTCCACATCATCTGACCCTATGTCGTTTAGTGTTATTGATTTAATTTCATTCCTAATTAACAAGGCAACCTCGCCCCCTCTGCCCACTTCTCTGTCTTTTCGATAGGTTGTGAATCCCTGGATGTTTAAATGCCAGTCCTGAACCCCCTGCAACCATGTCTCTGTGATGCCTACCACATCATACCTGCCAGTCACAATCTGGGCCACAAGCTCATCTACCTTGTTCCGTACACTGTGCGCATTTAAATGTAGCACCTTTAATTCTCTATTGACCGTCCCTTTTTGTTTTCTTAGTGTGGTGGACCTTGCTTTACTGAGCCTTTCCATACACTGTGTCATATTTTGTGGGATGGGGACAATCGTAACCACTCTTGAGTTTTGTCTGTTCGTGTTTTTTTGTATTCCTAAGCAGCTACGCTCCCCGCTGATTACTTCACCTCTGGGTTCCCTGACTTTCCCTTCCCCCCAATCTTTAGTTTATGGTTCGACGTGTCTGGAGGTGGCAATTCGACATATGGAAATGGCGGGAAAGTGGTTGTGGGCAAGCAACATTTCGCAGTGCCCTTCGATTCCTTTGCACAATGGAGCCATCAACCATACGTGTGACATAGGATCTGGGCGCGGTCTGTCGAACAACGACAGCCGCAGCAGACCACCCACCATCCGGTATTTTGATCCTGACCTTGTCTGCCGGGGATAGCACGTCCAGATCAGTGGCATGTGTGTCATAGCCCTGCTTCTGGCTGTTTCAAAGCTGCTGCATCTTCTGCAGTACCGGGAGGTGTCAAGGTTGGGCAGGCGTATGGCTGGAAGCATCGTCCGCAGGTCCCTGTTCATCAGCAGTTGAGCTGGCGATATGCCAGTGGACAAGGGAGTCACCCGGTATGCAAGTAAAGCAAGGTGTATGTCAGAAGTGGATTCCGAGGCTTTGCGGATGAGCTGCTTAACGATGTACACCCCTTTATCGACTTTGTCATTGGACTGCGGATAGTGCGGACTGGAGGTGACAAGCCTGAAATTGTAGCTCTTGGCAAACGTGGACCATTCTCGACTGTGGAAGCACGGGCCATTGTCGCTCATGACAGTGTTCGGGATGCCATGCTGTGAGAATGTCTCTTTACATGCTTTGATGACGGTCCGTGAGGTGAGGTCTGGCAGCTTCAGCACCTCAGGATAGTTCGAAAAGTAATCGATGATTAATATAGTCGCGACCATTCGCGTGGAAGAGGTCAATGCCAACCTTGGACCACGGAGAGGCCTCTAGGTCATGTGGTTGGAACGTCTCCTTGCTCTGCGCTGGTTGGAACCTCTGACAGGTTTCGCAGTTCAGGACCATGTCCGTGGTGTCCTGGTTGATGCCGGGCCAGTAGACAGCTTGCCGGGCCCTGCGCCTGCACTTTTCTATGCCCAGGTGTCCCACATAAATCTGTCGCAGTACCATGCTCTGGAGGTGTAGCGGGATGACTATCTTGTCCAACTTGAGCAGGATGCCGTCGATCAGCGTCAGGTCGTCCTTGACGTTGTAGAATTGAGGGCATTGCCCTTTCTGCCAGCCATTGCTGAGGTTGTGGATGACTCGCTGCAACAGGGGATCTTTGTCCGTCTCTTCTCGGATGAGAACGATCTTCTCATCTGTTACCGGGAGAGTGCTTGCACACAGTTGTACCTGCAATTCAATGTGCTGGATGATCTCCAGTGGTTCACTGGGTGAGTTGACGGAGCGGGACAAAGCATCGGCGATGATGATCTCCTTGCCAGGTGTGTACACCAAACTTAAATCATACCTCCGGAGTTTGAGCAGAATTCTCTGCAAACGAGGCGTCATGTCGTTCAGGTCCTTTTGGATGATGTGGACCAGAGGCCTATATCCGTCTCAACAGAAAATGTTGGCAAGCCGTAGACATAATCATGAAATTTGAGGATGCCGGTGAGAAGACCTAAACACTCCTTCTCAATCTGCGCATATCTGGTCTCAGTGGGTGTCATTGCCCGTGACGCATATGCTACTGGTACCCAGGATGATGTGTTGTCTCTTTGAAGCAACACCGCCCCAATGCCATCCTGACTCGCATCTGTGGATATCTTGGTCTCTCGGTCTGGGTCAAAGAATGCAAGGACGAATGTAGTGGTAAGCTTGGCTTTCAGCTCCAGCCACTCAGCTCGGTGCTCCGCTTTCTACTCAAAGGCAGGTGATTTTTTTCACCAGGTTGCATAGGGCCGTTGTGTGTGTGGCCAAATTTGGGATGAACTTGCCAAGGAAATTGACCATTCCCAGGAAACGCAGTACTGCCTTCTTGTCCTCGGGGACTTTCATTGACTCAATGGCTTTAATTTTGTCTGTGTCCAGGCGCACACCGTGTTGCGAAATTTGATCGCCCAGGAACTTCAGCATGGATGTCTCAAAACAGCACTTGGACCTGTTTAGCTTGAAGCCATGTTCATGTATGCATCGGAATACTTTCTTGAGTCGCGACACATGTTCCTCTGGGGTTGTGGACCAGATTAAGATATCGTCAACGTAGACACAAACCCCTTCTATTCCCTCCGTCATCTGTTCCATGATGCGATGGAAAATCTCTGATGCCGAGATGATGCCAAATGGCATTCGGTTCTGGCAGAGTCTGCCAAAATGCATGTTGAAGGTGCAGAGCCTTCTGCTGGATTCTTCAAGTTGTATTTGCCAAAATCCTTGGGATGTATCCAATTTTGTGAAGAAGTGGGGGTGTGCCATCTCACTCGTGATTTCTTCCCTCTTCGGGATGGGATAATGTTCCCGCATAATGTTTCTGTTTAGATCCTTGGGGTCAATGCAGATACGTAGGTCCCCCGAAGGCTTCTTTATGCACACCATTGAGCTGATGCAGTCGATTGGTTCAGTGACCTTGGAGACGATGCCTTTTTGTTGTAGACTCGTGAGCTCTGCCTTCAGGCGCACACTCAGTGGAGCAGGGACATGTCGTGGTGCGTGGACCACTGGCTTGGCATCAGGCCGCAGTAGCATCTTGTACTCGTACGGCAGCATGCCCATCCCGCGAAATACTTCTGGGTAGTGGGTTAGGATGTCATCGATGCTGGCCTGAAGATCCAAATGGGACAGCGTTGTGGTGTAGACCCTTTGAATGAGGTTCAGTTGCTTGCAGGCACGCGCATCTAGCAGGGACGCCCTGTCTGGTTTAACAATCTCGAAGCGTAAGCTTGCTTGTGTGTGACGGCTGGACACCTGCCTGACAAACCTGTTAGAGTTCTTTGAAGAGATAACAAATAGGTTCGACCAAGGAGAGCCAATGGATGTTATCTATCTTGACTTCCAAAAGGCCTTTGATAAGGTGCCTCACGGGAGACTGCTGAGTAAAATAAGGGCCCATGGTATTCGAGGCAAGGTACTAACATGGATTGACGATTGGCTGTCAGGCAGAAGGCAGAGAGTTGGGATAAAAGGTTCTTTTTCGGAATGGCAACCGGTGACGAGTGGTGTCCCGCAGGGTTCAGTGTTGGGGCCACAGCTGTTCTCTTTATATATTAACGATCGAGATGACGGGACTGAGGGCATTCTGGCTATGTTTGCCGATGATACAAAGATAGGTGGAGGGGCAGGTAGTATGGAGGAGGTGGGAGGCTGCAGAAAGATTTAGACAGTTTAGGAGAGTGGTCCAAGAAATGGCTGATGAAATTCAACGTGGGCAAGTGCGAGGTCTTGCACTTTGGAAAAAAGAATAGAGACATGGACTATTTTCTAAACGGTGACAAAATTCATAATGCTGAAGTGCAAAGGGACTTGGGAGTCCTAGTCCAGGATTCTCTAAAGGTAAACTTGCAGGTTGAGTCCGTAATTAAGAAAGCAAATGCAATGTTGTCATTCATCTCAAGAGGCTTGGAATATAAAAGCAGGGATGTACTTCTGAAGCTTTATAAAGCATTAGTTAGGCCCCATTTAGAATACTGTGAGCAATGTTGGGCCCCACATCTCAGGAAGGACATACTGGCACTGGAGCGGATCCAGCGGAGATTCACACGGATGATCCCAGGAATGGTCGACCTAACATACGATGAGCGTCTGAGGATCCTGGGATTATATTCATTGGAGTTTAGGAGGTTGAGGGGCGATCTAATAGAAACTTACAAAATAATGAATGGCTTTGATAGGGTGGACGTAGGGAAGTTGTTTCCACTAGCAGGGGAGACTAGGACCCGGGGGCACAGCCTTAGAATAAAAGGGAGTCACTTTAGAACAGAGATGAGGAGAAATTCCTTCAGTCAGAGAGTGGTGGGACTGTGGAATTCATTGCCACAGAGGGCGGTGGAGGCCGGGACGTTGAGTGTCTTTAAGACAGAAGTTGATAAATTCTTGATTTCTTGAGGAATTAAGGGCTATGGAGAGAGAGCGGGTAAATGGAGTTGAAATCAGCCATGATTGAATGGTGGAGTGGACTCGATGGGACGAATGGCCTTACTTCCGCTCCTATGTCTTATGGCAGGACCCCAGTGCCTTGATTGCGTTTCCATTGTAGTCCAAGGGTTTGCAGGCACCTGGAAGGATTGTGGGGGGCTTCTTGATTCTCTTGAAGTCCACCTGCAAAATCAGGTTGGTGGAGGCACCTGTGTCCAGTTTGAACTGGATGGGGCAGTGGTTGACCTTCATCACTGCATGCCATTCGTCCTCGGAATCCACGGCCAATCCAGTATTGATTGGACGACATGCTGCCGTGTCTGGTGTGGCGTACTCGCACTTCGTAATAATGCCCACTCAGTAGGTGTTGTCCAGGTATTCATCATCTGGATCCATTGCACTGCCTGGATCAGAGTCATACATTCGGTGTTGCACACTTCTGATGCACCACTGTCGGAATTGGGAGCGCTGGCTCCTGACTGGTGGTGCAGATCTGCACAGGGCTGCATAGTGGTTTGGTTTCCCACAGTTTAAACAGCGTTTGCCTCTTGCAGGGCAGTTGTTTTTAAAATGGGCGGTGCTGCAGTTCGCACACGTCATGAAGTCAGCGTCATGACGCTCAGTGCGTCGTTGCGCATGCACGATGTGGTTCTCGGATGTCTGCAGTGCATTTTTCGGCCGCTTCGTGTTCCCGATCGCAATGCACATGCATAAGGCCCCGGGAATAGCGCGCAAAATGGCTGCTTTTGTCAATGTGCAGGCGCTGCATCCGGGAGATGGCCTGAACACTCTCCACCTCGTGGGAGGCTTGTTTTTCACTTTCTGCCGTTTTGTACTGTGAATAGCGATTTTTAGAGTGCTCATCCACAGTACACCTTTCAATCGCGACTGGCAGGATCATGTGCTTGATTTTCAACAATTGCTCTCGCAGAGGAACAGAGTGGACTCCAAAAACGATTTGGTCTCTCATCATGGAGTCAGTGTAATCACTGATGTTGCAGGATTGCGCCAGCAGTCTAAGGTTAGTTAGATAGGAGTTGAAGGATTTGTCTTTACCTTGCATCCTCTGCTTGAAGATGTAGCACTCGCAGATTTCATTGGTGGCCACCTCGCAGTGGCTGTCGAATTTGTCCAAGATGGTTTGGTACTTCGTTTTGTCCTGCCCTTGGGAAAAGTGAAAGGAGTTGAAGATCTCTACCGCATGGTCACCCGCAGTGGTGAGTAGAAGAGCTATCTTCCGAGCATCGGTCGCGCCATTGAGGTTGGATGCTTCCACGTGCAGTTGAAATTTCTGCTTGAATGATCGCCAGTTGGCACTAAGATTGCCGGTGGTCCTGAGCTGATGAGGAGACTGAATCTTGTCCATTGTGCCTGTATTCAGTAGCTGGTTGTCACGTATCTTGCTGAGTTGAACTAAATAGATCGAACAGTCACACCTGGTATCATGTGTTATGCTGCTTCGGATAACACAGGCTGCTACTTGATGCAGTCTTAACTAAAGGATACTCTAGACTCTGAAATGAGTTCAACGTGTTTATTGAACTATTAACACAATTCTCAAATGAGTACGACTCTCTGCTAATCTAACTGTAGTAACTCAGTCTAACTGTACCAGCTTGCTCTAAGCCACGTGCTGGGGTGTGATGCTGCTGATCAACCCTGTCTAACTCTCTAGATGTCTGTCTGTGGAAAGAGAGCATGGTGTGAGTGCCTCATCCCTTTTATTGTGTTTATGTCATACCCCCTTGTGGTGATGCCACCTCTGAGTGTCCTGACTGCTCATTGGTTGTATCCTATTCTGAGTGTTCATTGGTTGCATGTTTGCATATAATGACAGTTACTTCAGCAGACAAATGACAGTTGTTAACTTCAATTTTTCTCAAGTTACATTCCATAGTGATCCGTGCACAATGCTGTCTGCCAGGCTATGTTAAATATCAATTTTGGCAATGTCATCAACTTACTGAAAATGTGCTCACTTTTTAAGCCACAAACAAATCTGTCATGCAATGCTCTCTCTTGAAAATCTACAAAATAACAATGAATTGACAGCTTTTACAAGATCATCATGAACTCCCCAATGCCCTCACTACAGTGATTCCTTGTTTCAAAACAATAGCTTTCTGCAGTCTCCATGGGCTTGGATTGCAATGCTGCTCAAGCTCAAGAAAGTGTCCATGAGGCTGACACATAAAATCGTACAAGAGAGAACGTACAACAGTTAAAACAAACTAAATATAAAAGCGGGCAGGTTCCATCAGAGTATAGGACACCGTAAATCTCAATCGGTTCCTGACTCTCATCAACTGGACACCTCAAGGTTCCATTTCGAAAAGATTTTCAAAGGGGTTAACATGGTGGGAGTCAGACTCGGAGTTGTCACCATCTCCCGGCTGCCAAACTCGTTCATGGAGTTTGCGTGCTAACGCAGCGTGTGCCGGTGTGGGGTCCATTTCATCATTCCTCGTCAGGCGACAGGAATCGTCACGGTGCCAGTGCTTCATGTTCCGTAGGGAGGCTGCAAGGGGGTTGTCGCTATCGTCGGGTGGCGGGTCAGGTTCCGGTGTGGGCAAATAAATCGTTTCAAAGAGGCTGAGCGTATCGTGGTCGGGGTCTCTGGGCCTGTAGTGCCTGGGGCCTGGTTCGTGGAATCTTCGTTCGGGTCTCTCAGGGGCTTCAGTTGTGCTGTCGCTGTCGCTATCGGCCGAATCAAGCGCAGGGTGAAATTTGATTCTGGGGGCGTGGTCAAGGTCGTGTCTGTGGACGTGCTCCTGCTGCTGGGGGAGGGGAAAATTGGGTTGTGAATGGGCGGGTCCTCATTGTCTGCCATCGCCAATGAGAGGTGGTGCGAGTGGCTGCACTGCATTCCATAAACCTTAAGCTCATTTACACGGAACCATCCTGATTTTCCGTTTGGATACGTGGTTTTATAAAATGAGGGGCTTACTTTGTCCGAGATTGAATAGGGTCCTGCAAATTTAGGGGAGAGGAATGAGCTGGGGTTGTATAAGGTGATCATCACTTGCTGTCCGACTGTATACTATCGGGTGTACTGTTTTATTAAAGCAGGCCTTACTCTGCTTTCGTTTAGCGCCTAGTCGAACAGCTGCAGCGAACTGTGCTGCTTTAATATTCTCCACCATGTGCTGGACTGCTTTCTCATGGGTCAGGGCAGTAACTCGGCGCTGGCCAAATCAAGTCCGAATAAGTATTCGGTACCCTTCATGGGTCGCCCGGTCATGAGGGTATGGGGGGTGTATCCTGTTGAGCTCGACACTGTGTTCCTAATAAACATCAGTGCGAATGGGAGCACTGTGTCCCATGTTGTGTTGTGCTGCTGCACCATTTTTCTAAGTGTGGCCTTTAGTGTCCGATTCATGCGCTCAATAATGCCGTTGGACTGCGGGTGATGGGCAATGTGGAACTTTTGCCTGATACCAAATTACGTCATCACATTTTTCATGACCCTTCCCGTAAAGTGGGAACCTTGGTCCGACTCAAAACTGCGGGGGAGTCCCCATCTCATAAAAATTTGCTGTGTTAAGATCTTCGCTGTGGACCTGGCTGTATTTGTTTTCGAGGGAAACGCTTCGACCCATTTCGTAAATATGTCTATTACTACCAACACATACTTGTAACCATTTCTGCGGGGGGGAGGGGGGGGGGGGTGGCGGGGGGACCGATGTAATCCAATTGAAGGTTTGTCCACAGGCCATTTACAGGGCGGGTGTGGCCTAGGTGGGCTTTTTTTGCGTACCTATCGGGGTTGTTTTGAGCACAAATTAAACAGTTTTTGACGTAATGGGACACGTCGGATTTCAAATCAGGCCACCAGCAGAGGGGTCTGAGGTGGGCAAGGGTGGATTCAATCCCTTGGTGTCCATATCCGTCATGGAACTTACAAATTATCTCATTCCTGTCCTGGGTGGGGACTACATAAATTCCATCTTTTAAAACGATTCCCTCATCGACCGTCAAAGAATTCCTAAACTTTTCATAGGGAGCTGGGAAGTTCCCTTTTAAAATGTCTTTGAATGCTTCGTCTTCTTTCTGTGCCTGGGCTAGGTCTTGGATGTTGGTCTGTGAAACCTGAACTGCGTGTACTGGGGCACTCTGGGGGGTTCCCAAAAGTGGCCATGTCATGAGCCTGCCTTCGCTAGGGCGTCAGCTTTCACATTACCGGGTGGGGAGGAACGATGGTGACTTCTTACTTTGACAATGCCACATTTCCTGCCTTTAGCTGTCTGAAGGATATGTTTGAGCAGTGGGGCTGAGGGTAGAGGCTTTCCGTCGGCGGAAATAAATCCTCTCGATTCCCACAGGGGTAGGAGTTCTGTTAGGCTGTTCCAGACGTACAAACTGTCCGAATATATGTCTGCAGGGGTCGGGAATGAATCGGTGTGTTGGACAATGTAAGCAATGGCTGCGAACTCGGCTGCCTGTGAACCTAAGTGTCCAGGCAATTTTAAAGCTATCTCTTCTAAAGCGCGTCCCTGCGCGTCCTCTACATAAATACCACAGCCTGTTGTCCTTTTTTCCTCAAGGACTGTGGAGGAGCCATCTACGTAGATTCTCAGTGCTTTGTCTGTGGGCTGGGGTCCAATACTTGTTTTTCTTGGTACTGACTTGGGAACAAAGGGGCCTGTGCTGTGTGTTGGGGCTATGATCTCGCACTCATGTGGGATTCCTGCATAATGCAAATTATCGGCCAGAAACGAGTGTGATTTTGACCGTGATGTCACATCCCTGTAGGAGTAGGGTCCATCGCGCTGCTCGAATTTGGCTTACTGTGCAATCCTTTAGTCTGCCGTCCAATAAAAGCTGTGTCGGGGTGTGCTCGGTCAAAATGGTTACTGGATTGAGTCCGGTCATGTACGAGAAGTACTGTATCGCCCAGAAAACTGCTAACAGGTGCCTTTCACAGGCTGAAAATCCTTGTTCCACCGGATCTAAGACTCGGAAGGCATAGGCTATGGTTCCTAGACGATCGTGTCTTTCCTGCAGGAGTACGGCCGAAAGGGTTCGGTCTGTGGTCGCTACCTCTATCGCGAATGGCAGGCATTGTCAAACTCGGGAGCGCGACCCGTGGGTGCGTCGCGGGCAGGTGTAGGAGGGTCGTGGAACCGTCCGTCGCGGCGCTCCTGATCGCGCAAATCTGTGCACAACAGCTGTAGCAGCTGGCTGTTAAAAACGCCGGCTGCAAGCAGCCTTCAAAATGGCCACGAAAATGTAAAGAAAATGCGGCTGCACTGCACATGCGATCCGGATCATCGGCGCGCAGTCGGGCACGCATGCGCAGTGCGGCCGCTTTCTTTTTTAAACGGTCGCAGCTTTTTGTTTTACAAGTTCGGGGGGGTTTAATTCATTTTATTCATTTAATTTTTATTTATTTAATTTATTTTATTCTTATTTTTTTTACAAGTTCGGGAAGGGGTTTATTTGATAACATTTTACCGGGAAAAAATGCAGAACTTTGGACAGATGGAGACTCCATACTTTCCGACACCGGAAGGCTTCACCTTCATCCAACAGGTTCCATTGGAGGAGCGTGTACAAGGGCCAAAGGGACCCAAAACCATTTCCTCCATTTTTGTCAGCAGCAAACAAGGTCTAGCTATGGGCCAAAGGTGTCTCTAAACCCATTTTGAACTGATAGCAGGGATTGCAACCTTGCAATTTGCTGCCTGCATTTGGCATGATCCACCGAACTCTGCCTCTGTTCTGTGGTGGAACTGTAGCGTGCTCGGAGGGCTGCCTTTAGATCATCGCACTGTTTCTTTAACTGCTGTACCTGATTCTCTGTCTCTTGTCTTACCATTACAGCACGTTGTGTGTCCTGGTAGGCCTTATATTGGATTTGGAAGCTGCTAAGGTGGGCGAGACAGGACGTGCCCTCTTGACATCATCCATTTCCTTGTCCTTCGCCGCTAACTGCTCCCGGAGCTGTACATTTAATCTCTCACTTTCACTTAAATCTTCCTCTCTACTTTTCTCCTTCTCCTCGAGCTGCTTGTGCCCTCCTCTGTGCCTCGCAATTGTGCCAGACAGGGCACAATTGCCATCGGCTTATGAACCTTAGTCAAACTCTTTTTATGGATCTCAGTCAGGCTGTCCCACCAAGTCTGCCCTATGCTGCCAGGACCTGTCTCTTCATTCGCGCAAAATTCTGACCATAGGGGCCATCCTTTCCCCTTTAGGTATCTCCTAATCTGTTCTTCCCAGACGGGACACTGTTCTGATCTATTGGTCACTGTGACCTCGGGCTCTTGTGGATGCATAAGGCGTTCCATTGCCTTCATGGCCATCCCTCCAAATACTTCTGACTCGCGGAAATTTGGAACATGGGGGAATAAAGCGGTGGTGCAAACACGGGTATGGCTCAAGCTATTTTCTGTGGCTCTGTTCCAATTATGACAATCAGTGAATTTGCCCTTCTTTCTGGGTTATCTGTGTCCGAATGCTTAGAGTCGCCAGGTATCGAATGATACCACCACAAGTTTCAACCGGCTATCGATCAAAGAGCCAAACACCAGTTAGTTAGTTCAAGGTCAAGGGTACTTTATTTACACACAATTAATCATGCAACATGAACACTACTAGTTAACTACACCTATCAGCTAAGACAATCTGTACTTAACTTCGGGCACCCGGCTTAGGTCAGAAATCAGTGGCGGCTGTTCAATTCTGGATCTATCGGGTTCGAAGGAGTAACTGCTGCTCAGCTGGGCTCATCCCTCTGGTAGCGGGTGTTCAACTTGGACTCACTTCTGGTGTTGCTGCAATTGGCGGTGGCCGTGACAGGGGTACCAAGGCCAAGAGGGCGCCAAGAGAGAGCGAACATATGGCAAACTCTTCTTATACTCGGGGGGGGGGGGGGGGGGGGGGTTCGCGCTTTTTTGGGCGATCCTTCGATTTGGGCCTTACTAACTGGGTGATCCCTGATCACTCTGTTCGATTCCCTAGCCAATTATCTAGCCAATTATTGGACGGAGTTTCGATACCGTCTGGATTTCTTGTTTGCAAATATTCATTTCAGGCTCTGAGCCTGCCTGAGTCTTGGCTTGTCCATTTTACCCACCAGGCTTTGCGAGTTTCTCTGTACTTAGTTGGAAGTGACCATCCCAGATGGCTACAACACCCACTCCCGGTGGCCATCAAGGTCACCGCAGCCCTGAATGTTTACGCCTCAGGCTCATTACAGTGTTTGAGTGGTGTCTTGTCTGGCATCTTGCAAGCTACAGCTCACTGATGCATCCAACAGGTAACGGATGCCTTGTTTGCCTGGGCAACTATATAAACTAAATCAATCAGTGGGGTGACGTGCTGGGGATGGAGGAGGAAGAACATGTGGCCACCTCCGAGGAGGAGGACAATGAGCAGGCGCCTGACCAGGAAGGGCTGGAGGACCATCCCAGGGAGGAACCCTAAGACCAGTTAGAGTCTGGAGGACAGGCAGCAGTGGCAAAGAGCCGGCAAACACGGAGGGCCAAGGAGGCCCTCGTCCTCACCCGCTTCACATAGGACGTGGCCTAGACTGCCATCGCTCCCCTTCCGCCCTCCCTCCTTACCCATCCCCCTTCCTCCCCCCATCGCTTTGCACCCTCTCCTTCACCAAGCTCCTCCCCGCCTCTTCCCCCTCCGCCATTTTCACCCTCCCAGGGTCTGTGTCACATCACGCCAGGGCATTGTCAGCGGGTCACTGTCAAGGGCAGGGGGTTGATGATAACCCATAGAGAGCTGAACGCTGGAGCTCCTCAAACTATGCCATAGTCTGACCCCTGCCGGTCTGCTTCCTTACACCCATCCCCTGCAAGCGGTGTGCCCTGCAAGGGGGGAGGGGGTGGGGGTGAGGGTGACGCGAGGGGTCCAGGACCCCCATGTCTGGGGAGATGGGTCATTGGATTGGTGCGTTGGCCCATATTGCAGAAGAAAGTCCCAGAGGAGTCCCACTGGTTATTAAAGGTTTTTTAATGTCTCTCACATAATAGTGTCCACCACTGCTCCACTCTCCCGATGGTGCCACCCCACTCTTCCCACCAGCCCCTCTCCCTCTCCTACCCCCTCAACACGCTCTCCCCCCTTACGCCCCACCTATCACCCCCCCCCGCCCCCAAGTCCTCTCAGTGACCCTCGATGTGCCTTCCTTGCTCTACCGCTGTGTCTTGTTGTTTCCCCAGGATGCACATCAGAGGTGGAGGCCGCAAGTTGCTTCCCACATAACATGGCCTTTGGTCCCCTTTCCAGGCATCCTCTGGGGACCCTGGGGTTGGACGACCCTGGCACACTTGCTGGCAGCACATGCACAGCTCTGCCACTCAGTTCCTGGTGCTGACTGCGAGACGTTGCGTCATCAGAGGGGTGGAACCTGGGGGAGATGGTGGCCACTGTTGCAATTGCATCCGGGTTGGCAACCTCCCGGGTGTTTGCCCATAGGGCCGTAAGGTTCACCTCGGGGTGGAGGGGCAGCTGGTTTGAGCTCTGACTGCCCTTGCGTCATCTGGCTCTGCCAGCTCTGGCGGCTCCCTAATGTCTGCAGCACAGTGTCGATGCCCTTGGAGATGCTCCTCAGTGACTGGAGTGCCCCAGCAATGCCCACCTGCGATTGGGACAAGCTCTGCACTGCCTCGGCTATACACCTGTGTACCATCTACAAGATGCACAGCAGTAACTTACCAAGGTTCCTTAGACGGCACCTTCCAAACCCGCGACCACTACCATCTAGAAGGACAAGATACCTGGGATACCCCATCACCTGGAGCTTCCCCTCCAAGTCACTCACAATCCTGACTTGGAAATATATCGCCGTTCCTTCACTGTCACTGTGGCACCATTCTGGAACTCCCTCCCTCACAGCACAGTGGGTGTAACTACACCTCAAGGACTGCAGCGGATCAAGAAGGCAACTCACCACCACCTTCTGAAGGGCAACTAGGGATGAGCAATAAATGCTGATTTAACCAGCGAAGCCCACATCCCATAAATAATTTTTTTTAAACCCATCTGAGGCTGGTTGTGGGGTGGAGGAGAGGCTAGCATGGGGAGCATGGATGGGCCAAGGTACAGCACGGTGCTGGGTGAAGGCGGGGGCGGTGGCAGACACATTCCCATTGGGTGGAGGGGTGACCAACTCACCCTTATGACCCGGTGTAGGTCGTTGACCTTCTTGCAGCACTGGGTGCCGGTCCTCCTGGTCATGCTGCCCGAACTGACGGCCGCTGCCACTTCCTCCCAGGTTGCACTGGCTGCCCTGTGGCTGACCATCCAGGACTCCTGCAGGAATAGGATATCCCTTCTGGCCTTGCCCGCCTCTAGGAGCCTCCCCAGGTCTGCAGCCCCGAATCGTGGGGCCGATTGTCACGGCTCCATGACTGTGAGCTGAGTGGGGTTGGCTGTGCAAGAGCAGTTCAAGTGCTGCTCCACCTTGTTAGCGGAGGGTTAGCGAATGCGGTCCCAGTGAATCAACTGGCAAGTGGTCTCAAGCCAGTGGGGTCTCCTTAAGTGGACCGATTGCGGTGACGGCATTGCAGGGCCGATCGCCGGGAAGCTCGCGCCAGTTCCTGCTTGCTACCACACTTTCATTGAATCGCGCCCATAGAAAAGCGAAGAAGGCGGAGGCCATTCGACCCTTCGAGCCTGCTCTGCCATTCATTATGATCATGGCTGATCATCAAGTTCAATACCCTGATCCCGCCTTCCCCCCATGTCCCTCGATCCCTTTAGCCCCAAGAGCTATATCCAATTCTTTCTTGAAATTACTCACCGTTTTGGCCTCAATTACTTTCTGTGAAAGTGAATTTCACAGATTCACCACTCTCTGGATGAAGAAATTTCTCCTCACCTCAGTCCTAGAAGATTTACCCCTTATCCTCAAATTATGACCACTCGTTCTAGACTCACCCACCATTGGGAACATTCTTTCTGAATCTATCCTGTCTAATCCTGTTCGAATTTTGTAAGTTTCTATCAGATCCCCTCTCACTCTTCTGAACTCCAATGAATATAATTCTAACCGATTTAGTCTCTCCACATATGACAGTCTCGCCATCCCAGGAATCAGCCTGATACTCCCTCTATAGCAAGAACATTCTTCCTCAGATAAGGACACCAAAACTGCACACAATGCCATATAAAATTGCAGCAACTGATCATTGATTATGAAGCAAACCAAACATTTACCCCTCTTACTCTGTATAAGAGGAATTTATAACTCAAATCAAGCAAAAAGGAAGGGACTCTCAGTAAAAATGGGCTAATGTTTTTCAAAAGGCAGATTCTATTTTTACCTAAGCAGTTTCCTTTGACCCTGGCTGTGATCAACTGATAGAATTGTTCCTTGCAAAACTATTTACATTTCTGTGAAAGTACAAAGATAATTTTCAATTTTGAACTACAGTGATTGTCCTTTGGCATGAAGCTTAAATTCTACACAAGTTGTTCCAACTGCCAAATATTCACATTCAATGATATTTTAAAATAATTCTTCATATCAAAATATTTATCTTGCATGATTCCTTGCATTCTCTTCATTGGGCATGAATTTAGATTTCCTGGTTAACGAATGACAAATATTTTGGAATATGTATCCTGGGTTGCAATCATGTGTCACTCACTGATTTCACATTATTTAAATGCTCAAAACCTTACTTCTAATAAATTTGCATGCGATAAGTGACTAGTATCCTGTATTGTTGTCTGTATATCATTGACTCTCCATCATAGAACATAGAACGATACAGCGCAGTACAGGCCCTTCGGCCCACGATGTTGCGCCAAAACAAAAGCCATCTAACCTACACTATGCCATTATCATCCATATGCTTATCTAATAAACTTTTAAATGCCCTCAATGTTGGCGGGTTCACTACTGTTGCAGGTAGGGCATTCCACGGCCTCACCACTCTTTGCGTAAAGAACCTACCTCTGACCTCTGTCCTATATCTATTACCCCTCAGTTTAAAGCTATGTCCCCTCGTGCTAGCCATTTCCATCCGCGGGAGAAGGCTCTCACTGTC
Source organism: Scyliorhinus torazame (assembly GCF_047496885.1). Classification (NCBI taxonomy): domain Eukaryota; kingdom Metazoa; phylum Chordata; class Chondrichthyes; order Carcharhiniformes; family Scyliorhinidae; genus Scyliorhinus; species Scyliorhinus torazame. The sequence goes on along the minus strand of NC_092712.1, from coordinate 254,813,059 downwards.
CACCCTATCTAACCCCCTGATCATTTTGTATGCCTCTATTAAGTCTCGTCTTAACCTTCTTCTCTCTAACAAAAACAACCTCAAGTCCATCAGCCTTTCCTCATAAGATTTTCCCTCCATACCCGGCAACATCCTGGTAAATCTCCTCTGCACCTGCTCCAAAGCTTCCACATCCTTCCTATAATGCGGTGACCAGAACTGTACGTAATACTCCAAATGCGGCCGTACCAGAGTTTTGTACAGCTGCAAGATGACCTCATGACTCCGGAACTCAATCCCACTACCAATAAAGGCCAACACTCCATAGGCCTTCTTCACAACCCTATCAACCTGGGTGGCAACTTTCAGGGATCTATGTACATGGACACCAAGATCCCTCTGCTCATCCACACTTCCAAGAACTTTACCATTAGCCAAATATTCCGCATTCCTGTTATTCCTTCCAAAGTGAATCACCTCACACTTCTCTACATTAAACTCCATTTGCCACCTCTCAGCCCAGCTCTGCAGCTTATCTATGTCCCTCTGTAACCTGCTACATCCTTCCGCACTGTCGACAACACCACCGACTTTAGTGTCGTCTGCAAATTTACTCACCCACCCTTCTGCGCCCTCCTCTAGGTCATTGATAAAAATGAAAAACAGCAACGGCCCCAGAACAGATCCTTGTGGTACGCCACTTGTAACTGAACTCCATTCTGAACATTTCCCATCAACCACCACCCTCTGTCTTTCAGCTAGCCAATTTCTGATCCATATCTCTAAATCACCCTCAATTCCCAGCCTCCGTATTTTCTGTAATAGCCTACCGTGGGGAACCTTATCAAACGCTTTACTGAAATCCATATACACCACATCAACTGCTCTACCCTCGTCTACCTGTTCAGTCACCTTCTCAAAGAACTCGATAAGGTTTGTGAGGCATGACCTACCCTTCACAAAGCCATGCTGACTATCCCTGATCGTATTATTCCTATCTAGATGATTATAAATCTTGTCTCTTATAATCCCCTCCAAGACTTTACCCACAACAGACGTGAGGCTCACCGGTCTATAGTTGCCGGGGTTGTCAGTCTGATTATACACAGGTAATCTGGAAATTATTACTATAATATTTAGTTCCAAGGGGAAGCATGGCGGTTTGCACTGCTGCCTCACGGTGCTGAGGACCCGGGTTCAATCCCGGACCCAGGTCACTGTCCGTGTGGGGTTTGCACATTCTCGCCGTGTCTGCGTGGGTCTCACCCCCACAACACAAAGATGTGCAGGGTAGGTGGATTGGGCACACTAAATCGCCCCTTAATTGGAAAAAAAAAAGAATTGATTACTCTAAGTTTATGAAAAAAGACAATGGGCGAGATTCCCCAACCACCCGCCGGGTCGGAGAATCGCCGGGGGCGGGTGTGAATCCCGCCCCCGCCGGTTGCCGAATTCTCCACCACCGGATATTCGGCGGGGACGGGAATCACGGCGCGCCGGTTGGCGGGCCACCCCCCGCGATTCTCCGGCCCGGATGGGCCGAAGTCCCGCCGCTAAAATGCCTGTCCCGCCAGCGTAGATTAAACCACCTACCTTACCGACGGGACAAGGCGGCGCGGGTGGGCTCCGGGGTTCTGGGGGGGGGGGGGCGCGGGGCAATCTGGCCCCGGGGGTGCCCCCACGGTGACCTGGCCCGCGATCGAGGCCCACCGATCCGCGGGCGGGCCTGTGCCGTGGAGGCACTCTTTCCCTTCTGCCTTCGCCACGGTCTCCACCATGCGGAGGCGGAAGAGACTCTCTCCACTGTGCATGCGCGGGAATGCCGTCAGCGATCGCCCGGAGATGATGTCATTTCCGCGCCAGCTGGCGGGGCACCATAGGCCTTTTCCGCCAGCTGGCGGGGCGGAAATTTGTCCGGCGCCGGCCTAGCCCCTTAAGGTTGGGGCTCGGCCCCCAAAGATGCAGAGCATTCCGCACCTTTGGGGCGGCGCGATGCCCGACTGATTTGCGCCGTTTTGGGCGCCAGTCGGCGGACATCGCGCCGTTTCCGGAGAATTTCGCCCAATATTTTGTTCCTTCATCTGGATTTCTGTAATTGTTCTCCCCCCCCGCCCCACCCCACCCCACCCCCGATGTCCTGTCCTGACTTCGGCAGAAGCTCTGGATAAATGGCTAAAACAACCTTTACTGCAATAGGCTCATTTCTATATTATCTGTAGAGGGTCATTTTCAAACTACATGCTGGTAGTGGGGAGCCTCACACCCATCTGCCATTTACTACTGGGTGACCCTACTGCCGATATGCATTCTGAAATTTACCCTTGGTACCAGCCTCTTATGTTTGTAGTTAAAATGCAGTGACTGCCGATCTCTAAAATGTTTTTGATGGTCTTTCTTGATGCTAGTAATTTCTCAGTATCAGTTGCATCAGTTTTGTTGCAGTTTAGCATCCTGTCCATCTCTTTCTCCATTTCATAGAATTTACAATGCGGAAGGACCCATTCAGCCCATCGAGTCTGCATTCGGCCATTCGGCCAACTTAAACTGCTGACCACTCAGCTTCCTTCCCTGGCCTCCTGTAACTAAAGTTGCCTCTTGTTAGTCACTGTCTCACTCTCCAGCAACACTGCCATCTTTGTTACCCCTTTCTGATAAAGCCCTTCCTTGATCTCTCTATTGTCATGTTACGACATCCTGGGCTAGTACAATTCCAGCCCCGCTTGACCTGGAGTCACAACACAAATGAATTAATCAATAATTCTTTGAAAAATGCACAAAGTCTGGCCCTTGGCTCTTCAATAATTACAGTCACCAGGTTTGTACATTTAAACACTTTTTATTTCCAACAAGAACTATAATGAAATATGCAGCAAATGCAACTGGTTAACTGTTATTTTATTCCTAATTCCCCACTTTAACTTGCCTCCCACTCTCTATACACACACAAGACAAACAAACAGAGGGCAAGAGAGAGGTGACTAATATTAAGTCAAAGGGAAAAAGAGTCTTTGATTCAGATGGTTGTCTTTAGCACACTGTCCTTCAAACCAGGCTTTCAGGTCAAGATTTCTGCTTTCCAGTCTGTAATAGTTTTCACTGTAGATTAATTCAGATCTCTGCAGTGTCAGAAATACAACATGAGGGAGAGCGATCAAGTCCTTTTCTCTGTATGCCCAGGTCTCAACTCAGCTTTCCTTAGATCTCTGGCAATCATCCCACTCAGACATCCAAATCAACACCTGTTACCAGGCAGAATATGGCCTTTTGGCAAATTCATGGGCCATCAGCCAACCAATCGAACCGTGTCCCACCCCTTCTCTCTGGTGCCACAAAGTCTGCGTTTTGCTGTCCAAAGCTAGAAGAGCATTCTCTTTTGTAACTTTTGAATTCCTCATTTCCCCTGCTCGACTTCAAGATATATGTCCATTAAGCATCCATGAATCAAAATGATAACAGCAAAAATAAAGAAAGGGGAATAAAGAGAATCAACAGGAAGAGCCCTTACACTTGTGTCCCCGCAGACACTTGGTCCAACTCAGTTCCCAGCCCCGATCCAACAATGAGTCCTTCCTAATTGCACCAAGGAAGTTGTCCTGAACACATTACAGAAATTCTTCCTCTTCCTAATTCTTGACTCTAACAGTATCCCAATTGATATTTGAGTAATTTATGTTCTCCAGTATCTCAATAGTTCTTCCATATCTCTGTGATTTCCCTGCAGATTTGCTCCTCTATCCCTCTCTCACTGTTTGGAGGTCCATAAGACATAGGAGCGGAAGTAAGGCCATTCGGCCTATCGAGTCCACTCCACCATTCAATCATGGCTGATTTCAACTCCATTTACCCGCTCTCTCTCCATAGCCCTTAATTCCTCGAGAAATCAAGAATTTATCAACTTCTGTCTTAAAGACACTCAATGTCCCGGCCTCCACCGCCCTCTGTGGCAATGAATTCCACAGACCCACCACTCTCTGGCTGAAGAAATTTCTCCTCATCTCTGTTCTAAAGTGACTCCCTTTTATTTTAAGGCTGTGCCCCCGGGTCCTAGTCTCCCCTGCTAATGGAAACAACTTCCCTACGTCCACCCTATCTAAGCCATTCATTATCTTGTAAGTTTCTATTAGATCTCCCCTCAACCTCCTAAACTCCAATGAATATAATCCCAGGATCCTCAGACGTTCATCGTATGTTAGGCCTACCATTCCTGGGATCATCCGTGTGAATCTCCGCTGGACCCGCTCCAGTGCCAGTATGTCCTTCCTGAGGTATGGGGCCCTAAAGTGCTCACAGTATTCTAAATGGGGCCTAACTAATGCTTTATAAAGCTTCAGAAGTACATCCCTGCTTTTATATTCCAAGCAATAAATGACAACATTGCATTTGCTTTCTTAATTACGGACTCAACCTGCAAGTTTACCTTTAGAGAATCCTGGACTAGGACTCCCAAGTCCCTTTGCACTTCAGCATTGTGAATTTTGTCACCGTTTAGAAAATAGTCCATGCCTCTATTCGTTTTTCCAAAGTGCAAGACCTCGCACTTCCCCACGTTGAATTTCATCAGCCATTTCTTGGACCACTCTCCTGAACTGTCTAAATCTTTCTGCAGCCTCCCCACCTCCTCCATACTACCTGCCCCTCCACCTATCTTTGTATCATCGGCAAACTTAGCCAGAATGCCCCCAGTCCCGTCATCTAGATCGTTAATATATAAAGAGAACAGCTGTGGTCCCAACACTGAGCCCTGCGGGACACCACTCGTCACCGGTTGCCATTCCGAAAAATAACCTTTTATCCCAACTCTCTGCCTTCTGCCTGACAGCCAATCGTCAATCCATGTTAGTACCTTGCCTCGAATACCATGGGCCCTTATTTTACTCAGCAGTCTTCCGTGAGGCACCTTATCAAAGGCCTTTTGGAAGTCAAGATAGATAACATCCATTGGCTCTCCTTGATCTAACCTATTTGTTATCTCTTCAAGGAACTCTAACAGGTTTGTCAGGCACGATCTCCCCTTACTAAATCCATGCTGACTTGTCCTAATCCGACTCTGCACTTCCAAGAATTTAGAAATCTCATCCTTAACAATGGATTCTAGAATCTTGCCAACAACCAAGGTTAGGCTAATTGGCCTATAATTTTCCATCTTTTTCCTTGTTCCCTTCTTGAACAGGGGGTTACAACAGCGATTTTCCAATCCCCTGGGACTTTCCCTGACTCCAGTGACTTTTGAAAGAACATAATTAACGCCTCCACTATTTCTTCAGCTATCTCCTTTAGAACTCTAGGATGTAGCCCATCTAGGCCCGGAGATTTATCAATTTTTAGACCTCTTAGTTTCTCTAGCACTTTCTACTTTGTGATGGCTACCATATTCAACTCTGCCCCCTGACTCTCCTGAATTGTTGGGATATTACTCATATCTTCTACTGTGAAGACTGACACAAAGTACTTATTTAGTTCCTCAGCTATTTCCTTGTCTCCCATCACTAGATTACCAGCGTCATTTTGGAGTGGCCCAATGTCTACTTTTGCCTCCCGTTTGTTTTTAATGTATTTAAAGAAACTTTTATTATCATTCCTAATGTTACTGGCTAGCCTACCTTCATAATTGATTCTCTCTTTCCTTATTTCTCTCTTTGTTATCCTCTGTTTGTTTTTGTAGCCTTCCCAATCTTCTGACTTCCCACTACTCTTTGCCACATTATAGGCTTTCTCTTTTGCTTTGATGCATTCCCTAACTTCCTTTGTCAGCCATGGCTGCCTAATCCCCCCTCTGATAACCTTTCTTTTCTTTGGGATGAACCTCTGTACTGTGTCCTCAATTACTCCCAGAAACTCCTGCCATTGCTGTTCTACTGTCTTTCTCACAAGGCTCTACTCCCAGTCAATTTTCGTCAGTTCCTCCCTCATGCCCCTGTAGTTACCTTTATTTAACTGTACCACCTTTACATCTGATTCTACCTTCTTTCTTTCAAATTGGAGATTGAATTCTACCATATTATGATCACTGCCTCCTAGGTGTTCCCTTACTTTAAGATCTTTAATCAAGCCTGGCTCATGACATAACACTAAATCCAGAATGGCCTGTACCCTCGTGGGCTCCATCACAAGCTGTTCCAAAAAGCCCTCCTGTAAACATTCAATGAATTCCCTTTCCTTGGGTCCACTGGCAGCATTATTTACCCAGTCCACCTGCATATTGAAGTCCCCCATGATCACTGTGACCTTGCCTTTCTGACATGCACTTTCTATTTCGTGGTGCATTTTGTGCCCCTGGTCATGACCACTATTAGGAGGCCTGTACATAACTCCCATTATGGTTTTTTTGCCTTTGTGGTTCCTCAACTCTACCCACACAGACTCCACATCATCTAACCCAATGTCGTGTAGTGCTATTGATTTAATTTCATTCCTAATTAACAAGGCAACCCCGCCCCCTCTGCCCACCTCTCCGTCTTTTTGATAGGTTGTGAATCCCTGGATGTTTAAATGCCAGTCCTGAACCCCCTGCAGCCACGTCTCTGTGATGCCTACCACATCATACCTGCCAGTCACAATCTGGGCCACAAGCTCATCTACCTTGTTCCGTACACTGCGCGCATTTAAATATAGCATCTTTAATTCTCTATTGACCGTCCCTTTTTGTTTTCTTAGTGTGGTGGACCTTGGTTTACTGAGCCTTTCCATACACTGTGTCATATTTTGTGGGATGGGGACTATCGTAACCTCTCCTGAGTTCTGTCTTTTCGTGCTTTTTTGTATTCCTAAGCAGCTACGCTTCCCACTGATTACTTCACCTCTTGGTTCCCTGACTTTTCCTTCCCCCCCAATCTCTAGTTTAAAGTCCTATTGACCACCCTATTTACTCTTTTCGCCAGAACACTGGTCCCAGCTCGGTTCAGGTGGAGACCATCCCAACGGTCTCGGTCCCCCCTGTCCCAAAACTGATGCCAGTGTCCCATGAAAAGGAACCCCTCTTTCCCACACCACTCTTTCAGCCACGTGTTAACTTCCCTTATTCTTGCCTCCCTATGCCAATTTGCACGTGACTCGGGCAGTAATCCGGAGATTATGACCCTTGAGGACCTGGTTTTTAATTTGAATCCTAGCTCTTTATAATCTCTAAACAGGTCCTCTTTTCTAGACTTGCCTATGTTGTTGGTACCGACATGGACCACAACAACTGGATCCTCCCCCTCCCTCTCCAGTATCCTTTCAAGCCAGTCAGAGATGTCCCGCACCCTAGCACCGGGCAGGCAACATACCATGCGGGACTCTTTATCCTGCTCACAAAGGATACTATCTATCCCCCTGATAATAGAATCCCCTACAACTAAAACTTGCCTATTTACTCCCTCCCCTTGAATGGCCTGCTGAACCATGGTGCCTTGGTCAGCTGACTCATCCTTCCTGCAGCCCTGTTCGCCATCCACACAGGGAGTAAGTGCCTCATACCTGTTGGACAGTGTCAAGGGCTGAGGCTCCTGAGTTCCTGACTGATGGTTCCCTTTACCTGCCTGACTTGCAGTCACACCCTGCTGTCCCTGGCCACTGGCAGGATTTAAACTACTTACTCTGACAGGTGTGACTGCCTCCTGAAACACAGTGTCCAGATAAGTCTCCCCCTCCCGAATGTGCCTCAGTGTTTGAAGCTCAGACTCCAGCTCATCAACTCTGAGCCGGAGATCTTCGAGCAGCCAACACTTACTGCAGATGTGGTCGCTGCAGCTCGCAATGGGATCTGCCAGCTCCCACATCAAGCAGCTCAAGCACATCACCTGACCAGCCATCACTAATTAATTAATTAGTTTAATTTAAGTTTACGAGTTTAGCTGGTTTTTTTTTTAAATTTGGGGCAGATTTGCTATCAACCAATCAGATCACACCTTCCCTCTGATGTCACTTTTGGGGGGGGAAACTGGAAAACAGGAAGTTACCGTTAGGTTTTTATATTCACAGAGACGGCTCCTCCTCCTCCGAAAGGCTCCCAAAATTAGGCCCGAAGAAAGAGAGAGAACAAAACAGTCGGGAAAAAGCACCTTCTCCCACTCTTCACCGAATTACCTCACTGCACCAAATTACCAAGGTTCAAATTTTCACTCTGTCGGTGTCTCGCTCACTCAGGCTGTGTCTCCTTGACCAGCGCAATTCTATATTCTATAGAATATCCCCAGTATCATGACCTTTTTGCTTCTCAACTTAACCAATTGGATTCTGTCCTTGCCCCTCAAGGACATCCCCCCTTTCCAACACTACAGTGTCTTCCCTAATTGATACTATTATCGCAATTCCCTTTATCCCTATTTTTTCTGAACACTTTATCTCTTTGAATCTTCTGCGGTGATCACTCACTAATGGGCATGATTGTCTACCTAAGAATTGATGTGTTACTGGCCATGGATGTGCGAAGTGTGCTTGTTTCCTTCAGGTAGACCCCTGTTGCAGGAAACCTTTTAACATTGTTATGCCGTTGCACATCAATAAACACACGGTACTGGACAAAGGGTAGGTCCAGTTCCAGTGGCAAGCACATTTCGACGACTGGGGATCACCCTACTTCTGCAGCCTACATCCACCATCGCAGCCATTGAGTATCTGTTTGGCTATTAACTGCTTATCTGGCACCATTATTGGACCACTGCTCTGGTATCGTTGCTACATCATATTCCCACACGGCGGTAGGTGCTTTTAGCTCACCGACCTTACTCACCACACTTTGTGCACTCACATGAATGCATTTAATTCTGTCTTTGCATTCATCATAGTCCTTATAATTTGCCCCGATCTAATTATGAAGCTGCTCCTTTCCCCAGTATTGTCCAACACTCACTTTCTGCACCTTATTCCTCTTATCTTCTTCTACATGCTGGTGTCCCTCTCCTTGTCAATTTAGTTTAAAGCCTTCACAATCACACTACTGAACCTTCCCATGATGACATTGGTCCTGTTAAGATCTAACACTGTTCCTTTTGAATAGTTACTTTCTGCCGCAGAACTGGTCCCAATGCACCAAGAATCCGAAGCCCTCCCTCCTGCACCATGCCTCTAGCCATGTATTGGCCTTCCCTATCTTCCTATTTCTACTTTTTCTAGCATGTGGCAAGCACAGTGTCCCACTGTAGCCAATCCTTCAGCAAGAACACACTCAACTTAAAAGAAGCTACCATTTAATAAACCAGAAAGTATGCTGCAAAAAAGGATGTTTGTAATGGACTATTTTCAGAAATTGACCAAACTTTACTCCCAGCATTCCACAGGATTTTGGAGCTGGACCAAAAATGCTTGCAAAGACACAATGAGTGAATTCTTCAATATGTTAGTCAACTGATGGCGGAGCAATTAATCCACACAATGAAGTACATCTACTCAAGGCTTAAATGCTTTGTCTCAACCATTGGGATTCTGTGAACTGCTATAATAATTCTTACAGCTAATGAGCAATGGAACCACTGTGTCTGGGTGTGCCGCCATTTCCATAGAAATGCTAATCCGAAAGAACTGTTTCATTAGATGATGTGATGAACCAGAATCTTCCCCATTGAAACAACGTCACATGTTAATGCGATATTCATGAACCCAAGGAGCGCGATTCTCCGCTCCCGCGCTGGTTTGGAAAATCGCCTGGGTCGCCAAATTTTCCTGCGACGCCGGTCCGACGCCCTCTCGCGATTCACGGAAGCGGCCAGATCGACACAATCACGTTTTGCGCGGCACTGTCCAGTGAATCGCCCGAGACAGCCAAAATGGCAATTCACCGGTACCCCCGCGATTCTCAGTGCCGGATGGGCCGAGCGGCGTGCCCAAAACGGTGGGTTCCCCCCGGTGCCGTCCACACCTGGTCGCTGCCAGTGGGAATAGCGCGGGATCGCTGGGGGGGGCAGCCTGCAGGGGGGGGGGAGGGGGCATCCTGCACCGGGGGGAGCCTCAAATGGGGTCTGGTCCACGATCGGTGCCCACCGATCGTCGGGCCAGCCTCTCTAAAGGAGGACCTCCTTTCTTCTGCAGCCCCGCAAGATCCGTCAGACACCTTCTTGCGGGGCGGACTCGGAGAGGACGGCAAACATGCATGCGCGGGTGACGCCAGTTATGCGGCGCCGGCCGCATCATGTATGCAGCACCGCCTTTACGCGGTGCCAAGGCCTGGCGCACGTAAATGACGCGGCGCTGCTCCTAACCCATTTTCAGGCCCTGAATCGGTCGGGATAGGGGCCGTTGTGAATTTTGACGGTGTTCACGATGGCGCGAACACTCTGTCTCCATTTCAGAGAATCGCGCCCAGGATGTCAGATTGGTTCAATATGTCAACAACTACAATCAAAAGTGGAGGAGCTTACGGTAATAATTGTTTCAGTGTAATTTTTGTAATTAGTAAGAAACGTATGTTCAGCAGCAGCACCTACAGTAACGTTTCAATGTTTAACAGTGTCCAACAAGTGCCTGGTTATGATATTTATTATAGACCTCTGCGGTTGTGTGCGGTCTTCCAAGACTGAAAAATAATTTTGAGCCGGGGGGTGGTTTGGGGCTCCCTAAAAAAAAAGATATTTATTATAGGGCGGAATTTTCCCAAGAAATGTCGAGGGGCGCGATCTAACCCCAAAAAAGAGTCCATTCTGGGCGGAAATCAAGGGGTCGATCCTGGTGCTACAAGTGGAGGGAATGACCCGGCAATCTGACGGCACTCTGGTTTTTTTGGTGGCCCAGCGGGAAATGGACCTCCTCACACGAGGCTGCATTAAGTCACATTCCCTGCATTGATGAGCTCTGCTCACCAGAACTCCACCGTGCAAGAGATCAGGATACCATTTTTAAATGGTGCTCCGGGTTCTCGACCCCTCACCGACGTTGCCCCCGGATCCCCCCCCCGCCAATGCCCCAACTCAGCTATGAAGGGGTCCTAAGGGGTCCCCGCAACCCACCTCACAATAATAATAATCTTTGTTAGTGTCACAAGTAGGCTTACATTAACACTGTAAAGAGGTTACTGTGAAAATCCCCTAGTCGCCACACTCTGGTGCCTGTCCTGGTATGCTGAGAGAGAATTCAGAATGTCCAAAGTACCTAACAGCACACCTTTCAGGACTTGTGGGAGGAAACCGGAGCATCCAGAGGAAACCCACCTAGACACAGGGAAAACGTGCAGACTCCGCACAGAGTAGGGCAACCCCAGGTCCAATCCCCAGCATGGGCAAAAGGCCAGCTTCGCACTGCCAGGGTGCCCAGGTGGCACTGCCTGGTGCACAGGTGGCACTCCCAAGGTATCAGTGCCAAGGTGCCCAGGTGGCACCTGTAGTGCAGGGTGCCACCCTGCCCAGAGATCATCCACCCAGGGGCCTCCGATCCCCTGGAAAATCCCCCCCCTATAAGTGCTGTCCCACCTGGTCCCTGATGGTGGACACCAGTACTGATTGTCGCTCAGCTGTTTGGCCACGACTGATTGCAATGCCTCCAACTGAACTGGCAACAAATATTCCAGATGGGGACTGGAGGCCTCTACAAGGTGCTTGGGGAAGGACCCTGAGGTTTTCCAGCCAGGGTTAGGGAAAATCAAGGGAGTATAGAACATAGAATATAGAACAGTGCAGCACAGTACAGGTCCTTCGGCCCACAATATTGTGCCGACCACTTATCTGAATCTAAGATCAACCTAACCTACACCCCTTCAATTTACTGCTGTCTATATGGCTGTTCAAGAGTCGCTTAAATGTCCCTAATGACTCTGACTCCACCACCTCTGCTGGCAGTGCATTCCACGCACCCACCACTCTCTGTGTAAACAAACAAACAAAGAACAAAGAAATGTACAGCACAGGAACAGGCCCTTCGGCCCTCCAAGCCCGTGCCGACCATGCTGCCCGACTAAACTACAATCTTCTACACTTCCTGGGTCCGTATCCCTCTATTCCCATCCTATTCATGTATTTGTCAAGATGCCCCTTAAATGTCACTATCGTCCCTGCTTCCACCACCTCCTCCGGTAGCGAGTTCCAGGCACCCACTACCCTCTGCGTAAAAAACTTGCCTCGTACATCTACTCTAAACCTTGCCCCTCTCACCTTAAACCTATGCCCCCTAGTAATTGACCCCTCTACCCTGGGGAAAAGCCTCTGACCATCCACTCTGTCTATGACCCTCATAATTTTGTAGACCTCTATCAGGTCTCCCCTCAACCTCCTTCGTTCCAGTGAGAACAAACCGAGTTTATTCAACCGCTCCTCATAGCTAATGCCCTCCATACCAGGCAACATTCTGGTAAATCTCTTCTGCACCCTCTCTAAAGCCTCCACATCCTTCTGGTAGTGTGGCGACCAGAATTGAACACTATACTCCAAGTGTGGCCTAACTAAGGTTCTATACAGCTGCAACATGACTTGCCAATTCTTATACTCAATGCCCCGGCCAATGAAGGCAAGCATGCCGTATGCCTTCTTGACTACCTTTTCCACCTGTGTTGCCCCTTTCAATGACCTGTGGACCTGTACTCCTAGATCTCTTTGACTTTCAATACTCTTGAGGGTTCTACCATGCACTGTATATTCCCTACCTGCATTAGACCTTCCAAAATGCATTACCTCACATTTGTCCGGATTAAACTCCATCTGTCATCTCTCCGCCCAAGTCTCCAAACAATCTAAATCCTGCTGTATCCTCTGACAGTCCTCATCGCTATCCGCAATTCCACCAACCTTTGCGTCGTCTGCAAACTTACTAATCAGACCAGTTACATTTTCCTCCAAATCATTACTACAAAGAGCAAAGGTCCCAGCACTGATCCCTGTGGAACACCACTGGTCACAGCCCTCCAATTAGAAAAGCATCCTTCCATTGCTACTCTCTGCCTTCTATGACCTAGCCAGTTCTGTATCCACCATGCCAGCTCCCCCCTGATCCCGTGTGACTTCACCTTTTGTACTAGTCTACTATGAGGGACATAGAACATAGAACGATACAGCGCAGTACAGGCCCTTCGACCCACGATGTTGCACCGAAACAAAAGCCATCTAACCTACACGATGCCATTATCATCCATATGTGGATCCAATAAACTTTTAAATGCCCTCAATGTTGGCGAGTTCAATACTGTAGCAGGTAGGGCATTCCACGGCCTCACTACTCTTTGCGTAAAGAAGACCTTGTCAAAGGCCTTACTGAAGTCCATATAGACAACATCCACTGCCCTACCTGCATCCATCATCTTAGTGACCTCCTCGAAAAACTCTATCAAGTTAGTGAGACACGACCTCCCCTTCACTAAACCATGCTGCCTCTCACTAATACGTCCATTTGCTTCCAAATGGGAGTAGATCCTGTCTTGAAGAATTCTCTCCAGTAATTTCCCTACCACTGAAGTAAGGCTCACTGGCCTGTAGTTCCCTGGATTATCCTTGCTACCCTTCTTAAACAGAGGAACAACATTGGCTATTCTCCAGTCCTCCGGGACATCCCCTGAAGACAGTGAGGATCCAAAGATTTCTGTCAAGGCCTCAGCAATTTCCTCTCCAGCCTCCTTCAGTATTCTGGGGTAGATCCCATCAGGCCCTGGGGACTTATCTACCTTAATATTTTTTAAGACACCCAACACCTCGTCTTTTTGGATCTCAATGTGACCCAGGCTATCTACACACCCTTCTCCAGACTCAACATCTACCAATTTCTTCTCTTTGGTGAATACTGATGCAAAGTATTCATTTAGTAACTCGCCCATTTCCTCTGGCTCCACACATAGATTCCCTTGCCTATCCTTCAGTGCGCCAACCCTTTCCCTGGCTACCCTCTTGCTTTTTATGTACGTGTAAAAAGCCTTGGGATTTTCCTTAACCCTATTTGCCAATGACTTTTCATGACCCCTTCTAGCCCTCCTGACTCCTTGCTTAAGTTCCTTCCTACTTTCCTTATATTCCACGCAGGCTTCGTCTGTTCCCAGCCTTTTAGCCCTGACAAATGCCTCCTTTTTCTTTTTGACGAGGCCTACAATATCTCTCGTTATCAAAGGTTCCCGAAAATTGCCGTATTTATCCTTCTTCCTCACAGGGACATGCCGGTCCTGAATTCCTTTCAACTGACACTTGAAAGCCTCCCATATGTCAGATGTTGATTTGCCCTCAAACATCCGCCCCCAATCTATGTTCTTCAGTTCCCGCCTAATATTGTTATAATTAGCCTTCCCCCAATTTAGCACATTCATCCTAGGACCACTCTTATCCTTGTCCACCTGTACTTTAAAACTTACTGAATTGTGGTCACTGTTACCGAAATGCTCCCCTACTGAAACATCTACCACCTGGCCGGGTTCATTCCCCAATACCAGGTCCAGTCCCGCCCCTTCCCAAGTTGGACTGTCTACATATTGTTTTAAGAAGCCCTCCTGGATGCTCCTTACAAACTCGGCCCCGTCTAAGCCCCTGGCACTAAGTGAGTCCCAGTCAATATTGGGGAAGTTGAAGTCTCCCATCACCACAACCCTGTTGTTTTTACTCTTTTCCAAAATCTGTCTACCTATCTGCTCCTCTATCTCCCGCTGGCTGTTGGGAGGCCTGTAGTAAACCCCCAACATTGTGACTGCACCCTTCTTATTCCTGATCTCTACCCATATAGCCTCACTGCCCTCTGAGGTGTCCTCCCGCTGTATAGCTGTGATACTCTCCTGAACAAGTAACGCAACTCCGCCTCCCCTTTTACATCCCCCTTTATCCCGCCTGAAACATCTAAATCCTGGAACGTTTAGCTGCCAGTCCTGCCCTTCCCTCAACCAGGTCTCTGTAATGGCAACAACATCATAGTTCCAAGTACTAACCCAAGCTCTAAGTTCATCTGCCATACCCGTAATACTTCTTGCATTAAAACATATGCACTTCAGGCCACCAGACCCGCTGTGTTCAAGCAACTTCTCCCTGTCTGCTCTGCCTCAGAGCCCCACTGTCCCTATTCCCTAGTTCTCCCTCAATGCTCTCACCTTCTGACCTATTGCTCCCGTGCCCACCCCCCTGCCATACTAGCTTAAACCCTCCCATGTGACACTAGCAAATCTCGCGGCCAGGATATTTCTGCCTCTCCAGTTTAGATGCAACCCGTCCTTCTTATACAGGTCACACCTGCCCCGGAAGAGCTCCCAGTGGTCCAGATAACGGAAACCCTCCCTCCTACACCAGCTGTTTAGCCACGTGTTTAGCTGCTCTATCTTCCTATTTCTAGCCTCACTGGCACTTGAGGAGTAATCCCGAGATTACAACCCTAGAGGTCCTGTCTTTTAACTTTCTGCCTAGCTCCCTGAACTCCTGCTGCAGGACCTCATGCCCCTTCCTGTCTATGTCGTTAGTACCAATATGTACAACGACCTCTGCCTGTTTGCCCTCCCCCTTCAGGATGCCCTCTACCCGTTCAGAGACATCCTGAACCCTGGCACCAGGGAGGCAACATACCATCCTGGAGTCTCTTTCACGTCCACAGAAGCGCCTATCTGTGCCCCTGACTATAGAGTCCCCTATTACTATTGCTCTTCGGCGCTTTGACCCTCCCTTCTGAACATCAGAGCCAGCGGTCGTGCCACTGCTCTGGCTGCTGCTGTTTTCCCCTGATAGGCTATCCCCCGCGACAGTATCCAAAGGGGTATACCTGTTCGAGAGGGGGACAACCACAGGGGACTCCTGCACTGACTGCCTGCCCTTTCTGGTGGTCACACATTTCTCTGCCTGCACCTTGGGTGTCACCACATTTACATAACTGCGATCTATGACGCTTTCCGCCACCTGCATGCTCCTAAGTGCATCCAATTGCTGCTCCAACCGAACCATGCGGTCTGTGAGGAGCTCCAGTTGGGTGCACTTTCTGCAGATGAAGCCATCCGGGATGCTGGAAGCCTCCCAGACCTGCCACATCTCACAGTCAGAGCACTGCACTCCTCTAACTGACATTGCGTCAATTAATTAAAATTTAAAAAATTTTTTTTTTTTTTTTTAATATATATATTTTTTTAATTTCAAAGTTACTGCTAACTACCTGTTTCCAAGCACTAGATTTCTAATAGAAATGCGAAAGCTAAATATAGTATAAATAAAGAACCAACCTCTGACATCTCCCCTATACCTTCCTCCAATCACCTTAAAAGTATGTCCCCTCATGACAGCCATTTCCGCCCTGGAGAAAATTCTCTGGCTGTCCACTCTATCCATGCCTCTCATCACCTTGTACACCTCTATCAAGTCACCTCTCTTCCTTCTTCGCTCCAGTGAGAAAAGCCCTAGCTCACTCAACCTTTCTTCATAAGAAAGGTCCAGTCCAGGCAGCATCCTGGTAAACCTCCTCTGTACCCTCTCCAAAGCATCCACATCCTTCCTATAATGACGCGACCAGAACTGGACACAATATTCTAGTGTGGTCTACCTAGGGTTTTATAAAGCTGCAGCAAAACCTCGCGGCTTTTAAACTCAATCCCCCTGTTAATGAAAGCCAACACACCATACGCCTCCTTAACAACCCTGTCAACCTGGGTGCCAACTTTGAGGTATCTATGTACGTGGACCCCAAGATCCCCCTGTTCCTCCACACTTCCAAGAATCCTGCCTTTAACCCTGTATTCAGCATTCAAATTTGACCTTCCAAAATGAATCACTTCACATTTATCTAGGTTGAACTCCATCTGCCACTGTCTTCTTTCGGCCAGCCAACTCTGTATCTAGACAGCCAAATTTCCCTGACTTTCCCCCTGACTTTCTGAATGAGCCTACCATGCAGAACCTTATCAAATGCCACACTGAAATCCATATACACCATATCCATTGCCCGGCCTTCATCAATGTGTCTCGTCACATCCTCAAAGAATTCAATGAGGCTTGTGAGGCATGACCTGTCCCTCACAAAGCCATGCTGACTATCTTTAATCAAACTAAGTTTTTCTAAATAATCATGAATCCTGGGCGAGATTCTCCACTCCCACGCCGAAGTGGCCGCGCCGTCGTGAACGCCGTTGAGGTTCACGACGGCGCGGAACGGCCCCGGTCCCGACCGATTCAGGCCCTGACAATGGGCCAGTATCGGGGCCACGTCATCTACACGCGCCAGGCCTTGTCGCCCGCGTAAAAGCGGTGCCGCATAAATGATGCGGCCGGCGCCGCATAACGGGCGTCATCCGCGCATGCGCGGGTTTGCCGGCGCCAACCCGCACATGCGTGGTTGCCGTCCTCTCTAAGTCCGCCCCGCAAGAAGTCTTTGGATCCTCGCTGTCTTCAGAGGATGTCCCGGAGGACTGGAGAATAGCCAATGTTGTTCCTCTGTTTAAGAAGGGTAGCAAGGATAATCCAGGGAACTACAGGCCCGTGAGCCGTACTTCAGTGGTAGGGAAATTACTGGAGAGAATTCTTCGAGACAGGATCTACTCCCATTTGGAAGCAAATGGACGTATTAGTGAGAGGCAGCATGGTTTTGTGAAGGGGAGGTCGTGTCTCATAACTTGATAGAGCTTTTCGAGGAGGTCACTAAGATGATTGATGCAGGTAGGGCAGTGGATGTTGTCTATATGGACTTCAGTAAGGCCTTTGACAAGGTCCCTCATGGTAGACTAGTACAAAAGGTCACACGGGATCAGGGGTGAGCTGGCAAGGTGGATACAGAACTGGCTAGGTCATAGAAGGCAGAGAGTAGCAATGGAAGGATGCTTTTCTCATTGGAGAAATGTAACTGGTCTGATTAGTAAGTTTGCAGACGACACAAAGGTTGGTGGAATTGCGGATAGCGTTGAGGACTGTCGGAGGATACAGCAGGATTTAGATTGTTTGGAGACTTGGGCGGAGAGATGGCAGATGGAGTTTAATCCGGACAAATGTGAGGTAATGCATTTTGGAAGGTCTAATGCAGGTAGGGAATATACAGTGAATGGTAGAACCCTCAAGAGTATTGAAAGTCAAAGAGATCTAGGAGTACAGGTCCACAGGTCATTGAAAGGGGCAACACAGGTGGAGAAGGTAGTCAAGAAGGCATACGGCATGCTTGCCTTCATTGGCCGGGGCATTGAGTATAAGAATTGGCAAGTCATGTTGCAGCTGTATAGAACCTTAGTTAGGCCACACTTGGAGTATAGTGTTCAATTCTGGTCGCCACACTACCAGAAGGATGTGGAGGCTTTAGAGAGGGTGCAGAAGAGATTTACCAGAATGTTGCCTGGTATGGAGGGCATTAGCTATGAGGAGCGGTTGAATAAACTCGGTTTGTTCTCACTGGAATGAAGGAGGTTGAGGGGAGACCTGATAGAGGTATACAAAATTATGAGGGGCATAGACAGAGTGGATAGTCAGAGGCTTTTCCCCAGGGTAGAGGGCTCAATTACTAGGGGGCATAGGTTTAAGGTGAGAGGGGCAAGGTTTAGAGTAGATGTACGAGGCAAGTTTTTTACGCAGAGGGTAGTGTGTGCCTGGAACTCGCTACCGGAGGAGGTGGTGGAAGCAGGGACGATAGTGACATTTAAGGGGCATCTTGACAAATACATGAATAGGATGGGAATAGAGGGATACGGACCCAGGAAGTGTGGAAGATTGTAGTTTAGTCGGGCAGCATGGTCGGCACGGGCTTGGAGGGCCGAAGGGCCTGTTCCGGTGCTGTACATTTCTTTGTTCTTTGTTGATTCGCCGAATGGGCGGCGTCAGTGGTTCTCATGCTTAAACCGGACAAGACAGTGAGGCTCTGTGGTGACTACAAGCTGACAGTCAACAGAGCTTCCTGGTTGGATAGATACCCAATCCCACACACCGAAGATTTATATGCCACGTTGGCTGGCGGTCATTCATTCATAAAATTAGACATGAGCCATGCATATCTACAGCACGAATTGGACCCCACATCATGGAAATATGTCACTATCAATACCCATAGGGGACTGCATGAAAAAACAGGCTGCCCTTTGGTATATCGTCAGCGTGTGCAATTTCCCAGAGGGTTATGGAGAATATAATGTGAGGATTGCCGCATGTGGTGGTTTATTTTGACGATGTCTTGGACACTGGGACGTCGGAACAGGAACACCTGAGAAATTTGGATGAGGTTCTCTGTCATTTCTCATAGGCAGGTGTTCACCTACAAAGGGAGAAATGTGTGTTCCACATGAAGGAGGTAATTAATCTAGCTTACCAAGTAGACTGGGATAGTTTTCACCCTGTCACAGGAAAGGTGAGGGCTTTCCAACAAGCCCCTACACCTGAGAACACAACCGAAGTGCATTCCTTCTTAGGGTTAGTAAAGTACTGTGGTTCATCCCCCGTCTCGCAACTATGTTGGCCCCCCCTACACCTCTTGCTAAAAAAAAGCTCAGGAGCGGGTGTGGAGTGTTCAACAAGAAGGAACATTTGCTAAAGTCAAGGTGCAGTTGACCTCATCAGGCTTGCTCATGGATTAGGATCCTGCCAAACCGCTCATAGTCACGTGTGATGCTTCGCCATATGGCATTGAAGCGCTTTTGTCCCAGCGCATGGATGATGGTGGGGAGCGGCCGATCGCGTTTGCCTCCAGGATGTTGGCCGCGGCAGAGCGCAACTATGCGCAGATCGAGAAAGAGGGGTTGGCTGTCATATATGCTGTAACGAAGTTCCACCAGTACGTGTGTGGTCATCCGTTCACGGCCCTCACAGACCACAAACCGATATTGGGACTTTTTAAAGAGGACAAAGCAATCCCACCCATCGCCTCCACCAGATCAATGAGATAGGCTCTTCTACTGGCAGCATAGAGTATTCATTCGAGCTGTGACCAGATACCCAAATCGTGAATGCGGACGCATTAAGCAGGCTACCATTGCCGACACACCCTCCGTCCCCTGCTCGGTCCGATGAAGTGGTAGCCACGCTAAACATTATGGACACATTGCCGGTTATTGCATCCCAGAATTGGCGGCACAGTGGTACAGTGGTTTGCACTGCTGCCTCACAGCACCAGGGAACCAGGTTCAATTTCGGCCTCAAGTGACTGTCTGTGTGGAGTTTGCACTTTCTCCCTGTGTTTGCGTGGGTTTCCTCCGGTGCTCTGGTTTCCCCCCACAGTCCAAAGATGTGCAGGTTAGGTGGATTGGCCATGATAAATAGTCCCCTAGGGTCCTGGGATGTGCAGGTTTGATGGATAGGGGGTAGGGTGGGAAAGTGGGTCTAGGTGGGGTGCTCTTTCAGAGGGCAGTGCAGACACAATGGGACGAATGGCCTCTTTCTGCACTGTAGAGATTCTATGATTCTATGGTTCTATTCTATTCTAGATATGGGAATGGGCACAGGCGGATCCCATACAGTCCAAATTCTGCCACATAGTCCTATTCAGGGCCCAGCATGGAAATTACCTGAGGAGATACAGGCATTTTGAACCAAATATCCAAGTTCAGTGTTGAAAATGGCACCCTGCAGTGGGGAACAAGCGTCGTCTTTCTGAACAAGGGCCAGGACTTCCTCTTGTGGGACTTCCATAATGGACACCCAAGGGTATCGAAAATGAAGGCGCTCGCTCGCAGCTATGTTTGGTGGCTAGACCTGGACGCAGAGATAGAAAGGGTAGCATTGTGGATAGCACAATTGCTTCACAGCTCCAGGGTCCCAGGTTCGATTCCGGTTTGGGTCACTGTCTGTGCGGAGTCTGCACATCCTCCCCGTGTCTGCGTGGGTTTCCTCCGGGTGCTCCGGTTTCCTCCCACAGTCCAAAGATGTGCAGGTTAGGTGGATTGCCATGATAAATTGCCCTTAGTGCCCAAAATTGCCCTTCGTGTTGGGTGGGGTTACTGGGTTATGGGGATAGGGTGGAGGTGTTGACCTTGGGTAGGGTGTTCTTTCCAAGAGCCGGTGCAGTCTCGATGGGCCGAATGGCCTCCTTCTGCACTGTAAATGCTATGATTTTACTCAGGGTGGCCCAACAATGCAGCATTTGTCAGGAGCAGTAGAAGCTTCTGCCCGCCCACCGCTTCCCTTTGGGAGTGGCTGGGGTGACCTTCGGTGTGGCTACATGCCGATTTTCCCAATATGTTCTTGATTATAGTGGACGCCCACTCAAAATGGCTTTAAGACCACAGAATGGCGTCAACTATCTTGAGGGCGACCATCGGAAAATTACGGCTCTCATTCAGCATGCACGGTCTCCCAGAGGTGTTGGTCACTGACAATTGGACACCCTTTACCGGCGAGGAATTCACCGGATTTATGAAGGCAAATGGGGTACGGCATATCCGTATGGCCCTTTATCACCCAGGTACGAATGGGCTAGCGCAAAGGGTGGTGCACACGTTTAATTAGATCATCATCAGATTATTATTTGAATGGATGTAAATTCAGAGAGGTGGACCTTGGTGTCTTTGTGCATCAGTCGCTGAAAGTAAGCATGCAGTTACAGCAAGCAGTAAAGGCAGCAAATGGTATTTTGGCCTTCATAGTGAGAGGACTTGAGTCTGGGAATAGAGATGTTTTACTGCAATTGTATCGGGCATTGGTAAGGCCATTCCTGGAGTATTGTGTGCCGTTTTGGTGTCCTTATCTGAGGAAGGATGTTCTTACTTTGGAGGGAGTGCAGCAAAGGTTTATTAGGAGGTCAGACAAAATTGGTTAGAATTATATTCATTGGAGCTCAGAAGAGTGAGAGGGGATCTCACAAAATTCTAACAGGACTAGACAGGGCAGATTCCCAATATTGGGGAGTCCAGAACTCAGGTTCATAGTTTGAGGAGAAGGGGTAAACCTTTATTTTTGTTATAATAATCTTTATTGTCACATGGAGGCTTACATTAACACTGCTTTAGGACTGAGGTGAGGAGACGTTTCTTCACCCAGAGAGTGGCAAATCTGTGGAATTCACAACCACAAATAGTAATTGAGGCCAAAACGTTGTGTAATTTCAAGAAGGAATTAGAAATAGCTCTTGGGGCTAAAGGGATCAATGGATATGCGAAGAAGACGGGATCAGGGTATTGAACCTGATGATCAGCCATGATCATAATGAATGGCAGAACAGGCTCGAAGGGCCGAATGGCCTCCTCTTGCTTCTATTTTCTATGTTTGTTTCTATGTAGACGGGGGCTGAAAAAGGAAACTTCTAGCTCGACTGTCCAGGTTCCTGTTCTGTTACCGAACCACACCAAAAGCCGCAACTGGGGAGCACAGGCAAAATTATTGATGGGCTGGTGACTACGAAGCTGTCTCAGTCTTACGTTCCCAGGTATTGCCGGGACAGTCTGCCGTAGCCAAGAGCAGCAAGAGCATTTCCCAGACCGACACAAGTGGACCAGGTTGTATCCGGTGACGCAGTCTATGTTCAGAAGTTCGCAGGCAGCGGCCAGTGGATCTCTGGAGCGGTTCTTCGCCAGACCGGGCCAGTATCGTACCAAGTTCAAGCACAAGGTCATGTCATGAGGAAAAACATCAAACATATCAGAATGACCAGTAATGCACAGAGCTCCTCAGGAGCAGCCAATTACTACCAGCCTAGTCCAACACTTCGAGATTTGCTTGAGCGCAACGCCTGAGAATCGAGCCCACAATGTTTTGGCTTCAACTGCTTCTTGTGGTATCGAATTCCACAGGCTCACCATTCTCTGGGTGAAGAAATATCTTCTCATCTTAGACCTAAAAGGTTTATCCTGTATCCCTAGGGTATGACCCCTGTTTCTTGACATTCCCGCCATCGGAAACATCCTTCTTGCCTCTACTCTTTAATCCTGTTGGAACAGTGCAGATTTCTGAGATTCCCGCCTCGTTCTTTTAAACTCCAGTGAATATAATCCTAATCAACTCAATCTCTCCTCATATGTCAGTCCTGCCATCCCTGGAATCAGTCTGGTAAACCTTCTCTGCACTTCCTCTATAGCAACAACATCCTTCCTCAGATAAGGAGACCAAAAGCGCACACAATATTCCAGGTGTGGCCTCACCAAAGCCCCTGTATAATTGCAGCAAGACACCCCTGCTCCTGTATTCGAATCCTCTTGCTATGAAGGCCAACATACCATTTGCCTTCTTTACCACCTGCTGCACCTGCATGCTTACTTTCAGTGACTGGTGTAAAAGGATGCCTAGTCTCATTGCGCATTCCCCTCTCTTAATTTATAGCCATTCAGATAATTATCAGCCTTCCTGTTTTTGCTACCAACATGGACTCAGTTTGTCCAAATCACACTGAAGGATCTCTGCAATCTCCTCACAGCTCACCCTCTCACCCAGCTTTGTATCATCTGCAAATTTGGAGATGTTTCGTTTTCTTCCTTCATCTAAATCATTAATATATAATGTGAATAGTTGGGGTCCCAGCACCAATCCCTGCTGTACCCCACTAGTCACTGCCTGCCACTTGGAAAAATTAATTCCTACTCTTTGTTTCCTGTCTGCCAACCAGTTTTCTATCCATCTGAATATATTACCTCCAATCCCATGCACTTCAATTTTATTTGCTAATCTCTAATGTGGGACCTTGTCAAAAGCCAAATAAACCACATCCATTGGCTCTCCTTCATCAATCCGACGAGCTGCAGCCTCGAAGAGTTCCTGTAGATTTTTCAAGCATGATTTCCCTTTTGTAAATCCATGCTCACCTGGTCCAATCCTGCCACTGTTTTCCAAGTATCTGCTATTAAATCCTTGAGAATGGACTCTAAAATTTTCCCCATCACCAATGTTAGGTTAATTCGTCGATAATTCCCTGTTTTCTCTTTACCTCCCTTATTAAATAGTGGAATTACATTACCTACCCTCCAATTTGCAAGAACTGCTGCAGAGTCTATAGAATAATGGAAGATGACCACCAATGCATCCATTATTTCTAGGACCACTTCCTTAAGTACTCTGGGATGTAGATTATCATCAATCCCATCAATTTCCCAACCATTTCTCCACTAAAACTGATTTCCTTCAGTTCCTCCCTTTCACTAATTCCTGCGATCCATACATTTCTGGTATGTTATTTGTGTCATCCTTTGTGAAGACTGAACCAAATTATGTATTTCATTGGTCAGTGATTTCTTTGTTTCCCATTTATGATGGCCGCGATTCAGCTGAACAATTTCTAGTTTTGGTTGGGTTTGGCGGGGTGCTTCACGACGACAGTGTTGGTGCGATCGCGGTCCATAGTCAACGACGCTTAGTGCCAAAATGAGCTCCCACGAGATTCTCTACATTACTGACTCTGTCGCCATCTGATTCGTCCAACCTGCACCCCAGCAGCTCGCTGCTAACAAAGTGGAGCTACTTTTAAACGCTCCCTCACCACTCACTCCTATTCAACACACAAGTATGGCAGCACGCAGACCAGCTTTGGGGATGGTGACTTGGCCAGGCTTCTCGACACTGTAGATGAGATGCACACCACCCTATTCCCCCGAGGGGTTCAGAAGGCCAATAGCAGGGTCAGTAATGCTGCCTGGGAGGCAGTGGCAGCGGTTGTCAGTGTGGGCAGCATGACCAGGAGGACCGTCGCCCAATGTCAGAAGACCAACAAGCTGCAAGGATAAGTCACCACCTCTCTCCTGGCATCAGGTCTTCTTGCCATCACTCAACTTTCCAAAAGCAGGGCGGCACGGTAGCACAGTGGGTAGCACTGCTGCCTCACAGCACAGAGCACCCAGGTTTGATCCCAGCCCCGGGTTACTGTCTGTGTGGAGTTTGCACATTCTCCTGTGTCTGCGTGGGTCTCATCCCCACAACCCAAAGTTGCACAATCCCATGGTGGATTGGCCATGCTAAATTGCCCCTCCTCCCCCCCCCCCCCTCCAGTCAACTGGTTGACAACTCACACCCTCCCCATATCATGGGCGGGATTCTCCTCAATCGGCGCGATGTCCGCCGATCGGCGGCAAAAACGGCGCGAATCAGTCCGGCATCGCGCCGCCCCAAAGGTGCGGAATTCTCCGCATCTTGGGGGGCCGAGCCCTCACCTTGAGGGGCTAGGCCTGCGCCGGAGTGATTTCCGCCCCGCCGATTGGCGGGAAAGGCCTTTGGCGCCCCGCCAGCTGGCGCGGAAATGACTTTGCCGTGCGATGCATGCCCGGGATCGTCAGCGGCTGCTCACGGCATCCCCATGCATGCGTAGTGGAGGGGGTCTCTTCCGCCTCCGCCATAGTGAAGACCATGGTGAAGGCGGAAGGAAAAGAGTGCATCGCGGGCCAGGCCACCGTGGGGGCACCCCCCGGGGCCAGATCGCCACGCGCCCCCCCCAGGACCCCGGAGCCCACCCGCGCCGCCTTGTCCCGCCATTCAAAAGGTGGTTCAATCCACGCTGGCTAGCGTGGGTTGACAGCGGCGGGACTTCGGCCCTTCGCGGACCGGAGAGTCGCCGGGGGAGGGCCCACCGACCGGCGCGGCGCGATTCCCGCCCCCGCCGAACCTCTGTTGGCGGAGAATTCGGGACACGGCGGGGGCGCGATTCACGCCCCCAACGGGTCGGAAAATCGCGTCCCCGCCGTGTCCCGAATTCTCCGCCAACGGAGATTCGGCGGGGGCGGGAATCGCGCCAGTCGGCGGAAATACCCCGGCGATTCTCCGGTCCGTGATGGGCCGAAGTCCCGACGCTGTCAACCCACACCAGCAGGCGTGGATTGAACCACCTTTTGAACGGCGAGACAAGGCGGGCTCCGGGCGATCTGGCCCCGGGGGGTGCACTCAGGGTGGCCTGGCCCGCAATCGGGGCCCACCGATCCGCGGGCGGGCCTGTGCCGTGGGGCACTCTTTTCCTTCTGCCTTCGCCATGGTCTTCACTATGGCGGAGGTGGAAGAGACCCCCTCCACTGCGCACGCGCAGGGTTCCCGTGAGCGCCTGCTAACGCTCCCGCTGACACTCCCGCGCATGCGCCGCACGGCTGGCGTGGCACCAAAGGCCTTTCCCGCCAGCTGGCGGGGCGGAAATCAGTCCGGCGCGGGCCGAGCCCCTGAATGTGAGGGCTCAGCCCCTCAAGATGCGGAGAATTCCGCACCTTTGGGGCGGCGCTATGCCGGACTGATTCGCGCCATTTTTGGCGCCGGTCGGCGGACATCGCGCCGATTGCGGAGAATCCCGCCCCTGATCTTTGTGCTTGTTCCTCAGAATCCTCAGCACAGCCCCTTCATGCCCAGTTGAGGTGCCCACAAATGCCACCTGGTAGAGACCCCACCCAACCCATCAAGCAGGCGGCTCTTTGTCCCAGCAGGAGAAGGTAGCCCATAATAAATAGGAAAGGGCCAAGACAAGGGGAGGAATCCGTGATTCGAGTACCCACCCGTTGTAAGGAACAGGCCCCTGGATGTCGCAGGGTTGACCGTGGAGGGAGCAGTCACCGACAGCGAGGTTAGCCTACGCTAGATAGGTGAGGATCCACTGCCCCTTCATCTAGGTGACCAGTCTCAAGTGAGTTGTTCATGTCAGACAAAATGATCTTTCCCTCTCACTAACCACATTTCCATTGTCTCGTAAGGTCTCCATCTAATGAGGTCAGGCCCCCACC
The DNA here is from genome assembly GCF_047496885.1 of Scyliorhinus torazame. Classification (NCBI taxonomy): domain Eukaryota; kingdom Metazoa; phylum Chordata; class Chondrichthyes; order Carcharhiniformes; family Scyliorhinidae; genus Scyliorhinus; species Scyliorhinus torazame. The sequence continues at coordinate 254,786,667 of NC_092712.1, read as the reverse complement.
CCACCACCCAGGAGAACACCTCGGAGGACAGTTCGCAGGAAGCCACTGTTGTGTTATGCTTCTTCATGTAGCATAAGCTGCTTCCTTGATGTATGCTCTGACAAAGGAAGGTTCAGATTTGGAGATAGGTTTAACACATTTATTGAACAGTTAAGAATTCTCCTACTTGAGTTTGACTCTCCTGCTAATCTTACTGTAGTAACTCAGTCTAACTAACCAGTCTGCTCTAAGCCATGCGGTGGGTGTGATGCTTCTGATCTGCCCCTGTCCTTCTCTCTGAGTGTCGACTGGAAAGCGAAAGAGCATGTGTGCCCCGTCCTTTTATATGGGTTGCCCCCTTGTGGTAGTGTCACCTCTGGGTGTCTTGACTGCCCATTGGTCGTGACCTATTCTATGTGTTCATTAGCTGTATGTTTGCATGTCATGATGCCTCTGGTGCTCCCTCTAGTGTTTACTTAATCTTAGTGTATCTGCATTAACCCCTTGTGTATTTACAGTGATGCATATCACCACAGCCACCAGTGAGGCGTCACAGCTACCACCCGCACCTTCCACCAGTGCTGAGGCGCCCACCTCGGTAGGCGACATTAGACATCGACACCATGGTGCAGATAATGGCGAGCCTCCAGGACTGATAGCGCCATATGACTCTGAGGCCTCTGGAACTCACAACTGCTTCCCCTTCATCAGATGTAGTCCCCCAGGGCCCTACGGGCACTGTCAGGGAGCAGGAAGCGCTGGAGGCTAACCCAGGGTCTGCCACCAAGGAGACTACAGCGGTCTCCATTTCTTCTGTATCCTCCCTCCCATCCGACACTGGCACACCGCAAGGGCAGTGGGCAGAACAGGGTGGCACTGCGATGCCCTCCAGAGGACATACGGCAAGGGCATCAAAGGCCACAGGGCACAGAAGGCAGCAGGCTGCCTCCACCTCTGATGTGCATCCTGGGGACACACCTGGACATAGCACCAGACAACGAAAGATCAAGAAGAGTAAGGAGCACTGAGTGCTCAATAAAATATGGTGGTTTATTTAGAATGAAAATGTGCACATTCGAGAAATAGTTGTCCCAGAATGTTCCTTCTGAAGGGGATATCAAATTCATGTTCATAATTTAATATTTTCTCTTTTGGTACAAATGTAATTTTCCCTCCTGAGTTTGCCTTATAACCTTTCAGAAAATATTTTTCTGTAAAAAAACGTGTCTGTAGCGTATCAGCATATGGGTGCGCGGCATCTTCTGGATATGACCTCACAGCTCCAAGAAAGATTGTGATAGTGTTTCTCAATCATTTCTGGAAAGTTCTGCAGCAGAGTACTTTAGCTGCGCAATAACATGTTTGGACTGATCACATGTTTATCATGTAGCAGAGACTTATGAATAAATTCCCCAGGGACACCAGGCACTGAGGTATTGATTCGCTTGGCGTCTCTGGGCTTAAGCAGCCCCATTCACTCTCTGGCCTGGCAGCATCCTGTCTGATCACATGACCTCGAGTTCTGGGATATGGTGCAGGTCTGTTTGGACAGGAGTGTGTGTGTTGGCGCCTGATTAAAGAATCACATCGAGGTTTAGGAAGGTGATAAGAACAACCATAAATCTTTGAAAATGACAGGCTGTTCATGTTCCTGATGCTGAATAATTTTGAAGCAGTCAAGTTGGATAGCCATTGAACAGGTGAAGGCAGCTCAGCTATCTAACAATATGTTATAGCTTTGGGCTTTTTTTTCTATTCAAATTTAGTGTACCCAATTCTTTTTTTGTGCACGCAGAAACAGGGAGAATGTGAAAACTCCAGATGGACAGTGACCCGGGGCCGGGATTGAACCTGGGTCCTCAGCGCCCTGAGGAAGCTTTGGGCTTTGGGTAACTTATTTTATGCATAACAAAAAGTGAGTTTGATTGAAAGGGCAAGGCTCCAATAAAAATGCAATCAATTGTTTGCATTCGGAAAGAATCACATCAGTCAATCACCAGTGGACCCTGAAAAGTGTGCAGCAATGCATTTTGGGAGGAAATAACAAGGCAAGGGAATACACAATGAACGGTAGGATGCTAAGAAGTACAGAGTGTAATATCTGCATGTAAGCTGCGGGTGGGAATGCTTGTCTTCCCTGTGCTCGTTGTGGAATACAAGCTCCCCTGCTAGGGGCGGGGTTTCTCAGTTAACCCATGTATAAAAGGTCGGCCAGCAAGGCACCAGCCAGAGATGAACCCTGTTGGGATCTACCAGGTAGTGTATACATTGTTTGTGTAAATAAAACTTTGTTTCTTATTTTACTCGGTGCGGACTCCCCGTGTCCTTATTAAACAGTTTAGAAGGGTATTTCTCACCTAGACTTTTTAATTGCAGTCAGGAAGAAGGTGAAAGCATTTTACAATTCGTAGCGACTTTAAGAAGGTTGGCAAAATGCTGAGAGTTTGATGCAACACTTGATGACACTCTTCATGATCGGCTGGTTTGCGGACTCCTCAGTGAAGCAATTCAGAGGAAGCTGCTGACTGTAATCGATTTAACTCTCAAAGCTGCTGTGGAAGTTGCCACGTCTATGGAACACGCAACAAAGGAAACTTCACAGATAGGGTCTGGAGTGAAGATCCACAAAATGTTTACGACAAGAAACAAAGTTACAAGGATACATCCATGTCACTGATATACAGAGGTTGGACACTCAGAGATGTAAGATAAGGTGTTTGAAGATTCATTAGGCTCAATGACTACAGTTGAAGTACAATTAAAGATCAAGCCAAACAGTAAAATGTTTCAAAGTTAGAACCATACCATATGCCAACAGGCCAAAAGTCGCAGGAGAACTAGAAAGGCTAGTTCAAACAGATATCATTGAACCAGTTGCTACGAGTGGTTGTGCAACACCAATAGTTCCTGTACTGAAAGTGAATCTCTCAATGAGAACATATGGAGATTTTAAAACAACTATTAACCCGGTATTGTGTGCAGATCACTATCCACTGCCGCTGATTGAAGACTTATTTGCTGGACTGTCTGAAGAGCAGAAATTCAGCAACATTGATCTATCACAGGCATATTTACAAATGAATGTGGCTGCAAAATCACAGCCATTATTCATGATTGTGACATACAGAGATCTGTTCCATTACAGGAGACCACCTTTTGGAATAACATCTGCTCCTGCTCTTTTTCAGAGGTCCATGGATCAAATTCTGAGTGGGAAAATGAGGTGCAATGTTATTTCGATGACATTCTTCTCACTGGTTCGAGTGAACAGGAACACTTGAAGAACTTGGCAGCTGCTCTGAAACAACTACAAAACCATAATCGCTGAGTTAAAAAGGAAAAGTGTGACCTTTTCAAGACATCCATAAATTATCTGAGCCACATCATTGATAAAGATGGCTTACACAAGGAGTCGAAGAAGATGACAGCAATTTAGAAGCACCACAGTCTAAGAATGCAACACAACTAAGGCTATTTTTAGGATTCATCAATTATTATGATAAATTTGTGTTAAATTTAACAACACGATTGAAGCCTTTACACACTTTATTATGTGCCAAACAGGTGTGGCATTGGTTGGAAAAATGCAAAAATGCATATTGTAAGAGTCCTTCCTTTTTATTTCCTTTGTTCCCATTTATTTTATTATTTATGGACCCATAATCAGGATGTGGCTTTAAACATCCTGCTTGCCAGAACAGTATTTCCCACGTTTTATATTTTGGAGAAGATAAACCAAACCCTTCTCGACCGAGTGGACCTCAGGAACCAGCTTTGGAGGGATTCAGTTTGATTGGTTAACTGGCAATGTGGAGATTGGCCAGGGACAGCAATCTGTCTGAAAACAGTCGGTGATTGGTTCCTGCATGATGCTTTCTCAGAGAACGGGACAGAAGAGATTAGACATTGGAAGTGAAAGGAACAACCTCTCTCTCTTGCCTTGCACATCTTGGTTGGGAGACAGGGGTCAGGCCCATTTGTGGGGGGAGGGGGGTGGTCAGACCCAGTGGGGGAGGTCAGCCGGGTGGGGGTGGGGAATGGGACCCGGTTGCGGGGGGGTGGTCCAGGAGGGGTATCAGTGTGAGGGAGTGAGGGAGGGGTTCAGGCCATGGGGGGGTCTGTCCGGGACAGTGGATCGGTCCAGGAAGGGAGTCAGTCCAGGAGAGGGTTCAGTCTGGGTGACGGGTCAGTGGGGCAATGTCAGTCCTGTGCAAAACATAAAAACACTCCACTTCTGCAACCATGACATAGAACATAGAACATACAGCACAGAACAGGCCCTTCGGCCCACGATGTTGTGCCGAACCTTTGTCCTAGATTAATCATAGATTATCATTGAATTTACAGTGCAGAAGGAGGCCATTCGGCCCATTGAATCTGCACAGCTCTTGGAAAGAGCACCCTTCCCAAAGTCAACACCTCCACCCAACACTAAGGGCAATTTTGGACTCTAAGGGCAATTTATCATGGCCAATCCACCTAACCTGCACACCTTTGGACTGTGGGAGGAAACCGGAGCACCCGGAGGAAACCCACGCAGACACGGGGAGGATGTGCAGACTCCGCACAGACAGTGACCCAAGCCGGAATCGAACCTGGGACCCTGGAGCTGTGAAGCAATTGTACTATCCACAATACTACCGTGCTGCCCTTAAGAACAAATAAATCTACACTATATCATTTTACCGTAATCCATGTACCTATCCAATAGCTGCTTGAAGGTCCCTAATGTTTCCGACTCAACTACTTCCACAGGCAGTGCATTCCATGCCCCCACTACTCTCTGGGTAAAGAACCTACCTCTGACATCCCCCCTATATCTTCCACCATTCACCTTAAATTTATGTCCCCTTGTAATGGTTTGTTCCACCCGGGGAAAAAGTCTCTGACTGTCTACTCTATCTATTCCCCTGATCATCCTATAAACCTCTATCAAGTCGCCCCTCATCCTTCTCCGTTCTAATGAGAAAAGGCCTAGCACCCTCAACCTTTCCTCGTAAGACCTACTCTCCATTCCAGGCAACATCCTGGTAAATCTCCTTTGCACCTTTTCCAAAGCTTCCACATCCTTCCTAAAATGAGGCGACCAGAACTGTACACAGTACTCCAAATGTGGCCTTACCAAAGTTTTGTACAGCTGCATCATCACCTCACGGCTCTTAAATTCAATCCCTCTGTTAATGAATGCGAGCACACCATAGGCCTTCTTCACAGCTCTATCCACTTGAGTGGCAACTTTCAAAGATGTATGAATATAGACCCCAAGATCTCTCTGCTCCTCCACATTGCCAAGAACTCTACCGTTAACCCTGTATTCCGCATTCATATTTGTCCTTCCAAAATGGACAACCTCACACTTGTCAGGGTTAAACTCCATCTGCCACTTCTCAGCCCAGCTCTGCATCCTATCTATGTCTCTTTGCAGGCAACAACAGCCCTCCTCACTATCCACAACTCCACCAATCTTCGTATTGTCTGCAAATTTACTGACCCACCCTTCAACTCCCTCATCCAAGTTATTAATGAAAATCACAAACAGCAGAGGACCCAGAACTGATCCCTGCGGTACGCCAATGGTAACTGGGATCCAGGCTGAATATTTGCCATCCACCACCACTCTCTGACTTCTATCGGTTAGCCAGTTCGTTATCCAACTGGCCAAATTTCCCACTATCCCATGCCTCCTTACTTTCTGCAGAAGCCTACCATGGGGAACCTTATCAAATGCCTTAGTAAAATACATGTACACTACATCCACTGCTTTACCTTCATCCACATGCTTGGTCACCTCCTCACAAGAATTCAATAAGACTTGTAAGGCAAGACCTAGCCCTCACAAATCCGTGCTGACTATCCCTAATCAAGCAGTGTCTTTTCAGATGCTCAGAAATCCTTTCCTTCAGTACCCTTTCCATGACTTTGCCTACCACCGAAGTAAGACTAACTGGCCTGTCATTCCCAGGGTTATCCCTAGTCCCTTTTTTGAACAGGGGCACGACATTCGCCACTCTCCAATCCCCTGGTACCACCCCTGTTGACAGTGAGGGCGAAAAGATCATTGCCAAAGGCTCTGCAATTTCATCTCTTGCTTCCCATAGAATCCTTGGATATATCCCGTCAGGCCTGGGGGACTTGTCTATCCTCAAGTTTTTCAAAATGCCCAACACATCTTCCTTCCTAACAAGTATTTCCTCGAGTTTACCAGTCTGTTTCGCACTGTCCTCTCCAACAATATGGCCCCTCTCATTTGTAAATACAGAAGAAAGGTACTCGTTCAAGACCTCTCCTATCTCTTCAGACTCAATACACAATCTCCCGCTACTGTCCTTGATCGGACCTACCCTCGCTCTAGTCATTCTCATATTTCTCACCTTGGGGTTTTCCTTGATCCTACCCACCAAAGATTGTTCATGCCCTCTCTTAGCTCTCCTAATCCCTTTCTTCAGTTCCCTCCTGGCTATCTTGTATCCCTCCAACGCCCTGTCTGAACCTTGTTTCCTCAGCCTTACATAAGTCTCCTTTTTCCTCTTAACAAAACATTCAACCTCTCTTGTCAACTATGGTTCCCTCACTCGACCGTCTCTTCCCTGCCTGACAGGGACATACATATCAAGGACACGTAGTACCTGTTCCTTGAACAAGTTCCACATTTCACTTGTGTCCTTCCCTGACAGCCTATGTTCCCAAAATGCTCCCCCAATAACAAATCTATCACTTGCCCTGGTTCATTACCAAGTACTAAATCCAATATTGCCCCTCCTCTGGTCGGACAATCTACATACTGTGTTGGAAAAGCTTCCTGGACACACTGCACAAACACCACCCCATCCAAACTATTTGATCTAAAGAGTTTCCACTCAATGTTTGGGAAGTTAAAGTCACCCATGACTACTACCCTGTGCCTTCTGCACCTTTCCAAAATATGTTTCCCAATCTGTTCCTCCACATCTCTGCTACTCTTGGGGGGCCTATAGAAAACTCCTAACCAGGTGACTGCTCCTTTCCTATTTCGGACTTCAACCCATACTACCTCAGTAGGCTGATACTCCACGAACTGCCTTTCTGCAGCTGTTGTACTATCTTTAATTAACAATGACACCCCCCCCCCCCCACCACTTTTACCACCCTCCCTAATCTTATTGAAACATCTATAACCAGGGACCTCCAACAACCATTTCTGCCCTTCTTCTATCCAAGTTTCCGTGATGGCCACCACATCGTAGTCCCAAGTACCGATCCATGCCTTAAGTTCACCCACGTTATTCCTGATGCTTTTTGCGTTGAAGTATACACACTTCAACCCATCTCCGTGCCTGCAAGTACTCTTCTTTGTCAGCGTTCCCTTCCCCACTGCCTCATTACACGCTTGGCGTCCTGAATATCGGCTACCTTAATTTCTATTCTCCAATGTATGCAATTCGCAGAGGTGTGCAAAAATAATAACAGGGCAGTTATGTTAGGTGATTTCAACTTTCCCAACATTAATTAGGATAGTCACTATGTTAAGGGCTGAGATGGAGTGGAGTTCTTAAAATGTATACAGGAGGACATTTTAGCTCAATATGCAGAGGGTCCAACAAGGGATTGTGCAGTGCTGGACCTAAACCTGGGGAATGAAGCCGGACTCATGGTTGATGTGTTGGTGGGGGAGCACTTTGGTGATAGCGACACAACATAGTACAATTTAAGTTTGTTATGGACAAAGAAATTGACAAGTTGCAAAAAAAGGTTGTGGATTGGGGGAAAGTGGATTTAAGTAAAATAAGGCAGGATCTGGCCAGAGTAGATTGGAGCAAGTTACTTGTGGGAAAATCTACAGAAGTACAGTGGGGGTGGGGGGGCATTAAAAAATGAAATGGGAAGGGTACAGGCCCAACATGTCCCCTCTAGCGTAATAGGAAGGAGTAACAAGCGTAGAGAACCATGGATGACCACGGACATTCAGGATATGATGAGAAGGAAAAGAGAGGCTTTTAGCAAGTACCAGGAAAGCAAATCAGCGGAGGCATTAGTGGAGTACAGAAAGTGCAGGATGGAGTTTAAGAAAGCAATTTGGAGAGCAAAGAGGGTGTATGAGAAATCTCTGGCTGGTAAAAGTAGGGAAAATATTTGACAAGTATATCAGTGGGAAGAGGAAAACCAGGAAAAGATTAGGGCCCATTAGTGACTAAAGGGGCAATCTGTGGGTGGAGCCAGAGGATATTGGTCGGATGTTGAATGAATATTTCACATCTGTCTTCACCCAAGAGAATGAGGAGGCAGATATAGAACTCGGGGAGAGAGACTGTGAGCTTCTTGAGCAAGTTGTCATAGGGAGTGACAAAGTATTGAAGGTGTTGCCAGGCTCAGAAGTGGAGAAACTTCCAGATCCTGATGAATTGTGTCCCAGGATGCTGTGGGAAGTGAGAGAGGAGATTTCAGGGGGCTCTGACCCAAATTTTGAATTTCTCTCTGGCCTCAGGGGAGGTGCCAGAGGACTGGCGAACAGCTAATGTGGTCCCACTATTTAAGAGGGTTGTAGAGATAAGCCAAGGTACTACTGGTCAGTGAGTCTCACATTAGTGGTAAGGAAACTATTGGAGATAATTCTGAAGGAGAGAATCTATCTCCACTTGGAGAGGGAAGGATTCATCAGGAACAGTCAGCATGGCTTTGCCAGACGGAGGCCATGCCCAACAAATTTGATTGATTTTTTTGAGCATGTGACCAGTTGTGTAGATGAGGGTAGTGCAATAGATGTAGTTTACATAGACATTTGACAAGGTCCCACATGGAAGGCTTATAAAGAAGGCAAATACATGTGGGATACAGGGTAACTTGATAAGGTGGATTCAAAGCTGGCTGAGCTATAGGAGACAGAGGGTGATGTCAGACGGTTGTTTTAGTGACTGGAAGCCAGTGTCCAGTGGTGTACCACAGGGATCTGTGCTGGATTCCCCCACAGTTTGGCATTTATATAAATGACATAGGTGATTATGTGGGGTGTAGGATCAGTATGTTTCTGGATGACACAAAGATTGGTTGGATGGTTAACAGTGAGGTTGAGTGCCTTGGGTGGGTTCCAGGAGGATACAGACGGGACAATCAAATGGGAAGAAAAGTAGCAGATGGAATTTAACCCTGAAAAGTGTGAGGTGATACACTTTGGAAAAACAACTTTACCCAAGGGTGGTGACGGTCTGGAATGCAGTGCCTGGGAGGGTGGTAGAGGCAGGTTGCCTCACATACTTTAAAAAGTACCTGAATGAGCACTTGGCACGTCATAACATATAAGGCAACGGACCAAATGCACGGTAGCATTGTGGATAGCACAATTTCTTCACAGCTCCAGGGTCCCAGGTTCGATTCCGGCTTGGGTCACTGTCTGTGCGGAGTCTGCACATCCTCCCCGTGTGTGCGTGGGTTTCCTCCGGGTTCTCCGGTTTCCTCCCACAGTCCAAAGATTGGCCATGATAAATTGCCCTTAGTGTCCAAAATTGCCCTTAGTGTTGGGTGGGGTTACTGGGTTATGGGGATAGGGTGGAGGTGTGGGCTTGGGTAGGGTGCTCTTTCCAAGAGCCGGTGCAGACTCGATGGGCCAAATGACCTCCTTTTGCACTGTAAATTCTATGATTCTATAAAAGGGATTAGGTCGGCAGGTCAGGTGTTTTTCATGTGTCGGTGCAGACTCGAGGAAACGAAGGGCCTCTTCTGCATTGTATTATTCTGTGATTCTATGGGCTGGATTCTCCGATTGCTGACGCCAAAATCGCGTTCGGCAATTGTCTGTAGAATTCATTTTGACCCGAAATCGGGGGCGATGCCGTTTTACGGATTCTCCGCCCCCTCCAAAACGGCGTACTAGCTGATGCCACCTGAGGCCCTCCTCCAATGCTCCTCCCCCGATGGGCTGAGCCCCCGATGGCATGGGGCGTGTATCCTCACAGTTTTCGGGGACATCGCGTGGCGGCTGCGGACTGTGTCCAGCCACAGTCGAGGGGGGGGGGGGTTCCGCTGCCAGGGGGGGCTTCAGCGAGGCCTGGGCGGACTCATGGGGGGTGTTCCAGGGGTGGCGAGGGGGTTACGGGGGGCACTATCCGCACGTGGCAGGCGCCATGGTGTATGTCACAGCCGCTGCTGGCCGCCGCCGTGCACATGCATGGCCATGGAGCCGGCCATTCTTCGTCCGTATTTGCAAGTAAAGCCGGCATGGCGCAGTTCTTGTCCCCCCACCGGGCGGAGCATCGGTGCAGGGGCGGTGCCGACTTTTTGGTCGTAAGACCAGGCGCTTCCTCCAGGCATAGCCGCAAAAGCGGAGAACCCAGCCCTATGTGTTTCCCTTGGACAACTAGACATCAATACGCCGGAACAGAGGCCAGACACAGCGACAAGTTCAGATTTTGTTTCTGAGGCCTTTCCAATAACTATACAGGTATAAAAAGGAGCAACTTCCCAGGAAATACCATAAAATCATAAAATCACTACAGTGCAGAAGGAGGCCATTTGGCACATCAGGTCTGCACCAACCCTATTCCCATAACCCAGTAATCCTACCTAATCTTTTTGGACACGAAGGGGAAATCTTTGTTTGGGTTTTGTGAACGGGAGGTTGTGCCTCACTGACTTGATCGAGTTTTTTGAGGAGGTGACAAAGGTGATTGATGAGGGAATGAGGGTGGATGTTGTTTACCTGGACTTCAGTAAAGCCTTTGACAAGGTGCCTCATGGCAGACTGCGACAAAAAGGTGAGATGGCAAGATAGGTACAGAGCTGGCTCGGTCACAGAAGGTAGAGGGTCGCTGGAGAGGGGTGTTTTTCTGAATGGAAGGTTGTGACTAGTGGTGTTCCACAGAGATCAGTGCTGGGGCCTCTGTTGTTTGTGGTTTCCATGAACAATTTGGAGGAAATGTAGCTGATCTGATTAGGAAGTTCACAGATGACACCAAGGTGGACTGGCAGATAATGTTGAGGATTATCAAAGGATACAGCAGGACTTAGATCGGTTCGAGACTTGGGCAAAGAAATGGCAAATAGAGTTTAATCTGGACAAATGTGATGTCGGTGGAACATAGAGGGGAAATATACAATAAATGGCAAAACTCTTAGGAAAATAGAAAGTCAGACAGATCTGGGCATACAGGTCCACAGATCTTTGAAAGTGGAAACACAAGTGGAGAAGGTAGTCAAGAACGCATATGGAATGCTTGCCTTCATTGGACGGGGGATCGAGTATAAAAACTGGCAAGTCATGCTACAGTTCTATAGAACCTTGGTAAGGCCGCACTTGGAATATTGCACACAATTCTGGTCGCCACATTACCAGAGGATGTGGAGGCTTTCGAGAGGGTGCAGAGGAGGTTTACCAGGATGTTGCCTAGACTGGAGGATGTTAGATATGCGGAGAGGATGAATAGACTTGGACTGTTTTCATCAGAACAACGGAGGTGGAGGGGTGACCTAATAGAGGTCTACAAGATTATGAGGGGCATGGATAGAGTGGATAGGCGGGCAATCTTTCCCATGGTGGAGGGGTCAGTCACCAGGGGGCTTAGGTTTAAGGTCCATAGGGCAAGGTTTAGAGGAGATGTGCGAGGCAGGTTTTTTACGCAGAGGGTGGTGAGTGCCTGGAACATGTTGCCAGGGGAGGTTGTGGAAGCAGATACATTAACGATGTTCAAAAGGCATCTCAACAAATACATGGATAGGATGGGTATAGAGGTATACAGCACTAGGACGTACTGAGGGTTTGGCCAAGGGTGCACAAAGACCTCCTCAGAAGACAAACATGGGACACAACCGACAGAGTACCTTGGTCGTCCAATACTTACTCGGAGCAGAGAAACTATGACATCTTCTTCGGAGCCTTCAACACGTCATCGATGAAGATGAACATCTTGCCAAAACCATCCCCATGCCCCCACTACTTGCCTTCAAACAACTGCACAACCTCAAATAGACCATTGTTTTCAGAAAACTACCCAACCTTCAGAACAGCGAACACAACACTACACAACCCTGCCAAGCCAACCTCTGCGAGTGTGCCAATACATTGACATGGATACCACCATTACACGTGAGGACACCACCCACCAGGTACATACTCGTGCAACTCGGCCAACATTGTCTATCTCATACACTTGCAGGAAAGGATGTCCTGAGGCGTGGTACATTGGCGAGACCATGCAGACATTACGACAATGGATGAATGGACATCGCACGACAATCACCAGACAGGAATGGTCCCTTCCAGTCGGAGAACACTTCAGCAGTCAAGGGCATTCAGCCTCTGATCTTCGGGTAAGCGGTCTCCAAGACCGACTTCAGGATGCACGGCAACGCAGAATCGCCGAGCAGAAACTGATAGCCAAGTTCCGCATGCATGAGTATAGCCTCAAGCGAGACCTTGGATTCATGCCTCACTACATTCACCCCCTAAAATCTGGCCTAGGCTTGCAAAATCCTACCAACTGTCCTGGCTTGAGACAATTCACACCTCTTTAACCTGTGATTATCCCTCTCTCCAGTCACTCCGTCTGGACCTGTAAAGACTTAATTACCTGCAACGACTCGCATTCAAAGTATCATCTTGCATCATTGACTGTGTCTATGTATGTGTTCGTGGAACCCACCTCTTCACTCGCCTGATGAAGAGGCTGTGCTCTGAAAGCTAGTGATTCCAAATAAACCTGTTGGACTTTAATCTACTGAAGGACCAGAGGACACTTCCAACGTCTCAAGTAACCAGGTTCCAGAATGTCGAGTACAATCTAAAAGGAATAGACGTCCACCCGAGAGGGTGGAATGTCCTATGATTTTTAGTGATGTTAGCAGAGAGTATTTGCGCAGGCTTCAGTTCCTCATTTTAGATTGTATGAGCAACATCTCCTAATAAACCTCACATCGTGTTTGGAAGAATCCAAAAATGTGGGCACCTCTGTACCTTTTCTTTGTGGAAAACTCAAATATATTACACAAATGAGTGCTGAAATGCAGCTACTGCTGTAAATACAGTTTACGCATTGCTGTCCACAAGGATTTTACCACCAATGATGTCAGGTGAGCGGTTGCTGTTCACAGTTGATGTGGTTTCTCCAGGTCCAAGCAGATAAATGTTTGTAACTGATGTGGTTTTCAGCTCATTCTTTAGCTCATAAGAGCGGAGCCAGGGAGATAAAACAGTGCGAGAAAGAACGGGATTGGGAGCGGCACCAGGAGGTTAAAAGAGTGCGAGAAACAACAAGACTGAGAGTGGAGCCGGGAGGATAAATGTGCAAGAAAGAGTAAAACTGAGAGCAGAGCCAGGAGGATAAAGGAGCACAAAAAATAGTGAGACTGAGAATGGAGCCGGGAAGATAAAAGAGTATGAGGAAGAATGAGACTGAGAGTGGAGCCGGGAGGATAAAAGAGAACGAGAAAGAGCGAGTCTGAGAGTGGAGCCAGGGGAAAAAAAGAACATGAGAAAGATGTGACTGAGACTGGACTGGAAGAATAAAGGAGCCTGAGAAAGTACAAGACTGAGAGCGAAGCCAGGAGGATAATAGTGCATGAGAAAGAGCGAGACTGAATGTAGAGCGCTAGCTTGGAGATTGGAGCTGCTGAGATGATGTCAGGATTCAAAAGTGACACGGGTAAGTTGAAATAGCTGATTGGGTGAATACAATCGGGTAAGTATTTACTACTTTTAGCGCTTATAGTTTGTAAGATCTCTGTTTTTTGGTTTATAGTTTGTAAGGTCTACATTCTAGAACAACAGGGACCAGGGAAGAAGAGCTCGAGAGTAATTGATGTAATTTAATTTTAAGTATCTTCCAAAAGGTTTAATTTAAAAGGATAAATCATGGCAGGAGAGCCATGATCTACTCCGTGATCTAAGCCGTGGTCTACTCCTGCTGCTCTCTGTGGGAAGGTAGGAAGATCTCCAGTGCCCAGTGCCACCATGTATGCTGGAAGTGTCACCAACTGGAACTCCTGGAAGCTTGGGTTTCGTAGCTAGAGTGGCGGCTGGGACACTTTAAAGCTTCCGCGAGGTGGAGTGTATCGTGGATAGCACGCGTAGAGAGGTGATCACAATGCAGACTAAGACTCCACATGCAGGAAGGGAATGGGTGACCATCAGGCAGAACAAGAGGACTAGGCAGGCAGTGCAAGAATCTCCTGAGGCCATTGCCCTGCAAAACAGATATACAGCTTTGGATACTGTTGGGGAGAATGACCTCTCAGGGGAAAGCAGCAACAGTCAAATTTGTTGCAACACAGTTGGATCTGCTACACAGGGGAGGAGGAAACAAATGTGTAAATGTAATAGTTATAGAGGATTCAATTGTAAGGGGAATAGATGTGCGTTTCTGTGGCTGCAAACGAGACTCCAGGATGGTAAGTTGCCTCCCTGCCGCTAGGGGCAAGGATGTCACAGAGCGACTACAAGATGTTCTGGAGGGGCGGGTAAACAGCTAGTGGTCATGATATAAACAACATAGGTTTAAAAATAGGGATGAGGCCCTAAAAGCAAACTATGGGGAGTTAGAAAGTAAATTGAAAAGTAGAACCTCAAAAGTAGCAATCTCAGGATTGCTACCAGTACTATGTGTTAGTCAGAACAGAAATAGCAGGCTATATCAGATGAATGCGTGGCTGAAGAGATGGTGCGACAGGATTTCAGATTCATGGGGTACTGGGACCAGTTCTGGGGGAGGTGGGACCAGTACAAACTGGATGGGTTACACTTGGGCAGGACTGGGAGTGATGTCCTAGGGGGAGTCTATACTAGAGTGCTTGGGGAGGGTCTAAACTAAAATGGCAGAGGGATGGAAGCCTATGCTGCAGTCAGAGGAGGGGGAATCAAGGATAAGAACGAAGGACAGAAATCAGAATAAGTAAAGTGATAGACAGAGAAATCAAGGGCCAGGATCAAACAGGACCACAATGGAAAATAATGGGACTGGGACAAGGAATGATAAAAAGACAAGCCTTAAAGCTTTGTGCCTTGATGCACAGAGTATTCACAATAAATTGGATGAATTAATCACCTATGTAGATATAAACGGATATGATGGGATTATGGAGACATGGCTGCAGGGTGACCAGGGATGGGAATTGAACATTCAGGGGTATTCAGTATTTAGGAATCACAGACAAAACAAAAGGCGGTGGAGTGGCAGTGCTGGCTAAAGAGGAAATTAACACAATAGTGAGCAAAGTTATTAGCTCTATCAATGTGGCATCTGTATGAGTAGAGTTGAGAGACACCAAGGGACAGAAATTGGTAGAGGAGTTGTATCTAGTACCCCAAACTAATGATGATTTTGGCAATGGCATTAAACAAGAAATAAGAGACACGTGATAAACGAACTTCAGTAATTATTGGTGACTTTCATGTACGTATACATTGGGAAATTCAAATTAGTCACAATACTGTAGAGGAGGAATTCCTGCAGTTTATACGGGATGGCTTTCGAGACCAATATGTTGAAGAACCAACTTGAGAACAGATCAGCCTAGCCTACGTATTGTGCAATGAGAAAGGAATAATTGGCAATCTCATTGAGTGAGGCCCCTTGGGGATTAGCGACTATGATATGATAGAATTCTTAATCAAGGTGGAGAGTGATGCAGGTGATTCTGAAACTAGGATCCTGAATCTAAATGAAATAAACTACGATGTTATGAATCTATTGTGGCGAGACTGGTTAAGAGTCCTCCATTTTGACTGGCAACAGGTATTTCGGATGGGCACCGGCGACCTTATGAAGTACTAGGTAAATATCCTGAGGTGTTCCAGGAGAATATGGGCAGGATAAAGCCCATACATACGGGGATGCTGCTGCTCAAACCCGATATTTCAGGGTGAGGCCTGTCCTGTACATGCTGCTTGTGAAGGTCAATGTGGAAATTCGGTGCTTGCAGGAGCTTGGGGTCATACACCCGGTTCATTTTGCGGAATTGGCCACGCCTGTAGTGCCGGTAATGAAGCCCGATAAAACTGTCCGCCTTTGCGGTGATTTCAATATTACTGTGAACAGTGCTTTGACTCCGAACCACTACCCGCTTCCCAGGGTAGATGATTCGTTTGCCAGACTGGCTGGAGGATGTTCTTTCACAAAGCTGGACATGAGCCATGCTTATTTGCAGGTGAATCTCAACTCGGATTCCAGGAAGTTCATAAATTTCAACACTCGTTTTTTTTTTTGAGTACACCCGCCTCCCATCCGGGGTTTCATCAGCTCCATGTGCCATTAAGGAAGGACCAGGAATGGTGCTAGGATGCTTCACAGGACAAAGCGTTTGTTGCTGTTAAGAAGCGTCTGTCCTCTACGTAGCTTCTAACACGTTATGATCTGGCTCGGCCTCTAATTTTGACATGTGATGCTTCCCCTTACGGCATTGGGGTGGTGCTGGCCCATGCACGGTGACACGGAGCAGCCCATTGCGTTCGCTTCTAGAACACTGGCAGACGCAGAGCATTTTTACACTCAGATAGAGAAGTAGGACTTGGCAGTGATTTTCGGTATAAAGAAGTACCATCAGTACATTTATAGGCAACATCTTTTTAGGTCATGGACCACAAGCCGCAGCTCCGACTCTTCTTGAAGGATAAGGGAATTGCACCAATCACATTGGCAAGGATCCATGTTTGGGCGTTCCTGCTCACTGCATATGAATATTCATTTTGGCACCAGCCGGGTACCCAAATTGCCCATGCAGATGCCCTCAGCTAACTGACTGCCCATGCCAATGGCAGAAGACATGACTGCGACACCCAACTTCATGAACACCTAATAAGTGACGGCTGCTCTAGTGCGTGCTTGAACAAGCACGACCTGGAATTAACGAAGCTTCGTCTCATGCTGTTAAGTGGCAGGATAAAGGAGGCACTTCGAGTAACCCTCAGGTCATTCGCCCAGAAGTTCTCTGAACTCAATCTAGAAGACAGCTTCATATTGTGGGGAGCTCCTGTGGTCATCCATCCTCAAGGTCAGGACGCCCTGCTACAGGATCTGCGTAGTGGCCATCCGGGGGCATCTAAAATGAAAATGTTGGCCTGCGGTTATGTCCAGTGGCCCGACATCGATGGGGACATCAAGAAGGCCGTGCCCAGCATGCCAGGAGCATCAGAAACTTCCATCAACAGCCTCCCTCCATCCTTGGGAATGGCAGGATGCCCTTGGGTTCGCCTACATGCGGATTTTACGGGACCCTTCACGAGGTCCATGTTCCTCGTGATCATGGATGCCCATTCAAAGTGGCTCGAAGTGAGTAAGGTGACCTCCACAACATCCAGGAACATGACAGACAAACTCCAGGGCTTTTTTAGCACCCATGGGATCCCTGAGATCCTGGTGACAGATAATGGGACTCCGTTCACTAGCAAGGGATTTGCCGTGTTTATGAAAAGGAGTGGTATTCAACATTTTCAGACTGCTCCATATCGTCCATCCTCCAATGGTTTAGCGGAAAGAGCGGTCCAGATCTTTAAAAGAGAGTTAAAACAATCTCTGGTTCCGAGATGGATGCTGAAGAGTTCTTACCGGCGGACATGGGCGTGTCTGGAACTGAGATCCCAGCGGTGACTCTTCAACAGTCAGGCAGGAAACGGCATTGGCAAACCGATACACTCCACCCGACCCAGAACCGCCACAGGTGGGATTTCAGCTGTGGGCAAAGCGGCACTAAAAGCCCCCATCATTGGCGGCTGAAGGGGGACTTTCGGGCTTTGCGGGGGAGGGGCATCATAACCCCCATGAGTAACAAAAGGAAACCATCATTGATCTCCCCGAGGGACTAGTGGAGTGTGTGCTTTCCAGATAGGGGGCAGTGGCCACCCATCTGGGACCCGTTATTTGGCGAGTTGGCGACCATGAATTGGCCTGAGATTGTGATGTTGGTTGGGGAATAGATTTTGCCAGAATAATGAGGATAATTCTTCTGTTCGTCTTCAAAATAATACCATGGGATCTTCTGTGTTCACCTGAGGGGACAAATTGGCCTCAGTTTAACAACCCATCTGATAGGTTGCACTTCTGACAGTGTGGCATTCCCAAGGCCGGGTAATTAAATGTGAGTCTTGGTTTTGTGCTCAAGCCTCGAGTGGAAACCTTGGGGTGGGATTCTGTGATCCTGAGGCTAAGTGTTGACGCCATCGGAAACGCCGTCAGACCCCCCCTCCTCCCCCCCCCCCCCACCCCACAGCCACCCCCGGACCCTTCCACGCCGAGGTCCTGCCGGCTGAGAGCAGGTGTGAACGGCGCCGGCGGGACTCGGATTTTTTACGACGGCCGCTCGGCCCATACCAACCACGGCGGCCCCAATGGTGCCGAGTCTCCGCCCTGCGGCGTGGCACGATTCGCGCCGGTCACAGGGATTCTCCGGCACGGCCCCAGGCTGAAAGAATCCCACCCATGGAATCCCTACAGTGCAGAAGGAGGCTATTCGGCCCATTGAGTCTGCACCAACCCTTGGAATGAGCATCCTACCCCTGCCCAGACCCGCCCCACCCCCGCAATACCATAACCTAACCTGCACATCCCCAGACACTAAGGGGCAATTTATCATGGCCAATCCACCTACCCTGCAAATCTTTGGACTGTGGGAGGAAACCGGAGCACCCAGAGGAAACCCACGCAGACACGAGGAGAATGTGCAAACTCCAGACAGACAGTGACCCAAGGCAGGAATTGAACCCGGGCCCCTGGTGCTGTGAAGCAGCAGTGCTAATCACTGTGCCACCATGCCGCTCGTGGAGTGCAGCTGAATCCTACAATCTTCTGCCTTAAATGCCAGAATGTCACCCGTTGAGATCCAGTAATAGATCTTTGTGCTGATATAGGATTTACCACAGTGGTTGGAGGAGGTCTTTCCAAAAGCTTCAGGCCCAGAGTTCAAACATAATAGCCCCGTGAGTAAGAAAGATAAGTGCTTCAAGGGCCATATTGCCAAAGTTCGGATCACTGATGGATGAATCCTAAAGCAGAACATCAAGAGCTTTTGGTATCAACAATGTAAGATATATGCCTCTGAGGCATGATCAATTTGGCTGGAGACGAAGTTGAATTCAAACTGAGGCTTTATTAGTATCTGAAGTGTGGCCTCCTACAGCAGCTGACAAAATGGCTGCTAGCTGAAGGCCACGCATATTTATAACCCGGCTCCTGGGCGGAGCTAGCATGCAGGGGCCCAGGTGAACCTGTAGTGCAAGTTCTACCGTACAACCCTTAATATAGGAACACAGTGGTTTACCACATTCACCCCCTGTTAAAATTGAGTCCGGCAGGGGTGGTGGATAACTATATACAATTCACAATCTTTAATATTTACAGAACAGTGAAAAAAAAATGTCTCTGGTCATCTGGTGGGCCGGTCAGAGGTTCAGCCCGTCCGGCGCCTTGATCGTCCTCTGGGATCGGCGAAGTGGAGCCAGCGATGCTGGTGCTGTCGTGGTCGAAGTTGACTCCGGGAGCATGCCGAAATCCTCTTCATCAACAGGGGTGGGCAGGGGGAGGAAGGACGGTCCTAGGGGGGGTGATGGGGGTGGCGGGGGAGGGGAGGGTGGCTCCGGGGTGAACTGGGGTGGTGTGGGGGCGGAACCTGCTGGTGCCAGGTCCCTGAGGGAGACGGTATCCTGGCGGCCATCGGGGAACGCCACGTAGGCGTACTGTGGGTTTGCGTGGAGCAGGTGCACCCTTTCCACCAACGGGTCCGCATTGTGGAGCCGCACATGTTTACGGAGAAGCATGGTTCCCGGAGCTGTGAGCCAAGTTGGGAGTGATACCCCGGATGTGGACTTCCTGTGGAAGGCAAAAAGGACTTCATGCGGTGTACTGTTAGTAGCAGTGCAAAGTAATGAGCGAATGGAATGTAGTGCATCAGGGAGGACCTCTTGCCAGTGGGAGGCCGGGAGATTTCTGGACCGTAGGGCCAGCTGGACGGCCCTCCATTAGGTCCCATTCTCCCTTTCTACCTGTCCATTTCCCCGGGGGTTGTAGCTCGTCGTTCTGCTGGAGGCGATACCCCTGCTGAGCAGGAACTGGTGTAGCTCATCACTCATGAATGAGGATCCCCTGTCACTGTGGATGTAGACGGGGAAGCCAAACAGAGTGAAGATAGAATTAAGGGCTTTAATGACGGTGGCAGACGTCATGTCGGGGCATGGGATGGCGAAGGGAAGACGGGAGTATTCATTGATCACACTGAGGAAATACGTGTGTCGGTCGGAGGAGGGGAGGGGGCCTTTGAAATCCACGCTGAGGTGTTCAAAGGGGCGGGAGGCCTTCACCAGGTGCGCGCGGTCCGGCCGGTAGAAGTGCGGTTTGCACTCCGCACAGACCTGGCAGTCCTTGATGATCGTCCTTACTTCCTCGATGGAGTAGGGCAAATTTTGTGCCTTAATGAAGTGGTACAACCGAGTGACCCCTGGGTGACAAAGGCTGTCGTGCAGGGTCCGGAGTCGGTCTACCTGTGTGCTGGCACATGTACCTCGGGATAGGGCGTCTGGGGGCTCGTTGAGTTTGCCAGGGCGATACTTAATCTCATAGTTATAGGTGGAGAGCTCGATTTTCCACCGCAAGATTTTGGCATTTTTGATCTTGCCCCGCTGTGTGTTGTTGAACATGAAAGCTACCGACCGTTGGTCAGTGAGGAGAGTGAATCTCCTGCCGGCCAGGTAATGCCTCCAATGTCGCACAGCCTTAACGATAGCCTAGGCCTCCTTTTCGACGGATGAGTGCCGAATTTCGGAGGCATGGAGGGTGCGGGAAAAGAATGCCACGGGCCTGCCTGCCTGGTTGAGGGTGGCGGCAAGGGCGGCGTCCGATGCGTCGCTTTCTACTTGGAAAGGAAGTGTTTCGTCTACAGTGTGCATTCCAGCTTTGGCAGTATCAGCTCTGATCCGGGCGAAGGCCTGTTGGGCCTCTGCCGTCAGGGGGAAATGAGTGGACTGTATGAGTGGGCGGGCCTTGTCCGTATAGTTTGGGACCCACTGAGCGTAATACGAGAAGAACCCCAGGCCGCGTTTGAGGGCCTTGAGGCAGTGGGGGAGGGGAAGCTCCATGAGGGGGCGCATGCGGTCGGGATCGGGCCACAGAACTCCGTTCTGGACCACGTAGCCGAGGATGGCTAAGCGGTTTATACGGAACACACACTTCTCCTTGTTGTACGTGAGGTTGAGGAGAGTGGCAGTGTGGAGAAATTTAGCGAGGTTGGCGTCGCGGTCCTGCTGATCATGGCCGCAGATGGTCACATTGTCTAGGTACGGAAACGTGGCCCGCAAGCCGTACCGGTCGACTATTCGGTCCATCTCCCTTTGGAAGACCGAAACCCCATTGGTGATGCCGAAGGGGACCCTAAGGAAGTGATATAGACGGCTGTCTGCCTCGAAGGCGGTGTCTGGCCGGTCCGATTTACAGATGGGGAGCTGGTGGTAAGCGGATTTTAGGTCCACCGTTGAGAAGACCCGGTACTGTGCAATCTGGTTAACCAAGCCAGATATGCGTGGGAGGGGGTACGTGTCGAGCTGCATGTACCTGTTGATGGTCTGGCTGTAGTCCACGACCATTCGATTTTTCCCCCCAGACATAACCACTACCACTTGAGCTCTCCAGGGGCTGTTGCTGGCCTCGATGACTCCCTCCTGAAGCAACCGCTGGACCTCGGACCTGCTGAAGTCCTTATCGTGGGTGCTGTACCGTCTGCTCCTGGTGGCGACGGGTTTGCAATCTGGAGTTAGATTGGCAAAGAGGGAAGGAGGATCGACCTTTAGGGTCGAGAGGCCGCACACAGTGAGGGGTGGTAAGGGTCTGCCGATTTTAAGGGTCAGGCTCTGGAGGTTGCACTGAAAATCCAGGCCAAGGATAAGTGCAGCGCAGAGGTTAGGGAGGACGTAGAGGCGAAAACCGTGGAACTCTACGCCTCGGACTGTGAGCGTGACCGTGCAGTACCCCCGGATCGCTACGCGATGGGATCCGGAGGCCAGGGAGATACTTTGATTGGTAGGGTGTACCTTAAGGGAGCAGCGCCTTACCGTATTTGGATGTACAAAGCTCTCCGTGCTCCCGGAGTCCAGTAGGCAGGAGGTCACGTGGCCGTTGACTTTCACGCTGGTGGATGCGTTGGTCAGTGTGTGGTCTGGACTGGATGATTACCATGGATGCGAGTCGTGGTTGATCGTCGGGTAGTGAGGCAGCCGCTGCGTCTGGGTCCTGAAACGCCGTTGGTCTCCGTGTGCTGCAGGGTGGACAAGATGGTGGCGCCCGAAAGTCTAGGGGGTTACAAAATGGCGGCGCCCATGGAACGCATGTTGCGGGGGTGGAGCAAGATGGCTGCGCCCATGAAACGCACGTGTTGTGCGGGGAAGAAGATGGCGACGCCCATTGCTCGCACATGGCCTGGGGAGGATAGCGGCACCCATTGTCCGTGACTGGGGTGGGTAAGGGTGACCGCTGCCGCTGAGCGGGCCTGGTGCGGGGGAGAAGATGACGGCGCCCATTGCTCGCACATGGCCTGGGGAGGAGGGGAGGATAGCGGCGCCCATTGTCCGTGACCGGGGGGGTGGGGGTGGGGGCGACCGCTGCCGCTGAGCGGGTCTGGCACACCACTGCGTAGTGGCCCTTCTTCCCACAGGCCTTACAAAGGGAAGCGCGGGATGGGCAGCATTGGCAGGGGTGTCTTTGTTGGCCGCAAAAATAGCATCAAGGCCCCCCGGAGATCACTGGCTGGCGCGTATCGCAGGCACGCTGGGTGGATAGTGCCCCCACTGGGGCGGCTGCCTGTGGGGCCCATGAAGCGTAGGAGTAGTGGGCCGCGCGGTTGGGGGCGTAGGACTGTACATTGCACAGGGTAACCGTCATGGAAAGCGTTAGTGTTTTAGTCTCTGCGAGGTCGCGCGTGGCCCCTTCTAGGAGCCGCTGCCTGATAACATCATATCCAATCCCAGTTACAAAAGCGTCCCTCATAAGGAGATCTGAGTGCTCCTTAGCTGTAATGTCCTGGCAGTCACAGTCCCGAAATAGTGGGATCAGGGCCCTCCAGAAGTCCTCGATTGACTTACCAGGTACTTGAGTACGCGTTGCGAGCGCATATCATAGAATTTACAGTGCAGAAGGAGGCCATTCGGCCCATCGAGTCTGCACCGGCTCTTGGAAAGAGCACCCCACCCAAGGTCAACACCGCCACCCTATCCCCATAACCCAGTAACCCCACCCAACACCAAGGGCAATTTTGGACACTAAGGGCAATTTATCATGGCCAATCCACCTAACCTGCACATCTTTGGACTGTGGGAGGAAACCGGAGCACCCGGAGGAAACCCACGCACACACGGGGAGGATGTGCAGACTCCGCACAGACAGTGACCCAAGCTGGAATCGAACCTGGGACCCTGGAGCTGTGAAGCAATTGTGCTATCCACAAGGCTACCATGCTGCCCCTAAATTACTTTATACATTTTTTTTAGAGTACCCAATCATTATTTTTTTCCAATTAAGGGGCAATTTAGCATTGCCAATCCACCTAACCTGCACATCTTTGGGTTGTGGGGTTGAAACCCACGCAGACATGGGGAGAATGTGCAAACTCCACTTGGACAGTGACCCACGGCCGGGATTCGAACCCAAGGCCTCAGCACCGCAGTCACAGTGCTAACCGCTGCGCCACATGCCACCCTAATCTATCTGGCGAAGAGCGTGTTCGTTTTCTGCTCATAACTCTCTTTGAGTCGAGTCATAGCTTCAGCGTAATTTGGCGCATCCTGGACCAGCGGGAAGATTTAGAGTTGAGTCTGGAGTACAAGATTTGAATCTTCTGAGCCTCTGGAACAGGAGTCTGCGCCGCGTTGATATACGCTTCAAAACAAGCTAGCCAGTGCTGAAAGTCCTTTCTGGCGTCGCTTGCGTGTGGATCCAGCTGCAGTCGATCTGGTTTAATCCGGAGGCCCATCTTCTGAATCAGATACTAATAAATTGAGGCACGATCAATTTGGCTGGAGACGAAGTTGAATTCAAACTGAGGCTTTATTAGTATCTGAAGTGTGGCCTCCTACAGCAGCTGCCGAAATGGCTGCGAGCTGAAGGCCACGCATATTTATAACCCGGCTCCTGGGCGGAGCTAGCATGCAGGGGCCCAGGTGAACCTGTAGTGCAGGTTCTACCATACAACCCTTAATATAGGAACACAGTGGTTTACCACAGCATATTAATGGATGTGGAGTAAACTTTCTGCATGGACATGACCTTAGTGTTGGGTGGGGTTACTGGGTTATGGGGATAGGGTGGAGGTGTTGACCTTGGGTGGGGTGCTCTTTCCAAGAGCTGGTGCAGACTCGATGGGCTGAATGGCCTCCTTCTGCACTGTAAATTCTATGAAATGAGACTCTTTAATGCGCATCTTTACTTTAATAGAGAGTTGCCTCCATGAACCACGGATATACAATTTGAAACATGCCCCCATGCTCCAACCCCTTGTGAAAATGGTGGGTGCTATGAGTGGGGTTGGGGATTCCGGATTTGGGCCTCCGGAAGCAGCCACTCGGTGTGAACATTCGGGTTTCTGATATGAGATTCTCGTAAAGAACTCAAAATTTCACAAAACCTTGTGAGGCAATCGGACATCAGGGTCAGAAGTGCTTAAAATGGCCCCTGGCCTCTTGCTGGCAGCTTAAAAGACACAACATGCTAGTTAGCATCATTACCTTAATGAATTGAGGTGCTTCCATGGATAGCACACATCGGAATTTTCAACCTGTGCTGCACCTGAGCAAGCTCCCAGCTGGAGTGTGAACTCTGAGAATTACACTTGTTAC
The DNA here is from genome assembly GCF_047496885.1 of Scyliorhinus torazame. Taxonomy (NCBI): domain Eukaryota; kingdom Metazoa; phylum Chordata; class Chondrichthyes; order Carcharhiniformes; family Scyliorhinidae; genus Scyliorhinus; species Scyliorhinus torazame. The sequence continues at coordinate 254,761,922 of NC_092712.1, read as the reverse complement.
TAAATAAATGTTAATGAATTAACTAGCTTTGTGCTTTTCACAACGGCAATTTTGTCAATGCACCTGATGCTCAGAGTTTAAAAATCCACTCAAATTAACTAATAAACACTGAACAGTGACTGTAAGAGAACCAATTCATTGATGGGAATAGGGTAATTGAAAGAAAATACTACATATACTCGTGGCTTAGCTTTCTTGAAGTTGCTCCATTGATGTGTTTAGATCCATGAACTTTATTCATTTGTTCATGACAAAGGAGGATGATGAAAGTTCCAAAAGAGTTCATGATTGAGGGCTGTGAAGGGCTGTGAAGGGTAAAACATCTAAGGCTTTCAAATGCCGGTACTTTTTATGTATAGGTTTTAGACAAATGCTGTAATATATGCTTTGTTTGAGATTGCAAGGAAAGCCGGATTCCCATGCCATGGTGATGTCCTTCCTGGAGTGCAACTATGAACCAAGGAATGACAGATGTCCCAATGAAAGCTGCTACCCTAGGCAGCTCTCAGCCATCTCAATAGCAGCCTGTGACAATCCAATGACCTCACTGAGTAGAGTGTATTTTCCCTCAGCAGAGAGTTCTGACATCAGTTCACATCAGTTGTTCATTCAGCAAATGACACAGTGCTTCACAACAGTGATTGCACTTTCACAGAATAGAGTAAACTTTACCAATTTACACACCCAGTGCAGCACTCCACAGACTGGAGCACACATCAGGATTTGAGCATGAAAGAAAGCGAACCACATGACAATTTCATAGATTATCATTGAATTTACAGTGCAGAAGGAGGCCATTAGGCCCATCGAGTCTGCACCGGCTCTTGGAAAGAGCACCCTACCCAAGGTCAACACCTCCACCCTATCCCCTTAACCCAGTAACCCCACCCAACACTAAGGGCAATTTTGGACACTAAGGGCAATTTATCATGGCCAATCCACCTAACCTGCACATCTTTGGACTGTAGGAGGAAACCGGAGCACCCGGAGGAAACCCACGCACACACGGGGAGGATGTGCAGACTCCGCACAGACAGTGACCCAAGCTGGAATCGAACCTGGGACCCTGGAGCTGTGAAGCAATTGTGCTATCCACAATGCTACCGTGAATTTATATCCACTAAAATCAATCGACAGATAATCCTGTGGGCCTGGTAATTGCAGCATCCAAATATGTAACCTGGTGGGCAAAACTCCACAGTAGATGTGGCAATTGGGAATATTCCTCCCAAAATGTCTGGAACATACAGCACAGAAGGAAGCCGTTCTCCACATCAAAACTGTGTTGCCCCTCTACAATTCCTGCAATTAAATACCCTTTCTTCCCTCATAGCTCCGCAAATTTTCCTTTTTAGATACACATTTAATTCTCATTTGAAAGTTATTATTGAACCTTCAACAACCTCACCTTTCAAAAATTTATTCTGAGTAAAAACATTTATCTCCTGTTTTTTGCCAATTATCTTCGCTCTGTCCTCTGCATGAATCATAGAATCCCTACAGTGCAGAAGGAGGCCATTTGGCCCATTGAGTCTGCACTGACCCTCCAAAAGAGCACCTTACCTAGGCCCTTTCCCTGTAACCCCACCTAATCCGTGTGATGCACGATCAATGACCACTAAAGCGAGGTTGTAGTCCAATTGAGGGCTTTAATAAGCTAGATGTTTCGCCCAGCAGCTCAGGTACAGAAAGAAGGCTGCTGGGGCGGCACGGGCTCTTATACCACGCCTTGTAGGGCGGAGCTACCATACAGCTTGACCAATAGGAAACATACAATATCTACCAATGGTGTTCCAGCATTACCAGGTACTGTAATACCTCTACACAGACTACCACACCTTGGACACTAAGGGGAAATTTAGCATGGCCAATCCACCTAACCTGCACATCTTTGGACCATGGCAAGAAACCGGAGTACCAGGAAGAAATCCACGCAGGCACGAGGAGAACGTCAGACTCTACACAGACAGTTGGAATCGAACCCAGGTCCCTGGCACTGTGAGGCAGCAGTGCTAACCACTGTGCCATTTGCTGATCCTCCTACCAACAGAAACAATTTCTCCCTACCTAATAATTTTGAAAACATCCAATAAATCTCTGCTTAACCTGCTTTACTCTAAGGAGAACAATCCCTGTCTCTCCACATAACTGAAGTCCTTCATCCCTGGAACCATTTTAATATCTAGGCGCCCCGGTTTCCTCCCGCAATCCAAAGATGTGCAAGTAAGATGAATTGCCATGCCAAACTGCCCTTGGTGTCCAACAAACAACAACAAAGAACAAAGAAATGTACAGCACAGGAATAGGCCCTTCGGCCCTCCAAGCCCGTGCCGACCATGCTGCCTGACTAAACTACAATCTTCTACACTTCCTGGGTCCATATCCCTCTATTCCCATCATATTCATGTATTTGTCAAGATGCCCCTTAAATGTCACTATCGTCCCTGCTTCCACCACCTCCTCCGGTAGCGAGCTCCAGGCACCCACTACCCTCTGCGTAAAAAACTTGCCTCGTTGATCTACTCTAAACCTTGCCCCTCTCACCTTAAACCTATGCCCCCTAGTAATTGACCCCTCTACCCCAGGGAAAAGCTTCTGACTATCCACTCTGTCTATGCCCCTCATAATTTTGTAGACCTCTATCAGATCGCCCCTCAATCTCCTTCGTTCCAGTGAGAACAAACCGAGTTTATTCAACCGCTCCTCATAGCTAATGCCCTCCATACCAGGCAACAGTCTGGTAAATCTCTTCTGCACCCTCTCTAAAGTCTCCACATCCTTCTGGTAGTGTGGCGACCAGAATTGAACACTATACTCCAAGTGTGGCCTGACTAAGATTCTATACAGCTGCAACATGACTTGCCAATTCTTATACTCAATGCCCCGGCCAATGAAGGCAAGCATGCCGTATGCCTTCTTGACTACCTTCTCCACCTGTGTTGCCCCTTTCAGTGACCTGTGGACCTGTACTCCTAGATCTCTTTGACTTTCAATACTCTTGAGGGTGCTACCATTCACTGTATATTCCCTACCTGCATTAGACCTTCCAAAATGCATTACCTCACATTTGTCCGGATTAAACTCCATCTGCCATCTCTCCGCCCAAGTCTCCAAACAATCTAAATCCTGCTGTATCCTCTGACAGTCCTCATCGCTATCCGCAATTCCACCAACCTTTGTGTCGTCTGCAAACTTACTAATCAGACCAGTTACATTTTCCTCCAAATCATTTATATATACTACAAAGAGCAAAGGTCCCAGCACTGATCCCTGTGGAACACCACTGGTCACAGCCCTCCAATGAGAAAAGCATCCTTCCATTGCTACTCTCTGCCTTCTATGACCTAGCCAGTTCTGTATCCACCTTGCCAGCTCCCCCCTGATCCCGTGTGACTTCACCTTTTGTACTAGTCTACCATGAGGGACCTTGTCAAAGGCCTTACTGAAGTCCATATAGACAACATCCACTGCCCTACCTGCATCAATCATCTTAGTGACCTCCTCGAAAAACTCTATCAAGTTATGAGACATGACCTCCCCTTCACAAAACCATGCTGCCTCTCACTAATACGTCCATTTGCTTCCAAATGGGAGTAGATCCTGTCTCGAAGAATTCTCTCCAGTAATTTCCCTACCACTGAAGTAAGGCTCACGGGCCTGTAGTTCCCTGGATTATCCTTGCTACCCTTCTTAAACAGAGGAACAACATTGGCTATTCTCCAGTCCTCCGGGACATCCCCTGAAGACAGTGAGGATCCAAAGATTTCTGTCAAGGCCTCAGCAATTGCCTCTCCAGCCTCCTTCAGTATTCTGGGGTAGATCCCATCAGGCCCTAGGGACTTATCTACCTTAATATTTTTTAAGACCCCAACACCACGTCTTTTTGGATCTCAATGTGACCCAGGCTATCTACACACCCTTCTCCAGACTCAACACCTACCAATTTCTTCTCTTTGGTGAATACTGATGCAAAGTATTCATTTAGTACCTCGCCCATTTCCTCTGGCTCCACACATAGATTCCCTTGCCTATCCTTCAGTGGGCCATCCCTTTCCCTGGCTACCCTCTTGCTTTTTATGTACGTGTAAAAAGCCTTGGGATTTTCCTTAACCCTATTTGCCAATGACTTTTCGTGACCCCTTCTAGCCCTCCTGACTCCTTGCTTAAGTCCAGGGATGTGCTGGTTAGGTTATGGGGTTATGGGGATAAGGCAGAGTGGGCAAAGGAGTGGACTTCAATAAAGTGCAGACTCAATGGACAGAATGGCCTCCTTCTGCGCTATAAGGATTCGATAACATATCTCTTCCGCATTCTCACCAAGGTTGTGAAATCCTTTCTAAAACATGGTGCTCAGAACTGGGCACAGTACTGAAGTCCAATCAAACATTAATAAAGGTTTAATAAAGAAGCTTTTTCCCAGGGTGGAAATGTCAATTACTAGGGAACATAGGTTTAAGGTGCAAGGTGTCGTGTTATGTACTCAGTTATGTTGCTAGTTAGGCCTCTATTCCCATCCTGTTTGTGTATTTGTCAAGACACCTCTTAAATGTCATTGTCGTCCCTGCTTCCACCACTTCCTCCAGCAGCGAGTTCCAAGCACTCACCACCCTCTGTGTAAAAAACTTCTCCTCCAAACTTTATCCCTCGTGTCATGATATGCAGACATGCAGATATACAGAGAGGCACAGATAGGGATCAGTGCTTGGCTCCCAGCTATTCCCAATATACATCAATAATCTGAATGAGGGCTGAAAAGCAATATTTCCAAGTTCGCTGATGACATGAAAATTGCTAGGAATGAGTGGTGAAGAGGATGTTAAGAGGCTTCAAGGTGACTTAGACAAGTTGAGTGAGTGGGCAAATAGATGGGAGCTGCAGTATAACATGGATACATGTGAATTTATCCATTTCGGACGGAGAAACAGAATGACAGAGTATTAGCTGAATTGTGATAGCTTGTGACATTCAAATGGACCAGGTGTCCCAGTACTATCAGTCATTGCCTGGAACATCCTTAAAAGCATTAAATTAAATATAAATTGTTGTTTAGATGGGGAAGATGCCATAAAAATTCTTAACCTTTTTGTATCCATGAGAAGCATTTTACTCTCCCCCCTGGCAGGCTCTGAAGTGGGGGTGGAACATGAAATTACATGGAGGGGATTCCCTCCTCCCACCCACCCCCACCTGGTAGTGATTTTTCACTAGGACGGGCAGGGCTTAGGAACAGAAGGCTACCCTTGCCCCTATTAAGGCATTCAAGTGCCTACTTAATAGCCACTTAAGGACCATTTCCTGCTCAACCTCAATTTTTAGGGAAGTAGGCAGAATGGAATTTGGGGGAGCGGGGGGAGCGCCAAACGAAAGGTAGTTGGATCTCAGGTGGGAAGCACAGATGGAATGCTTCCATCAGACGTCTGACTGTGGTGCTCTCAAAACACAGTATTCTACAGACTTCCCTGTGCCCTTCCCCACCTAGCACCCTGATCATCCCTCCTCGTGACTTCTCAGGCATTCCCTACCTCCCCGTCCTAGACTCTACTCTTGCCACTTAGCTTTTCCTCAGATTCCCAGCACTTGGTGTCAGGCAGCTCCCTACAGTGTCTCTTCCGGCAACCGCAACACTGCACCTGGAGGGACTGGAGAGCTGCCGGATAATCAGGTTGGCTGGTAGCTCTCCAAAGCTGGACTTCCTCCAGAGCAAGGGCCTGAAGTCCTGCCTTATGCCAATTGATGCTCGTTTGAGCGTAAAATAGCATTGGGGCTCCTGGAGTCGGAGGGGATCAGATGGCGGAGGTTGAGCCCCACCATCCTGAAAATTCAGGCACATTTGTCACCTTATGAAACATTTTTATTGAAGAAATTGAGGTAGATTCTGCCTGCTATTGGAAAGTTGGGAAGGCACCCAAATTACCTCCATTGGGAAGGTCCGCAAAATCATGAGCCAATCAGGCAGTTGAGAGCATTTCCCCGGGATCAGGACCCCAGGGGCAGAGAAATCATAAACCAATCAGTGCCCAGTAGCCCTTTTGCTCAGCAGTGTAGCATTATGGGTTAATAGTTAAGGTAATGGATTGAAGGATGTGTAAGTTTGCAGCAAGAGCGGCACAGTGGTTAACACTGCTGTCTCACAGCACCAGGGTTCAATTCAAACCTCGGGTGACTGTGTGGAGTTGCTGCGTGGGTTTCCTCCGGGTGCTCCGGTTTCCTGCCACAGTCCAAAGATGTGCGGGTTAAGTCGATTGGTCATGCTAAATTGCCTGCAGTGTCCAAAAGGTTAGGTGGGGTTATGGGGTTACAAGGTTGGGGCGTGGGCCTTGGTGGGGTGCTCGTTCAGAGGATCCGTGTAGACCCGATGGACTGAATGGCCTCCTTCAGCATTGTAGCGATTCTATGATCATGAGGTAACAGTGACATCAGCTGTCATGTGCTAGAGACTGTGAAGGGCAGATGGAAGTGTGTACACAAGAGGTATTGGGAAACCTTCCCAGTATAGATTAGGCCATGAGACCAAAGCATAATACACACGGCATCTCAGGGGGGTGGTGGCTGCAGATGGAACTACAACTGCCCAGGATTGAGGAGTAGCCCAGGCCACAGGTAAGTAATGATGGGGAGGGTTTTGTGGAGTGGAGGTTGCAGTGTAAGGGGTTGGGGGGGGGGGGGGGGGTAAGTCTGCAGCAAGGGCGGCCTTTGAAGGAGGCACCATCCACACATGTTCACTTGTTGTGCTCCCCACATGGTGACAGGCCCAGGGCAGCAGGGTTAATATCATTGTCCACTTACGCGCTTCAATTGGTGGCAGAGCAGAAAGGCCATCAATGGGTCATGCTGCCTCGGACCTAATCATGTAGAGGTGGCAAGGTGGCAGAATGCTCACCCACCATCCTTCTGCCTGATTAAATGCTGGCCCCACCTCCAAACCAGCTACTGGAGAGAGCAGAAGATTCCACTCTTCCTGCCAGTAAATGTACAATCGGGATTCCACAAGGTTCCATTCGTCATGGAAGCCTCTGCTTTAACGAAACAAAGTAATGAAACTATCTATCATATTTATCCATCTGAGTGATTGGCATCACATTCATGTCCATGATTAATCAGAAAAAAAGTGAAGTTATGCTTCAAGGCGACATGATAAGGATTTGCTCAATGAGAGAGAAGGCGATCTAACCACATCACCCCAAAAAACAATGAAGTCAACAGTGAAAAGAAAAGGAACATCTGAAAATCAGAAATGATAATAAAACACTGGAGGTCAGTCAGCATCCATAAAGAGAATCGGCAACTTCTGACATTTTGGCAGCATTTCTGTTTGTCTGAGCTGAAACCTAAAAGGCAATGGCCCACCCAACACCCATCGGACAATGTCATTCTCTTCCTGGCTGAACTTGCACAAATTCTCTCTTAACTCATCCACTCTCTTCAGATAAAAGGTGTGACTGTTTAAATCCACAAGTCACCGTGGGTGTATGGAGGAGGTTACCCTCTCCCTGTGTCTGTCAAGGTGAGTGTTGCCCTGAATTTTTATGCCTCTGGGTCTTTCCAGTGGCTGAGCGGGGACTTGTCTGGGATCACACAGACATCCGCACACAGGTGTATCCGCGCTGTGACAGTTGCCCTATGCACCTGGCAGGAGACAATATAAACGTCAGTCTGGACCAGGCACACCAAGATGCCTGGCAGCAGGATTTGCCACCATCGCTGGCGTGCCCCAGGTCCAGGGGGTGATCGATGATACCATCACATTATGCAAGTTGAAGTTGGAAAGAACTGAACGTACCTGTCAAAGGTTTTCAACCCACTGCAGGCTTCCCCCAAGTTTCACTAATTGACTTAGCAGGCAGGGATTCCATGGCCTTCAGGAACTCATCTGCTAGTACATCAAAAGACCAAAAGCAGCCAAATTTAACTTTGGAGCATACATTTAAATAGCGAATCCAACGTCATTTTAAGTGAGCCAGCACTATTCCCAATCTGTCGAATAGGGCGAGCGGTGGGAATCAGAGGGGAAAGTTAAAAAATACGGGGCTGGATTCTCCGCTTCGCGATGCCAGAAACACGAATCGACACTGGCTCATCAGGCTGTGATCTTCATCAATAGCAAGGCTTTCACTCTCTGAATGTGCAGTTGGTGTGTGACCACCAGATACACATCATGCACGTCTGTGTCCGATACCCAGGCAGCGCACACAACGCATACATCCTGGTGCACCATAGGTTCACGGCACCTTCGAGTTGTTCCCTCGGGTGAGAGGTTGGTTCTTGGGCGACAAGGATTACCCATTGAGGACTTGGCTAATGGTGCCTTTCCAGAGGCCTCAGACTGATGCGGATAACCTGTTATAACCCATGCAGCAACCAGGTGCGTCATTAAGCTGTGCATTGGCAACCTCAAGGTGCACTTCCGATGCCTGTGCTAGTCTGGTGGGCCTCTCCGATATAGTCACAAGAGGGTCACTAACATCATGCTGGCCTAATGTGCCCCGCACAACATTAGACAGCAGAGAGGGGACATGCAGGAGGAGGAGGAAGAACACCAGACCTCATCTGATGAGGAGGATGTCCACGGAGACCAAGGCATGGAGCCCAGGCTGGCACGGTTGGCGGCCCAATGTGTGCTCCAGGACCACTGCTCAAGGGACAACCTCATCACCGCCCGATTTACCAGTATGACGCCTGGCCACCGGCAGCCCTGTCCCACCTCATCATAAGCACCCGCTTTCAGGTGGTGCAAACTTCTCCACAGCCACTCACAGCCTTCTACGTCCCTCCTCTCTTCACTCCACCTTTCCACCTTCCCTGTCCCTCCTCCCTTCACTCCACTTTCCCTGTCCCTCCTCCCCTCACTCCATCTTCTCCGTCCCTCCTCCCTTCATTCCACCCCTGTCCCTCCTCCCTTCACTCCACCTTCCCTGTCCCTCCTCCCTTCACTCCACCTTCCCTGTCCCTCCTCCCTTCACTCCACCCTCCCTGTCCCTCCTCCCTTCACTCCACTTTCCCTGTCCCTCCTCCCCTCACTCCATCTTCTCCGTCCCTCCACTCCACCCCTGTCCGTCCTCCCTTCACTCCAGCTTCCCTGTCCCTCCTACCCTCACGGCACCTTCCCTGTCCCTCCTCCCTTCACTCCACCTTCCCTGTCCCTTCTCCCTTCACTCCACCTTCCCTATCCCTCCTCCCCTCACTCCACCTTCCCTGTCCCTCCTCCCCTCACTCCATCTTCCCTGTCCCTCCTCCCCTGACTCCATCTTCCCTGTCCCTCCTCCCTTCACTCCACCACAGTCCCTCCTCCCTTCACTCCACCCCTGTCCCTGCTCCCTTCATTCCATCTTCCCTGTCCCTCCTCCCTTCACTCCAGCTTCCCGGTCCCGCCTCCCTTCACTCCACCACTGTCCCTCCTCCCTTCACTCCACTTTCCCTGTCATTCCTCCCCTCATTCCACTTCCCCTGTCTCTCCTCACCTCACTCCAGCTTCCCTGTCCCTCCTCCCTTCTCTCCACCTCCCCTGTCCCTCCTCCCTTGACTCCACTTTCCCTGTCCCTCCTCCCCTCATTCCATCTTCTCTGTCCCTCCTCGCTTCACTCCACCACTGTCCCTCCTCCCGTCACTCCACCTTCCCTGTCCCTCCTCCCTTCACTCCACTTCCCTGTCCCTCCTCCCTTCACTCCACTTCCCTGTCCCTCCTCCCTTCACTCCACCTCCCCTGTCCCTCCTCCCTTCACTCCACCTCCCCTGTCCCTCCTCCCTTCACTCCACTTCCCTGTCCCTCCTCCCTTCACTCCACTTCCCTGTCCCTCCTCCCTTCACTCCACCTCCCCTGTCCCTCCTCCCTTCACTCCACTTCCCTGTCCCTCCTCCCTTCACTCCACTTCCCTGTCCCTCCTCCCTTCACTCCACCTCCCCTGTCCCTCCTCCCTTCACTCCAGTTTCCCTGTCCCTCCTCCCCTCACTCCATCTTCTCCGTCCCTCCTCCCTTCACTCCACCCCTGTCCGTCCTCCGTTCACTCCAGGTTCCCTGACCCTCGTCCCTTCACTGCACCTTCCCTGTCCCTGCTCCCCTCACTGCATCTTCCCTGTCCCTCCTACCCTCACTCCACCTTCCCCGTCCCTGTTCCCTTCACTCCACCTCTCCAGTCCCTCCTCCCTTCATTCCAGCTTCACTGTCCCTCCACCCCTCACTCCACCTCCCCTGTCCCTCCTCCCTTCTCTCCACCTCCCCTGTCCCTCCTCCCCTCACTCCATCTTCCCTGTCCGTCCTCCCTTTGCTGCACCTTCCTTGTCCCTCCTCCCTTCACTCCATCTCCCTGTCCCTCCTCCCCTCACTGCATCTTCTCTGTCCCTCCTCCGCTCACTCCATCTTCCCTGTCCCTCCTCCCCTCACTGCACCTCCCGTCCCTCCACCCCTCACTGCACCTCCCCTGTCCCTCCTCTCCTCACTGCATCTTCTCTGTCCCTCCTCTCCTCACTGCACCTCCCCTGTCCCTCCACCCCTCACTCCACCTCCCCTGTCCCTCCTCCCTTCACTCCACCTCCCCTGTCCCTCCTCTCCTCACTGCATCTTCTCTGTCCCTCCTCTCCTCACTGCACCTCCCCTGTCCCTCCACCCCTCACTGCACCTCCCCTGTCCCTCCTCTCCTCACTGCATCTTCTCTGTCCCTCCTCTCCTCACTGCACATTCCCTGTCCCTCCTCCCTTAACTCCAGCTTCCCTGTCCCTCCTCCCGTCACTGAAACTTCCCTGACCCTCCTCCCTTCTTTCCACCTCCCCTGTCCCTCCTCCCTTCACTCCACCCCTGTCCCTCCTCCTTTAACTCCAGCTTCCCTGTCCCTCCTCCCCTCACTCCACCTTCCCTGTCCCTCCTCCCCTCCATCTTCCCTGTCCCTCCTCCCCTGACATCATCTTCCCTGTCCCTCCTCCCTTCACTCCAGCTTCCCGGTCCCTCCTCCCTTCACTCCACCACTGTCCCTGCTCCCTTCACTCCACTTTCCCTGTCATTCCTCCCCTCATTCCACTTCCCCTGTCTCTCCTCACCTCACTCCAGCTTCCCTGTCCCTCCTCCCTTCACTCCACCTCCCCTGACCCTCCTCCCGTCACTCCACCATCCCTGAACCTCCTCCCTTCTCTCCACCTCCCCTGTCCCTCCTCCCTTCACTCCATCTTCCCTGTCCCTCCTCCCCTCACTGCATCTTTTCTGTCCCTCCTGCGCTCACTCCACCTCCAATGTCCCTCCTCCCCTCACTCCACCTTCCCTGTCCCTCCTCCCTTCACTTCACCTCCTCTGTCCCACCTCTCTTCACTCCACCTTCCCTGTCCATCCTTCCTTCACTCCACCTCCACTGTCCCTCCTCCCCTCACTCCACCTCCCCTGTCCATCCTCCATTCACTCCACCTTCCTTGTCCCTCCTCCCTTCGCTCCACCTCGCCTGTCCCTCCTCCCCTAACACCACCTTCCCTGTCTCTCCTCCTTTCACTCCGCCTACCCTGTCCCTCCTCCCCTCACTGCACCTCCCCTCTCCCTCCTCCCTTCATTCCACCTTCCCTGTCCCTCCTAAACTTCGCTCCACCTCGCCTGACCCACCTCTCTTCACTCCAGTTTCCCGGTCTCTTCTCCCTTCACTCCACCTTCCCTGTCCCTCCTCCCCTCACTCCATCTTCCCTGTCCCTCCTTCCTTCACTCCACCTTCCCTGTCCCTCCTCCCTTCACTCCACCTTCCCTCTCCCTCCTCCCTTCACTCCACCTTCCCTGTCCCTCCTCCCCTCACTCCATCTTCCCTGTCTCTCCTCCCCTCACTGCATCTTCCCTGTCCCTCCTCCCCTCACTCCATCTTCCCTGTCCCTCCTCCCTTCACCCCATCTTCCCCGACCCTCCTCCCTTTACTGCACCTTCCCTGTCCCTCCTCCCCTCACTGCATCTTCTCTGTCCCTCCTCCGCTCACTCCACCTCCAATGTCCCTCCTCCCCTGACTCCACCTTCCCTGTCCCTCCTCCCTTCACTCCACCTTCCCTGTCCATCTTGTTTTCACTCCAGCTTCCCTGTCCCTCCTCCCTTCACTCAACCTTCCCTGTCCCTCCTCCCCTCACTGCACCTTCCCTGTCCCTCCTCCATCCACTCCACGTTCCCTGTCCCTCCTGCCTTCACTCCAGCTTCCCTGTCCCTCCTCCCCTCACTGCACCTTCCCTGTCCCTCTTCCCCTCACTGCACCTTCCCTGTCCCTCCTCCCCTCACTGCACCTTCCCTGTCCCTCCTCCCCTCACTGCACCTTCCCTGTCCCTCCTCCCCTCAATGCACCTTCCCTGTCCCTCCTCCCTCACTCCACCTTCCCTGTCCCTCCTCCCTCACTCCACCTTCCCTGTCCCTCCTCCCTCACTGCACCTTCCCTGTCCCTCTTCCCCTCACTGCATCTTCCCTGTCCCTCCTCCCCTCACTGCACCTTCCCTGTCCCTCCTACCCTCACTGCACCTTCCCTGTCCCTCCTCCCCTCACTGCACCTTCCCTGTCCCTCCTCCCCTCACTGCACCTTCCCTGTCCCTCCTCCCCTCACTGCACCTTCCCTGTCCCTCATCCCCTCGCTGCACCTTCCCTGTCCCTCCTCCCCTCACTGCACCTTCCCTGTCCCTCCTCCCCTCACTGCACCTTCCCTGTCCCTCCTCCCCTCACTGCACCTTCCCTGTCCCTCATCCCCTCGCTGCACCTTCCCTGTCCCTCCTCCCCTCACTGCACCTTCCCTGTCCCTCATCCCCTCGCTGCACCTTCCCTGTCCCTCCTCCCCTCACTGCACCTTCCTTGTCCCTTCACTCCATTGTCCCTGTCCCTCCTCTCCTCACGCCACCTTTCCCGTCCCTCCTCTCTTCACTCCACCTTCCCCTGTCCATCCTCCCCTCACTGACCCTTCCTTGTCCCTCCTCCCTTCACTTCACCTTCCCTGTCCCTCCTCCCCTCACTCCACCTCCCCTGTCCATCCTCCATTCACTCCACCTTCCTTGTCCCTCCTCCCTTTACTCCACGTTCCCTGTCCCTCCTCCCTTCGCTCCACCTCGCCTGTCCCTCCTCCCCTAACACCACCTTCCCTGTCTCTCCTCCTTTCACTCCGCCTACCCTGTCCCTCCTCCCCTCACTGCACCTCCCCTCTCCCTCCTCCCTTCATTCCACCTTCCCTGTCCCTCCTCCCTTCGCTCCACCTCGCCTGACCCACCTCTCTTCACTCCAGTTTCACGGTCCCTTCTCCCTTCACTCCACCTTCCCTGTCCCTCCTCCCCGCACTCCATCTTCCCTGTCCCTCCTCCCTTCACTCCACCTTCCCTCTCCCTCCTCCCTTCACTCCACCTTCCCTGTCCCTCCTCCCCTCACTCCATCTTCCATGTCCCTCCTCCCCTCACTCCATCTTCCCTGTCCCTCCTCCCCTCACTGCATCTTCCCTGTCCCTCCTCCCCTCACTCCATCTTCCCTGTCCCTCCTCCCTTTACTGCACCTTCCCTGTCCCTCCTCCCCTCACTGCATCTTCTCTGTCCCTCCTCCGCTCATTCCACCTCCAATGTCCCTCCTGCCTTCACTCCAGCTTCCCTGTCCCTCCTGCCTTCACTCCAGCTTCCCTGTCCCTCCTCCCTTCACTCAACCTTCCCTGTCCCTCCTCCCCTCACTGCACCTTCTCTGTCCCTCCTCCCCTCACTGCATCTTCTCTGTCCCTCCTCCGCTCACTCCACCTCCAATGTCCCTCCTCCCCTGACTCCAGCTTCCCTGTCCCTCCTGCCTTCACTCCAGCTTCCCTGTCCCTCCTGCCTTCACTCCAGCTTCCCTGTCCCTCCTCCCTTCACTCAACCTTCCCTGTCCCTCCTCCCCTCACTGCACCTTCCCTGTCCCTCCTCCCCTCACGGCACCTTCCCTGTCCCTCCTCCCCTCACTGCACCTTCCCTGTCCCTCCTCCCCTCACTGCACCTTCCCTGTCCCTCCTCCCCTCACTGCACCTTTCCTGTCCCTCCTCCCCTCACTGCACCTTCCCTGTCCCTCCTCCCCTCACTGCACCTTCCCTGTCCCTCCTCCCCTCACTGCACCTTCCCTGTCCCTCCTCCCCTCACTGCACCTTCCCTGTCCCTCCTCCCCTCACTGCACCTTCCCTGTCCCTCCTCCCCTCACTGCACCTTCCTTGTCCCTCCTCCCCTCACTGCACCTTCCCTGTCCCTCCTCCCCTCACTGCACCTTCCCTGTCCCTCCTCCCCTCACTGCACCTTCCCTGTCCCTCCTCCCCTCACTGCACCTTCCCTGTCCCTCCTCCCCTCACTGCACCTTCCCTGTCCCTCCTCCCCTCACTGCACCTTCCCTGTCCCTCCTCCCCTCACTGCACCTTCCCTGTCCCTCCTCCCCTCACTGCACCTTCCCTGTCCCTCCTCCCCTCACTGCACCTTCCCTGTCCCTCCTCCCCTCACTGCACCTTCCCTGTCCCTCCTCCCCTCACTGCACCTTCCCTGTCCCTCCTCCCCTCACTGCACCTTCCCTGTCCCTCCTCCCCTCACGGCACCTTCCCTGTCCCTCCTCCCCTCACTGCACCTTCCCTGTCCCTCCTCCCCTCACTGCACCTTCCCTGTCCCTCCTCCCCTCACTGCACCTTCCCTGTCCCTCCTCCCCTCACTGCACCTTTCCTGTCCCTCCTCCCCTCACTGCACCTTCCCTGTCCCTCCTCCCCTCACTGCACCTTCCCTGTCCCTCCTCCCCTCACTGCACCTTCCCTGTCCCTCCTCCCCTCACTGCACCTTCCCTGTCCCTCCTCCCCTCACTGCACCTTCCCTGTCCCTCCTCCCCTCACTGCACCTTCCCTGTCCCTCCTCCCCTCACTGCACCTTCCCTGTCCCTCCTCCCCTCACTGCACCTTCCCTGTCCCTCCTCCCCTCACTGCACCTTCCCTGTCCCTCCTCCCCTCACTGCACCTTCCCTGTCCCTCCTCCCCTCACTGCACCTTCCCTGTCCCTCCTCCCCTCACTGCACCTTCCCTGTCCCTCCTCCCCTCACTGCACCTTCCCTGTCCCTCCTCCCCTCACTGCACCTTCCCTGTCCCTCCTCCCCTCACTGCACCTTCCCTGTCCCTCCTCCCCTCACTGCACCTTCCCTGTCCCTCCTCCCCTCACTGCACCTTCCCTGTCCCTCCTCCCCTCACTGCACCTTCCCTGTCCCTCCTCCCCTCACTGCACCTTCCCTGTCCCTCCTCCCCTCACTGCACCTTCCCTGTCCCTCCTCCCCTCCCCTCACTGCACCTTCCCTGTCCCTCCTCCCCTCACTGCACCTTCCCTGTCCCTCCTCCCCTCACTGCACCTTCCTTGTCCCTTCACTCCATTGTCCCTGTCCCTCCTCTCCTCACTCCACCTTTCCCGTCCCTCCTCTCTTCACTCCACCTTCCCCTGTCCCTCCTCCCCTCACTGACCCTTCCTTGTCCCTCCTCCCTTCACTCCATCATCCCCTGTCCATCCTCCCCTCACTGACCCTTCCTTGTCCCTCCTCCCTTCACTTCACCTTCCCTGTCCCTCCTCCCCTCACTGCACCTCCCCTGTCTCTCCTCCCCTTACTCTGTTTTGTTATGCTCTTGACGTAGCATAAGCTGCTTCCTTGGTGTGCACTCTGACAAAGGAAGGTTCAGTCTTGGAGATAGCTTTAACACGTTTATTAAACTACTAACAATTCTCCTACTTGGATTCAACGCTACTGTTAATCCTTCTATAGCTACTCAGACTGACGAACCAGTCTGCTACAATCCACGTGGTGGGTGTGATGTTCAATCAACCATGTCTGTACTCACTGAGAGTCTCCACTGGAAAGAGGAAGATCATGTCTGCTGTGTCCTTATATATGGGTTGGAGTAATGCCCCCCTGTCGTAGTGTCACCTCTGTGTGTATCGTGAATTCCCATTGGTCATGTCCTATCTTACTGACCTATTGGTTGACTGTCTGTGTGTCATGTCTCTGGTGCTCCCTCTAGTGTCTAGCTAGGTGTAGTGTATGTACATTAACCCTTTGTGTACTTACAGTGATGTATATTCCCCCTTTGTTCGTGTTACATATTTTCTGTACAGTGTTAAAAGAAAATTGAACAAACTAGGTAGATAACTGATGCTATGTACAAGTTATCATAACTGTGATGACTAGCCAATATGATACAAGACCAAATCATAGTTGCGATGACTTTGAGGATAAGACAATACAAAATAAAAGTTATGAGTCCCACGTTCATGAATTTATATGGTCCGGTATGGAATTGTCAATGGTGACATTGTCATTCCCTTGTGAACGCCGTCAGTGTCCTTGGCCGTCATTCTCCGACCCCCCAGCGGGTCGGAGAATGGCCGTTGGCCGCCGTGAATCCCGCCCCCGCCGGTTGCCGAAGTCTCCGAAGGGAGAAAAGTCGGCGGGGCGTTAATGGCGCCGCAGACGTCGGAGAATGGCACATGTGGGCGCAAGGCAGCCGATTTTGGGCCTGCCGATATTCTCCCGTCCGGATGGGCCGAAGTCCCGTCGACGTGATGACCGGTCACGTCGACGTCAATCAAACCTCCTTTTCATCGGCGTGACCCTGTGCTCCAGGTTCACGCTGACCAGCGTGGAGGTGAGTGACGGCCTGGGGGGTTGGCTCTGGGCAGGCGATGGCGTGGCCACAGTCTGAATGTGTGGGGAGAGGTGTGTCTCGGGTTGTGTGTGTGTGTGTGCGGCGGGGGGGGGGGGGGTGGTTAGAGTGGGCTGGGCTCCGGGGGGGTGTCGGGAGGGGGGTCAGTGCCGGGGAGGAGGATGGGGGGCCCGTGCCGGGGAGGAGGATGGGGGGTCCGTGCCGGGGAGGAGGATGGGGGTCCGTGCCAGGGAGGAGGATGGGGGGCCCGTGCCGGGGAGGAGGATGGGGGGTCAGTGCCAGGGAGGAGGATGGGGGGCCCGTGCCGGGGAGGAGGATGGGGGGTCCGTGCCGGGGAGGAGGATGGGGGGTCCGTGCCGGGGAGGAGGATGGGGATCCGTGCCGGGGAGGAGGATGGGGGCCCGTGCCGGGGAGGAGGATGGGGGGCCCGTGCCGGGGAGGAGGGTGGGGGGTCTGTGCCAGGGAGGGGGATGGGGCGGCCGTGCTGGGGAGGAGGATGGGGGGTCCGTGCCGGGGAGGAGGATGGGGGGGCCCGTGCCGGGGAGGAGGATGGGGAGCCCGTGCCGGGGAGGAGGATGGGGAGCCCGTGCCGGGGAGGAGGATGGGGGGTCCGTGCCGGGGAGGAGGATGGGGATCCGTGCCGGGGAGGAGGATGGGGGGCCCGTGCCGGGGAGGAGGATGGGGGGCCCGTGCCGGGGAGGAGGATGGGGGGTCCGTGCCAGGGAGGGGGATGGGGCGGCCGTGCTGGGGAGGAGGATGGGGGGTCCGTGCCGGGGAGGAGGATGGGGGGTCCGTGCCGGGGAGGGGGATGGGTGGGGGGGGGTCCGTGCCGGGGAGGGGGATGGGGGGCCCGTGCCGGGGAGGGGGATGCGAGGGCAAGTGAGTTGGTCCACCTGGCCAGGTGCCAGCCTCCAACAGTTGGACCCATGCGGTCCATGCTACCTGGCTGGGGGGAGGAGGGGATATGGGCAATGATGACATGTCGTCGTTTCCCCCCCCCCCCCCCGCATCCAGGCCGTCATGTTTTCCGATCATCCAGCGATGTTGGCTGCCGTGGCGGCAGCCGCTAATGTCTATGTTGCCCTGGATGAGGAGGAGGAGGAGCGTGCCAGAGAGGCGGCGCAGGCTGCCGCAGGGGGGCAGGTGGCAGCCGCCCAGGCTGGAGGGACACCTGACCGACAGGACGAGGAGGGGGAGGAGGACGTCGCGGCACCACGGCAACGGAGGCACCAGAGGGCGCCCCGTGTGTACTGGCCCCGCCAGTCATACCAGGACCTCATGGACCCGGAATGCAGGAGGAGACTCCGGATGAGCCGGGAAACCGTGGCACACATCTGCCACCTGTTGGCACACCTGTCACCGCGTGGCACTGGCGGGGGACACCCTCTCCCCGTGTCCGTCAAGGTTACGGTGGCCCTGAACCTTTATGCAACGGGGTCATTCCAGGCACCGAGTGGGGACCTGTCCTGCATATCGCAGACATCGGTGCACCGGTGCATCCGGGCAGTTACAGACACCCTATATGCCATGGCGCACCGCTACATCCGCTACCCTGTGGACATGGCCAGCCAAGATGCCTGGGTTGTGGGTTTCTCTGCCGTGGCCGGGTTCCCCATGGTCCAGGGCGCGATTGATGGGATGCACGTCGCCGTGCGGCCACCTGCAGATAACAGGGCCGTGTTCACCAATAGGAAGGGGACCTATTCGATGAACATACAGGTGGTCTGCGACCACCGCATGATGATCCTGCACGTCTGCGCCCGTTACCCAGGCAGTGTACACGACTCATACGTGTTGTCGCGGTCATCCATCCCCGGCATGTATGAGAGACGCCATCCCCGGCTGAGGGACTGGTTGCTGTGCGACAGGGGCTACCCATTGCGATCGTGGCTGATGACGCCTATACGGAGGCCACGCAATGAGGCAGAGAACCGCTACAATGATGCCCATGTAGCGACAAGGGGAGTGATAGAGAGGTGCTTTGGCATGCTGAAGATGCGTTTCAGGTGCCTGGACCTCTCTGGGGGCGCCCTCCAATATCGGTCAGATAGGGTCGGCCGCATCATTGTGGTGTGCTGCGTCCTGCACAACATAGCCCAACAGAGGGGCGATGTGCCGCAGGCAGAGGAGGGCGGAGTGGAGGAGCAGCAGGAAGAGGCGCAGTCCTCCCCAAATGAGGGGGATGGGGGCAATGGTCAGGGCAGACCGGGTAGACACAGGCGGGTGGCTGTCCACCGTTACCGGCTGGCCCAGCGGGCACGGGACAGACTGATAGCCGCCCGCTTCACTGACTAGATGGGCGTGGGAATCGGGTAGTACGGCCACAGACCGCACACCATGGCAACAGCCAACCACCCACAGCCCCCACCAATCCACACACCCAGCACCCTCACCCCCCTCCCCAACCCCACCCACCCCACCCGCATGCACACCAGCCCCCCTCCCATTGCCAACCCTCCTGCGGCACAACGGGCCGGGCTCACACATTTGCGGGTGGACGCGTGTCTTTTGCAGGCCATGGAGGATGATGACAACCCGCCCTGCGGTGAGCTCCTGGCTCCACATCGTTGGACGATGTCTGACCCATGGCCACAGTACCACCATCCACCCGGACCATCCCTGCATGCGGCTGTGACACTGCAGCGCACGGTCCCGTCCTCTGCCCGGGGGGATGTTGATGGCGGCCCAGGGGGAAGGGGGCAGACTCACCTGGGGCTGAGGTAAGACCTCCCCTCACACACACATTTGCGCTCAACGTACATGACACCCCCGCACGCTTTGGACAGAGCACAAAGGCAGCTTCTGTAGGTGTAACATTGACTTTAATAACCAAAGGAGTTCATGCAAGTGCCCTAGCCCCTAAAACTCATCTCTGCCCTGCACCCATGCCAACTTACTCAGTGTCTAATTGTTTGGCCTTACGGGCCCTTTGACTACGTCTACGTGGTTCCCCAGACGGTACAGCAGAACTGGAGGTGGACTCCTGTGATTCCTGCCCTCTGACACTGGATCCCTTTGGCGGCCGTTTCCTGGGGCGTCCTGGCCTAGATGGGCCAGGCTGTGGCCCGGACGACTGGGATGGCGAGCTGCCAGCCTGTCCTGCCCGTTGCCCACCTGATGCACCTGGGACGGAAGGGGGGGCGTCCGAGGTGTCGCAGTGTTCCCGGACCTCCCCTACAGGGGGACCCGGGACGGACCACACCACCTCCTCCTCCCTCGGGGTGCCCGATGGCCCCCAGGCCTCTACATGGGTGGGGGATGCGAACGTTCTGGCCATCCGACGCCCCCCCGGCATCTGGCGCTGCCAGTCCTGGAGGCCCGTGCTGGTATCGACAGGGGTCTGCAGGTTTGCAGCCATGGAGCCCAGGGGGTTGGCAAACTCTGTCTGTGACAGTGCGACGCCGGCTCGCACATGGCCACTGGCGCCGATGCCCTCAGCAATGGCCTGCTGAGACTGGGCTTTGGCCTGCAGAGACTGGGTCATGGCCTGCAGAGACTGGGCCATGGCCTGCAGAGACTGGGCTATGGCCTGCAGAGACTGGGCCATGGCCTGCTGAGACTGGGCTATGGCGTTGAGCGCCTCTGCCATCTGGCGCTAGCACTGGCTCATGGCCTCCTGTGAGAGGGCAGCCATGTCCTGGGCCACAGACGCCGCCTGCACGGAAAGCCCCAGGCCTCGCAAACCGTTCCCCATGTCTGACACCGTCGCACCCATTGTCTCCACCGCGGACGCCACCCGTGCGGTGTCGGCCTGGGTGACACGCATGACCGGCACGACTTCCAGCTCCTGGACGCGGGTGGACTCCGCAGCCGGCCGTCACCCTCTTCGCTCGTCTCCGGGTCGGTGGTTGCATCGGATCTATGTGTGGGTGTGGAAACTCCAGGAACCCGGGATCCATCTGGGCGGCAGATGTTCGCTTGGGCTGGGCTGCCCTCCGACCGCCCGGCCCCTCTGCTGCTCCTACCTCCACCTGCTGTACCGGGACGGCTGTGTTGTGCGCACCAGTGAGTGCACCAGACGCCTCATCACTAAAGTGCCCAACCGAGGTGAGTGTTTCTGCGATGGTGGAGGGTGTTGGTGACAGCACTGGCGTTGGGTCGTGCTCTTCGTCCCACTCTGAGTCCATGGCACTTTGGGGTGGGGGTTCGTCTCCACCCATCCACTCTGAGTCACTGTCCGGTATTTCGTCTTCCTGGGTAGTGCTGTCCCGGGTTGGGGTGTCCTGGGTCGTGGTGTCCTGGGTAGTGGTGACCTGGGTAGTGGTGTCCTGGGTAGTGGTGTCCTGGGTAATGGTGTCCTGGCTCGGATGTGACGGGGGCCTGTGGCTGCCCCCCTCGTCGCTGGGTGGTCGCTCCCGCACGTGACGGGGGTGTCGTCTCCCTGTTGCTCCAGGTCTCTCCGCCTCCCGTGGTGTGCGAGGGGTATCCTGCGGGCGTCGCATGCTGGAGGGTCCGGGTCTCTCTGTCTCCCGTGGCCTCCGAGGGGCATCCTGCAGGCGGTCTGCATCTGCGGGGATGGGTGCCTGGACGTTTGGTCCTGTGATACACAATGAAGCATGCATGGTTAGACATCAGGGAGTGATCAGGTGATATGGGGGAGGGGGGATATGGGGGAGGGGGGATATGGGGACGGGCTGTCGTTGGCTCACTTGCTAGTACGCCCCCGACCTCTGCATCAGCAACCTCCCGGTCCTCAGGTCCGCCAGCCAGTTCCAGGGCCCTTTCCTCGTGTTCGGTCAGTGGCCTCTCATCAGCGGGGCTTCCTCCAGTCCTCACATGCTCCCTATTGTTGTGTGCGCGCTTCTCCTGATGGGGGTGGGGGGGGTGGATGGGGGTGGTGGCAGGGGTAAAAGGTAACACTGTTAGGCAGGTATATGAATGCACGCCATCGGTTGCGCATGCATTGCAGAGGTTAAGGTGAGGGCTGGATTCACTTGGGGATATGGGGGATATGGGGGAGGGGGGATATGGGGGAGGGAGGATATGGGGGAGGGGGGAAATGGGGGAGGGGGGATATGGGGGAGGGGGGATATGGGGGAGGGGGTATATGGGGGAGTGGGGGATATGGGGGAGGGGGGATATGGGGGAGGGGGGATATGGGGGATGTGCGGGAGGGGGGATATGGGGGATATGGGGAGGGGGGATATGGGGGAGGGGGGATATGGGGGAAGGGGGATATGGGGAGGGGGATATGGGGGAGGGGGGATATGGGGGAAGGGGGATATGGGGAGGGGGGATATGGGGGAGGGGGGATATGGGGGAGGGGGGGATTAGGGCGAGGGGGGATATGGGGGAAGCTCACCCTGCCTGCTCTGACGAGGTTGTTCACCTTCTTGTGGCACTGGGTGCCTGTCCATGGTGTCAGGGCCACAGCGGTGACGGCCTCTGCCACCTCCATCCACAGACGCCGGCTGTGGCGTGGGGCAACTCTGCGGCCGTGCCCGGGATACAGGGCGTCCCTCCTCTGCTTCACTGCGTCCAGGAGCACCTCCACATCCCGTGACTCGAACCTCGGGGCTGAGCGGCGGCCAGCCATCCGGTCGGGTGTTCCGGTCGGGTGGGGGGGAGCAGCGCGGCCTTATGAGCCGTCACGCCGTGCGGCGCGTATGACGCTGCACGGCGTGAACCACGTGCATAAGCGCGGATCCCGTTACGTTGCTGCTAGCCCATTTCAGGCCGGAGACTTTTGATCCATTTTTCCGGCGTGACGCAAGTCGGATTTGCGCCGTTTTCTGCGCCAGTCGGCGGACTTTGCGCCGATAACGGAGAATTTCGCCCCTGGTGTTTGGTCATCAGGAGGTGTTCAAGTGTTCAAATCGCTTCATTGACTGATTGGGAGTCTGTGTCTTTTTTTTTTTGATACTTATGGCAACAATTTCTGATGGCATCTGTCCTGAAAGCCAGGTTGCCTGTTGGTAGTGCAGCAAATGTGAATTGGTAAGATGCATCGTCCTGCCATGGTATGTCATTGTACTGAGCTGAGCAGTAACAGTGTCCATCATTTGCAGAGTTGTACCATGTTGTACAGGTCGTTGTTTCATTGTAGTCGTGTCTGTCTTGGTCGTTTTCGTTGTCGTTCTTATTGTTGTCGTTCTTTTTGTTGTTTTTGTCATTGGTTGTTTCCGTTTTTGTTGTTTTCGCTGTTGTTCTTGTTGCGCTGCATGTTTTCGTTGTTGCTGTTGCGCTCAATGAGTGTTCCGTTTGGATGATGTGAGTCATTGTCACAGTTATTGGTGTCAGCGTCCTTTGTGGTATCTGTTGTTTCCTTGAGCGTGCCGTCACTGAGTCCGCAGCGCTCCCTGTCTGGAGTCATGTCCGGCTTACTTGAATCAGTTTTGGCTTGTCGATGCTCCCCATCTGGAGTCATTTCAATCAGGACTGCATTTGCTTGTGGAGAAGCTCGAGCGGATGAGGTGTGAATTGACGTGGTGTCACCGGAGTCACCAGTAGTCTCACTGTGATTGTCTTCTTTAACCTGTTTTCGGAGCCGCTTCCTCTCTTCCTGTGGCGATCCCATGCTCTTATCCTCTCTAGAGTTCACTTGAATCATCTGTGATCTCTTTGTGCTCCTCTTCTGGAGTTATTTCTCGTTCATTTGAATCATCTTTTGTTCCTTGATGCTCCTCTTCTGGAGTCAAAATTTTCAAGATTTCTATTAACGTGGTCTCTCTGGACTCTTGGGTAGCCATCCTCTGATTACTGAGTGCTTCTGTGCAGACTAGCTGAGATCTGTCAGTCTCGCTGAGATGTTGCACATCCTGTATGGGAATTGTGATTTCTTCGTCACTTGTCTCACATACAGCGGGTTGACATTCAGTGTCTTCTTGTTGGTTAAATGAGCTGGGTAGACTTTCATAGTCTTCTTCTGGTGGCTCAAACCAGCTTGATAGATCTTCATGGTCTTGTTCATGCATGGCGTTCGCTATGGAGTGTTTGCTCGATTCCATTTTTGAGTCTGTCACTGAGCTGTCTGTGGAGGCTTGCGTTGCTCTCTTTGTGGAGGCTATCATCGCTCTCTCTGTGGAGTCCTTCATCTCTCTCTCTATGGAGTGCTTCATCGCTCTCTCTGTGAAGTCTGTCATCGCCCTCTTTGTGGAGTCGTGCAGTGTTCTCGCTTAAGAGTCGATCTGTGCTCTCTCAACGGAATCGTTCTGTGCTGTCTGTGTGGCGTCGTCTTCGTCTTGCGTATTGCTGTCTTCCAGTGTATCGACGATCTGCCATGGCACCATGGTATTGGATTCATCTACCATGAGAAGAGTCGTGTTGAGCTTTTCAACCATGTTGCTGATGCCATGATCAGCATATCCGAATAACTCAGCCATGTCTGAGCAGTATTGTGTGTATTGTTCGATAGACACATCATCGCTTTTTGTTTCGGAGTTGTGATCGTTCTCTTCATGTTCAATGGACAAATCATCTTCTTGTGTGGAGGTTGGGACCCTTCGTGGTGCGTGGATCACTCTCTGTTTCTTGGCGTCAGGCTGCAGCATAATCCTGCACTCACGAGTCGGGATGTCATATATGCTGGGCTGAGGATTCCCCAATCTGAAGAACTCATCGTCGGGGTCTTCACAGTACAACGCCTCTAGTTGCGGTTCGGATTTGGTACTGGGGTAGCCATCTCCCAAGATGAAATCTTCATCTGAGTCGTTGTCTTCCAAGACCATATCATCACGTTTTGTGTCAGAGCTGACACTGGGCTCGCGATGTCCAAAGAAGAATTCAAGGTCTGAGTCATAGTCTTCAAGGACTGTATCATCTCTTTGGGCGGTGCTAACTGCTTGTTGCAGGGTTCTGCAGAGGTTACTGGTCGAATTTCAGGCATTGTGAACTTCCGGGTGCGGCTATGCAGAGCTAGGTCGCATATTCGGTAGCTCCCGCTTGGAACGGAATTTTGGGCTCTTTTACAGGGCCCCCACGGCATTTGTTTGACATTTCCCGGTGTGGGAAGAAGACTGCAGCATTCCCCTGACAGTGTCCCCCAGGAATATTATGTCTTTTGGCTGCCAGACCCGGCAGAAACAGTAAAGGATTTGGCTTTGGCTGCAGGTTTAGACAAGGGCCTCTTCCAGCATGCAGGCGGGGGAAGGGCAAGCTCAAAGCTGCAATCTGACTTGACTCTATCAAAGGTGAATTCTAGCAGCAGAGGGAACAACTGTGAAAGGATCTACCAGGGCCATTGAAGAAGCAGGGACGAGGCTTCTGGTGGCGGCCATGGAGGAGTAGGTCGCGCATTCGGCAGCTCTTGTCTGGAACTGACTCTCAGACCTTTTTCAGGAGTTTCCATAGAATTTTTAAACGGACCAGAAGTGTAACGGCCAAAGGAGCGGCACTGGAGCAACTGGAGAAGCGAGGGAAAGAAAACAAAATGGCGGCGGCCAGGGACAAAGGGGAGCTGCAGGAGTTCATCAATTGCTGCTTCGAGGAGCAGCGCGAGGAGATGCGCAAGGAGATGTTGGCGCCTATGCTTTCGGCAATTGAAGGACTCGGGATTACCCAGAAGGTCCACGAAGCTAAGATCCAGGAGGTACAGAAAAGAGTCAGTCAGAATGAGGACAAGCTCGTGGGCCTGGCGGTGAGAGTGGAGCAGAACGAGGCGCTACACAAGAGGTGGGCGGGAAGACTCGCAAACCTGGAGAACAGGTCGAGGAGAAAGAATCTGCGAATCCTGGGTCTCCCTGAGGGATTGGAGGGGGCTGATGCCGGGGCATACGCGAGCACGATGCTCGAGGCGATGATGGACACAAAGGCCCCTTCGAGGCCGCTGGAGTTGGACGGGGCACATCGGGTGCTGGCGAAGAAGCCCCAGGCAAATGAGCCGCCAAGGGCTATGGTGGTGAGGTTCCACCGGTTCACGGACAGAGAGTGGGTCCTGAGATGGACCAAGAAGGAGCGGAGCAGTAAGTGGGACAATGCAGAGATCCGAATATACCCGGACTGGAGCACGGAGGTTGCAAAGTGGAGAGCGGGTTGCAACCGGGCCAAAGCGGCGTTGTACCAGAAAGAAGTGAAATTCGGAATGCTGCAGCCAGCGCGACTGTGGGTCACACACAAGGGCCAGCACTATTACTTCAAAACGCCTGAAGAGGCGTGGACCTTTGTACTAGCCGAAACGTTGGACTCTAACTGAGGGTTTGTGAGGGTAGGGGGGATGTTTGAGGTTTGATGTGTGATGGTTGTTGCATATAGGGGGTCAATCACGCGCAGGAAATGTTACATGGGCTGGGGGAGAGAGAGACATGGCCGCGACAGGAGCTGCGCCAGAGGGGGCGGAGCGGGCTTTGGAAAGCGCGGGGTGTTTTCCCGCGCGCGGGAAGAAAGGCCGGAAGGGGAACGAAGGAATGCATATGGATTGGGAGACTCCCACGCGGGGAGGTCAATGAGACAGAGGGGGAAGCCGGGGTCAGCAGGCGTCAGCTGACTCATGGGAGTGACATGGGGGGAGCAAAAAAGCTAGACAGGGGTCTAGCGGGGGGGAGGGGAGGGGGGAAAGGGGGAGGGAATAGGGTTCCTGCTGCACTGGCCGAAAGGGAATGGGACACAGAAGAGGTGGTCGGGACGGGGATCCCCCCTCTGGGGGACTGGAGGGCGAGAGAGACGTGGACACGGGACTGGCCCAGAAAAGGAGATGGCTAGTCGGCGGGGCGTGGGGGGGGTGGGGTAAGAGCCCCTCCAATCCGGCTGATAACGTGGAATGTGAGGGGCCTGAATGGGCCGGTGAAGAGGGCTCGAGTGTTCGCGCACTTAAAGGGACTGAAGGCGGACGTGGCCATGCTCCAAGAGACACACCTGAAGGTGGCGGACCAGGTCAGGCTAAGAAAGGGATGGGTAGGACAGGTATTCCACTCGGGACTGGACGCGAAGAATAGAGGGGTGGCAATATTGGTGGGAAAGCGGGTGTCATTTGAGGCCAAGACTATTGTAGCGGACAATGGAGGGCGATATGTAATGGTGAGCGGTAGGCTGCAAGGGACGTGGGTGGTGTTGGTAAACGTATACGCCCCGAACTGGGATGATGCAGGATTCATGAAGCGCATGTTGGGGCGCATTCCGGACCTGGAGATAGGAGGCCTGATAATGGGAGGGGACTTCAATACAGTGTTGGATCCAGCACTAGACCACTCCAAATCAAGGACTGGAAAGAGGCCGGCGGCGGCCAAGGTACTTAGGGGGTTTATGGATCAGATGGGGGGAGTGGACCCATGGTGCTTTGCAAGGCCGCAGGCCAGGGAATTTTCTTTCTTCTCCCATGTACACAAAGCCTACTCCCGGATAAATTTCTTTGTTCTGGGTAGGGCGCTCATCCCGAGGGTGGACGGGACGGAGTATTCGGCTATAGCCGTTTCGGACCATGCCCCACACTGAGTGGAACTGGAGCTGGGAGAGGATAGGGACCAACGCCCGTTGTGGTGGCTGGATGTGGGACTGCTGGCGGACGAGGTGGTGTGTGGGAAGGTGAGGGGGTGTATCGAAAGGTACTTGGAGGCCAACGACAACGGGGAGGTGCGGGTGGGGGTGGTATGGGAGGCGTTGAAGGCGGTGATCAGGGGAGAGCTAATTTCCATTAGGGCTCATAGGGAGAAGACAGAGGGTATGGAAAGGGAGAGGTTAGTGGGGGAGATTTTGAGAGTGGACAGGAGATACGCAGAGGCCCCGGAGGAAAGATTACTTGGGGAAAGACGACGGCTCCAGACGGAGTTTGACCTGTTGACCACAGGGAAGGCGGAGGCACAGTGGAGGAAAGCGCAGGGGGGGACCTACGAGTATGGGGAAAAGGCTAGTCGGATGCTGGCACACCAGCTCCGTAAGAGGATGGCAGCGAGGGAAATAGGGGGAGTCAAAGATGGAAGGGGAGCCACGGTTCGGAGTGCGACGAAAATAAACGAGGTATTCAAGGCCTTTTCTGAACAGCTGTACAGATCCCAGCCCCCAGCGGGGGAAGAGGGGATGAGACGATTCCTAGATCAGCTGAGATTCCCGAGGGTGGAGGAGCATGAGGTGGCTGGTTTGGGGGCACCAATTGGGTTGGAGGAGCTGAGCAAGGGTTTGGGGAGCATGCAGGCGGGGAAGGCCCCGGGACCGGACGGATTCCCGGTGGAGTTCTACAGGAGGTACGCAGACCTGTTGGCCCCGCTACTGGTGAGGACCTTTAATGAGGCAAGAGAGGAGGGGACCCTGCCCCCGACAATGTCGGAAGCGACAATTTCTTTGATCCTAAAGCGGGACAAGGACCCACTGCAATGTGGATCGTACAGGCCGATCTCGCTCCTCAATGTGGATGCAAAGTTGCTGGCAAAAGTGTGGCCACGAGGATCGAGGACTGTGTCCCGGGGGTAATCCACGTGGACCAGACGGGATTTGTAAAGGGCAGGCAACCAGACACCAATTGGGATGGGGAAAGGGACCGGGTGAGTAGACCGTACGAGACAGTGGGCGCTGGTGCTGGAGGGAGAGGAGGCTTGGGGATGGGGGAAATGAGACAGGAGCTGCGCCAGACGGGGAGGGGCAGGCTTAGGAAAGCGCAGGCTTTTTCCCGTGCCAGGGAAGGACCGGGGGGGGGGGGGGGGGGGGGGCGGATGGAGGAGCGAACACTGATTGGGAGATTCCTACACCGGGGGGGGGGGTCAATGGGACGGCGGGGGAAGCCGGGGTCAGCAGGAGTCAGCTGACTTACGGGAGTGCTATGGGGGGAGCAAAAGAGCTAGTCACGGGTCTAAGTGGGTGCCGGGGGGGTGGGGGGGAATAGGGTTGCTGCTGCACTGGCTGAAAGGGAATGGGACACAGAAGAGGTGGTCGGGGCGGGGGTCTCCCATCTGGGGGACTGGAGGGTGAGGGTGGCGCGGGCACGGGACTGGCCTAGTAAAGGAGATGCCTAGTCGGCAGGGGGGGGGGGGGGGGGAGGGGGAGGGGGGGGAGGCCCCCCAATCCGGCATGTAACGTGGAATGCGAGGGGCCTGAATGGGCTGGTAAAGAGGGCCCGAGTGTTCGCGCACTTAAAGGGACTGAAGGCAGACGTGGTCATGCTCCAGGAGACACATTTGAAGGTGGCGGATCAGGTCAGGTTAAGAAAGGGATGTGTAGGACAGGTATTCCACTCGGGACTGGATGCGAAGAACAGAGGGGTGGCAATAATGGTGGGGAAGCGGGTGTCGTTTGAGGCCAAGAATATCGTAGTGGACAATGAAGGTCGATACGTGATGGTGAGCGGTAAGTTGCAGGGGACGTGGGTGGTATTGGTAAATGTATACGCCCCGAACTGGGACGATGCCGGATTCATGAAGCGCATGTTGGGGTGCATTCCGGACCTGGAGGTAGGAAGCTTGATAATGGGCGGGGATTTTAATACGGTGTTGGACCCAGCACTGGATCGTTCCAGATCTAGGACCGGAAAGAGGCCGGCTGCGGCCAAGGTGCTTAGGGGGTTTAATGGATCAGATGGGTGGAGTGGACCCGTGGAGGCTTGCCAGGCCGCAGGCCAGGGAATTTTCTTTTTTCTCCCAAATGCACAAAGCCTACTCCCGGATAGATTTTTTTGTTCTGGGCAGGGCGCTGATCCCGAAAGTGGAGGGAACGGAGTATTTGGCCATTGCCATTTCAGATCACGCCCCGCACTGGGTGGAACTGGAGTTGGGAGAGGAGAGGGACCAACGCCCGTTGTGGCGGTTGGATGTGGGACTGCTGGCAGATGAGGCGGTGTGTGGGAGGGTGAGGGGGTGTATTGAAAGGTATTTGGAGGCCAACGACAATGGGGAGGTGTGGGTGGGGGTGGTATGGGAGGCGTTGAAGACGGTGATCAGGGGAGAGCTAATCTCCCATCAGGGCTCATAGGGAGAAGATAGAGGGCATGGAAAGGGAGAGGTTAGTGGGGGAGATTTTAAGAGTGGACAGGAGATACGCAGAGGCCCCTGAGGAGGGATTACTTAGGGAAAGGCGATGTCTCCAGACGGAGTTTGACCTGTTGATCACAGGGAAGATGGAGGCACAGTGGAGGAAAGCGCAGGGGGCGACGTATGAGTATGGGGAGAAGGCGAGCCGGGTGCTGGCACATCAGCTCCGTAAGAGGATGGCAACGAGGGAAATAGATGGAGTCAAGGATGGAAGGGGAGCTACGGTGCGGAGTGCGACGAAAGTAAATGAGGCATTCAAGGCCTTCTATGAGGAGCTGTACAGGTCCCAGCCCCCAGCGGGGGAAGAGGGGATGAGACGATTCTTGGACCAACTGAGGTTCCCAAGGGTGGAGGAGCAGGAGGTGGCTGGTTTGGGGGCACCAATTGGGTTGGAGGAGCTGAGCAAATGTCTGGGGAGTATGCAGGCAGGGAAGGCCCCGGGACCGGACGGGTTCCCGGTTGAGTTCTATAGGAAGTACGTAGACCTGTTGGCCCCGCTGCTAATGAGGACTTTTAAATCAGGAAGTGTAGAAGATTGTAGTTTAGTCGGGCAGTATGGTCGGCACGGGCTTGGAGGGCCGAAGGGCCTGTTCCTGTGCTGTACATTTCTTTGTTCTTTGTTCTTTACCCAGGCAAGGGAGGGGGGGGACGCTACCCCCGACAATGTCGGAGGCGACAATCTCTTTGACCCTGAAGCGGGACAAGGACCCACTGCAATGTGGGTCGTACAGGCCGATCTCGCTCCTCAATGTGGATGCTAAGTTGCTGGCAAAAGTGCTGGCTACGAGGATCGAGGACTGTGTCCCGGGGGTAATCCACGAGGACCAGACGGGATTTGTAAAAGGCAGGCAGCGAAACACCAATGTGCGGCGGCTGCTAAACGTGATAATGATGCCATCGGAGGAGGGAGAGGCGGAGATAGTGGCAGCTATGGACGCGGAGAAGGCCTTTGACCGAGTAGAGTGGGAGTACCTCTGGGAAGTGCTGCGTAGGTTTGGGTTCGGGGGAGGGTTTATTAGTTGGGTTAAACTCCTTTACAGAGCCCCGGTGGCGAGTGTGGTTATGAATCGGCGGAGGTCGGAGTATTTTCGGCTGTATCGTGGGACGAGGCAGGGGTGCCCCCTGTCCCCCCTGTTGTTTGCATTAGCAATTGAACCCTTGGCCATGTCATTAAGGGAGTCTAGGAAATGGAGAGGGGTGGTCCCAGGGGAGAGGAGCATCGAGTGTCGCTTTATGCAGACGACCTGTTGCTGTATGTGGCGGATCCAGTGGAGGGGATGGTGGAGGTCATGCAGACTCTAAGGAGTTTGGGGATTTTTCGGGCTATAAGCTTAATGTAGGGGAGAGTAAGCTTTTTGTAGTACAGTCAGGAGACCAGGAAAGGGGGATAGACGATCTACCGCTGAGGAGGGCGGAAAGGAGCTTTCGGTACCTGGGGATCCAAATAGCTAGGAGTTGGGGGGCCCTACATAAACTGAATCTGACGAGGCTGGTGGAGCAGATGGAGGAGGACTTCAAACGATGGGACATGTTGCCGCTCTCGCTAGCGGGTAGAGTGCAGTCGGTCAAAATGGTGGTCCTTCCGAGGTTTCATTTTGTGTTCCAGTGCCTTCCAATTGTAATCACCAAGGTCTTTTTTAAGAGGGTAGGCAGGAGAATGATGGGTTTTGTGTGGGCGAATAAGACCCCGAGGATAAGGAGAGGGATTCTGGAGCGCAGTAGGGACCGAGGCGGGTTGGCGCTGCCGAATCTGGGTGGCTACTACTGGGCAGCAAATGTGGCGATGATCCGTAAGTGGGTGATGGAGGGAGAGGGGGCGACATGGAAGAGGTTGGAGATGGCGTCCTGCAAAGAAACAAGGCTGGGGGCGCTGGTGACGGCACCGCTGCCGCTCTCGCCGACAAGGTACACCACGAGCCCGGTGGTGGCGGCAACGCTAAAGATCTGGGGCCAGTGGAGACGGCACAGGGGGGGCGACGGGAGCCTCGGTGTGGTCCCCGATCAGAGACAACCATCGGTTTGTCCCGGGGAAGATGGACGGGGGGTTTCAGAGCTGGCATCAAGTAGGGATTAGAAGAATGGGGGACCTGTTCATTGATGGGACGTTTGCGGCCTAGGGGCACTGGAGGAGAAGTTTGGGCTACCCCCGGGAAATGCTTTCAGATACATGCAGGTGAGGGCATTTGTGAGGCGACAGGTGAGGGAATTCCCGTTGCTCCCGGCATAGGAGATTCAAGACAGGGTGATCTCGGGTTTATGGGTCGGAGAGGGCAAGGTGTCTGCGATATACCAGGAGATGAAAGAAGCGGGGGAGGCGTTGGTAGAGGAGCTGAAGGGTAAATGGTAGGAGGAGCTGGGGGAGGCGATTGAGGAGGGGCTATGGGCTGATGCCCTAAGTAGGGTTAATTCCTCTTCTTCGTGTGCCAGGCTTAGCCTGATACAATTTAAGGTGGTTCATAGAGCGCACATGACGGGGGCAAGGCTGAGTAAGTTCTTTGGGGTGGAAGACAGATATGGGAGGTGTTCAGGAAGTCCGGCAAACCATGTCCATATGTTTTGGTCATGCCCGGCACTGGAGGGGTTCTGGAGGGGAGTTGCGGGAACAGTATCCAAGGTGGTGAAAGTCCGGGTCAAGCCAAGCTGGGGGCTAGCAATACTTGGAGTAGTGACGAGCCGGGAGTGCAGGAGGCGAAAGAGGCCGGCATTCTGGCCTTTGCGTCCCTAGTAGCCCGGCGAAGGATCTTGCTAATGTGGAAGGAGGCGAAGCCCCCCAGCGTGGAGGCCTGGATAAATGATATGGCTGGGTTCATAAAATTGGAGAGGATAAAGTTTGCCTTGAGAGGGTCTGCGCAGGGGTTCTACTGGCGGTGGCAGCCGTTCCTAGACTATCTCGCGAAGCATTAGATGAAGGTCGGTCAGCAGCAGCAACCTGGGGGGAGGGAGGGGGAAGGGGGGTCTGTCTGGGGGGTATTTGAGCAAGAAAACACATGAAGGATCTGGAAAACTGACATGTACGGGAGGAATCCAATGTACAAAGCTCTGTAACATATCGTTTTACCATGTTCATGTCTTGCTATGTGCGCTTTCTTTCTTTTTGTTACGGGGGGGGGGGGGGGGGGGGGAGGGGTTTGTTTGTAAGGGTGAAAAATTGTGTTGAAAATCTTAATAAATATATATATTTTTTAAAAATCCTGCTATAGCTACTCAGACTGACGAATCAGTCTGCTACAATCCACGTGGTGGATGTGATGTTCAATCAACCCTGTGTGTACTCACTGAGAGTCTCTACTGGAAAGAGACTGAGCATGTGTGTTGTGTCCTTTTATATAGGTTGGTGTAATGACCTCCTGTGATAGTTGTCACCTCTGTGTGTATCGTGAATTCCATTGGTCGTGTCCCATCTTACTGACCTATTGGTTGACTGTCTGTGTGTCATGTCTCTGGTGCTCCCTCTTGTGTCTAGCTAGGTGTAGTGTATGTACATTAACCCTTTGTGTACTTACAGTGCTGTATATCACCACACACTCCAGCTCCTCTGTCTCTCCTCCCCACACAGCAGCTCCTCTGTCTCCCCTCCCCTCATTCCAGCTTCCCTGCACCACTGCCCTTTACTCCAACCCACCAACCTGCTCCCTCTCCCCCCTCCGAGGGCTCCTACCAGCATCACTACAGGGTGTCGGCCCTGGGCAGGCAGTATCAGCGGGTCTTGTCCACGTGATGGATGATGATAATGACCACTCGCTGTGAGAGTGGTGCCCCTTATCATTTGACAAAATCTGACTCCTGCCTTCAGGATCACCTTCCACTGTCCACCCAGGTGATCCCTGCAAGTGTGCTGGCCAATCTATCTCACGGGCCCATATATCCTTTGGGGGATGGGGGGATGTGGTAAGCTGTCCTATAAGACAGCCTCACACTTCTGCTCCTGTTTCCTGCTACCTCTATGGGTGACTCCAGGTGGAATGTTCAATTGTCCAGGGGGCCCTGGCCCATGCCATCCTCCAACACCCCCTCATACCCCCCACTACCACCACCCTCCCATAGCCCCCACCCGTCACACCCTCTACACCCAGGCCAGCCCAGTCCATCCCTCACACCCTTCAGACAGAGGAGTGAGGCCGGTTGGAATTGTGGTGTTGGGTGTTCTGACACACAGATGAGCCAACACGGTTGCATATGGTACAACGCTACTTTATTTAAACTTACTATTTACAGTTTGGTCTTTGCACTCTGCACGTGGGGGTTCCCTGCTTGTGATGTTTTAACAGCTCTTTCTTGTTCCCTTCTCCCCAGA
Source organism: Scyliorhinus torazame (assembly GCF_047496885.1). Lineage (NCBI taxonomy): Eukaryota > Metazoa > Chordata > Chondrichthyes > Carcharhiniformes > Scyliorhinidae > Scyliorhinus > Scyliorhinus torazame. Next base: position 254,728,140 of record NC_092712.1, on the reverse strand, counting down.
CCTACCGACTACCAGGTGTCGTGCTCGTGCTTTTTATGTGGTTGGTGTTCTTGTCTATGATTGGTTGTGGTGTTGTGTACTCTGATTTGCCTGTTAGTGTGTCCATCATGATGTGTGTGTTTGAATATCATGACAGGAATGTTGGTGAAACAATGTTTAATGGTGACCATATTCATTATTGTGCCCTAACTCTCACCTATATGCTGCACCTGTTCCAACTTAAATGTCTAAATTTCTTACCTTACGTGTTCTAACCCTCCTTCTAGGTGTGACCCCAGACAGCACATCAGACGTGGAGGCGGCCTGCTGGTGTTTCTCGCCAACTGACCTGAGATGCCTTTGGCAGCTGTCCTCTGGAGGGCCTGGACTTGAATGAGCCAGGCTGACTTTCAGGTGACCAAGTGCCACCCTGTTCTGCCCGCTGCCCATCAAATACACCAGTGTCAGGTAGGGGGATTCAGAAGCGCTGAGGTATCCCGCACCTCCCCTGCAGAAGGCACCGGCATGGGCCTCTTCACTTCCTCCTCCCCCTGGGTGCTCAATGCCCCTGGGCTACTCCATGGGACAGACAGAAGGCCAGAGTAAGCTCCAGAGGCTCTACCATCACTTGACGCTGCCAGTCCTGGAGGCCCACTGAGACTTGTCTGGGGGCAGAGCACCACGGACAGGCCAGCCTCGTCTGATGGTGATCCTGCAAGACAAACGACGAGACACATGGTGAGATCTTGAGAAGGAGTGGCCTGTGGGAGAGGGGTGACTCGCTTGCTATAGGGGCATTGTGTTGCATTAGGGACTCACATGGTTGAAGCATGCTGACCTCCGCCTGAGAGATAGTCCTCTCCTGTACTTCGCTGGTTAACTCCAGCGCCCAGGGGTCCACGCAGGTGTGAGCCCTAAGGTCCGGGATGCCCCTCTGGTCTTCCTCTGCTCCCATCAATTGTGGGCCACCTTTTCCTCGGGGACACACAAAGAACATGGTGAGAGGCATGGAGGCGAGTTCTACAGGGTGTCTGTAGTTGGTGGCATGTGTGTGCAAGGTACCTGTCCAAAGAGTACATTACAGGTGTTTTGGTGCAGGGTGAGATGCAGGCAGATGGGTTTTGTTTGGCCTCTAGGGTTGTGGGGGGGTGATGTGAGGAGTGATAGACAGGGGTGATGCCAGGGTAACAGAGGTGATAACTCACCCGAGCTATCCTAAGGAGGCTGTTCATCTTCTTCCTGCACTGCTTGCCAGTATGCCAGGTGAGACTGGCAGCACTAACCACCTCGACCGCCTCTGCCCAAGCCTGGTTCAGGATGATGGATTTGAGACTCCTTCCCACTCTGGGAGGAGGGTGTCCCATCTCTCTACCACCACATCCTGCATCCGATCCAGATAACTGTACAGGAATTGTTGAGCAGGTCTCCTCGGTGTCCTCTTCTTGGCTGGAATGAGAGTCTGTGGGGAGTGGAATACTTTCAGCAGCTCCAGCTTGCCAAACTCTCCAGCACCAATTCCGGCCCCAGCGAATCCAACACCGGCGGGAATCGGAGTTGCTCATTGTGTCCTTCTAATGCAAGTTTGTTCGGTACCCAGAGATGAAAATTCAGCCCAGCTTGTCTTTCCAATGTCACTCCCAAGTACAAATGAAAAGTTTTTAAGTGCTTTGCAAACAATACGCAACAAAATGCAAATTCTTTCTTCGTGACGTAAGCTTCAATGAATGAATTGAACTGTCTTTAACTTTCCAGCACGCAGAAAGAAGTGATTGGCACTTATCACTCAACCAGAGCTCCAGGAGAACCAGGGGGCAGAGGTGAGTGCAGTAGCCATCACTAGGGAGAAGGTTCTGGGGAAACTGAAAGGCCTGAAGGTGGATAAGTCACCTGAACCGGATAGACCACACCCCAGTGTCCTAAAAGAGATAGCTGAGGAGATTGTACAGGCATTGGTGGTGATCTTTCAGGAATCACTGGAGGCAGGAAGGGTCCCTAATGTAACACCACTGTTTAAGAAGGGAGAGAGGCAGAAGACGGGAAATTATCGGCTGGTTTGCCTGGCTTCGGTCATTGGTAAGATTTTAGAGTCTGTTATTAAAGATGACATTGCGAAGTACTTGGAAGTGCATGGTAAAATAGGACTGAGTCAGCACGGCTTTGTCAAAGGGAGGTCATGTCTGACAAATCTGTTAGAGTTCTTTGAGGAGGTAACAAGGAAGTTAGATACCAGTGGACATGATTTATTTAGATTTCCAGAAGGCCTTTGACAAGGTGCCACATAGGAGACTGTTAAATAAGTTAAAAGCCCATGGTGTTGAGGGTAAGATCCTGGCATGAATAGAGGATTGGCTGACTGGCAGAAGGTAGAGAGAGGGGATAAAGGTTTTTTTTCAGGATGGCAGCAGGTGACTAGTGGTGTGCCTCAGGGGTCTGTGCTGGGACCACAACTTTTCACAACATACAATATACATTAATGATCTGGAAAAAGGTACTGAGGGCACTGTTGCTGGGTTTGCAGATGATACAAAGATATGCAGAGGGACAGGTAGTATTGAGGAAGCAGGGGCTGCAGAAGGACTTGGACAGGCTAGATTGGGCAAAGAAGTGGCAGATGAAATACAATGTGGAAAAGTGTGAGGTTATGAACTTTGGAAAGAGGAATTTAGGCATAGACTATTTTCTAAATGGGGAAATGCTTCGGAAATCAGAAGCACAAAGAGACTTGGGGAGTCCTTGTTCACGATTCTCTTAAGGTTTTTAAAAAAATATATTTTTATTAAAGTTTTTTAACACAATTTTTCTCCCTTACAAACAATAACCCCCCCCCCGTAACAAAAAAAACCCGAGAAATCGCGTAGAACAAGATATATACATGGCAAAATGATATATTTACACAGCTTTGCACACTGGCCCTCACCCGTACGTGCCAGTTTCCCCAACCCTTCATGTTATCTCTTGCTCATCCACCCTCCCAGGCAGTTCCCCCCTTTCCCCCCCCTCCCCCCCCCCCCCCCCCCAAGGACGTCCCCTCCACTCGCCCCCCCCCCCCCACCACCCCCAAGGTTGCTGCTGCTGCTGACCGACCTTCCTCTAACGCTCCGCGAGATAGTCTAGGAACGGTTGCCACCGCCTGTAGAACCCCTGCGCAGACCCTCTCAAGGCGAACTTAATCCTCTCCAACTTTATGAACCCAGCCATATCATTTATCCAGGCCTCCAGGCTGGGGGGGCTTCGCCTCTTTCCACATTAGCAAGATCCTTCGCCGGGCTACTAGGGACGCAAAGGCCAGAATGCCGGCCTCTTTCGCCTCCAGCACTCCCGGTTCGTCCACTACTCCAAATATTGCTAGCCCCCAGCTTGGCTTGACTCGGACTTTCACCACCTGAGATATTGCTCCCGCCACTCCTCTCCAGAACCCCTCCAGTGCCGGGCATGACCAAAACATATGGACATGGTTCGCCGGGCTCCCTGAGCACCTTCCACATCTGTCCTCTACCCCAAAGAACCTATTCAACCTCGCCCCCATCAAGTGCGCTTTGTGGACCACCTTAAATTTTATCAGGCTGAGCCTGGCACACGAGGAGGAGGAATTAACCCTACCTAGGGCATCAGCCCACAGACCTTCCTCGATCTCCTCCCCCAGCTTCTCCTCCCATTTACCCTTCAACTCTTCTACCAGCGCTTCCCCATCTTCTTTCAACTCCTGGTGTATTTCCGACACCTTGCCCTCCCCGACCCATACACCCGAGATCACCCTATCTTGAACTTCTTGTGCCGGGAGCAACGGAAATTCCCTCACCTGTCGCCTCACAAAAGCCCTCACCTGCATATATTTAAAGGCATTTCCCGGGGGTCACTTTGGCAAATCCGACCACAAGTCGGTATTCCTACTTCCGGCTTACAAACAGCAACTGAAGCGGGCAGAGCCAGTCAAGAAAACCGTGCAGTGCTGGTCCGTGGAATCTGAGGACATTCTCCGCAACGGCTTGGAGACTGTGGGCTGGTCCATATTCAAGGCCCTGGCAGCTAACCTGGACGAGTATGCAACCACCATCACAGACTTCAACAGCTAGTGCGTCGAGGACTGTGTACCAAAGATGTACCAAAGAAATACACAAGGTGTATTTCCCACACCTTGCCCTTCCCGACCCATACACCCGAGATCACCCTATCTTGAACTTCTTGTGCCGGGAGCAATGGGAATTCCCTCACCTGTTGCCTCACAAAAGCCCTCACCTGCATATATCTAAAGGCATTTCCCGGGGGTAACTCAAACTTCTCCTCCAGTGCCCCTAGGCTCGCAAACATCCCGTCGATGAACAGGTCCCCCATTCTTCCAATCCCCGCCCGATGCCAGCTCTGGAACCCCCCGTCCTTCTTCCCTGGGACAAACCGGTGGTTACCCCTGATCGGGGACCACACTGATGCTCCCATTGCACCCCGGTGCCGTCTCCACTGGCCCCACATCCTTAGCGTTGCCGCCACCACCGGGCTCGTGGTATACTTTGTCGGCGAGAGCGGCAGCGGTGCCGTCACCAACGCCCCCCGGCTCGTTCCTCCTGCCTACTCGCTTAAAAAAGGCCTTAGTGATCACGATGGGAAGGCACTGAAACACAAACAGAAACCTCGGAAGGACCACCATTTTGACCGAGTGCACTCTACCCGCCAGCGAAAGCGCTAACATGTCCCATCTTTTGAAATCCTCCTTCATTTGCTCCACCAACCTCGTCAGATTCAGTTTATGTAGGGTCCCCCAACTCCTGGCTACCTGGATCCCCAGATACCGAAAGCTCCCCTCCGCCCTCCTCAGCGGTAGGACCCCTATCCCACTTTCTTGGTCCCCTGCCTGTAATACAAAGAGCTCACTCTTCCCTACATTGAGCTTATAGCCCGAAAACTCCCCAAACTGCCTTAGAGTCTGCATGACCTTCATCATCCCCTCCATTGGATCCGCCACGTACAGCAACAGGTCATCCGCATATAGCGACACCCGATGCTCTTCTCCCACTCGGACCACCCCCCTCCATTTATTAGACTCCCTCAATGACATGGCCAATGGTTCGATCGCCAATGCGAACAGCAGGGGGGCCAGGGGGCACCCCTGCCTCGTCCCTCGGTACAGTCGAAAGTACTCCGACCTCCGCCGGTTCGTCACTACACTCACCATCGGGGCTCTGTAAAGGAACTTAACCCAATTGATAAACCCTACCCCGAACCCAAACCTACGCAGCACCTCCCAGAGGTACTCCCACTCTACTTGGTCAAAGGCCTTCTCCGTGTCCATAGCTGCCACTATCTCCGCCTCTCCCTCCTCCGATGGCATCATTATCACGTTTAAGAGCCGCCGCACATTGGTGTTTAGTTGCCTGCCCATTACAAATCCCGTCTGGTCCTCGTGGATTACCCCCGGGACACAGTCCTCGATCCTCGTGGCCAGCACTTTTGCCAGCAACTTTGCATCCACATTGAGGAGCGAGATCGGCCTGTACGATCCACATTGCAGTGGGCCCTTGTCCCGCTTTAGGATCAAAGAAATTGTCGCTTCCGACATTGCCGGGGGCAGGGTCCCCGCCTCTCTTGCCTCAATAAAGGTCCTCACCAGTAGCGGGGCCAACAGGTCTGCGTACTTCCTGCAGAACTCCACCGGGAATCCGTCCGGTCCCGGGGCCTTCCCCGCCTGCATGCTCCCCAAACCCTTGCTCAGCTCCTCCAAACCAATTGGTGCCCCCAAACCAGCCACCTCTTGCTCCTCCACCCTCGGGAATCACAGCTGATCTCGGAATCGTCTCATCCCCTCTTCCCCCGCTGGGGGGTGGGATCTGTACAGCTCTTCATAAAAGGCCTTGAATACCTCGTTTATTTTTGTCGCACTCCGAACCGTGGCTCCCCTTCCATCTTTGATTCCCCCTATTTCCCTCGCTGCCATATCTTACGGAGCTGGCGTGCCAGCATCCGACTAGCCTTTTCCCCATACTCGTAGGTTGCGCATTCCTCCACTGTGCCTCCGCCTTCCCTGTGGTCAACAGGTCAAACTCCGTCTGGAGCCGTCGTCTTTCCCCAAGTAATCTTTCCTCCGGGGCCTCTGCGTATCTCCTGTCCACTCTCAAAATCTCCCCCACTAACCTCTCCCTTTCCATACCCTCTGTCTTCTCCCTATGAGCCCTAATGGAAATTAGCTCTCCCCTGATCACCGCCTTCAACGCCTCCCATACCACCCCCACCCGCACCCCCCCGTTGTCGTTGGCCTCCAAGTACCTTTCGATACACCCCCTCACCTTCCCACACACCACCCCGTCCGCCAGCAGTCCCACATCCAGCCGCCACAACGGGCGTTGGTCCCTATCCTCTCCCAGCTCCAGTTCCACCCAGTGTGGGGCATGGTCCGAAACGGCTATGGCCGAATACTCCGTCCCCTCCACCCTCGGGATGAGCGCCCTACCCAGAACAAAGAAATCTATCCGGGAGTAGGCTTTATGTACATGGGAGAAGAAAGAAAATTCCCTGGCCTGCGGCCTTGCATCCCGCCATGGGTCCACTCCCCCCATCTGATCCATAAACCCCCTAAGTACCTTGGCCGCCGCCGGCCTCTTTCCAGTCCTTGATTTGGAGCGGTCCAGTGCTGGATCCAACACTGTATTGAAGTCCCCTCCCGTTATCAGGCCTCCTATCTCCAGGTCCGGAATGCGCCCCAACATGCGCTTCATGAATCCTGCATCATCCCAGTTCGGGGCGTATACGTTTACCAACACCACCCACGTCCCTTGCAGCCTACCGCTCACCATTACATATCGCCCTCCATTGTCCGCTACAATAGTCTTGGCCTCAAATGACACCCGCTTTCCCACCAATATTGCCACCACTCTATTCTTCGCGTCCAGTCCCGAGTGGAATACCTGTCCTACCCATCCCTTTCTTAGCCTGACCTGGTCCGCCACCTTCAGGTGAGTCTCTTGGAGCATGACCACGTCCGCCTTCAGTCCCTTTAAGTGCGCGAACACTCGAGCCTTCTTCACCGGCCCATTCAGGCCCCTCACATTCCACATTATCAGCCGGATTGGAGGGGCTCTCACCCCCCCACGCCCCGCCGACTAACCATCTCCTTTTCTGCGCCAGTCCCGTGTCCACGCCTCCCTCATCCTCCAGTCCCCCAGAGGGGGGGCCCCTGTCCCGACCACCTCTTCTGTGTCCCATTCCCTTTCGGCCAGTGCAGCAGCAACCCTTCCCCCCCCTCCCCTCCCCCCCGCAAGACCCATGTCTAGCTTTTTTGCTCCCCCCATGTCACTCCCGTAAGTCAGCTGACGCCTGCTGACCCCGGCTTCCCCCGCCGTACCATTGACCTCCCCGCAATCCATATGCATTCCTTCGTTCCCCTTCCCGCCTTTCCAAAGCCCGCTCCGCCCCCTCTGGCGCAGCTCCTGCCGTGGCCTTGTCTCTCCCCCAGCCCATGTAACATTTCCTGCGCGTGATTGACCCCCTATATACAACAACCATCACACATCAAACCCCAAAACATCCCCCCCACCCTCACAAACCCTCAGTTAGAGTCCAACATTTCGGCTTGTACAAAGGTCCACGCCTCTTCAGGCGTTTCGAAGTAATAGTGTTGGCCCTTGTATGTGACCCACAGTCGCGCTGGCTGCAGCATTCCGAATTTCACTTCTTTCCAGTACAACGCCGCTTTGGCCCGGTTGAAACCCGCTCTCCGCTTTGCAACCTCCGTGCTCCAGTCCGGGTATATTCGGATCTCTGCATTGTCCCACTTACTGCTCCGTTCCTTCTTGGCCCATCTCAGGACCCACTCTCTGTCCGTGAACCGGTGGAACCTCGCCACCATCGCCCTTGGCGGCTCATTTGCCTGGAGCTTCTTCGCCAGCACCCGATGTGCCCCGTCCAACTCCAGCGGCCTCGAAGGGGCCTTCGTGCCCATCATCGCCTCGAGCATCGTGCTCGCGTATGCCCCGGCATCAGCCCCCTCCACTCCCTCAGGGAGACACAGGATTCGCAGATTCTTTCTCCTCGACCTGTTCTCCAGGTCTTCGAGTCTTCCCGCCCACCTCTTGTGTAGCGCCTCGTTCTGCTCCACTCTCACCGCCAGGCCCACGAGCTCGTCCTCGTTCTGACTGACTCTTTTCTGTACCTCCTGGATCTTAGCTTTGTGGGCCTTCTGGGTGATCCCGAGTCCTTCAATTGCCGAAAGCATAGGCGCCAACATCTCCTTGCGCATCTCCTCGCGCTGCTCCTCGAAGCAGCGCTTGATGAACTCCTGCAGCTCCCCTTTGTCCCTGGCCGTCGCCATTTTGTTTTCTTCCCTCGCTTCTCCCGTTGCTCCAGTGCCGCTCCTTTGGCCGTTACACTTCTGGTCCGTTTCATAGAAGTTGGAGGGGGACCTCTCTCTTCCCTTCCCCACGGGCTGCGTCAAAAAAAAAAAAAAAAGTTCTGTTGGGGTTCCTCTAATGAGCCCAAAAGTCCGTGGTAGCGGGAGCTGCCGAATCGTGCCGCTTAGCTCCGCATAGCCGCAACCGGAAGTCGAGAGGGAATCCTTTTGGCAGTGTTCGCTTCACCAGTCTGCCCCAGAAAGTCTATGGAAACTCCTGAAAAAGGTCTGGGAGTCCGTTCCAGACGGGAGCTGCCGAATGCGCGACCTACTCCTCCATGGCCGCCACCGGAAGCCTCGTCCCTGCTTCTTTAATGGCCCTGGTAGATCCTTTCACAGTTGTTCCCTCTGCTGCTAGAATTCACCTTTGATAGAGTCAAGTCAGATTGCAGCTTTAAGCTTGCCCTTCCCCCGCCTGCATGCTGGAAGAGGCCTTTGTCTATTCCTGCAGCTCAAGCCAAATCTTTTACTGTTTCTGCCGGGTCTGGCAGCCAAAAGACACAACATTCCTGGGACACCGTCAGGGGAATGCTGCAGTCTTCTTCCCACACCGGGAAATGTCAAACAAATGCCGTGGGGGCCCTGTAAAAGAGCCCAAAATTCCGTTCCAAGTGTGAGCTACCGAATATGCGACCTAGCTCTGCATAGCCGCATCCGGAAGTCCGATTCTCTTAAGGTTAACGTGCAGGTTCAATTGGCAGTTAGGAAGGCAAATGCAGTGTTAGCATTCATGTCAAGAGGGTTAGAATACAAGACCAGGGATGTACTTCTGAGGTTGTCTAAGGCTCTGGTCAGGCCCCATTTGGAGTATTGTGAGCAGTTTTGGACCCCGTATCTAAGGAAGGACATGCTGGCCTTGGAAAGGGTCCAGAGGAGGTTCACAAGAATGATCCCTGGAATGAGGAGCTTGTCGTATGAGGAATAGTTGAAGATTCCGGGTCGGTACTCGTTGGAGTTTAGAAGGATAAGGGGGAATCTTATTGAAACTTATAGGATACTGCGAGGCCTGGATAGAGTGGACGTGGAGAGGATGTTTTCACTTGCAGGAAAAACTAGAACCAGAGGACATCATCTCAGACTAAAGGGACGATCCTTTAAAACAGAGATGAGGAGGAATTTCTTCCGCCAGAGGGTGGTGAATCTGTGGAACTCATTGCCGCAGAAGGCGGTGGAGGCCAAATCACTGAGTGTCTTTGAGACAGAGATAGATAGGTTCTTGATTAATCAGGGGTTATGGGGAGAAGGCAGGAGAATGGGGTGAGAAAATATCAGCCATGATTGAATGACGGAGCAGACTCGATGGGCCGAGTGGCCTAACGTCTTATGGTCTTATGGTTTTATGGAACCTACAGCAGGCTCTGAACACTGTGTGTTCGTAAATATAGTGACTTGTGTTCTGGCTCAACTTCATTCTCAGCATTTCAAAATGCCAAATAATAATCCCATGTCTCTTCCCGTCCAGACAGCCCAGCATTGTTCTTGTAAAATTATGCACTGGAAAACACGGAGCTGTGTTATCAGCTGCAAAATGAGTATTGTTTTGTTGAACACAGGAGTTATCAGGAAAATGTGAAAAACTTTTACTGGAAAGGTCAAAATTATTTGGATGGATCTTTTTCCTTTGTTCAATAACAATAAAAACTAATGCAGCACTGCCTCAATTTATTTAAGTCAGAACAATTGTCTCAGTGAAATAACTGCATATTGGGCTGAAGATTAATTATAACGGTAAGGCATATCTCACTTTCTGTGGCAGTGCATTTTCAGTTGCCGAATATCTGGCTACTTCATTGATGGGAATGTATTCAGTACGGTTAATTATACAAAAATGCTATATTTGTCATGGAATTGCAGAACTGTGCCAAAACAATTGCAGTCTATAAACATTGTAAAGCAGGAGTTACTAGCCTCAATTAGCTATTCCTACACTGACATGAATCAGACCATGTTTGGCTCATTTTTCAAGTTCTTACATTATACCCAAAGCAGTTGCATCAGGCTTGGAATACCTGTGCCCTGTGCTTTTGGCTGGGGGCGTGGGTGATACGAGCAGCCTGTGCCACGAGGTACATGTGTGTACTGCAAGTTTCTTTGTGCCAAAATAAATCTACCAGCTGCCATGCCAATTGATGGCTGCTGTCCATCGCGAGAGATGAGGGGCAAAAGTAGATTATTGTCAAATATTAATTTAAACTGACCCTCCATGAGGCCGCCAATGTCGTGTGCGGGTGGCAGGGTTCATTCTGTACGTGTTCAAATCATAGAATCCCTACTGTACAGAAGGAGGCCATTCGGCCCATCAAATCTGCACCGACCCTTTCAATGAGCATTCTACCCATGTCCACCCCGCCCTTACCCCATAACCTAACCTACATACTAAGGGGCAATGTAGCCTGACCAATCCACCAAGCCTGCACATCTTTGCACTGTGGGAGGAAACTGGTGCACCCGGAGGAAACCGGGGAGAGCGTGCAAACTCCACACAAACAGTGACCCGAGGCCTGAACGCTGTGAGGTAGCAGTGCTAACCACTGTGTCACCATGCCACCCAAATCTGTGTGTTCACAAATTTGAATGCCCTTTCACTAAATAACATTTTACTGTATAGAGCAAATTTGGGAGAAAATGTCCACTGAGCTGAGCTAATAAAATTGGAAGGAACGCATTTACGATGAGGCACAGTGCAATGCTGGAGCCTATTATTACACTTGAGCACTTCCAACAAGCAGCATATGAAACAAGTTTTAAAAATGGGACAAAATTCATGCTTGTTGTTCAAAATGCATCTTTAAAATCAAGAATTCAATGAAGGGGAAATCCCTGCCATGGAGGAGAGGCGGGGCACCTTGTTCCCTGGGTAGGAAGGACGCCCACAGGCGTCTACCAGGACTGGCTGCAGGTGGTAGAAGCCGTGCGTGCTGTGGGCCACACAACCAGGACCGATTAGCAGAATCGCAAGAAGTTGCATGGCCTCCTCAGCGCGGCCAGAGTAAGTAACCAGCCCCTCGCCCCTTGCACCACCCAAGTCCAACACCCCCAATACCCATAGCACTCCCCCCCCTTCCACACGGCCTCCACCAAGCGGACCAGTAGGCAGTGCTGGGTGTGGGTGGGCAACCCCCCAGCCCCCCCCCCCCCCCCCACCCCGAGGGTGTTCGAACCCCAACCTGCCTATAATCTAATCATGCGTCTTGCAGGATCACTTGGCGATGAGGCGGGCCCATCCGACGTCACCAGCCCCCGGCTCCAATCCCAAGAACAGGGTGACATCATGCCACCTGGGATGTTCAAATGATTGATGGGCCCGTCCATGCCCAGTCGCTCCAGAGGACAGCCACCAAAGGGGACGCAGGTCACAGCCCGGGATTCGCAGCAGGCTGCCTCCATTCCTGATGTACCGCCTGGGGACCCACCGAGATATAGTGCTCGGGCTCATAAGGGCAGAAAGCTGTGCACATTTTAGGTTGGCACGTGTGCAGCAGATAGGATCGTGTTTTGGGCTGGGGTACATTTTATATCACAATAAACACCTTGGCACACTGACGTTCCGACCAGCCTCGGTGCTCTCTCTGCAGGATGTGAGGGATGGGCTGGCCTGGAAGCAGAGGGTGTGCAGGGTGGAGGGGTGGGAGGGCGCTGGTGGGAGCGAGGGCGTCGGAGGTGGGCATGGGTCAGGGCCCCAAGTTAGCCGCCGGACACTGCCCCGATCCCCAGCCCTGCCCACCCCCATCACACCCCGGAGCCCGTCCCCACCTCGGCTACCCCAAGGGTTTGATGGGACCGTGCAGTGGAATGTCCAGCTGGCATGCAGGGATCACCCGGGTGGATGGTGGAATGTGCTACCGAGGGCAAGCATCAGATTCCGATCAATGATGCAGAGCACCAGAGCTCATCGTGGAGCAGGTCATCATTATCGTCCATCCCATGGACCAGAGAACATGATATTGCCAACTGAGGACCCGCACCATGTAGTGAGGCACCGATGGAACACGGAGAATGAAAGAATTCCTACTGTGTGGAAGGAGGCCATTGGGCCCATCGAGCCTGCACCGACCATAGTGACCCTATCCAGGCACACTCCCCCGCCCCATCCCCGTAACCCCACCAAACCTGCACATCTTTGGACTGTGGGAGGAAACCGAAGCACGTGGAGGAAACCCACGCAGACATGGGGAGAACGTGCAAACTCCACACAGATGGTCACCCAAAGTCGTAATTGAACCCGGGTCCCTGGCGCCGTGCGGCAGCAGTGCTAACCACTGTGCCACCATGCTGCCTTTATACTCCGTTTTCCAGATCTTAGCCCATTCACCTAACCTATCTATATTATTTTATAGTTTTCCCATGTCCTCGTCACAACTTTGTTAATGGTGTCAATGCAATTCAGGATGCAAAGCCCATGTGTGTTACATGCAGCCAAGTACTGGCAGAGAGAGTTTAAAACCCTCAAAACTTCAACGGCATTTGACGACTAAGCATGGCAAACTTGTGGATAAACTTCTTGATTTTTTCAAACGATGCAGCGAGAACTTAAATCATCAGCTGAAGTCTTTGAGCAGAAATGTAACATTGAATGACAAAGCAAGTGAGATTATGAGAATAATAATAATAATCTTTATTGCCACAAGTAGGCTTACATTAACACTGCACTGAAGTTACTGTGAAAAGCCCCTAGTCGCCACACTCTGGCGCCAGTTCGGGTACACGGAGAGAGAATTCAGGATGTCCAAATTACCTAACAAGCACAACTTTCGGGACTTGTGGGAGGAAACCGGAGCACCCGGAGGAAACCCACGCAGACACGGGGAGAACATGCAGACTCCACAAAGACAGTTACCCATGCCGGGAATCGAACCTGGGACCCTGGAATCCCAAGAGGAATCATGAGTTTTGTTCTATAGCCATGTTGTACTCCGTATTGTGAGCACTAGGAAACATGAGTTGTGTTCCATAGCCATGCGTTACTCAGCATTGTGAGCACTAGGAAACATGAGTTGTGTTCTATAGCCATGTGTTACTCAGCGTTGTGAGCAATAGGAAACAAGAGTTATGTTCTATAGCCATGTGTTTCTCAGCATTGTGAGCACTTGAAAACATGAGTTGTGTTCTATTGCCATGTGTAACTCAGCGTTATGAGCACGAGGAAACATGAATTGTGTTCTATAGCCATGTGTTACTCCGTGTTGTGAGTACTAGGAATCATGAGTTGTGTTCTATAGCCCTGTATTACTCAGCATTTTGAGCACGAGGAAACATGAGTTATGTTCTATAGCCATGTGTTACTCAGCGTTGTGAGCACGAGGAAACATGAGTTGTGTTCTGTAGCCATGTGTTACTGAGCGTTGTGAGCACGAGGAAACATGAGTTGTGTTCTATAGCCATGTGTTACTCAGCGTTGTGAGCACGAGGAAACATGAGTTGTGTTCTGTAGCCATGTGTTACTGAGCGTTGTGAGCACGAGGAAACATGAGTTGTGTTCTATAGCCATGTGTTACTCAGCGTTGTGAGCACTAGGAAACATGAGTTGTGTTCTATCGCCATGTGTTACTCAGCGTTATGAGCACGAGGAAACATGAGTTGTGTTCTATAGCCATGTGTTACTCAGCGTTGTGAGCACGAGGAAACATGAGTGTGACACAAAACGTGATGTCCCGGATCGTGTTTTCCGGGTCCTTAAGGGGGAGGGGGAGCAGCCCCAAGTCGTGGTCCACATTGGCACTAACGACATAGGTAGGAAAGGGGATAAGGATGTCAGGCAGGCTTTCAGGGAGCTAGGATGGAAGCTCAGAACTAGAACAAACAGAGTTGTTATCTCTGGGTTGTTGCCCGTGCCACGTGATAGTGAGATGAGGAATAGGGAGAGAGAGCAATTAAACACGTGGCTACAGGGATGGTGCAGGCGGGAGGGATTCAGATTTCTGGATAACTGGGGCTCTTTCTGGGGAAGGTGGGGCCTCTACAGACAGGATGGTCTACATCTGAACCTGCGGGGCACAAATATCCTGGGGGGGAGATTTGTTAGTGCTCTTTGGGGGGGTTTAAACTCATGCAGCAGGGGCATGGGAACCTGGATTGTAGTTTTAGGGTAAGGGAGAATGAGAGTATAGAGGTCAGGAGCTCAGATTTGACGTCGCAGGAGGGGGCCAGTGTTCTGGTAGGTGGTTTGAAGTGTGTCTACTTCAATGCCAGGAGTATACGAAATAAGGTAGGGGAACTGGCAGCATGGGTTGGTACCTGGGGCTTCGATGTTGTGGCCATTTCGGAGACATGGATAGAGCAGGGACAGGAATGGATGTTGCAGGTTCCGGGGTTTAGGTGTTTTAGTAAGCTCAGAGAAGGAGGCAAAAGAGGGGGAGGTGTGGCGCTGCTAGTCAAGAGCAGTATTACGGTGGCGGAGAGGATGCTAGATGGGGACTCATCTTCCGAGGTAGCATGGGCTGAGGTTAGAAACATGAAAGGAGAGGTCACACTGTTGGGAGTCTTCTATAGGCCTCCAATTAGTTCTAGGGATGTAGAGGAAAGGATGGCGAGGATGATCCAGGATAAGAGCGAAAGTAACAGGGTAGTTATTATGGGAGACTTTAACTTTCCAAATATTGACTGGAAAAGATATAGTTCGAGTACATTAGATGGGTCGTTTTTTGTACAGTGTGTGCAGGAGGGTTTCCTGACACAATATGTTGACAGGCCAACAAGAGGCGAGGCCATATTGGATTTGGTTTTGGGTAATGAACCAGGCCAGGTGTTGGATTTGGAGGTAGGTGGGCACTTTGGGGACAGTGACCACAATTCGGTGACGTTTACGTTAAGGATGGAAAGGGATAAGTATACACCGCAGGGCAAGAGTTATAGCTGGGGGAAGCGAAATTATGATGCCATTAGACGTGACTTGGGGAGGATAAGGTGGAGAAGTAGGCTGCAAGTGTTGGACATACTGGATAAATGGAGCTTGTTCAAGGATCAGCTACTGCGAGTTCTTGATAAGTATGTACCGGTCAGGCAGGGAGGAAGGTGCCGAGCGAGGGAACCGTGGTTTACCAAAGAAGTGGAATCTCTTGTTAAGAGGAAGAAGGAGGCCTATGTGAAGATGAGGTGTGAAGTTTCAGTTGGGGCGATGGATAGTTACAAGGTAGCGAGGAAGGATCTAAAGAGAGAGCTAAGATGAGCAAGGAGGGGACATGAGAAGTATTTGGCAGGAAGGATCAAGGAAAACTCAAAAGCTTTCTATAGGTATGTCAGGAATAAGCGAATGACGAGGGAAAGAGTAGGACCAGTCAAGCACAGGGATGGGAAGTTGTGTGTAGAGTCTGAAGAGATAGGCGAGATACTAAATGAATATTTTTCGTCAGTATTCACTCAGGAAAAAGATAATGTTGTGGAGGAGAATGCTGAGCTCCAGGTAAATAGATTAGATGGCATTGAGGTACGTAGGGAAGAGGTGTTGGCTATTCTGGACAGGCTGAAAATAGATAAGTCCCCGGGACCTGATGGGATTTATCCTAGGATTCTCTGGGAGGCCAGGGAAGAGATTGCTGGACCTTTGGCTTTGATTTTTATGTCATCATTGGCTACAGGAATAGTGCCAGAGGACTGGAGGATAGCAAATGTGGTCCCTTTGTTCAAAAAGGGGAGCAAAGACAACCCCAGCAACTATGACCGGTGAGCCTCACGTCTGTAGTGGGTAAAGTCTTGGAGGGGATTATAAGAGACAAGATTTATAATCATCTAGATAGGAATAATATGATCAGGGATAGTCAGCATGGCTTTGTGAAGGGTAGGTCATGCCTCACAAACCTTATCGAGTTCTTTGAGAAGGTGACTGAACAGGTAGACGAGGGTAGAGCAGTTGATGTGGTGTATATGGATTTCAGCAAAGCGTTTGATAAGGTTCCCCACGGTAGGCTATTGCAGAAAATACGGAGGCTGGGGATTGAGGGTGATTTAGAGATGTGGATCAGAAATTGGCTAGCTGAAAGAAGACAGAGGGTGGTGGTTGATGGGAAATGTTCAGAATGGAGTTCTGTCACAAGTGGAGTACCACAAGGATCCGTTCTGGGGCCGTTGCTGTTTGTCATTTTTATCAATGACCTAGAGGAAGGCGCAGAAGGGTGGGTGAGTAAATTTGCAGACGATACTAAAGTCGGTGGTGTTGTCGATAGTGTGGAAGGAAGTAGCAGGTTACAGAGGGATATAGATAAGCTGCAGTGCTGGGCTGAGAGGTGGCAAATGGAGTTTAATGTAGAGAAGTGTGAGGTGATTCACTTTGGAAGGAATAACAGGAATGTGGAATATTTGGCTAATGGAAAAGTTCTTGAAAGTGTGGATGAGCAGAGGGATCTAGGTGTCCATGTACATAGATCCCTGAAAGTTGCCACCCAGGTTGATAGGGTGGTGAAGAAGGCCTATGGAGTGTTGGCCTTTATTGGTAGAGGGATTGAGTTCCGGAGTCAGGAGGTCATGTTGCAGCTGTACAGAACTCTGGTACGGCCGCATTTGGAGTATTGCGTACAGTTCTGGTCACCGCATTATAGGAAGGACGTGGAGGCTTTGGAGCGGGTGCAGAGGAGATTTACCAGGATGTTGCCTGGTATGGAGGGAAAATCTTATGAGGAAAGGCTGATGGACTTGAGGTTGTTTTCGTTGGAGAGAAGAAGGTTAAGAGGAGACTTAATAGAGGCATACAAAATACAAATGTACTGCGCTGTATTGTTCTATGTTCTATGAGTTGTGTTCTATAGCCATGTGTTGGTGTTGTGAGCATGAGGAAACATGAGTTGTGTTCTATAGCCATGTGTTACTCAGTGTTATGAACACTAGGAAACATCAGTTGTGTTCGATAGCCATGTGTTACTCAGCGTTGTGAGCACGAGCAAACATGAGTTGTGTTCTATAGCCATGTGTTACTGAGCGTTGTGAGCACTAGGAAACATGAGTTGTGTTCTTTAGCCATGTGTTACTCAGTGTTGTGAGCACGAGGAAACATGTGTTGTGTTCTATAGCCATGTGTTACTCAGCGTTGTGAGCATGAGGAAACATGAGTTGTGTTCTATAGCCATGTGTTACTCAGCGTTGTGAGCACTAGGAAACAAGAGTTGTGTTCTAAAGCCATGTGTTTCTCAGCATTGTGAGCACGAGGAAACATGAGTTGTGTTCTATAGCCCTGTGTTAGTCAGCATTTTGAGCACGAGGAAACATGAGTTATGTTCTCTCGCCATGTGTTACTCAGCGTTGTGAGAACTTGAAGACATGAGTCGTGTTCTATTGCCATGTATAACTCAGCGATTTGAGCACGAGGAAACATGAGTTGTGTTCTATAGCCATGTGTTACTCAGTGTTGTGAGTATTAGGAATCACGAGTTGTATTCTACAGCCATGTGTTGCTCTGCGTTGTGAGCACAAGGAAACATGATTTGTGTTCTATCGCCATGTGTTACTCAGCGTTATGAGCACGAGGAAACATGAGTTGTGTTCTCTCGCCATGTTGTACTCCGTGTTGTGAGCACGAGGAAACATGAGTTGTGTTCTATAGCCCTGTGTTACTCAGCATTTTGAGCACGAGGAAACATGAGTTATATTCTATAGCCATGTGTTACTCAGCGTTGTGCGCACTAGGAAACATGAGTTATGTTCTATAGCCATGTGTTACTCAGCGTTGTGAGCACTTGCAGACATGAGTCGTGTTCTATTGCCATGTGTAACTCAGCGTTATGAGCACGAGGAAACATGAGTTGTGTTCTATAGCCATGTGTTACTCAGTGTTGTGAGTATTAGGAATCATGAGTTGTATTCTACAGCCATGTGTTGCTCTGCGTTGTGAGCACTAGGAAACATGATTTGTGTTCTATAGCCATGTGTTACTCAGCGTTATGAGCACGAGGAAACATGAATTGTGTTCTATAGCCATGTGTTACTCAGCGTTGTGGTCACTAGGAAACATGTGTTGTGTTCTCTCGCCATGTTGTACTCCCTGTTGTGAGCACGAGGAAACATGAGTTGTGTTCTAAAGCCATGTGTTACTCAGCATTGTGAGCACTAGGAAACATGAGTTTTGTTCTATAGCCATGTGTTACTCAGTGTTGTGAGCACGAGGAAACATGAGTTGTGTTCTCTCGCCCTGTGTTACTCAGCATTTTGAGCACGAGGAAACATGAGTTATGTTCTATAGCCATGTGTTACTCAGCGTTGTGAGCACTAGGAAACATGGGTTGTGTTCTATCGCCATGTGTTACTCAGCGTTATGAGCACGAGGACACATGAGTTGTGTTCTATAGCCATGTGTTACTCAGCGTTGTGAGCACTAGGAAACATGAGTTGTGTTCTATAGCCATGTGTTACTCAGTGTTGTGAGCACGAGGAAACATGAGTTGTGTTCTCTCGCCATGTTTTACTCCGTGTTATGAGCACGAGGAAACATGAGTTGTGTTCTAAAGCCATGTGTTACTCAGCATTGTGAGCACTAGGAAACATGAGTTGTGTTCTATTGCCATGTGTTACTCAGCATTGTGAGCACTAGGAAACATGAGTTGTGTTCTATAGCCATGTGTTACTCAGCATTGTGAGCACTAGGAAACATGAGTTTTGTTCTATAGCCATGCGTTACTCAGTGTTGTGAGCACGAGGAAACATGAGTTGTGTTCTAAAGCCATGTGTTACTCAGCATTGTGAGCACTAGGAATCCTGGGCGAAATTCTCCGTTATCGGCGGAAAGTCCGTCGATTAGCGCAAAAAATGGCGCAAATCCCACTTGCGTCACGTCATAAAAATGGGACGATAGTCTCTGGCCCGAAATGGGCTAGCAGCGACGTAATGGGATCCGCGCCTGCGCAGTGGTTCATGCCGTGCAGCGTCATACGCGCTGCACGGCGTGACGGCTCATAAGGCCGCGCTGCTCCCCCCAACCGACCGGAACACCCGACCGCAGCACCCGACTGGATGGCTGGCCGTCGCTCAGCCCCGAGGTTCGAGTCACGCGATGTGGAGGGGCTCCTGGACGCGGTGGAGCAGAGGAGGGACGCCCTGTATCCCGGGCACGGCCGCAGAGTTGCCCCACGCCACAGCCGGCGTCTGTGGAGGGAAGTGGCAGAGGCCGTCACCGCTGTGGCCCTGACACCACGGACAGGCACCCAGTGCCACAAGAAGGTGAACGACCTCGTCAGAGCAGGCAGGGTGAGCCTCCCCATATCCCCCCCTCCCCATATCCCCCCTCCCCCAAATCCCCCATATCCCCCCCTCCCCCATATCCCCCCTCCCCCATATCCCCCATATCCCCCCTCCCCCATATCCCCCTCCCCCATATCCCCCATATCCCCCCCTCCCCCATATCCCTCCTCCCCCATATCCCCCCTCCCCCATATCCCACTTATCCCCCCCCTCCCCCATTTCCCCCCTCCCCCATATCCCCCCTCCCCCATATCCCCCCCTCCCCATATCCCCCTCCCCCATATCCCCCCTCCCCCATATCCACCCGCGTCCAGGAGCTGGGAGTGGTCCCGGTCATGCGTGCCACCCAGGCTGACACCGCACGGGTGGCGTCCGCGGTGGAGGCAATGGGTGCGACGGTGTCAGACATGGGGAACGGTTTGCGTGGCCTGGGGCCTTCCGTGCAGGCGGCGTCTGTCGCCCAGGAAATGGCTGCCCTCTCACAGGAGGCCATGAGCCAGTGCCAGCGCCAGATGGCAGAGGCGCTCAACGCCATAGCCCAGTCTCAGCAGGCCATGGCCCAGTCTCAGCAGGCCAAAGCCCTGTCTCTGCAGGCCATGGCCCAGTCTCTGCAGGCCATGGCCCAGTCTCAGCAGGCAATGGCCCAGTCTCAGCAGGCCATCGCTGAGGGCATCGGCGCCAGTGGCCATGTGCGAGCCGGCGTCGCACTGTCACAGACAGGGTTTGACAACACCCTGGGCTCCATGGCTGCAAACCTGCAGACCCCTGTCGATACCAGCACGGGCCTCCAGGACTGGCAGCGCCAGATGTCGGGGGGGCGTCGGATGGCTAGTCCGTTCGCATTCCCCACCCATGTAGAGGCCTGGGGGCCATCGGGCACCCCGAGGGAGGAGGAGGTGATGTGGTCCGTCCCGGGTCCCTCTGTAGGGGAGGTCCCGGTACACCGCGACACCTCGGACTCCCCCCCTTCCGTCCCAGGTGCATCGGGTGGGCAACGGGCAGGACAGGCTGGCAGCTCGCCATCCCAGTCGCCCGGGCCGCAGCCTGGCCCATCTAGGCCAGGACGCCCCAGGAAACGGCCGCCAAAGGGATCCAGTGTCAGAGGGCAGGAATCACAGGAGTCCACCTCCAGTTCTGCTGTACCGTCTGGGGACCACGTAGACGTAGTCAAAGGGCCCGTAAGGCCAAACAATTAGACACTGAGTAAGTTGGCACGGGTGCAGGGCACAGATGAGTTTTAGGGGCTAGGGCACGTGCATGAACTCCTTTGGTTATTAAAGTCAATGTTACACCTACCGAAGCTGCCTTTGTGCTCTGTCCAAAGTGTGCGGGCGTGTCATGTACGTTGAGCGCAAGTGTGTGTGTGAGGGGTGGTCTTACCTCAGCCCCAGGTGAGTCTGCCCCCTTCCCCCTGGGCCACCATCAACATCCCCCGGGCAGAGGACGGGACCGTGCGCTGCAGTGTCACAGCCGCATGCAGGGATGGTCCGGGTGGATGGTGGTACTGTGGCCATGGGTCAGACATAGTCCAACGATGTAGAGCCAGGAGCTCATCGCAGGGCGGGTTGTCATCATCCTCCATGGCCTGCGATAGACACGCGTCCACCCGCAACTGGGTGAGCCCGGCCCGTTGTGCCGCAGGTGGATCGGCAATGGGGGGGGGGTGGTGTGCATGCGGGTGGGGTGTGTGGGATTGGGGAGGGGGGTGAGGGTGCTGGGTGGGTGGATGGGTGGGGGGTGTGGGTGGTCGGCTGTTTCCATGGTGTGCGGTCTGTGGCCATACTACCCGATTCCCACGCCCATCTAGTCAGTGAAGCGGGCGGCTATCAGTCTGTCCCGTGCCCGCTGGGCCAGCCGGTAACGGTGGACAGCCACCCGCCTGTGTCTACCCCGTCTGCCCTGACCATTGCCCCCATCCCTCTCATCTGGGGAGGACTGTGCCTCTTCCTGCTGCTCCTCCACTCCGCCCTCCTCTGCCTGCGGCACATCGCCCCTCTGCTGGGCTATGTTGTGCAGGACGCAGCACACCACAATGATGCGGCCGACCCTATCTGACCGATACTGGAGGGCGCCCCCAGAGAGGTCCAGGCACCTGAAACGCATCTTCAGCACGCCAAAGCACCTCTCGATCACTCCCCTTGTCGCTACATGGGCATCATTGTAGCGGTTCTCCGCCTCATTGCGTGGCCTCCGTATAGGCGTCATCAGCCACGATCGCAATGGGTAGCCCCTGTCGCCCAGCAACCAGCCCCTCAGCCGGGGATGGCGTCCCTCGTACATGCCGGTGATGGATGACCGCGACAACACGAATGAGTCGTGTACACTGCCTGGGTGACAGGCGCAGACGTGCAGGATCATCATGCGGTGGTCGCAGACCACCTGTACGTTCATCGAATAGGTCCCCTTCCTATTAGTGAACACGGCCCTGTTATCTGCAGGTGGCCGCACGGCGACGTGCATCCCATCGATCGCGCCCTGGACCATGGGGAACCCGGCCACGGCAGAGAAGCCCACGGCCCGGGCATCTTGGGTGGCCCAGTCCACGGGGAAGCGGATGTAGCGGTGCGCCATGGCATAAAGGGCATCTGTCACTGCCCGGATGCACCGGTGCACCGATGTCTGCGATATGCCGGACAGGTCCCCACTCGGTGCCTGGAATGACCCCGTTGCATAAAAGCTCAGGGCCACCGTAACCTTGACAGACACGGGGAGAGGGTGTCCCCCGCCAGTGCCACGCGGTGACAGGTGTGCCAGCAGGTGGCAGATGTGTGCCACGGTTTCCCGGCTCATCCGGAGTCTCCTCCTGCATTCCGGGTCCGTAAGGTCCTGGTATGACTGGCGGGGCCGGTACACACGGGGCGCCCTCGGGTGCCTCCGTTGCCGTGAGGCCGCGACGTCCTCCTCCACCTCCTCGTCCTGTCAGTCAGGTGTCCCTCCAGCCTGGGCGGCTGCCACCTGCCCCTCTGCGGCAGCCTGCGCCGCCTCTCTGGCACGCTCCTCCTCCTCCTCCTCCTCCTCATCCAGGGCAACATAGACATGAGCGGCTGCCACCACGGCGGCGAACATCGCTGGATGATCTGAAAACATGACGGCCTGGTGGGGGGGAGGGCAACGACGACATGTCATCATTGCCCATATCCCCTCCTCCCCCCAGCCAGGTGGCATGGACCGCATGGGTCCAACTGTTGGAGGCTGGCACCTGGCCAGGTGGACCAACTCATTTGCCCTCCCATCACCCTCCTCGGCACGGACCCCCTCCCCAACCTCCACCCCAGCACTGACCACCCCCCCAACCTCCACCCCGGCACGGACCCCCTCCAACCCCCAACCTCCACCCCAGCACGGACCCCCTCCAACCCCCAACCTCCACCCCGGCACGGACCCCCTCCAACCCCCAACCTCCACCCCAGCACGGACCCCCTCCAACCCCCAACCTCCACCCCAGCACGGACCCCCTCACCAACCTCCAGCCCAGCACGGACCCCCCCCAACCTCCACCCCGGCACGGACCCCCTCCACAAACTCCACCCCGGCACGGACCCCCTCCATAACCTCCACCCCAGCACGGACCCCCCCCCCCCAACCTCCACCCCGGCACGGACCCCCTCCAACCCCCAACCTCCACCCCAGCACGGACCCCCCCCCAACCTCCACCCCGGCACGGACCCCCTCCAACCCCCAACCTCCACCCCAGCACGGACCCCCCCCCCCAACCTCCACCCCGGCACGGACCCCCTCCAACCTCCACCCCAGCACGGACCCCCCCCCCCCAAACCTCCACCCCGGCACGGACCCCCTCCAACCCCCAACCTCCACCCCGGCACGGACCCCCTCCAACCCCCAACCTCCACACCAGCACGGACCCCCTCCAACCCCCAACATCCACCCCAGCACGGACACCCTCCAACCCACAACCTCCACCCCAGCACGGACCCCCTCCCCATCCTCCACCCCAGCACGGACACCCCCCCCCCAACCTCCACCCCGGCACGGACCACCTCCACAAACTTCACCCCGGCACGGACCCCCTCCACAACCTCCACCCCAGCACGGACCCCCCCCCCCCCCCTAACCTCCACCCCGGCATGGACCCCCTCCAACCCCCAACCTCCACCCCAGCACGGACCCCCTCCCGGCACTCCCCCGGAGCCCAGCCTACTCTAACCACCCCCCCCCCCCCCCCCCCCGCCGCACACACACACACACAAGCCGAGACACGCCTCTCCTCACGCAATCAGTCTGCGGCCACGCCATTTCCTGCCCAGAGCCAACCCCCCAGGCCGTCACTCACCTCCTCGCTGGTCGGCGTGAGCCTGGAGCACCGGGTCACGCCGATGAAAAGGAGGTTTGATTCACGTCGACGTGAACGGCCATCACGTCGACGGGACTTCGGCCCATCCGGAAGGGAGAATATCAGCAGGCCGAAAATCGGCTGCTTTGTGCTGACCCGTGACATTCTCCGCGGCAGCGGCGCCATTAACGCCCCGCCGACTTTTCTCCCTTCGGAGACTTCGGCGGGGGCGGGGGCGGGATTCACGGCGTCCAACGGCCATTCTCCGACCCGGCGGGGGGTCGGAGAATGACGGCCCATGAGTTTTGATCTATAGCCATGTGTTACTCAGTGTTGTGAGCACGAGGAAACATGAGTTGTGTTCTATAGCCCTGTGTTACTCAGCATTTTGAGCACGAGGAAACATGAGTTATGTTCTATAGCCATGTGTTACTCAGCGTTGTGAGCACTAGGAAACATGAGTTGTGTTCTATCGCCATGTGTTACTCAGCGTTATGAGCAGGAGGAAACATGAGTTGTGTTCTATAGCCATGTGTTAGTGTTGTGAGCACGAGGAAACATGAGTTGTGTTCTATAGCCATGTGTTACTCAGTGTTATGAACACTAGGACACATCAGTTGTGTTCGATAGCAATGTGTTACTCAGCGTTGTGAGCACGAGCAAACATGAGTTGTGTTCTATAGCCATGTGTTACTCAGCATTATGAGCAGGAGGAAACATGAGTTGTGTTCTATAGCCATGTGTTACTCAGTGTTGTGAGCACTAGGAAACATGAGTTGTGTACTATAGCCATGTGTTACTCAGCGTTGTGAGCACGAGGAAACATGAGTTGTGTTCTATAGCCATGTGTTAGTGTTGTGAGCACGAGGAAACATGAGTTGTGTTCTATAGCCATGTGTTACTCAGTGTTATGAATACTAGGAAACATCAGTTGTGTTCGATAGCAATGTGTTACTCAGCGTTGTGAGCACGAGCAAACATGAGTTGTGTTCTATAGCCATGTGTTACTGAGCGTTGTGAGCACTAGGAAACATGAGTTGTGTTCTATAGCCATGATTTACTCAGCGTTTTGAGCAGTAGGAAACATGAGTTGTGTTCTATCGCCATGTGTTACTCAGCGTTATGAGCACGAGGAAACATGAGTTGTGTTCTATAGCCATGTGTTACTCAGTGTTGTGAGCACGAGGAAACATGAGTTGTGTTCTATTGCCATGTGTAACTCAGTGTTGTGAGTACTAGGAATCATGAGTTGTATTCTACAGCCATGTGTTACTCAGTGTTGTGAGCATGAGGAAACATGAGTTGTGTTCTATAGCCCTGTGTTACTCAGCATTTTGAGCACGAGGAAACATGATTTATGTTCTATAGCCATTTGTTACTCAGCGTTGTGAGCACTAGGAAACATTAGTTGTGTTCTATCGCCATGTGTTACTCAGCGTTATGAGCACGAGGAAACATGAGTTGTGTTCTATAGCCATGTGTTACTCAGTGTTGTGAGCACTAGGAAACATGATTTGTGTTCTATAGCCATGTGTTACTCAGCGTTGTGAGCACGAGGAAACATGAGATGTGTTCTATAGCCATGTGTTAGTGTTGTGAGCACGAGGACACATGAGTTGTGTTCTATAGCTATGTGTTACTCAGTGTTATGAACACTAGGAAACATCAGTTGTGTTCTATAGCCATGTGTTACTCAGTGTTGTGAGCACTAGGAAACATGATTTGTGTTCTATAGCCATGATTTACTCAGCGTTTTGAGCAGTAGGAAACATGGGTTTTGTTCATTAGCCATGTGTTACTCAGTGTTGTGAGCATGAGGAAACATGAGTTGTGTTCTATAGCCATGTGTTACTCAGCGTTGTGAGTACAAGGAAACATGAGATGTGTACTATAGCCATGTGTTACTCAGCGTTGTGAGCACTAGGAAACAAGAGTTGTGTTCTAAAGCCATGTGTTTCTCAGCATTGAGAGCACGAGGAATCATGAGTTTTGTTCTATAGCCATGTGTTACTCAGTGCTGTGAGCACGAGGAAACATGAGTTGTGTTCTATAGCCCTGTGTTACTCAGCATTTTGAGCACGAGGAAAAATGAGTTATGTTCTATAGCCATGTGTTACTCAGCGTTGTGAGCACGAGCAAACATGAGTTGTGTTCTATAGCCATGTGTTACTGAGCGTTGTGAGCACTAGGAAACATGAGTTGTGTTCTATAGCCATGATTTACTCAGCGTTTTCAGCAGTAGGAAACATGAGTTGTGTTCTATCGCCATGTGTTACTCAGCGTTATGAGCACGAGGAAACATGAGTTGTGTTCTAAAGCCATGTGTTACTCAGCATTGTGAGCACTAGGAAACATGAGTTTTGTTCTATAGCCATGTGTTACTCAGTGTTCTGAGCACGAGGAAACATGAGTTGTGTTCTATTGCCATGTGTAACTCAGCGTTATGAGCACGAGAAAACATGAATTGTGTTCTATACCCATGTGTTACTCAGTGTTGTGAGTACTAGGAATCATGAGTTGTATTCTACAGCCATGTGTTACTCAGTGTTGTGAGCATGAGGAAACATGAATTGTGTTCTATAGCCTTGTGTTACTCAGCATTTTGAGCACGAGGAAACATGAGTTATGTTCTATAGCCATTTGTTATTCAGCGTTGTGAGCACTAGGAAACATTAGTTGTGTTCTATCGCCATGTGTTACTCAGCGTTATGAGCACGAGGAAACATGAGTTGTGTTCTATAGCCATGTGTCACTCAGTGTTGTGAGCACTAGGAAACATGATTTGTGTTCTATAGCCATGTGTTACTCAGCGTTGTGAGCACGAGGAAACATGAGTTGTGTTCTATAGCCATGTGTTACTCAGTGTTGTGAGCACTAGGAAACATGATTTGTGTTCTATAGCCATGATTTACTCAGCGTTTTGAGCAGTAGGAAACATGGGTTTTGTTCATTAGCCATGTGTTACTCAGTGTTGTGAGCATGAGGAAACATGAGTTGTGTTCTATAGCCATGTGTTACTCAGTGCTGTGAGCACGAGGAAACATGAGGTGTGTTCTATAGCCCTGTGTTACTCAGCATTTTGAGCACGAGGAAAAATTAGTTATGTTCTATAGCCGTGTGTTACTCAGCGTTGTGAGCACGAGAAAACATGAGTTATGTTCTATAGCCATGTGTTACTCAGCGTTGTGAGCATTTGAAAACATGAGTTGTGTTCTATTGCCATGTGTAACTCAGCGTTATGAGCACAAGGAAACATGAGTTGTGTTCTATAGCCATGTGTTACTCGGTGTTGTGAGTACTAGGAATCATGAGTTGTATTCTACAGCCATGTGTTACTCTGCGTTGTGAGCACTAGGAAACATGATTTGTGTACTATAGCCATGTGTTACTCAGCGTTATGAGGACGAGGAAACATGAGTTGTGTTCTATAGCCATGTGTTACTCAGCGTTGTGAGCACTAGGAAACATGAGTTGTGTTCTCTCGCCATGTTGTACTCCGTGTTGTGAGCACTAGGAAATATGAGTTGTTTTCTAAAGCCATGTATTACTCAGCATTGTGAGCACTAGGAAACATGAGTTGTGTTCTATTGCCATGTGTTACTCAGCATTGTGAGCACTAGGAAACATGAGTTGTGTTCTAAAGCCATGTGTTACTCAGCATTGTGAGCACTAGGAAACATGAGTTTTGTTCTCTAGCCATGTGTTACTCAGTGTTGTGAGCACGAGGAAACATGAGTTGTGTTCTATAGCCATGTGTTACTCAGTGTTGTGAGCACTAGGAAACATGATTTGTGTTCTATAGCCATGTGTTACTCAGCGTTGTGAGCACGAGGAAACATGAGTTGTGTTCTATAGCCATGTGTTAGTGTTGTGAGCACGAGGAAACATGAGTTGTGTTCTATAGCCATGTGTTACTCAGTGTTATGAACACTTGGAAACATCAGCTGTGTTCGATAGCCATGTGTTACTCAGCGTTGTGAGCACGAGGAAACATGAGTTGTGTTCTATAGCCATGTGTTACTCAGTGTTGTGAGCAGTAGGAAACATGATTTGTGTTCTATAGCCATGTGTTACTCAGCGTTGTGAGCACGAGGAAACATGAGTTGTGTTCTATAGCCATGTGTTAGTGTTGTGAGCACGATGAAACATGAGTTGTGTTCTATAGCTATGTGTTACTCAGTGTTATGAACACTAGGAAACATCAGTTGTGTTCGATAACCATGTGTTACTCAGCGTTGTGAGCACGAGGAAACATGAGTTGTGTTCTATAGCCATGATTTACTCAGCGTTTTGAGCAGTAGGAAACATGAGTTGTGTTCTATCGCCATGTGTTACTCAGCGTTTTGAGCAGTAGGAAACATGAGTTGTGTTCTATAGCCATGTGTTACTCAGTGTTGTGAGCACGAGGAAACATGAGTTGTGTTCTATTGCCATGTGTAACTCAGCGTTATGAGCACGAGAAAACATGAATTGTGTTCTGTACCCATGTGTTACTCAGTGTTGTGAGTACTAGGAATCATGAGTTGTATTCTACAGCCATGTGTTACTCAGTGTTGTGAGCATGAGGAAACATGAGTTGTGTTCTATAGCCCTGTGTTACTCAGCATTTTGAGCACGAGGAAACATGATTTATGTTCTATAGCCATTTGTTACTCAGCGTTGTGAGCACTAG
Organism: Scyliorhinus torazame; assembly: GCF_047496885.1. Lineage (NCBI taxonomy): Eukaryota > Metazoa > Chordata > Chondrichthyes > Carcharhiniformes > Scyliorhinidae > Scyliorhinus > Scyliorhinus torazame. The sequence goes on along the minus strand of NC_092712.1, from coordinate 254,699,664 downwards.
GAAACATTAGTTGTGTTCTATCGCCATGTGTTACTCAGCGTTATGAGCACGAGGAAACATGAGTTGTGTTCTATAGCCATGTGTTACTCAGTGTTGTGAGCACTAGGAAACATGATTTGTGTTCTATAGCCATGTGTTACTCAGCGTTGTGAGCACGAGGAAACATGAGATGTGTTCTATAGCCATGTGTTAGTGTTGTGAGCACGAGGACACATGAGTTGTGTTCTATAGCTATGTGTTACTCAGTGTTATGAACACTAGGAAACATCAGTTGTGTTCGATAGCCATGTGTTACTCAGCGTTGTGAGCACGAGGAAACATGAGTTGTGTTCTATAGCCATGTGTTACTCAGTGTTGTGAGCACTAGGAAACATGATTTGTGTTCTATAGCCATGATTTACTCAGCGTTTTGAGCAGTAGGAAACATGGGTTTTGTTCATTAGCCATGTGTTACTCAGTGTTGTGAGCATGAGGAAACATGAGTTGTGTTCTATAGCCATGTGTTACTCAGCGTTGTGAGTACAAGGAAACATGAGATGTGTACTATAGCCATGTGTTACTCAGCGTTGTGAGCACTAGGAAACAAGAGTTGTGTTCTAAAGCCATGTGTTTCTCAGCATTGAGAGCACGAGGAATCATGAGTTTTGTTCTATAGCCATGTGTTACTCTGTGCTGTGAGCACGAGGAAACATGAGTTGTGTTCTATAGCCCTGTGTTACTCAGCATTTTGAGCACGAGGAAAAATGAGTTATGTTCTATAGCCATGTGTTACTCAGCGTTGTGAGCACGAGCAAACATGAGTTGTGTTCTATAGCCATGTGTTACTGAGCGTTGTGAGCACTAGGAAACATGAGTTGTGTTCTATAGCCATGATTTACTCAGCGTTTTGAGCAGTAGGAAACATGAGTTGTGTTCTATCGCCATGTGTTACTCAGCGTTATGAGCACGAGGAAACATGAGTTGTGTTCTAAAGCCATGTGTTACTCAGCATTGTGAGCACTAGGAAACATGAGTTTTGTTCTATAGCCATGTGTTACTCAGTGTTCTGAGCACGAGGAAACATGAGTTGTGTTCTATTGCCATGTGTAACTCAGCGTTATGAGCACGAGAAAACATGAATTGTGTTCTATACCCATGTGTTACTCAGTGTTGTGAGTACTAGGAATCATGAGTTGTATTCTACAGCCATGTGTTACTCAGTGTTGTGAGCATGAGGAAACATGAATTGTGTTCTATAGCCCTGTGTTACTCAGCATTTTGAGCACGAGGAAACATGAGTTATGTTCTATAGCCATTTGTTATTCATCGTTGTGAGCACTAGGAAACATTAGTTGTGTTCTATCGCCATGTGTTACTCAGCGTTATGAGCACGAGGAAACATGAGTTGTGTTCTATAGCCATGTGTCACTCAGTGTTGTGAGCACTAGGAAACATGATTTGTGTTCTATAGCCATGTGTTACTCAGCGTTGTGAGCACGAGGAAACATGAGTTGTGTTCTATAGCCATGTGTTAGTGTTGTGAGCACGATGAAACATGAGTTGTGTTCTATAGCTATGTGTTACTCAGTGTTATGAACACTAGGAAACATCAGTTGTGTTCGATAACCATGTGTTACTCAGCGTTGTGAGCACGAGGAAACATGAGTTGTGTTCTATAGCCATGTGTTACTCAGTGTTGTGAGCACTAGGAAACATGATTTGTGTTCTATAGCCATGATTTACTCAGCGTTTTGAGCAGTAGGAAACATGGGTTTTGTTCATTAGCCATGTGTTACTCAGTGTTGTGAGCATGAGGAAACATGAGTTGTGTTCTATAGCCATGTGTTACTCAGTGCTGTGAGCACGAGGAAACATGAGTTGTGTTCTATAGCCCTGTGTTACTCAGCATTTTGAGCACGAGGAAAAATTAGTTATGTTCTATAGCCGTGTGTTACTCAGCGTTGTGAGCACGAGAAAACATGAGTTATGTTCTATAGCCATGTGTTACTCAGCGTTGTGAGCATTTGAAAACATGAGTTGTGTTCTATTGCCATGTGTAACTCAGCGTTATGAGCACAAGGAAACATGAGTTGTGTTCTATAGCCATGTGTTACTCGGTGTTGTGAGTACTAGGAATCATGAGTTGTATTCTACAGCCATGTGTTACTCTGCGTTGTGAGCACTAGGAAACATGATTTGTGTCCTATAGCCATGTGTTACTCAGCGTTATGAGGACGAGGAAACATGAGTTGTGTTCTATAGCCATGTGTTACTCAGCGTTGTGAGCACTAGGAAACATGAGTTGTGTTCTCTCGCCATGTTGTACTCCGTGTTGTGAGCACTAGGAAATATGAGTTGTTTTCTAAAGCCATGTATTACTCAGCATTGTGAGCACTAGGAAACATGAGTTGTGTTCTATTGCCATGTGTTACTCAGCATTGTGAGCACTAGGAAACATGAGTTGTGTTCTAAAGCCATGTGTTACTCAGCATTGTGAGCACTAGGAAACATGAGTTTTGTTCTCTAGCCATGTGTTACTCAGTGTTGTGAGCACGAGGAAACATGAGTTGTGTTCTATAGCCATGTGTTACTCAGTGTTGTGAGCACTAGGAAACATGATTTGTGTTCTATAGCCATGTGTTACTCAGCGTTGTGAGCACGAGGAAACATGAGTTGTGTTCTATAGCCATGTGTTAGTGTTGTGAGCACGAGGAAACATGAGTTGTGTTCTATAGCCATGTGTTACTCAGTGTTATGAACACTAGGAAACATCAGCTGTGTTCGATAGCCATGTGTTACTCAGCGTTGTGAGCACGAGGAAACATGAGTTGTGTTCTATAGCCATGTGTTACTCAGTGTTGTGAGCAGTAGGAAACATGATTTGTGTTCTATAGCCATGTGTTACTCAGTGTTATGAACACTAGGAAACATCAGTTGTGTTCGATAGCCATGTGTTACTCAGCGTTGTGAGCACGAGGAAACATGAGTAGTGTTCTATAGCCATGTGTTACTCCGTGTTGTGAGCAGTCGGAAACATGATTTGTGTTCTATAGCCATGATTTACTCAGCATTTTGAGCAGTAGGAAACATGGGTTGTGTTCTTTAGCCATGTGTTACTCAGTGTTGTGAGCATGAGGAAACATGAGTTGTGTTCTATAGCCATGTGCTACTCAGCGTTGTGAGCACGAGGAAACATGTGATGTGTTCTATAGCCATGTGTTACTCAGCGTTGTGAGCAGTAGGAAACAAGTGTTGTGTTCTAAAGCCATGTGTTTCTCAGCATTGTGAGCACGAGGAATCATGAGTTTTGTTCTATAGCCATGTGTTACTCAGTGCTGTGAGCACGAGGAAACATGAGTTGTGTTCGATAGCCATGTGTTACTCAGCGTTGTGAGCACGAGGAAACATGAGTAGTGTTCTATAGCCATGTGTTACTCAGTGTTGTGAGCAGTAGGAAACATGATTTGTGTTCTATAGCCATGATTTACTCAGCGTTTTGAGCAGTAGGAAACATGGGTTGTGTTCTTTAGCCATGTGTTACTCAGTGTTGTGAGCATGAGGAAACATGAGTTGTGTTCTATAGCCATGTGCTACTCAGCGTTGTGAGCACGAGGAAACATGAGATGTGTTCTATAGCCATGTGTTACTCAGCGTTGTGAGCAGTAGGAAACAAGAGTTGTGTTCTAAAGCCATGTGTTTCTCAGCATTGTGAGCACGAGGAATCATGAGTTTTGTTCTATAGCCATGTGTTACTCAGTGCTGTGAGCACGAGGAAACATGAGTTGTGTTCTATAGCCATGTATTACTCAGCGTTGTGAGCACTAGGAAACATGAGCTGTGTTCTCTCGCCATGTTGTACTCCGTGTTGTGAGCACTAGGAAATATGAGTTGTGTTCTATCGCCATGTGTTACTCAGTGTTATGAACACTAGGAAACATCAGTTGTGTTCGATAGCCATGTGTTACTCAGCGTTGTGAGCACGAGGAATCATGAGTTTTGTTCTATAGCCATGTGTTACTCAGTGCTGTGAGCACGAGGAAACATGAGTTGTGTTCGATAGCCATGTGTTACTCAGCGTTGTGAGCACGAGGAAACATGAGTAGTGTTCTATAGCCATGTGTTACTCAGTGTTGTGAGCAGTAGGAAACATGAGATGTGTTCTATAGCCATGTGTTACTCAGTGTTGTGAGCACTAGAAAACATGATTTGTGTTATATAGCCATGTGTTACTCAGCGTTGTGAGCACTAGGAAACATGAGTTGTGTTCTATAGCCATGTGTTAGTGTTGTGAGCACGAGGAAACATGAGTTGTGTTCTATAGCCATGTGTTACTCAGTGTTGTGAGCAGGAGGAAACATGATTTGTGTTCTATAGCCATGATTTACTCAGCGTTTTGAGCAGTAGGAAACATGGGTTGTGTTCTTTAGCCATGTGTTACTCAGTGTTGTGAGCATGAGGAAACATGAGTTGTCTTCTATAGCCATGTGCTACTCAGCGTTGTGAGCACGAGGAAACATGAGATGTGTTCTATAGCCATGTGTTACTCAGCGTTGTGAGCAGTAGGAAACAAGAGTTGTGTTCTAAAGCCATGTGTTTCTCAGCATTGTGAGCACGAGGAATCATGAGTTTTGTTCTATAGCCATGTGTTACTCAGTGCTGTGAGCACGAGGAAACATGAGTTGTGTTCTATAGCCATGTGTTACTCAGCGTTGTGAGCACTAGGAAACATGAGCTGTGTTCTCTCGCCATGTTGTACTCCGTGTTGTGAGCACTAGGAAATATGAGTTGTGTTCTATCGCCATGTGTTACTCAGTGTTATGAACACTAGGAAACATCAGTTGTGTTCGATAGCCATGTGTTACTCAGCGTTGTGAGCACGAGGAAACATGAGTTGTGTTCTATAGCCATGTGTTACTCAGTGTTATGAGCACGAGGAAACATGAGTTGTGTTCCATAGCCATGTGTTACTCAGCGTTGTGAGCACTAGGAAACATGATTTGTGTTCTATAGACATGTGTTACTCAGCGTTGTGAGCACGAGGAAACATGAGTTGTGTTCTATAGCCATGTGTTAGTGTTGTGAGCACGAGGAAACATGAGTTGTGTTCTATAGCCATGTGTTACTCAGTGTTATGAACACTAGGAAACAAGAGTTGTGTTCTAAAGCCATTTGTTTCTCAGCATTGAGAGCACGAGGAATCATGTGTTTTGTTCTATAGACATGTGTTACTCAGTGCTGTGAGCACGAGGAAACATGAGTTGTGTTCTATAGCCCTGTGTTACTCAGCATTTTGAGCACGAGGAAAAATGAGTTATGTTCTATAGCCATGTGCTACTCAGCGTTGTGAGCACGAGGAAACATGTGATGTGTTCTATAGCCATGTGTTACTCAGCGTTGTGAGCAGTAGGAAACAAGTGTTGTGTTCTAAAGCCATGTGTTTCTCAGCATTGTGAGCACGAGGAATCATGAGTTTTGTTCTATAGCCATGTGTTACTCAGTGCTGTGAGCACGAGGAAACATGAGTTGTGTTCGATAGCCATGTGTTACTCAGCGTTGTGAGCACGAGGAAACATGAGTAGTGTTCTATAGCCATGTGTTACTCAGTGTTGTGAGCAGTAGGAAACATGATTTGTGTTCTATAGCCATGATTTACTCAGCGTTTTGAGCAGTAGGAAACATGGGTTGTGTTCTTTAGCCATGTGTTACTCAGTGTTGTGAGCATGAGGAAACATGAGTTGTGTTCTATAGCCATGTGCTACTCAGCGTTGTGAGCACGAGGAAACATGAGATGTGTTCTATAGCCATGTGTTACTCAGCGTTGTGAGCAGTAGGAAACAAAAGTTGTGTTCTAAAGCCATGTGTTTCTCAGCATTGTGAGCACGAGGAATCATGAGTTTTGTTCTATAGCCATGTGTTACTCAGTGCTGTGAGCACGAGGAAACATGAGTTGTGTTCTATAGCCATGTATTACTCAGCGTTGTGAGCACTAGGAAACATGAGCTGTGTTCTCTCGCCATGTTGTACTCCGTGTTGTGAGCACTAGGAAATATGAGTTGTGTTCTATCGCCATGTGTTACTCAGTGTTATGAACACTAGGAAACATCAGTTGTGTTCGATAGCCATGTGTTACTCAGCGTTGTGAGCACGAGGAATCATGAGTTTTGTTCTATAGCCATGTGTTACTCAGTGCTGTGAGCACGAGGAAACATGAGTTGTGTTCGATAGCCATGTGTTACTCAGCGTTGTGAGCACGAGGAAACATGAGTAGTGTTCTATAGCCATGTGTTACTCAGTGTTGTGAGCAGTAGGAAACATGAGATGTGTTCTATAGCCATGTGTTACTCAGTGCTGTGAGCACTAGAAAACATGATTTGTGTTATATAGCCATGTGTTACTCAGCGTTGTGAGCACTAGGAAACATGAGTTGTGTTCTATAGCCATGTGTTAGTGTTGTGAGCACGAGGAAACATGAGTTGTGTTCTATAGCCATGTGTTACTCAGTGTTGTGAGCAGTAGGAAACATGATTTGTGTTCTATAGCCATGATTTACTCAGCGTTTTGAGCAGTAGGAAACATGGGTTGTGTTCTTTAGCCATGTGTTACTCAGTGTTGTGAGCATGAGGAAACATGAGTTGTCTTCTATAGCCATGTGCTACTCAGCGTTGTGAGCACGAGGAAACATGAGATGTGTTCTATAGCCATGTGTTACTCAGCGTTGTGAGCAGTAGGAAACAAGAGTTGTGTTCTAAAGCCATGTGTTTCTCAGCATTGTGAGCACGAGGAATCATGAGTTTTGTTCTATAGCCATGTGTTACTCAGTGCTGTGAGCACGAGGAAACATGAGTTGTGTTCTATAGCCATGTGTTACTCAGCGTTGTGAGCACTAGGAAACATGAGCTGTGTTCTCTCGCCATGTTGAACTCCGTGTTGTGAGCACTAGGAAATATGAGTTGTGTTCTATCGCCATGTGTTACTCAGTGTTATGAACACTAGGAAACATCAGTTGTGTTCGATAGCCATGTGTTACTCAGCGTTGTGAGCACGAGGAAACATGAGTTGTGTTCTATAGCCATGTGTTACTCAGTGTTATGAGCACGAGGAAACATGAGTTGTGTTCCATAGCCATGTGTTACTCAGTGTTGTGAGCACTAGGAAACATGATTTGTGTTCTATAGACATGTGTTACTCAGCGTTGTGAGCACGAGGAAACATGAGTTGTGTTCTATAGCCATGTGTTAGTGTTGTGAGCACGAGGAAACATGAGTTGTGTTCTATAGCCATGTGTTACTCAGTGTTATGAACACTAGGAAACAAGAGTTGTGTTCTAAAGCCATTTGTTTCTCAGCATTGAGAGCACGAGGAATCATGTGTTTTGTTCTATAGACATGTGTTACTCAGTGCTGTGAGCACGAGGAAACATGAGTTGTGTTCTATAGCCCTGTGTTACTCAGCATTTTGAGCACGAGGAAAAATGAGTTATGTTCTATAGCCGTGTGTTACTCAGCGTTGTGAGCACTAGAAAACATGAGTTATGTTCAATAGCCATATGTTACTCAGCGTTGTGAGCACTAGAAAACATGAGTTATGTTCTATAGCCATGTGTAACTCAGCGTTATGAGCACAAGGAAACATGAGTTGTGTTCTATAGAGATGTGTTACTCGGTGTTGTGAGTACTAGGAATCATGAGTTGTATTCTACAGCCATGTGTTACTCTGCGTTGTGAGCACTAGGAAACATGATTTGTGTTCTATAGCCATGTGTTACTCAGCGTTGTGAGCACTAGGAAATATGAGTTGTGTTCTCTCGCCATGTTGTACTCCGTGTTGTGAGCACTAGGAAATATGAATTGTGTTCTAAAGCCATGTGTTACTCAGCATTGTGAGCACTAGTAAACATGAGTTGTGTTCTATTGCCATGTGTTACTCAGCATTGTGAGCACTAGGAAACATGAGTTGTGTTCTAAAGCCATGTGTTAATCAGCATTGTGAGCACTAGGAAACATGAGTTGTGTTCTATAGCCATGTGTTAGTGTTGTGAGCACGAGGAAACATGAGTTGTGTTCTATAGCCATGTGTTACTCAGTGTTATGAACACTAGGAAACATCAGTTGTGTTCGATAGCAATGTGTTACTCAGCGTTTTGAGCAGTAGGAAACATGGGTTGTGTTCTTTAGCCATGTGTTACTCAGTGTTGTGAGCATGAGGAAACATGAGTTGTGTTCTATAGCCATGTGTTAGTGTTGTGAGCACGAGGAAACATGAGTTGTGTTCTATAGCCATGTGTTACTCAGTGTTATGAACACTAGGAAACATCAGTTGTGTTCGATAGCAATGTGTTACTCAGCGTTGTGAGCACGAGCAAACATGAGTTGTGTTCTATAGCCATGTGTTACTCAGCATTATGAGCAGGAGGAAACATGAGTTGTGTTCTATAGCCATGTGTTACTCAGTGTTGTGAGCACTAGGAAACATGAGTTGTGTACTATAGCCATGTGTTACTCAGCGTTGTGAGAACGAGGAAACATGAGTTGTGTTCTATAGCCATGTGTTAGTGTTGTGAGCACGAGGAAACATGAGTTGTGTTCTATAGCCATGTGTTACTCAGTGTTATGAATACTAGGAAACATCAGTTGTGTTCGATAGCAATGTGTTACTCAGCGTTGTGAGCACGAGCAAACATGAGTTGTGTTCTATAGCCATGTGTTACTGAGCGTTGTGAGCACTAGGAAACATGAGTTGTGTTCTATAGCCATGATTTACTCAGCGTTTTGAGCAGTAGGAAACATGAGTTGTGTTCTATCGCCATGTGTTACTCAGCGTTATGAGCACGAGGAAACATGAGTTGTGTTCTATAGCCATGTGTTACTCAGTGTTGTGAGCACGAGGAAACATGAGTTGTGTTCTATTGCCATGTGTAACTCAGCGTTATGAGCACGAGAAAACATGAATTGTGTTCTATACCCATGTGTTACTCAGTGTTGTGAGTACTAGGAATCATGAGTTGTATTCTACAGCCATGTGTTACTCAGTGTTGTGAGCATGAGGAAACATGAGTTGTGTTCTATAGCCCTGTGTTACTCAGCATTTTGAGCACGAGGAAACATGATTTATGTTCTATAGCCATTTGTTCCTCAGCGTTGTGAGCACTAGGAAACATTAGTTGTGTTCTATCGCCATGTGTTACTCAGCGTTATGAGCACGAGGAAACATGAGTTGTGTTCTATAGCCATGTGTTACTAAGTGTTGTGAGCACTAGGAAACATGATTTGTGTTCTATAGCCATGTGTTACTCAGCGTTGTGAGCACGAGGAAACATGAGGTGTGTTCTATAGCCATGTGTTAGTGTTGTGAGCACGAGGACACATGAGTTGTGTTCTATAGCTATGTGTTACTCAGTGTTATGAACACTAGGAAACATCAGTTGTGTTCGATAGCCATGTGTTACTCAGCGTTGTGAGCACGAGGAAACATGAGTTGTGTTCTATAGCCATGTGTTACTCAGTGTTGTGAGCACTAGGAAACATGATTTGTGTTCTATAGCCATGATTTACTCAGCGTTTTGAGCAGTAGGAAACATGGGTTTTGTTCATTAGCCATGTGTTACTCAGTGTTGTGAGCATGAGGAAACATGAGTTGTGTTCTATAGCCATGTGTTACTCAGCGTTGTGAGTACAAGGAAACATGAGATGTGTACTATAGCCATGTGTTACTCAGCGTTGTGAGCACTAGGAAACAAGAGTTGTGTTCTAAAGCCATGTGTTTCTCAGCATTGAGAGCACGAGGAATCATGAGTTTTGTTCTATAGCCATGTGTTACTCAGTGCTGTGAGCACGAGGAAACATGAGTTGTGTTCTATAGCCCTGTGTTACTCAGCATTTTGAGCACGAGGAAAAATGAGTTATGTTCTATAGCCATGTGTTACTCAGCGTTGTGAGCACGAGCAAACATGAGTTGTGTTCTATAGCCATGTGTTACTGAGCGTTGTGAGCACTAGGAAACATGAGTTGTGTTCTATAGCCATGATTTACTCAGCGTTTTGAGCAGTAGGAAACATGAGTTGTGTTCTATCGCCATGTGTTACTCAGCGTTATGAGCACGAGGAAACATGAGTTGTGTTCTAAAGCCATGTGTTACTCAGCATTGTGAGCACTAGGAAACATGAGTTTTGTTCTATAGCCATGTGTTACTCAGTGTTCTGAGCACGACGAAACATGAGTTGTGTTCTATTGCCATGTGTAACTCAGCGTTATGAGCTCGAGAAAACATGAATTGTGTTCTATACCCATGTGTTACTCAGTGTTGTGAGTACTAGGAATCATGAGTTGTATTCTACAGCCATGTGTTACTCAGTGTTGTGAGCATGAGGAAACATGAATTGTGTTCTATAGCCCTGTGTTACTCAGCATTTTGAGCACGAGGAAACATGAGTTATGTTCTATAGCCATTTGTTATTCAGCGTTGTGAGCACTAGGAAACATTAGTTGTGTTCTATCGCCATGTGTTACTCAGCGTTATGAGCACGAGGAAACATGAGTTGTGTTCTATAGCCATGTGTCACTCAGTGTTGTGAGCACTAGGAAACATGATTTGTGTTCTATAGCCATGTGTTACTCAGCGTTGTGAGCACGAGGAAACATGAGTTGTGTTCTATAGCCATGTGTTAGTGTTGTGAGCACGATGAAACATGAGTTGTGTTCTATAGCTATGTGTTACTCAGTGTTATGAACACTAGGAAACATCAGTTGTGTTCGATAACCATGTGTTACTCAGCGTTGTGAGCACGAGGAAACATGAGTTGTGTTCTATAGCCATGTGTTACTCAGTGTTGTGAGCACTAGGAAACATGATTTGTGTTCTATAGCCATGATTTACTCAGCGTTTTGAGCAGTAGGAAACATGGGTTTTGTTCATTAGCCATGTGTTACTCAGTGTTGTGAGCATGAGGAAACATGAGTTGTGTTCTATAGCCATGTGTTACTCAGTGCTGTGAGCACGAGGAAACATGAGTTGTGTTCTATAGCCCTGTGTTACTCAGCATTTTGAGCACGAGGAAAAATTAGTTATGTTCTATAGCCGTGTGTTACTCAGCGTTGGGAGCACGAGAAAACATGAGTTATGTTCTATAGCCATGTGTTACTCAGCGTTGTGAGCATTTGAAAACATGAGTTGTGTTCTATTACCATGTGTAACTCAGCGTTATGAGCACAAGGAAACATGAGTTGTGTTCTATAGCCATGTGTTACTCGGTGTTGTGAGTACTAGGAATCATGAGTTGTATTCTACAGCCATGTGTTACTCTGCGTTGTGAGCACTAGGAAACATGATTTGTGTACTATAGCCATGTGTTACTCAGCGTTATGAGGACGAGGAAACATGAGTTGTGTTCTATAGCCATGTGTTACTCAGCGTTGTGAGCACTAGGAAACATGAGTTGTGTTCTCTCGCCATGTTGTACTCCGTGTTGTGAGCACTAGGAAATATGAGTTGTTTTCTAAAGCCATGTATTACTCAGCATTGTGAGCACTAGGAAACATGAGTTGTGTTCTATTGCCATGTGTTACTCAGCATTGTGAGCACTAGGAAACATGAGTTGTGTTCTAAAGCCATGTGTTACTCAGCATTGTGAGCACTAGGAAACATGAGTTTTGTTCTCTAGCCATTTGTTACTCAGTGTTGTGAGCACGAGGAAACATGAGTTGTGTTCTATAGCCATGTGTTACTCAGTGTTGTGAGCACTAGGAAACATGATTTGTGTTCTATAGCCATGTGTTACTCAGCGTTGTGAGCACGAGGAAACATGAGTTGTGTTCTATAGCCATGTGTTAGTGTTGTGAGCACGAGGAAACATGAGTTGTGTTCTATAGCCATGTGTTACTCAGTGTTATGAACACTAGGAAACATCAGCTGTGTTCGATAGCCATGTGTTACTCAGCGTTGTGAGCACGAGGAAACATGAGTTGTGTTCTATAGCCATGTGTTACTCAGTGTTGTGAGCAGTAGGAAACATGATTTGTGTTCTATAGCCATGTGTTACTCAGCGTTGTGAGCACGAGGAAACATGAGTTGTGTTCTATAGCCATGTGTTAGTGTTGTGAGCACGATGAAACATGAGTTGTGTTCTATAGCTATGTGTTACTCAGTGTTATGAACACTAGGAAACATCAGTTGTGTTCGATAACCATGTGTTACTCAGCGTTGTGAGCACGAGGAAACATGAGTTGTGTTCTATAGCCATGATTTACTCAGCGTTTTGAGCAGTAGGAAACATGAGTTGTGTTCTATCGCCATGTGTTACTCAGCGTTTTGAGCAGTAGGAAACATGAGTTGTGTTCTATAGCCATGTGTTACTCAGTGTTGTGAGCACGAGGAAACATGAGTTGTGTTCTATTGCCATGTGTAACTCAGCGTTATGAGCACGAGAAAACATGAATTGTGTTCTATACCCATGTGTTACTCAGTGTTGTGAGTACTAGGAATCATGAGTTGTATTCTACAGCCATGTGTTACTCAGTGTTGTGAGCATGAGGAAACATGAGTTGTGTTCTATAGCCCTGTGTTACTCAGCATTTTGAGCACGAGGAAACATGATTTATGTTCTATAGCCATTTGTTACTCAGCGTTGTGAGCACTAGGAAACATTAGTTGTGTTCTATCGCCATGTGTTACTCAGCGTTATGAGCACGAGGAAACATGAGTTGTGTTCTATAGCCATGTGTTACTCAGTGTTGTGAGCACTAGGAAACATGATTTGTGTTCTATAGCCATGTGTTACTCAGCGTTGTGAGCACGAGGAAACATGAGATGTGTTCTATAGCCATGTGTTAGTGTTGTGAGCACGAGGACACATGAGTTGTGTTCTATAGCTATGTGTTACTCAGTGTTATGAACACTAGGAAACATCAGTTGTGTTCGATAGCCATGTGTTACTCAGCGTTGTGAGCACGAGGAAACATGAGTTGTGTTCTATAGCCATGTGTTACTCAGTGTTGTGAGCACTAGGAAACATGATTTGTGTTCTATAGCCATGATTTACTCAGCGTTTTGAGCAGTAGGAAACATGGGTTTTGTTCATTAGCCATGTGTTACTCAGTGTTGTGAGCATGAGGAAACATGAGTTGTGTTCTATAGCCATGTGTTACTCAGCGTTGTGAGTACAAGGAAACATGAGATGTGTACTATAGCCATGTGTTACTCAGCGTTGTGAGCACTAGGAAACAAGAGTTGTGTTCTAAAGCCATGTGTTTCTCAGCATTGAGAGCACGAGGAATCATGAGTTTTTTTCTATAGCCATGTGTTACTCTGTGCTGTGAGCACGAGGAAACATGAGTTGTGTTCTATAGCCCTGTGTTACTCAGCATTTTGAGCACGAGGAAAAATGAGTTATGTTCTATAGCCATGTGTTACTCAGCGTTGTGAGCACGAGCAAACATGAGTTGTGTTCTATAGCCATGTGTTACTGAGCGTTGTGAGCACTAGGAAACATGAGTTGTGTTCTATAGCCATGATTTACTCAGCGTTTTGAGCAGTAGGAAACATGAGTTGTGTTCTATCGCCATGTGTTACTCAGCGTTATGAGCACGAGGAAACATGAGTTGTGTTCTAAAGCCATGTGTTACTCAGCATTGTGAGCACTAGGAATCATGAGTTTTGTTCTATAGCCATGTGTTACTCAGTGTTCTGAGCACGAGGAAACATGAGTTGTGTTCTATTGCCATGTGTAACTCAGCGTTATGAGCACGAGAAAACATGAATTGTGTTCTATACCCATGTGTTACTCAGTGTTGTGAGTACTAGGAATCATGAGTTGTATTCTACAGCCATGTGTTACTCAGTGTTGTGAGCATGAGGAAACATGAATTGTGTTCTATAGCCCTGTGTTACTCAGCATTTTGAGCACGAGGAAACATGAGTTATGTTCTATAGCCATTTGTTATTCATCGTTGTGAGCACTAGGAAACATTAGTTGTGTTCTATCGCCATGTGTTACTCAGCGTTATGAGCACGAGGAAACATGAGTTGTGTTCTATAGCCATGTGTCACTCAGTGTTGTGAGCACTAGGAAACATGATTTGTGTTCTATAGCCATGTGTTACTCAGCGTTGTGAGCACGAGGAAACATGAGTTGTGTTCTATAGCCATGTGTTAGTGTTGTGAGCACGATGAAACATGAGTTGTGTTCTATAGCTATGTGTTACTCAGTGTTATGAACACTAGGAAACATCAGTTGTGTTCGATAACCATGTGTTACTCAGCGTTGTGAGCACGAGGAAACATGAGTTGTGTTCTATAGCCATGTGTTACTCAGTGTTGTGAGCACTAGGAAACATGATTTGTGTTCTATAGCCATGATTTACTCAGCGTTTTGAGCAGTAGGAAACATGGGTTTTGTTCATTAGCCATGTGTTACTCAGTGTTGTGAGCATGAGGAAACATGAGTTGTGTTCTATAGCCATGTGTTACTCAGTGCTGTGAGCACGAGGAAACATGAGTTGTGTTCTATAGCCCTGTGTTACTCAGCATTTTGAGCACGAGGAAAAATTAGTTATGTTCTATAGCCGTGTGTTACTCAGCGTTGTGAGCACGAGAAAACATGAGTTATGTTCTATAGCCATGTGTTACTCAGCGTTGTGAGCATTTGAAAACATGAGTTGTGTTCTATTGCCATGTGTAACTCAGCGTTATGAGCACAAGGAAACATGAGTTGTGTTCTATAGCCATGTGTTACTCGGTGTTGTGAGTACTAGGAATCATGAGTTGTATTCTACAGCCATGTGTTACTCTGCGTTGTGAGCACTAGGAAACATGATTTGTGTACTATAGCCATGTGTTACTCAGCGTTATGAGGACGAGGAAACATGAGTTGTGTTCTATAGCCATGTGTTACTCAGCGTTGTGAGCACTAGGAAACATGAGTTGTGTTCTCTCGCCATGTTGTACTCCGTGTTGTGAGCACTAGGAAATATGAGTTGTTTTCTAAAGCCATGTATTACTCAGCATTGTGAGCACTAGGAAACATGAGTTGTGTTCTATTGCCATGTGTTACTCAGCATTGTGAGCACTAGGAAACATGAGTTGTGTTCTAAAGCCATGTGTTACTCAGCATTGTGAGCACTAGGAAACATGAGTTTTGTTCTCTAGCCATGTGTTACTCAGTGTTGTGAGCACGAGGAAACATGAGTTGTGTTCTATAGCCATGTGTTACTCAGTGTTGTGAGCACTAGGAAACATGATTTGTGTTCTATAGCCATGTGTTACTCAGCGTTGTGAGCACGAGGAAACATGAGTTGTGTTCTATAGCCATGTGTTAGTGTTGTGAGCACGAGGAAACATGAGTTGTGTTCTATAGCCATGTGTTACTCAGTGTTATGAACACTAGGAAACATCAGCTGTGTTCGATAGCCATGTGTTACTCAGCGTTGTGAGCACGAGGAAACATGAGTTGTGTTCTATAGCCATGTGTTACTCAGTGTTGTGAGCAGTAGGAAACATGATTTGTGTTCTATAGCCATGTGTTACTCAGTGTTATGAACACTAGGAAACATCAGTTGTGTTCGATAGCCATGTGTTACTCAGCGTTGTGAGCACGAGGAAACATGAGTAGTGTTCTATAGCCATGTGTTACTCAGTGTTGTGAGCAGTAGGAAACATGATTTGTGTTCTATAGCCATGATTTACTCAGCATTTTGAGCAGTAGGAAACATGGGTTGTGTTCTTTAGCCATGTGTTACTCAGTGTTGTGAGCATGAGGAAACATGAGTTGTGTTCTATAGCCATGTGCTACTCAGCGTTGTGAGCACGAGGAAACATGTGATGTGTTCTATAGCCATGTGTTACTCAGCGTTGTGAGCAGTAGGAAACAAGTGTTGTGTTCTAAAGCCATGTGTTTCTCAGCATTGTGAGCACGAGGAATCATGAGTTTTGTTCTATAGCCATGTGTTACTCAGTGCTGTGAGCACGAGGAAACATGAGTTGTGTTCGATAGCCATGTGTTACTCAGCGTTGTGAGCACGAGGAAACATGAGTAGTGTTCTATAGCCATGTGTTACTCAGTGTTGTGAGCAGTAGGAAACATGATTTGTGTTCTATAGCCATGATTTACTCAGCGTTTTGAGCAGTAGGAAACATGGGTTGTGTTCTTTAGCCATGTGTTACTCAGTGTTGTGAGCATGAGGAAACATGAGTTGTGTTCTATAGCCATGTGCTACTCAGCGTTGTGAGCACGAGGAAACATGAGATGTGTTCTATAGCCATGTGTTACTCAGCGTTGTGAGCAGTAGGAAACAAGAGTTGTGTTCTAAAGCCATGTGTTTCTCAGCATTGTGAGCACGAGGAATCATGAGTTTTGTTCTATAGCCATGTGTTACTCAGTGCTGTGAGCACGAGGAAACATGAGTTGTGTTCTATAGCCATGTATTACTCAGCGTTGTGAGCACTAGGAAACATGAGCTGTGTTCTCTCGCCATGTTGTACTCCGTGTTGTGAGCACTAGGAAATATGAGTTGTGTTCTATCGCCATGTGTTACTCAGTGTTATGAACACTAGGAAACATCAGTTGTGTTCGATAGCCATGTGTTACTCAGCGTTGTGAGCACGAGGAATCATGAGTTTTGTTCTATACCCATGTGTTACTCAGTGCTGTGAGCACGAGGAAACATGAGTTGTGTTCGATAGCCATGTGTTACTCAGCGTTGTGAGCACGAGGAAACATGAGTAGTGTTCTATAGCCATGTGTTACTCAGTGTTGTGAGCAGTAGGAAACATGAGATGTGTTCTATAGCCATGTGTTACTCAGTGTTGTGAGCACTAGAAAACATGATTTGTGTTATATAGCCATGTGTTACTCAGCGTTGTGAGCACTAGGAAACATGAGTTGTGTTCTATAGCCATGTGTTAGTGTTGTGAGCACGAGGAAACATGAGTTGTGTTCTATAGCCATGTGTTACTCAGTGTTGTGAGCAGTAGGAAACATGATTTGTGTTCTATAGCCATGATTTACTCAGCGTTTTGAGCAGTAGGAAACATGGGATGTGTTCTTTAGCCATGTGTTACTCAGTGTTGTGAGCATGAGGAAACATGAGTTGTCTTCTATAGCCATGTGCTACTCAGCGTTGTGAGCACGAGGAAACATGAGATGTGTTCTATAGCCATGTGTTACTCAGCGTTGTGAGCAGTAGGAAACAAGAGTTGTGTTCTAAAGCCATGTGTTTCTCAGCATTGTGAGCACGAGGAATCATGAGTTTTGTTCTATAGCCATGTGTTACTCAGTGCTGTGAGCACGAGGAAACATGAGTTGTGTTCTATAGCCATGTGTTACTCAGCGTTGTGAGCACTAGGAAACATGAGCTGTGTTCTCTCGCCATGTTGTACTCCGTGTTGTGAGCACTAGGAAATATGAGTTGTGTTCTATCGCCATGTGTTACTCAGTGTTATGAACACTAGGAAACATCAGTTGTGTTCGATAGCCATGTGTTACTCAGCGTTGTGAGCACGAGGAAACATGAGTTGTGTTCTATAGCCATGTGTTACTCAGTGTTATGAGCACGAGGAAACATGAGTTGTGTTCCATAGCCATGTGTTACTCAGCGTTGTGAGCACTAGGAAACATGATTTGTGTTCTATAGACATGTGTTACTCAGCGTTGTGAGCACGAGGAAACATGAGTTGTGTTCTATAGCCATGTGTTAGTGTTGTGAGCACGAGGAAACATGAGTTGTGTTCTATAGCCATGTGTTACTCAGTGTTATGAACACTAGGAAACAAGAGTTGTGTTCTAAAGCCATTTGTTTCTCAGCATTGAGAGCACGAGGAATCATGTGTTTTGTTCTATAGACATGTGTTACTCAGTGCTGTGAGCACGAGGAAACATGAGTTGTGTTCTATAGCCCTGTGTTACTCAGCATTTTGAGCACGAGGAAAAATGAGTTATGTTCTATAGCCATGTGCTACTCAGCGTTGTGAGCACGAGGAAACATGTGATGTGTTCTATAGCCATGTGTTACTCAGCGTTGTGAGCAGTAGGAAACAAGTGTTGTGTTCTAAAGCCATGTGTTTCTCAGCATTGTGAGCACGAGGAATCATGAGTTTTGTTCTATAGCCATGTGTTACTCAGTGCTGTGAGCACGAGGAAACATGAGTTGTGTTCGATAGCCATGTGTTACTCAGCGTTGTGAGCACGAGGAAACATGAGTAGTGTTCTATAGCCATGTGTTACTCAGTGTTGTGAGCAGTAGGAAACATGATTTGTGTTCTATAGCCATGATTTACTCAGCGTTTTGAGCAGTAGGAAACATGGGTTGTGTTCTTTAGCCATGTGTTACTCAGTGTTGTGAGCATGAGGAAACATGAGTTGTGTTCTATAGCCATGTGCTACTCAGCGTTGTGAGCACGAGGAAACATGAGATGTGTTCTATAGCCATGTGTTACTCAGCGTTGTGAGCAGTAGGAAACAAAAGTTGTGTTCTAAAGCCATGTGTTTCTCAGCATTGTGAGCACGAGGAATCATGAGTTTTGTTCTATAGCCATGTGTTACTCAGTGCTGTGAGCACGAGGAAACATGAGTTGTGTTCTATAGCCATGTATTACTCAGCGTTGTGAGCACTAGGAAACATGAGCTGTGTTCTCTCGCCATGTTGTACTCCGTGTTGTGAGCACTAGGAAATATGAGTTGTGTTCTATCGCCATGTGTTACTCAGTGTTATGAACACTAGGAAACATCAGTTGTGTTCGATAGCCATGTGTTACTCAGCGTTGTGAGCACGAGGAATCATGAGTTTTGTTCTATAGCCATGTGTTACTCAGTGCTGTGAGCACGAGGAAACATGAGTTGTGTTCGATAGCCATGTGTTACTCAGCGTTGTGAGCACGAGGAAACATGAGTAGTGTTCTATAGCCATGTGTTACTCAGTGTTGTGAGCAGTAGGAAACATGAGATCTGTTCTATAGCCATGTGTTACTCAGTGCTGTGAGCACTAGAAAACATGATTTGTGTTATATAGCCATGTGTTACTCAGCGTTGTGAGCACTAGGAAACATGAGTTGTGTTCTATAGCCATGTGTTAGTGTTGTGAGCACGAGGAAACATGAGTTGTGTTCTATAGCCATGTGTTACTCAGTGTTGTGAGCAGTAGGAAACATGATTTGTGTTCTATAGCCATGGTTTACTCAGCGTTTTGAGCAGTAGGAAACATGGGTTGTGTTCTTTAGCCATGTGTTACTCAGTGTTGTGAGCATGAGGAAACATGAGTTGTCTTCTATAGCCATGTGCTACTCAGCGTTGTGAGCACGAGGAAACATGAGATGTGTTCTATAGCCATGTGTTACTCAGCGTTGTGAGCAGTAGGAAACAAGAGTTGTGTTCTAAAGCCATGTGTTTCTCAGCATTGTGAGCACGAGGAATCATGAGTTTTGTTCTATAGCCATGTGTTACTCAGTGCTGTGAGCACGAGGAAACATGAGTTGTGTTCTATAGCCATGTGTTACTCAGCGTTGTGAGCACTAGGAAACATGAGCTGTGTTCTCTCGCCATGTTGAACTCCGTGTTGTGAGCACTAGGAAATATGAGTTGTGTTCTATCGCCATGTGTTACTCAGTGTTATGAACACTAGGAAACATCAGTTGTGTTCGATAGCCATGTGTTACTCAGCGTTGTGAGCACGAGGAAACATGAGTTGTGTTCTATAGCCATGTGTTACTCAGTGTTATGAGCACGAGGAAACATGAGTTGTGTTCCATAGCCATGTGTTACTCAGTGTTGTGAGCACTAGGAAACATGATTTGTGTTCTATAGACATGTGTTACTCAGCGTTGTGAGCACGAGGAAACATGAGTTGTGTTCTATAGCCATGTGTTAGTGTTGTGAGCACGAGGAAACATGAGTTGTGTTCTATAGCCATGTGTTACTCAGTGTTATGAACACTAGGAAACAAGAGTTGTGTTCTAAAGCCATTTGTTTCTCAGCATTGAGAGCACGAGGAATCATGTGTTTTGTTCTATAGACATGTGTTACTCAGTGCTGTGAGCACGAGGAAACATGAGTTGTGTTCTATAGCCCTGTGTTACTCAGCATTTTGAGCACGAGGAAAAATGAGTTATGTTCTATAGCCGTGTGTTACTCAGCGTTGTGAGCACTAGAAAACATGAGTTATGTTCAATAGCCATATGTTACTCAGCGTTGTGAGCACTAGAAAACATGAGTTATGTTCTATAGCCATGTGTAACTCAGCGTTATGAGCACAAGGAAACATGAGTTGTGTTCTATAGAGATGTGTTACTCGGTGTTGTGAGTACTAGGAATCATGAGTTGTATTCTACAGCCATGTGTTACTCTGCGTTGTGAGCACTAGGAAACATGATTTGTGTTCTATAGCCATGTGTTACTCAGCGTTGTGAGCACTAGGAAATATGAGTTGTGTTCTCTCGCCATGTTGTACTCCGTGTTGTGAGCACTAGGAAATATGAGTTGTGTTCTAAAGCCATGTGTTACTCAGCATTGTGAGCACTAGTAAACATGAGTTGTGTTCTATTGCCATGTGTTACTCAGCATTGTGAGCACTAGGAAACATGAGTTGTGTTCTAAAGCCATGTGTTAATCAGCATTGTGAGCACTAGGAAACATGAGTTGTGTTCTATAGCCATGTGTTAGTGTTGTGAGCACGAGGAAACATGAGTTGTGTTCTATAGCCATGTGTTACTCAGTGTTATGAACACTAGGAAACATCAGTTGTGTTCGATAGCAATGTGTTACTCAGCGTTTTGAGCAGTAGGAAACATGGGTTGTGTTCTTTAGCCATGTGTTACTCAGTGTTGTGAGCATGAGGAAACATGAGTTGTGTTCTATAGCCATGTGTTAGTGTTGTGAGCACGAGGAAACATGAGTTGTGTTCTATAGCCATGTGTTACTCAGTGTTATGAACACTAGGAAACATCAGTTGTGTTCGATAGCAATGTGTTACTCAGCGTTGTGAGCACGAGCAAACATGAGTTGTGTTCTATAGCCATGTGTTACTCAGCATTATGAGCAGGAGGAAACATGAGTTGTGTTCTATAGCCATGTGTTACTCAGTGTTGTGAGCACTAGGAAACATGAGTTGTGTACTATAGCCATGTGTTACTCAGCGTTGTGAGAACGAGGAAACATGAGTTGTGTTCTATAGCCATGTGTTAGTGTTGTGAGCACGAGGAAACATGAGTTGTGTTCTATAGCCATGTGTTACTCAGTGTTATGAATACTAGGAAACATCAGTTGTGTTCGATAGCAATGTGTTACTCAGCGTTGTGAGCACGAGCAAACATGAGTTGTGTTCTATAGCCATGTGTTACTGAGCGTTGTGAGCACTAGGAAACATGAGTTGTGTTCTATAGCCATGATTTACTCAGCGTTTTGAGCAGTAGGAAACATGAGTTGTGTTCTATCGCCATGTGTTACTCAGCGTTATGAGCACGAGGAAACATGAGTTGTGTTCTATAGCCATGTGTTACTCAGTGTTGTGAGCACGAGGAAACATGAGTTGTGTTCTATTGCCATGTGTAACTCAGCGTTATGAGCACGAGAAAACATGAATTGTGTTCTATACCCATGTGTTACTCAGTGTTGTGAGTACTAGGAATCATGAGTTGTATTCTACAGCCATGTGTTACTCAGTGTTGTGAGCATGAGGAAACATGAGTTGTGTTCTATAGCCCTGTGTTACTCAGCATTTTGAGCACGAGGAAACATGATTTATGTTCTATAGCCATTTGTTACTCAGCGTTGTGAGCACTAGGAAACATTAGTTGTGTTCTATCGCCATGTGTTACTCAGCATTATGAGCACGAGGAAACATGAGTTGTGTTCTATAGCCATGTGTTACTAAGTGTTGTGAGCACTAGGAAACATGATTTGTGTTCTATAGCCATGTGTTACTCAGCGTTGTGAGCACGAGGAAACATGAGGTGTGTTCTATAGCCATGTGTTAGTGTTGTGAGCACGAGGACACATGAGTTGTGTTCTATAGCTATGTGTTACTCAGTGTTATGAACACTAGGAAACATCAGTTGTGTTCGATAGCCATGTGTTACTCAGCGTTGTGAGCACGAGGAAACATGAGTTGTGTTCTATAGCCATGTGTTACTCAGTGTTGTGAGCACTAGGAAACATGATTTGTGTTCTATAGCCATGATTTACTCAGCGTTTTGAGCAGTAGGAAACATGGGTTTTGTTCATTAGCCATGTGTTACTCAGTGTTGTGAGCATGAGGAAACATGAGTTGTGTTCTATAGCCATGTGTTACTCAGCGTTGTGAGTACAAGGAAACATGAGATGTGTACTATAGCCATGTGTTACTCAGCGTTGTGAGCACTAGGAAACAAGAGTTGTGTTCTAAAGCCATGTGTTTCTCAGCATTGAGAGCACGAGGAAAAATGAGTTATGTTCTATAGCCATGTGTTACTCAGCGTTGTGAGCACGAGCAAACATGAGTTGTGTTCTATAGCCATGTGTTACTGAGCGTTGTGAGCACTAGGAAACATGAGTTGTGTTCTATAGCCATGATTTACTCAGCGTTTTGAGCAGTAGGAAACATGAGTTGTGTTCTATCGCCATGTGTTACTCAGCGTTATGAGCACGAGGAAACATGAGTTGTGTTCTAAAGCCATGTGTTACTCAGCATTGTGAGCACTAGGAAACATGAGTTTTGTTCTATAGCCATGTGTTACTCAGTGTTCTGAGCACGACGAAACATGAGTTGTGTTCTATTGCCATGTGTAACTCAGCGTTATGAGCACGAGAAAACATGAATTGTGTTCTATACCCATGTGTTACTCAGTGTTGTGAGTACTAGGAATCATGAGTTGTATTCTACAGCCATGTGTTACTCAGTGTTGTGAGCATGAGGAAACATGAATTGTGTTCTATAGCCCTGTGTTACTCAGCATTTTGAGCACGAGGAAACATGAGTTATGTTCTATAGCCATTTGTTATTCAGCGTTGTGAGCACTAGGAAACATTAGTTGTGTTCTATCGCCATGTGTTACTCAGCGTTATGAGCACGAGGAAACATGAGTTGTGTTCTATAGCCATGTGTCACTCAGTGTTGTGAGCACTAGGAAACATGATTTGTGTTCTATAGCCATGTGTTACTCAGCGTTGTGAGCACGAGGAAACATGAGTTGTGTTCTATAGCCATGTGTTAGTGTTGTGAGCACGATGAAACATGAGTTGTGTTCTATAGCTATGTGTTACTCAGTGTTATGAACACTAGGAAACATCAGTTGTGTTCGATAACCATGTGTTACTCAGCGTTGTGAGCACGAGGAAACATGAGTTGTGTTCTATAGCCATGTGTTACTCAGTGTTGTGAGCACTAGGAAACATGATTTGTGTTCTATAGCCATGATTTACTCAGCGTTTTGAGCAGTAGGAAACATGGGTTTTGTTCATTAGCCATGTGTTACTCAGTGTTGTGAGCATGAGGAAACATGAGTTGTGTTCTATAGCCATGTGTTACTCAGTGCTGTGAGCACGAGGAAACATGAGTTGTGTTCTATAGCCCTGTGTTACTCAGCATTTTGAGCACGAGGAAAAATTAGTTATGTTCTATAGCCGTGTGTTACTCAGCGTTGTGAGCACGAGAAAACATGAGTTATGTTCTATAGCCATGTGTTACTCAGCGTTGTGAGCATTTGAAAACATGAGTTGTGTTCTATTGCCATGTGTAACTCAGCGTTATGAGCACAAGGAAACATGAGTTGTGTTCTATAGCCATGTGTTACTCGGTGTTGTGAGTACTAGGAATCATGAGTTGTATTCTACAGCCATGTGTTACTCTGCGTTGTGAGCACTAGGAAACATGATTTGTGTACTATAGCCATGTGTTACTCAGCGTTATGAGGACGAGGAAACATGAGTTGTGTTCTATAGCCATGTGTTACTCAGCGTTGTGAGCACTAGGAAACATGAGTTGTGTTCTCTCGCCATGTTGTACTCCGTGTTGTGAGCACTAGGAAATATGAGTTGTTTTCTAAAGCCATGTATTACTCAGCATTGTGAGCACTAGGAAACATGAGTTGTGTTCTATTGCCATGTGTTACTCAGCATTGTGAGCACTAGGAAACATGAGTTGTGTTCTAAAGCCATGTGTTACTCAGCATTGTGAGCACTAGGAAACATGAGTTTTGTTCTCTAGCCATGTGTTACTCAGTGTTGTGAGCACGAGGAAACATGAGTTGTGTTCTATAGCCATGTGTTACTCAGTGTTGTGAGCACTAGGAAACATGATTTGTGTTCTATAGCCATGTGTTACTCAGCGTTGTGAGCACGAGGAAACATGAGTTGTGTTCTATAGCCATGTGTTAGTGTTGTGAGCACGAGGAAACATGAGTTGTGTTCTATAGCCATGTGTTACTCAGTGTTATGAACACTAGGAAACATCAGCTGTGTTCGATAGCCATGTGTTACTCAGCGTTGTGAGCACGAGGAAACATGAGTTGTGTTCTATAGCCATGTGTTACTCAGTGTTGTGAGCAGTAGGAAACATGATTTGTGTTCTATAGCCATGTGTTACTCAGTGTTATGAACACTAGGAAACATCAGTTGTGTTCGATAGCCATGTGTTACTCAGCGTTGTGAGCACGAGGAAACATGAGTTGTGTTCTATAGCCATGTGTTACTCAGTGCTGTGAGCACGAGGAAACATGAGTTGTGTTCTATAGCCATGTGTTACTCAGCGTTGTGAGCACTAGGAAACATGAGCTGTGTTCTCTCGCCATGTTGTACTCCGTGTTGTGAGCACTAGGAAATATGAGTTGTGTTCTATCGCCATGTGTTACTCAGTGTTATGAACACTAGGAAACATCAGTTGTGTTCGATAGCCATGTGTTACTCAGCATTGTGAGCACGAGGAAACATGAGTTTTGTTCTATAGCCATGTGTTACTCAGTGTTGTGAGCACGAGGAAACATGAGTTGTGTTCTATAGCCATGTGTTACTCAGTGTTGTGAGCACTAGGAAACATGATTTGTGTTCTATAGCCATGTGTTACTCAGCGTTGTGAGCACGAGGAAACATGAGTTGTGTTCTATAGCCATGTGTTAGTGTTGTGAGCACGAGGAAACATGAGGTGTGTTCTATAGCCATGTGTTACTCAGTGTTATGAACACTAGGAAACATCAGTTGTGTTCGATAGCCATGTGTTACTCAGCGTTGTGAGCACGAGGAAACATGAGTAGTGTTCTATAGCCATGTGTTACTCAGTGTTGTGAGCAGTAGGAAACATGATTTGTGTTCTATAGCCATGATTTACTCAGCATTTTGAGCAGTAGGAAACATGGGTTGTGTTCTTTAGCCATGTGTTACTCAGTGTTGTGAGCATGAGGAAACATGAGTTGTGTTCTATAGCCATGTGCTACTCAGCGTTGTGAGCACGAGGAAACATGAGATGTGTTCTATAGCCATGTGTTACTCAGCGTTGTGAGCAGTAGGAAACAAGTGTTGTGTTCTAAAGCCATGTGTTTCTCAGCATTGTGAGCACGAGGAATCATGAGTTTTGTTCTATAGCCATGTGTTACTCAGTGCTGTGAGCACGAGGAAACATGAGTTGTGTTCGATAGCCATGTGTTACTCAGCGTTGTGAGCACGAGGAAACATGAGTAGTGTTCTATAGCCATGTGTTACTCAGTGTTGTGAGCAGTAGGAAACATGATTTGTGTTCTATAGCCATGATTTATTCAGCGTTTTGAGCAGTAGGAAACATGGGTTGTGTTCTTTAGCCATGTGTTACTCAGTGTTGTGAGCATGAGGAAACATGAGTTGTGTTCTATAGCCATGTGCTACTCAGCGTTGTGAGCACGAGGAAACATGAGATGTGTTCTATAGCCATGTGTTACTCAGCGTTGTGAGCAGTAGGAAACAAGAGTTGTGTTCTAAAGCCATGTGTTTCTCAGCATTGTGAGCACGAGGAATCATGAGTTTTGTTCTATAGCCATGTGTTACTCAGTGCTGTGAGCACGAGGAAACATGAGTTGTGTTCTATAGCCATGTGTTACTCAGCGTTGTGAGCACTAGGAAACATGAGCTGTGTTCTCTCGCCATGTTGTACTCCGTGTTGTGAGCACTAGGAAATATGAGTTGTGTTCGATCGCCATGTGTTACTCAGTGTTATGAACACTAGGAAACATCAGTTGTGTTCAATAGCCATGTGTTACTCAGCGTTGTGAGCACGAGGAAACATGAGTAGTGTTCTATAGCCATGTGTTACTCAGTGTTGTGAGCAGTAGGAAACATGATTTGTGTTCTATAGCCATGATTTACTCAGCGTTTTGAGCAGTAGGAAACATGGGTTGTGTTCTTTAGCCATGTGTTACTCAGTGTTGTGAGCATGAGGAAACATGAGTTGTGTTCTATAGCCATGTGCTACTCAGCGTTGTGAGCACGAGGAAACATGAGATGTGTTCTATAGCCATGTGTTACTCAGCGTTGTGAGCAGTAGGAAACAAGAGTTGTGTTCTAAAGCCATGTGTTTCTCAGCATTGTGAGGACGAGGAATCATGAGTTTTGTTCTATAGCCATGTGTTACTCAGTGCTGTGAGCACGAGGAAACATGAGTTGTGTTCTATAACCATGTATTACTCAGCGTTGTGAGCACTAGGAAACATGAGCTGTGTTCTCTCGCCATGTTGTACTCCGTGTTGTGAGCACTAGGAAATATGAGTTGTGTTCTATCGCCATGTGTTACTCAGTGTTATGAACACTAGGAAACATCAGTTGTGTTCGATAGCCATGTGTTACTCAGCGTTGTGAGCACGAGGAATCATGAGTTTTGTTCTATAGCCATGTGTTACTCAGTGCTGTGAGCACGAGGAAACATGAGTTGTGTTCGATAGCCATGTGTTACTCAGCGTTGTGAGCACGAGGAAACATGAGATGTGTTCTATAGCCATGTGTTACTCAGTGTTGTGAGCACTAGAAAACATGATTTGTGTTCTATAGCCATGTGTTACTCAGCGTTGTGAGCACTAGGAAACATGAGTTGTGTTCTATAGCCATGTGTTAGTGTTGTGAGCACGAGGAAACATGAGTTGTGTTCTATAGCCATGTGTTACTCAGTGTTGTGAGCAGTAGGAAACATGATTTGTGTTCTATAGCCATGATTTACTCAGCGTTTTGAGCAGTAGGAAACATGGGTTGTGTTCTTTAGCCATGTGTTACTCAGCATTGTGAGCACGAGGAATCATGAGTTTTGTTCTATAGCCATGTGTTACTCAGTGCTGTGAGCACGAGGAAACATGAGTTGTGTTCTATAGCCATGTGTTAATCAGCGTTGTGAGCACTAGGAAACATGAGCTGTGTTCTCTCGCCATGTTGTACTCCGTGTTGTGAGCACTAGGAAATATGAGTTGTGTTCTATCGCCATGTGTTACTCAGTGTTATGAACACTAGGAAACATGAGTTGTGTTCTATAGCCATGTGTTACTCAGTGTTATGAACACTAGGACACAAGAGTTGTGTTCTAAAGCCATTTGTTTCTCAGCATTGAGAGCACGAGGAATCATGTGTTTTGTTCTATAGACATGTGTTACTCAGTGCTGTGAGCACGAGGAAACATGAGTTGTGTTCTATAGCCCTGTGTTACTCAGCATTTTGAGCACGAGGAAAAATGAGTTATGTTCTATAGCCGTGTGTTACTCAGCGTTGTGAGCACTAGAAAACATGAGTTATGTTCAATAGCCATATGTTACTCAGCGTTGTGAGCACTAGAAAACATGAGTTATGTTCTATAGCCATGTGTAACTCAGCGTTATGAGCACAAGGAAACATGAGTTGTGTTCTATAGAGATGTGTTACTCGGTGTTGTGAGGACTAGGAATCATGAGTTGTATTCTACAGCCATGTGTTACTCTGCGTTGTGAGCACTAGGAAACATGATTTGTGTTCTATAGCCATGTGTTACTCAGCGTTGTGAGCACTAGGATATATGAGTTGTGTTCTCTCGCCATGTTGTACTCCGTGTTGTGAGCACTAGGAAATATGAGTTGTGTTCTAAAGCCATGTGTTACTCAGCATTGTGAGCACTAGTAAACATGAGTTGTGTTCTATTGCCATGTGTTACTCAGCATTGTGAGCACTAGGAAACATGAGTTGTGTTCTAAAGCCATGTGTTAATCAACATTGTGAGCACTAGGAAACATGTGTTTTGTTCTATAGCCATGTGTTACTCAGCGTTGTGAGCACTAGGAAACATGAGTTGTGTTCTATAGCCATGTGTTAGTGTTGTGAGCACGAGGAAACATGAGTTGTGTTCTATAGCCATGTGTTACTCAGTGTTATGAACACTAGGAAACATCAGTTGTGTTCGATAGCCATGTGTTACTCAGCGTTGTGAGCACGAGGAAACATGAGTTGTGTTCTATAGCCATGTGTTACTCAGTGTTGTGAGCAGTAGGAAACATGATTTGTGTTCTATAGCCATGATTTACTCAGCGTTTTGAGCAGTAGGAAACATGGGTTGTGTTCTTTAGCCATGTGTTACTCAGTGTTGTGAGCATGAGGAAACATGAGTTGTGTTCTATAGCCATGTGCTACTCAGCGTTGTGAGCACGAGGAAACATGAGATGTGTTCTATAGCCATGTGTTACTCAGCGTTGTGAACAGTAGGAAACAAGAGTTGTGTTCTAAAGCCATGTGTTTCTCAGCATTGTGAGCACGAGGAATCATGAGTTTTGTTCTATAGCCATGTGTTACTCAGTGCTGTGAGCACGAGGAAACATGAGTTGTGTTCTATCGCCCTGTGTTACTCAGCATTTTGAGCACGAGGAAAAATGAGTTATGTTCTATAGCCGTGAGTTACTCAGCGTTGTGAGCACTAGAAAACATGAGTTATGTTCTATAGCCATGTGTTACTCAGCGTTGTGAGCACTAGAAAACATGAGTTATGTTCTATAGCCATGTGTTACTCAGCGTTGTGAGCACTTGAAAACATGAGTTGTGTTCTATTGCCATGTGTAACTCAGCGTTATGAGCACGAGAATACATGAATTGTGTTCTATAGCCATGTGTGACTCAGTGTTGTGAGTACTAGGAATCATGAGTTGTATTCTACAGCCATGTGTTACTCAGTGTTGTGAGCATGAGGAAACATGAGTTGTGTTCTATAGCCCTGTGTTACTCAGCATTTGGAGCACGAGGAAACATGAGTTATGTTCTCTAGCCATGTGTTACTCAGCGTTGTGAGCACTAGGAAACATGAGTTGTGTTCTATCGCCATTTGTTACTCAGCGTTATGAGCACGAGGAAACATGAGTTGTGTTCCATAGCCATGTGTTACTCAGTGTTGTGAGCACTAGGAAACATGATTTGTGTTCTATAGCCATGTGTTACTCAGCGTTGTGAGCACGAGGAAACATGAGTTGTGTTCTATAGCCATGTGTTAGTGTTGTGAGCACGAGGAAACATGAGTTGTGTTCTATAGACATGTGTTACTCAGTGTTATGAACACTAGGAAACATCAGTTGTGTTCGATAGCCATGTGTTACTCAGCGTTGTGAGCACGAGGAAACATGAGTTGTGTTCTATAGCCATGTGTTACTCAGTGTTATGAGCACGAGGAAACATGAGTTGTGTTCCATAGCCATGTGCTACTCAGTGTTGTGAGCACTAGGAAACATGATTTGTGTTCTATAGCCATGTGTTACTCAGCGTTGTGAGCACGAGGAAACATGAGTTGTGTTCTATAGCCATGTGTTAGTGTTGTGAGCACGAAGAAACATGAGTTGTGTTCTATAGCCATGTGTTACTCAGTGTTATGAACACTAGGAAACATGATTTGTGTTCTATAGCCATGATTTACTCAGCGTTGTGAGCACGAGGAAACATGAGTTGTGTTCTATAGCCCTGTGTTACTCAGCATTTTGAGCACGAGGAAAAATGAGTTATGTTCTATAGCCGTGTGTTACTCAGCGTTGTGAGCACAAGGAAACATGAGTTGTGTTCTCTCGCCATGTTGTACTCTGTGTTGTGAGCACTAGGAAATATGAGTTGTTTTCTAAAGCCATGTATTACTCAGCGTTTTGAGCACGAGGAAACATGAGTTGTGTTCTGTAGCCATGTGTTACTCAGTGTTGTGAGCACTAGGAAACATGAGTTGTGTTCTATAGCCATGTGTTACTCAGCTTTGTGAGCACGAGGAAACATGAGTTGTGTTCTATAGCCATGTGTTGGTGTTGAGAGCACGAGGAAACATGAGTTGTGTTCTATAGCCATGTGTTACTCAGTGTTATGAACACTAGAAAACATCAGTTGTGTTCGATAGCCATGTGTTACTCAGCGTTGTGAGCACTAGGAATCATGAGTTTTGTTCTATAGCCATGTGTTACTCAGTGTTGTGAGCACGATGAAACATGAGTTGAGTTCTATAGCCCTGTGTTACTCAGCATTTTGAGCCCGAGGAAACATGTGTTATGTTCTATAGCCATGTGTTACTCAGCGTTGTGAGCACTAGGAAACATGTGTTATTTTCTATAGCCATGTGTTACTCAGCGTTGTGAGCACTAGGAAACATGAGTTGTGTTCTATCGCCATGTGTAACTCAGCGTTATGAGCACGAGGAAACATGAGTTGTGTTCTAAAGCCATGTGTTACTCAGCATTGTGAGCACTAGGAATCATGAATTTTCATCTATAGCCGTGTGTTATTCAGTGTTGTGAGCACGAGGAAACATGAGTTGTGTTCTATAGCCCTGTGTTACTCAGCATTTTGAGCACGAGGAAACATGAGTTATGTTCTATAGCCATGTGTTACTCAGCGTTGTGAGCACTAGGAAACATGAGTTGTGTTCTATCGCCATGTGTTACTCAGTGTTATGAGCACGAGGAAACATGAGTTGTGTTCTGTAGCCATGTGTTACTCAGTGTTGTGAGCACTAGGAAACATGAGTTGTGTTCTATAGCCATGTGTTACTCAGCTTTGTGAGCACGAGGAAACATGAGTTGTGTTCTATTGCCATGTGTTAGTGTTGAGAGCACGAGGAAACATGAGTTGTGTTCTATAGCCATGTGTTACTCAGCATTGTGAGGACTAGGAAACATGTGTTATTTTCTATAGCCATGTGTTACTCAGCGTTGTGAGCACTAGGCAACATGAGTTGTGTTCTATCGCCATGTGTAACTCAGCGTTATGAGCACGAGGAAACATGAGTTGTGTTCTATAGCCATGTGTTACTCAGTGTCGTGAGCACTTGGAAACATGAGTTGTGTTCTCTCGCCATGTTGTACTCCGTATTGTGAGCACTAGGAAATATGAGTTGTGTTCTAAAGCCATGTGTTACTCAGCATTGTGAGCACTAGGAAACATAAGTTGTGTTCTATTGCCATGTGGTACTCAGTATTGTGAGCACTAGGAAACATGAGTTGTGTTCTATAGCCATGTGTTACTCAGCATTGTGAGCACTAGGAAACATGAGTTGTGTTCTATAGCCATGTGTTACTCAGTGTTGTGAGCACTAGGAAACATGATTTGTGTTCTTTAGCCATGTGTTACTCAGCGTTGTGAGCACGAGGAAACATGAGTTGTGTTCTAGAGCCATGTGTTAGTGTTGTGAGCACGAGGAAACATGATTTGTGTTCTATAGCCATGTGTTACTCAGTGTTATGAACACTAGGAAACATCAGTTGTGTTCGATAGCCATGTGTTAGTGTTGTGAGCACGAGGAAACATGAGTTGTGTTCTATAGCCATGTGTTACTCAGTGTTATGAACACTAGGACACAAGAGTTGTGTTCTAAAGCCATTTGTTTCTCAGCATTGAGAGCACGAGGAATCATGTGTTTTGTTCTATAGACATGTGTTACTCAGTGCTGTGAGCACGAGGAAACATGAGTTGTGTTCTATAGCCCTGTGTTACTCAGCATTTTGAGCACGAGGAAAAATGAGTTATGTTCTATAGCCGTGTGTTACTCAGCGTTGTGAGCACTAGAAAACATGAGTTATGTTCAATAGCCATATGTTACTCAGCGTTGTGAGCACTAGAAAACATGAGTTATGTTCTATAGCCATGTGTAACTCAGCGTTATGAGCACAAGGAAACATGAGTTGTGTTCTATAGAGATGTGTTACTCGGTGTTGTGAGTACTAGGAATCATGAGTTGTATTCTACAGCCATGTGTTACTCTGCGTTGTGAGCACTAGGAAACATGATTTGTGTTCTATAGCCATGTGTTACTCAGCGTTGTGAGCACTAGGAAATATGAGTTGTGTTCTCTCGCCATGTTGTACTCCGTGTTGTGAGCACTAGGAAATATGAGTTGTGTTCTAAAGCCATGTGTTACTCAGCATTGTGAGCACTAGTAAACATGAGTTGTGTTCTATTGCCATGTGTTACTCAGCATTGTGAGCACTAGGAAACATGAGTTGTGTTCTAAAGCCATGTGTTAATCAGCATTGTGAGCACTAGGAAACATGTGTTTTGTTCTATAGCCATGTGTTACTCAGTGTTGTGAGCACGAGGAAACATGAGTTGTGTTCTATAGCCATGTGTTACTCAGTGTTGTGAGCACTAGAAAACATGATTTGTGTTCTATAGCCATGTGTTACTCAGCGTTGTGAGCACTAGGAAACATGAGTTGTGTTCTATAGCCATGTGTTAGTGTTGTGAACACGAGGAAACATGAGTTGTGTTCTATAGCCATGTGTTACTCAGTGTTATAAACACTAGGAAACATCAGTTGTGTTCGATAGCCATGTGTTACTCAGCGTTGTGAGCACGAGGAAACATGAGTTGTGTTCTATAGCCATGTGTTACTCAGTGTTGTGAGCAGTAGGAAACATGATTTGTGTTCTATAGCCATGATTTACTCAGCGTTTTGAGCAGTAGGAAACATGGGTTGTGTTCTTTAGCCATGTGTTACTCAGTGTTGTGAGCATGAGGAAACATGAGTTGTGTTCTATAGCCATGTGCTACTCAGCGTTGTGAGCACGAGGAAACATGAGATGTGTTCTATAGCCATGTGTTACTCAGCGTTGTGAACAGTAGGAAACAAGAGTTGTGTTCTAAAGCCATGTGTTTCTCAGCATTGTGAGCACGAGGAATCATGAGTTTTGTTCTATAGCCATGTGTTACTCAGTGCTGTGAGCACGAGGAAACATGAGTTGTGTTCTATCGCCCTGTGTTACTCAGCATTTTGAGCACGAGGAAAAATGAGTTAAGTTCTATAGCCGTGAGTTACTCAGCGTTGTGAGCACTAGAAAACATGAGTTATGTTCTATAGCCATGTGTTACTCAGCGTTGTGAGCACTAGAAAACATGAGTTATGTTCTATAGCCATGTGTTACTCAGCGTTGTGAGCACTTGAAAACATGAGTTGTGTTCTATTGCCATGTGTAACTCAGCGTTATGAGCACGAGAATACATGAATTGTGTTCTATAGCCATGTGTGACTCAGTGTTGTGAGTACTAGGAATCATGAGTTGTATTCTACAGCCATGTGTTACTCAGTGTTGTGAGCATGAGGAAACATGAGTTGTGTTCTATAGCCCTGTGTTACTCAGCATTTGGAGCACGAGGAAACATGAGTTATGTTCTCTAGCCATGTGTTACTCAGCGTTGTGAGCACTAGGAAACATGAGTTGTGTTCTATCGCCATTTGTTACTCAGCGTTATGAGCACGAGGAAACATGAGTTGTGTTCCATAGCCATGTGTTACTCAGTGTTGTGAGCACTAGGAAACATGATTTGTGTTCTATAGCCATGTGTTACTCAGCGTTGTGAGCACGAGGAAACATGAGTTGTGTTCTATAGCCATGTGTTAGTGTTGTGAGCACGAGGAAACATGAGTTGTGTTCTATAGACATGTGTTACTCAGTGTTATGAACACTAGGAAACATCAGTTGTGTTCGATAGCCATGTGTTACTCAGCGTTGTGAGCACGAGGAAACATGAGTTGTGTTCTATAGCCATGTGTTACTCAGTGTTATGAGCACGAGGAAACATGAGTTGTGTTCCATAGCCATGTGCTACTCAGAGTTGTGAGCACTAGGAAACATGATTTGTGTTCTATAGCCATGTGTTACTCAGCGTTGTGAGCACGAGGAAACATGAGTTGTGTTCTATAGCCATGTGTTAGTGTTGTGAGCACGAAGAAACATGAGTTGTGTTCTATAGCCATGTGTTACTCAGTGTTATGAACACTAGGAAACATGATTTGTGTTCTATAGCCATGATTTACTCAGCGTTGTGAGCACGAGGAAACATGAGTTGTGTTCTATAGCCCTGTGTTACTCAGCATTTTGAGCACGAGGAAAAATGAGTTATGTTCTATAGCCGTGTGTTACTCAGCGTTGTGAGCACTAGGAAACATGAGTTGTGTTCTCTCGCCATGTTGTACTCCGTGTTGTGAGCACTAGGAAATATGAGTTGTTTTCTAAAGCCATGTATTACTCAGCGTTTTGAGCACGAGGAAACATGAGTTGTGTTCTGTAGCCATGTGTTACTCAGTGTTGTGAGCACTAGGAAACATGAGTTGTGTTCTATAGCCATGTGTTACTCAGCTTTGTGAGCACGAGGAAACATGAGTTGTGTTCTATAGCCATGTGTTACTCAGTGTTATGAACACTAGAAAACATCAGTTGTGTTCGATAGCCATGTGTTACTCAGCGTTGTGAGCACTAGGAATCATGAGTTTTGTTCTATAGCCATGTGTTACTCAGTGTTGTGAGCACGATGAAACATGAGTTGAGTTCTA
This sequence comes from Scyliorhinus torazame, assembly GCF_047496885.1. NCBI lineage: Eukaryota > Metazoa > Chordata > Chondrichthyes > Carcharhiniformes > Scyliorhinidae > Scyliorhinus > Scyliorhinus torazame. The sequence goes on along the minus strand of NC_092712.1, from coordinate 254,664,979 downwards.
TAGCCCTGTGTTACTCAGCATTTTGAGCCCGAGGAAACATGTGTTATGTTCTATAGCCATGTGTTACTCAGCGTTGTGAGCACTAGGAAACATGTGTTATTTTCTATAGCCATGTGTTACTCAGCGTTGTGAGCACTAGGAAACATGAGTTGTGTTCTATCGCCATGTGTAACTCAGCGTTATGAGCACGAGGAAACATGAGTTGTGTTCTAAAGCCATGTGTTACTCAGCATTGTGAGCACTAGGAATCATGAATTTTCATCTATAGCCGTGTGTTATTCAGTGTTGTGAGCACGAGGAAACATGAGTTGTGTTCTATAGCCCTGTGTTACTCAGCATTTTGAGCACGAGGAAACATGAGTTATGTTCTATAGCCATGTGTTACTCAGCGTTGTGAGCACTAGGAAACATGAGTTGTGTTCTATCGCCATGTGTTACTCAGTGTTATGAGCACGAGGAAACATGAGTTGTGTTCTGTAGCCATGTGTTACTCAGTGTTGTGAGCACTAGGAAACATGAGTTGTGTTCTATAGCCATGTGTTACTCAGCTTTGTGAGCACGAGGAAACATGAGTTGTGTTCTATAGCCATGTGTTAGTGTTGAGAGCACGAGGAAACATGAGTTGTGTTCTATAGCCATGTGTTACTCAGCATTGTGAGGACTAGGAAACATGTGTTATTTTCTATAGCCATGTGTTACTCAGCGTTGTGAGCACTAGGCAACATGAGTTGTGTTCTATCGCCATGTGTAACTCAGCGTTATGAGCACGAGGAAACATGAGTTGTGTTCTATAGCCATGTGTTACTCAGTGTCGTGAGCACTTGGAAACATGAGTTGTGTTCTCTCGCCATGTTGTACTCCGTATTGTGAGCACTAGGAAATATGAGTTGTGTTCTAAAGCCATGTGTTACTCAGCATTGTGAGCACTAGGAAACATAAGTTGTGTTCTATTGCCATGTGGTACTCAGTATTGTGAGCACTAGGAAACATGAGTTGTGTTCTATAGCCATGTGTTACTCAGCATTGTGAGCACTAGGAAACATGAGTTGTGTTCTATAGCCATGTGTTACTCAGTGTTGTGAGCACTAGGAAACATGATTTGTGTTCTTTAGCCATGTGTTACTCAGCGTTGTGAGCACGAGGAAACATGAGTTGTGTTCTAGAGCCATGTGTTAGTGTTGTGAGCACGAGGAAACATGATTTGTGTTCTATAGCCATGTGTTACTCAGTGTTATGAACACTAGGAAACATCAGTTGTGTTCGATAGCCATGTGTTACTCAGCGTTGTGAGCACGAGGAAACATGAGTTGTGTTCTATAGCCATGTGTTACTCAGTGCTGTGAGCACTAGGAAACATGATTTGTGTTCTCTCGCCATGATTTACTCAGCGTTTTGAGCAGTAGGAAACATGAGTTGTGTTCTTTAGCCATGTGTTACTCAGTGTTGTGAGCATGAGGAAACATGAGTTGTGTTCTATAGCCATGTGTTACTCAGCGTTGTGAGCACGAGGAAATATGAGATGTGTTCTATATCCATGTGTTACTCAGCGTTGTGAGCACCAGGAAACAGGAGTTGTGTTCTAAAGCCATGTGTTTCTCAGCATTGTGAGCACGAGGAATCATGAGTTTTGTTCTATAGCCATGTGTTACTCAGTGCTGTGTGCACGAGGAAACATGAGTTGTGTTCTATAGCCCTGTGTTACTCAGCATTTTGAGCACGAGGAAAAATGAGTTATGTTCTATAGCCGTGTGTTACTCAGCGTTGTGAGCACTAGAAAACATGTGTTATGTTCTATAGCCATGTGTTACTCAGCGATGTGAGCATTAGAAAACAAGAGTTGTGTTCTATTGCCATGTGTAACTCAGCGTTATGAGCACGAGGAAACATGAGTTGTGTTCTATAGCCATGTGTTACTCAGAGTTGTGAGTACTAGGAATCATGAGTTGTATTCTACAGCCATGTGTTACTCTGCGTTGTGAGCACTAGGAAACATGATTTGTGTTCTATAGCCATGTGTTACTCAGCGTCATGAGCACGAGGAAACATGAGGTGTGTTTGATAGCCATGTGTTACTCAGCGTTGTGAGCACTAGGAAACATGAGTTGTGTTCTCTCGCCATGTTGTACTCCGTATTGTGAGCACTAGGAAATATGAGTTGTGTTCTAAAGCCATGTGTTACTCAGCATTGTGAGCACTAGGAAACAGAAGTTGTGTTCTATTGCCATGTGGTACTCAGTATTGTGAGCACTAGGAAACATGAGTTGTGTTCTATAGCCATGTGTTACTCAGCATTGTGAGCACTAGGAAACATGAGTTGTGTTCTATAGCCATGTTTTACTCAGTGTTGTGAGCACGAGGAAACATAAGTTGTGTTCTAAAGCCATGTGTTACTCAGCATTGTGAGCACTAGGAAACATGAGTTTTGTTCTATAGCCATGTGTTACTCAGTGTTGTGAGCACGTGGCAACATGAGTTGTGTTCTATAGCCCTGTGTTACTCAGCATTTTGAGCACGTGGAAACACGAGTTGTGTTCTATAGCCATGTGTTACTCAGCATTGTGAGCACTAGGAAACATGAGTTGTGTTCTATAGCCATGTGTTACTCAGTGTTGTGAGCACTAGGAAACATGATTTGTGTTCTTTAGCCATGTGTTACTCAGCGTTGTGAGCACGAGGAAACATGAGTTGTGTTCTAGAGCCATGTGTTAGTGTTGTGATCACGAGGAAACATGATTTGTGTTCTATAGCCATGTGTTACTCAGTGTTATGAACACTAGGAAACATCAGTTGTGTTCGATAGCCATGTGTTACTCAGCGTTGTGAGCACGAGGAAACATGAGTTGTGTTCTATAGCCATGTGTTACTCAGCGTTGTGAGCAGTCGGAAACAAGAGTTGTGTTCTAAAGCCATGTGCTTCTCAGCATTGTGAGCACGAGGAATCATGAGTTTTGTTCTATAGCCATGTGTTACTCAGTGCTGTGAGCACGAGGAAACATGAGTTGTGTTCTATAGCCCTGTGTTACTCAGCATTTTGAGCACGAGGAAAAATGAGTTATGTTCTATAGCCGTGAGTTACTCAGCGTTGTGAGCACTAGAAAACATGAGTTATGTTCTATAGCCATGTGTTACTCAGCGGTGTGAGCACTAGAAAACATGAGTTATGTTCTATAGCCATGTGTTACTCAGCGTTGTGAGCACTTGAAAACATGAGTTGTGTTCTATTGCCATGTGTAACTCAGCGTTATGAGCACGAGAATACATGAATTGTGTTCTATAGCCATGTGTTACTCAGTGTTGTGAGTACTAGGAATCATGAGTTGTATTCTACAGCCATGTGTTACTCAGTGTTGTGAGCATGAGGAAACATGAGTTGTGTTCTATAGCCCTGTGTTACTCAGCATTTGGAGCACGAGGAAACATGAGTTATGTTCTCTAGCCATGTGTTACTCAGCGTTGTGAGCACTAGGAAACATGAGTTGTTTTCTATCGCCATGTGTTACTCAGCGTTATGAGCACGAGGAAACATGAGTTGTGTTCCATAGCCATGTGTTACTCAGTGTTGTGAGCACTAGGAAACATGATTTGTGTTCTATAGCCATGTGATACTCAGCGTTGTGAGCACGAGGAAACATGAGTTGTGTTCTATAGCCATGTGTTAGTGTTGTGAGCACGAGGAAACATGAGTTGTGTTCTATAGACATGTGTTACTCAGTGTTATGAACACTAGGAAACATCAGTTGTGTTCGATAGCCATGTGTTACTCAGCGTTGTGAGCACGAGGAAACATGAGTTGTGTTCTATAGCCATGTGTTACTCAGTTTTATGAGCACGAGGAAACATGAGTTGTGTTCCATAGCCATGTGCTACTCAGTGTTGTGAGCACTAGGAAACATGAGTTGTGTTCTATCGCCATGTGTTACTCAGCTTTGTGAGCACGAGGAAACATGAGTTGTGTTCTATAGCCATGTGTTAGTGTTGAGAGCACGAGGAAACATGAGTTGTGTTCTATAGCCATGTGTTACTCAGCATTGTGAGGACTAGGAAACATGTGTTATTTTCTATAGCCATGTGTTACTCAGCGTTGTGAGCACTAGGCAACATGAGTTGTGTTCTATCGCCATGTGTAACTCAGCGTTATGAGCACGAGGAAACATGAGTTGTGTTCTATAGCCATGTGTTACTCAGTGTCGTGAGCACTAGGAAACATGAGTTGTGTTCTATAGCCATGTGTTACTCAGCGTTGTGAGCACTAGGAAACATGAGTTGTGTTCTCTCGCCATGTTGTACTCCGTATTGTGAGCACTAGGAAATATGAGTTGTGTTCTAAAGCCATGTGTTACTCAGCATTGTGAGCACTAGGAAACATAAGTTGTGTTCTATTGCCATGTGGTACTCAGTATTGTGAGCACTAGGAAACATGAGTTGTGTTCTATAGCCATGTGTTACTCAGCATTGTGAGCACTAGGAAACATGAGTTGTGTTCTATAGCCATGTGTTACTCAGTGTTGTGAGCACTAGGAAACATGATTTGTGTTCTTTAGCCATGTGTTACTCAGCGTTGTGAGCACGAGGAAACATGAGTTGTGTTCTAGAGCCATGTGCTAGTGTTGTGAGCACGAGGAAACATGATTTGTGTTCTATAGCCATGTGTTACTCAGTGTTATGAACACTAGGAAACATCAGTTGTGTTCGATAGCCATGTGTTACTCAGCGTTGTGAGCACGAGGAAACATGAGTTGTGTTCTATAGCCATGTGTTACTCAGTGCTGTGAGCACTAGGAAACATGATTTGTGTTCTATAGCCATGATTTACTCAGCGTTTTGAGCAGTAGGAAACATGAGTTGTGTTGTTTAGCCATGTGTTACTCAGTGTTGTGAGCATGAGGAAACATGAGTTGTGTTCTATAGCCATGTGTTACTCAGCGTTGTGAGCACGAGGAAACATGAGATGTGTTCTATATCCATGTGTTACTCAGCGTTGTGAGCACCAGGAAACAGGAGTTGTGTTCTATCGCCATGTGTAACTCAGCGTTATGAGCACGAGGAAACATGAGTTGTGTTCTAAAGCCATGTGTTTCTCAGCATTGTGAGCACGAGGAATCATGAGTTTTGTTCTATAGCCATGTGTTACTCAGTGCTGTGTGCACGAGGAAACATGAGTTGTGTTCTATAGCCCTGTGTTACTCAGCATTTTGAGCACGAGGAAAAATGAGTTATGTTCTATAGCCGTGTGTTACTCAGCGTTGTGAGCACTAGAAAACATGTGTTATGTTCTATAGCCATGTGTTACTCAGCGATGTGAGCATTAGAAAACAAGAGTTGTGTTCTATTGCCATGTGTAACTCAGCGTTATGAGCACGAGGAAACATGAGTTGTGTTCTATAGCCATCTGTTACTCAGAGTTGTGAGTACTAGGAATCATGAGTTGTATTCTACAGCCATGTGTTACTCTGCGTTGTGAGCACTAGGAAACATGATTTGTGTTCTATAGCCATGTGTTACTCAGCGTCATGAGCACGAGGAAACATGAGGTGTGTTTGATAGCCATGTGTTACTCAGCGTTGTGAGCACTAGGAAACATGAGTTGTGTTCTCTCGCCATGTTGTACTCCGTATTGTGAGCACTAGGAAATATGAGTTGTGTTCTAACGCCATGTGTTACTCAGCATTGTGAGCACTAGGAAACAGAAGTTGTGTTCTATTGCCATGTGGTACTCAGTATTGTGAGCACTAGGAAACATGAGTTGTGTTCTATAGCCATGTGTTACTCAGCATTGTGAGCACTTGGAAACATGAGTTGTGTTCTATAGCCATGTTTTACTCAGTGTTGTGAGCACGAGGAAACATGAGTTGTGTTCTAAAGCCATGTGTTACTCAGCATTGTGAGCACTAGGAAACATGAGTTTTGTTCTATAGCCATGTGTTACTCAGTGTTGTGAGCACGTGGAAACACGAGTTGTGTTCTATAGCCCTGTGTTACTCAGCATTTTGAGCACGTGGAAACACGAGTTGTGTTCTATAGCCATGTTTTACTCAGTGTTGTGAACACTAGGAAACATGAGTTGTGTTCTAAAGCCATGTGTTACTCAGCGTTGTGAGCACGAGGGAACAAGAGTTGTGTTCTAAAGCCATGTGTTACTCAGCATTGTGAGCACTAGGAATCATGAGTTTTGTTCTATAGCCATGTGTTACTCAGTGCTGTGAGCACTAGGAAACATGATTTGTGTTCTATAGCCATGATTTACTCAGCGTTTTGAGCAGTAGGAAACATGAGTTGTGTTCTTTAGCCATGTGTTACTCAGTGTTGTGAGCATGAGGAAACATGAGTTGTGTTCTATAGCCATGTGTTACTCAGCGTTGTGAGCACGAGGAAACATGAGATGTGTTCTATATCCATGTGTTACTCAGCGTTGTGAGCACCAGGAAACAGGAGTTGTGTTCTAAAGCCATGTGTTTCTCAGCATTGTGAGCACGAGGAATCATGAGTTTTGTTCTATAGCCATGTGTTACTCAGTGCTGTGTGCACGAGGAAACATGAGTTGTGTTCTATAGCCCTGTGTTATTCAGCATTTTGAGCACGAGGAAAAATGAGTTATGTTCTATAGCCGTGTGTTACTCAGCGTTGTGAGCACTAGAAAACATGTGTTATGTTCTATAGCCATGTGTTACTCAGCGTTGTGAGCATTAGAAAACAAGAGTTGTGTTCTATTGCCATGTGTAACTCAGCGTTATGAGCACGAGGAAACATGAGTTGTGTTCTATAGCCATGTGTTACTCAGAGTTGTGAGGACTAGGAATCATGAGTTGTATTCTACAGCCATGTGTTACTCTGCGTTGTGAGCACTAGGAAACATGATTTGTGTTCTATAGCCATGTGTTACTCAGCGTCATGAGCACGAGGAAACATGAGGTGTGTTTGATAGCCATGTGTTACTCAGCGTTGTGAGCACTAGGAAACATGAGTTGTGTTCTCTCGCCATGTTGTACTCCGTATTGTGAGCACTAGGAAATATGAGTTGTGTTCTAAAGCCATGTGTTACTCAGCATTGTGAGCACTAGGAAACATGAGTTGTGTTCTATAGCCATGTTTTACTCAGTGTTGTGAGCACGAGGAAACATGAGTTGTGTTCTAAAGCCATGTGTTACTCAGCATTTTGAGCACGAGGAAAAATGAGTTATGTTCTATTGCCGTGTGTTACTCAGCGTTGTGAGCACTAGGAAACATGAGTTGTGTTCTCTCGCCATGTTGTACTCCGTGTTGTGAGCACTAGGAAATATGAGTTGTTTTCTAAAGCCATGTATTACTCAGCGTTTTGAGCACGAGGAAACATGAGTTGTGTTCTGTAGCCATGTGTTACTCAGTGTTGTGAGCACTAGGAAACATGAGTTGTGTTCTATAGCCATGTGTTACTCAGCTTTGTGAGCACGAGGAAACATGAGTTGTGTTCTATAGCCATGTGTTGGTGTTGAGAGCACGAGGAAACTTGAGTTGTGTTCTATAGCCATGTGTTACTCAGTGTTATGAGCACGAGGAAACATGAGTTGTGTTCTGTAGCCATGTGTTACTCAGTGTTGTGAGCACTAGGAAACATGAGTTGTGTTCTATAGCCATGTGTTACTCAGCTTTGTGAGCACGAGGAAACATGAGTTGTGTTCTATAGCCATGTGTTAGAGTTGAGAGCACGAGGAAACATGAGTTGTGTTATATAGCCATGTGTTACTCAGCATTGTGAGGACTAGGAAACATGTGTTATTTTCTATAGCCATGTGTTACTCAGCGTTGTGAGCACTAGGCAACATGAGTTGTGTTCTAAAGCCATGTGTTACTCAGCGTTATGAGCACGAGGAAACATGAGTTGTGTTCTATAGCCATGTGTTACTCAGTGTCGTGAGCACTTGGAAACATGAGTTGTGTTCTACAGCCATGTGTTACTCTGCGTTGTGAGCACTAGGAAACATGATTTGTGTTCTATAGCCATGTGTTACTCAGCGTTATGAGCACGAGGAAACATGAGTTGTGTTCTAAAGCCATGTGTTACTCAGCATTGTGAGCACGAGGAAACATGAGATGTGTTCTATATCCATGTGTTACTCAGCGTTGTGAGCACCAGGAAACAGGAGTTGTGTTCTAAAGCCATGTGTTTCTCAGCATTGTGAGCACGTGGAATCATGAGTTGTGTTCTATAGCCCTGTGTTACTCAGCATTTTGAGCACGAGGAAAAATGAGTTATGTTCTATAGCCATGTGTTACTCAGCGATGTGAGCATTAGAAAACAAGAGTTGTGTTCTATTGCCATGTGTAACTCAGCGTTATGAGCACGAGGAAACATGAGTTGTGTTCTATAGCCATGTGTTACTCAGAGTTGTGAGTACTAGGAATCATGAGTTGTATTCTACAGCCATGTGTTACTCTGCGTTGTGAGCACTAGGAAACATGATTTGTGTTCTATAGCCATGTGTTACTCAGCGTCATGAGCACGAGGAAACATGAGGTGTGTTTGATAGCCTTGTGTTACTCAGCGTTGTGAGCACTAGGAAACATGAGTTGTGTTCTCTCGCCATGTTGTACTCCGTATTGTGAGCACTAGGAAATATGAGTTGTGTTCTAAAGCCATGTGTTACTCAGCATTGTGAGCACTAGGAAACAGAAGTTGTGTTCTATTGCCATGTGGTACTCAGTATTGTGAGCACTAGGAAACATGAGTTGTGTTCTATAGCCATGTGTTACTCAGCATTGTGAGCACTAGGAAACATGAGTTGTGTTCTATAGCCATGTTTTACTCAGTGTTGTGAGCACGAGGAAGCATGAGTTGTGTTCTAAAGCCATGTGTTACTCAGCATTGTGAGCACTAGGAAACATGAGTTTTGTTCTATAGCCATGTGTTACTCAGTGTTGTGAGCACGTGGAAACATGAGTTGTGTTCTATAGCCCTGTGTTACTCAGCATTTTGAGCACGTGGAAACACGAGTTGTGTTCTATAGCCATGTTTTACTCAGTGTTGTGAACACTAGGAAACATGAGTTGTGTTCTAAAGCCATGTGTTACTCAGCGTTGTGAGCACGAGGGAACAAGAGTTGTGTTCTAAAGCCATGTGTTACTCAGCATTGTGAGCACTAGGAATCATGAGTTTTGTTCTATAGCCATGTGTTACTCAGTGCTGTGAGCACTAGGAAACATGATTTGTGTTCTATAGCCATGATTTACTCAGCGTTTTGAGCAGTAGGAAACATGAGTTGTGTTCTTTAGCAATGTGTTACTCAGTGTTGTGAGCATGAGGAAACATGAGTTGTGTTCTATAGCCATGTGTTACTCAGCGTTGTGAGCACGAGGAAACATGAGATGTGTTCTATATCCATGTGTTACTCAGCGTTGTGAGCACCAGGAAACAGGAGTTGTGTTCTAAAGCCATGTGTTTCTCAGCATTGTGAGCACGAGGAATCATGAGTTTTGTTCTATAGCCATGTGTTACTCAGTGCTGTGTGCACGAGGAAACATGAGTTGTGTTCTATAGCCCTGTGTTATTCAGCATTTTGAGCACGAGGAAAAATGAGTTATGTTCTATAGCCGTGTGTTACTCAGCGTTGTGAGCACTAGAAAACATGTGTTATGTTCTATAGCCATGTGTTACTCAGCGTTGTGAGCATTAGAAAACAAGAGTTGTGTTCTATTGCCATGTGTAACTCAGCGTTATGAGCACGAGGAAACATGAGTTGTGTTCTATAGCCATGTGTTACTCAGAGTTGTGAGTACTAGGAATCATGAGTTGTATTCTACAGCCATGTGTTACTCTGCGTTGTGAGCACTAGGAAACATGATTTGTGTTCTATAGCCATGTGTCACTCAGCGTCATGAGCACGAGGAAACATGAGGTGTGTTTGATAGCCATGTGTTACTCAGCGTTGTGAGCACTAGGAAACAGAAGTTGTGTTCTATTGCCATGTGGTACTCAGTATTGTGAGCACTAGGAAACATGAGTTGTGTTCTATAGCCATGTGTTACTCAGCATTGTGAGCACTAGGAAACATGAGTTGTGTTCTATAGCCATGTTTTACTCAGTGTTGTGAGCACGAGGAAACATGAGTTGTGTTCTAAAGCCATGTGTTACTCAGCATTTTGAGCACGAGGAAAAATGAGTTATGTTCTATAGCCGTGTGTTACTCAGCGTTGTGAGCACTAGGAAACATGAGTTCTGTTCTCTCGCCATGTTGTACTCCATGTTGTGAGCACTAGGAAATATGAGTTGTTTTCTAAAGCCATGTATTACTCAGCGTTTTGAGCACGAGGAAACATGAGTTGTGTTCTGTAGCCATGTGTTACTCAGTGTTGTGAGCACTAGGAAACATGAGTTGTGTTCTATAGCCATGTGTTACTCAGCTTTGTGAGCACGAGGAAACATGAGTTGTGTTCTATAGCCATGTGTTGGTGTTGAGAGCACGAGGAAACATGAGTTGTGTTCTATAGCCATGTGTTACTCAGTGTTATGAACACTAGAAAACATCAGTTGTGTTCGATAGCCATGTGTTACTCAGCGTTGTGAGCACTAGGAATCATGAGTTTTGTTCTATAGCCATGTGTTACTCAGTGTTGTGAGCACGATGAAACATGAGTTGAGTTCTATAGCCCTGTGTTACTCAGCATTTTGAGCCCGAGGAAACATGTGTTATGTTCTATAGCCATGTGTTACTCAGCGTTGTGAGCACTAGGAAACATGTGTTATTTTCTATAGCCATGTGTTACTCAGTGTTGTGAGCACTAGGAAACATGAGTTGTGTTCTATAGCCATGTGTTACTCAGCTTTGTGAGCACGAGGAAACATGAGTTGTGTTCTATAGCCATGTGTTAGTGTTGAGACCACGAGGAAACATGAGTTGTGTTCTATAGCCATGTGTTACTCAGCATTGTGAGGACTAGGAAACATGTGTTATTTTCTATAGCCATGTGTTACTCAGCGTTGTGAGCACTAGGCAACATGAGTTGTGTTCTATCGCCATGTGTAACTCAGCGTTATGAGCACGAGGAAACATGAGTTGTGTTCTATAGCCATGTGTTACTCAGTGTCGTGAGCACTTGGAAACATGAGTTGTGTTCTACAGCCATGTGTTACTCTGCGTTGTGAGCACTAGGAAACATGATTTGTGTTCTATAGCCATGTGTTACTCAGCGTTATGAGCACGAGGAAACATGAGTTGTGTTCTAAAGCCATGTGTTACTCAGCATTGTGAGCACGAGGAAACATGAGATGTATTCTATATCCATGTGTTACTCAGCGTTGTGAGCACCAGGAAACAGGAGTTGTGTTCTAAAGCCATGTGTTTCTCAGCATTGTGAGCACGAGGAATCATGAATTTTGTTCTATAGCCATGTGTTACTCAGTGCTGTGTGCACGAGGAAACATGAGTTGTGTTCTATAGCCCTGTGTTACTCAGCATTTTGAGCACGAGGAAAAATGAGTTTTGTTCTATAGCCGTGTGTTACTCAGCATTGTGAGCACTAGAAAACATGTGTTATGTTCTATAGCCATGTGTTACTCAGCGTTGTGAGCATTAGAAAACAAGAGTTGTTTTCTATTGCCATGTGTAACTCAGCGTTATGAGCACGAGGAAACATGAGTTGTGTTCTATAGCCATGTGTTACTGAGAGTTGTGAGTACTAGGAATCATGAGTTGTATTCTACAGCCATGTGTTACTCTGCGTTGTGAGCACTAGGAAACATGATTTGTGTTCAATAGCCATGTGTTACTCAGCGTCATGAGCACGAGGAAACATGAGGTGTGTTCGATAGCCATGTGTTACTCAGCGTTGTGAGCACTAGGAAACATGAGTTGTGTTCTCTCGCCATGTTGTACTCCGTATTGTGAGCACTAGGAAATATGAGTTGTGTTCTAAAACCATGTGTTACTCAGCATTGTGAGCACTAGGAAACATAAGTTGTGTTCTATTGCCATGTGGTACTCAGTATTGTGAGCACTAGGAAACATGAGTTGTGTTCTATAGCCATGTGTTACTCAGCATTGTGAGCACTAGGAAACATGAGTTGTGTTCTATAGCCATGTGTTACTCAGTGTTGTGAGCACTAGGAAACATGATTTGTGTTCTTTAGCCATGTGTTACTCAGCGTTGTGAGCACGAGGAAACATGAGTTGTGTTCTAGAGCCATGTGTTAGTGTTGTGAGCACGAGGAAACATGATTTGTGTTCTATAGCCAGGTGTTACTCAGTGTTATGAACACTAGGAAACATCAGTTGTGTTCGATAGCCATGTGTTACTCAGCGTTGTGAGCACGAGGAAACATGAGTTGTGTTCTATAGCCATGTGTTACTCAGTGCTGTGAGCACTAGGAAACATGATTTGTGTTCTATAGCCATGATTTACTCAGCGTTTTGAGCAGTAGGAAACATGAGTTGTGTTCTTTAGCCATGTGTTACTCAGTGTTGTGAGCATGAGGAAACATGAGTTGTGTTCTATAGCCATGTGTTACTCAGCGTTGTGAGCACGAGGAAACATGAGATGTGTTCTATATCCATGTGTTACTCAGCGTTGTGAGCACCAGGAAACAGGAGTTGTGTTCTAAAGCCATGTGTTTCTCAGCATTGTGAGCACGAGGAATCATGAGTTTTGTTCTATTGCCTTGTGTTACTCAGTGCTGTGTGCACGAGGAAACATGAGTTGTGTTCTATAGCCCTGTGTTACTCAGCATTTTGAGCATGAGGAAAAATGAGTTATGTTCTATAGCCGTGTGTTACTCAGCGTTGTGAGCACTAGAAAACATGTGTTATGTTCTATAGCCATGTGTTACTCAGCGTTGTGAGCATTAGAAAACAAGAGTTGTGTTCTATTGCCATGTGTAACTCAGCGTTATGAGCACGAGGAAACATGAGTTGTGTTCTATAGCCATGTGTTACTCAGAGTTGTGAGTACTAGGAATCATGAGTTGTATTCTACAGCCATGTGTTACTCTGCGTTGTGAGCACTAGGAAACATGATTTGTGTTCTATAGCCATGTGTTACTCAGCGTCATGAGCACGAGGAAACATGAGGTGTGTTTGATAGCCATGTGTTACTCAGCGTTGTGAGCACTAGGAAACATGAGTTGTGTTCTCTCGCCATGTTGTACTCCGTATTGTGAGCACTAGGAAATATGAGTTTTGTTCTAAAGCCATGTGTTACTCAGCATTGTGAGCACTAGGAAACATGAGTTGTGTTCTATTGCCATGTTTTACTCAGTGTTGTGAGCACGAGGAAACATGAGTTGTGTTCTAAAGCCATGTGTTGCTCAGCATTGTGAGCACTAGGAAACATGAGTTTTGTTCTATAGCCATGTGTTACTCAGTGTTGTGAGCACGTGGAAACATGAGTTGTGTTCTATAGCCCTGTGTTACTCAGCATTTTGAGCACGTGGAAACACGAGTTGTGTTCTATAGCCATGTTTTACTCAGTGTTGTGAACACTAGGAAACATGAGTTGTGTTCTAAAGCCATGTGTTACTCAGCGTTGTGAGCACGAGGGAACAAGAGTTGTGTTCTAAAGCCATGTGTTACTCAGTGCTGTGTGCACGAGGAAACATGAGTTGTGTTCTATAGCCCTGTGTTATTCAGCATTTTGAGCACGAGGAAAAATAAGTTATGTTCTATAGCCGTGTGTTACTCAGCGTTGTGAGCACTAGAAAACATGTGTTATGTTCTATAGCCATGTGTTACTCAGCATTGTGAGCACTAGGAAACATGAGTTGTGTTCTATTGCCATGTGGTACTCAGTATTGTGAGCACTAGGAAACATGAGTTCTGTTCTATAGCCATGTGTTACTCAGCATTGTGAGCACTAGGAAACATGAGTTGTGTTCTATAGCCATGTTTTACTCAGTGTTGTGAGCACGAGGAAACATGAGTTGTGTTCTAAAGCCATGTGTTACTCAGCATTGTGAGCACTAGGAAACATGAGTTTTGTTCTATAGCCATGTGTTACTCAGTGTTGTGAGCACGTGGAAACATGAGTTGTGTTCTATAGCCCTGTGTTACTCAGCATTTTGAGCACGTGGAAACATGAGTTGTGTTCTATAGCCATGTTTTACTCAGTGTTGTGAACACTAGGAAACATGAGTTGTGTTCTAAAGCCATGTGTTACTCAGCGTTGTGAGCACGAGGGAACAAGAGTTGTGTTCTAAAGCCATGTGTTACTCAGCATTGTGAGCACTAGGAATCATGAGTTTTGTTCTATAGCCATGTGTTACTCAGTGCTGTGAGCACTAGGAAACATGATTTGTGTTCTATAGCCATGATTTACTCAGCGTTTTGAGCAGTAGGAAACATGAGTTGTGTTCTTTAGCCATGTGTTACTCAGTGTTGTGAGCATGAGGAAACATGAGTTGTGTTCTATAGCCATGTGTTACTCAGCGTTGTGAGCACGAGGAAACATGAGATGTGTTCTATATCCATGTGTTACTCAGCATTGTGAGCACCAGGAAACAGGAGTTGTGTTCTAAAGCCATGTGTTTCTCAGCATTGTGAGCACGAGGAATCATGAGTTTTGTTCTATAGCCATGTGTTACTCAGTGCTGTGTGCACGAGGAAACATGAGTTGTGTTCTATAGCCCTGTGTTATTCAGCATTTTGAGCACGAGGAAAAATGAGTTATGTTCTATAGCCGTGTGTTACTCAGCGTTGTGAGCACTAGAAAACATGTGTTATGTTCTATAGCCATGTGTTACTCAGCGTTGTGAGCATTAGAAAACAAGAGTTGTGTTCTATTGCCATGTGTAACTCAGCGTTATGAGCACGAGGACACATGAGTTGTGTTCTATAGCCATGTGTTACTCAGAGTTGTGAGTACTAGGAATCATGAGTTGTATTCTACAGCCATGTGTTACTCTGCGTTGTGAGCACTAGGAAACATGATTTGTGTTCTATAGCCATGTGTTACTCAGCGTCATGAGCACGAGGAAACATGAGGTGTGTTTGATAGCCATGTGTTACTCAGCGTTGTGAGCACTAGGAAACATGAGTTGTGTTCTCTCGCCATGTTGTACTCCGTTTTGTGAGCACTAGGAAATCTGAGTTGTGTTCTAAAGCCATGTGTTACTCAGCATTGTGAGCACTAGGAAACAGAAGTTGTGTTCTATTGCCATGTGGTACTCAGTATTGTGAGCACCAGGAAACATGAGTGGTGTTCTATAGCCATGTGTTACTCAGCATTGTGAGCACTAGGAAACATGAGTTGTGTTCTCTCGCCATGTTTTACTCAGTGTTGTGAGCACGAGGAAACATGAGTTGTGTTCTAAAGCCATGTGTGACTCAGCATTGTGAACACTAGGAAACATGAGTTTTGTTCTATAGCCATGTGTTACTCAGTGTTGTGAGCACGTGGAAACATGAGTTGTGTTCTATAGCCCTGTGTTACTCAGCATTTTGAGCACGTGGAAACACGAGTTGTGTTCTATAGCCATGTTTTACTGAGTGTTGTGAACACTAGGAAACATGATTTGTGTTCTTTAGCCATGTGTTACTCAGCGTTGTGAGCACGAGGAAACATGAGTTGTGTTCTAGAGCCATGTGTTAGTGTTGTGAGCACGAGGAAACATGATTTGTGTTCTATAGCCAGGTGTTACTCAGTGTTATGAACACTAGGAAACATCAGTTGTGTTCGATAGCCATGTGTTACTCAGCGTTGTGAGCACGAGGAAACATGAGTTGTGTTCTATAGCCATGTGTTACTCAGTGCTGTGAGCACTAGGAAACATGATTTGTGTTCTATAGCCATGATTTACTCAGCGTTTTGAGCAGTAGGAAACATGAGTTGTGTTCTTTAGCCATGTGTTACTCAGTGTTGTGAGCATGAGGAAACATGAGTTGTGTTCTATAGCCATGTGTTACTCAGCGTTGTGAGCACGAGGAAACATGAGATGTGTTCTATATCCATGTGTTACTCAGCGTTGTGAGCACCAGGAAACAGGAGTTGTGTTCTAAAGCCATGTGTTTCTCAGCATTGTGAGCACGAGGAATCATGAGTTTTGTTCTATTGCCTTGTGTTACTCAGTGCTGTGTGCACGAGGAAACATGAGTTGTGTTCTATAGCCCTGTGTTACTCAGCATTTTGAGCATGAGGAAAAATGAGTTATGTTCTATAGCCGTGTGTTACTCAGCGTTGTGAGCACTAGAAAACATGTGTTATGTTCTATAGCCATGTGTTACTCAGCGTTGTGAGCATTAGAAAACAAGAGTTGTGTTCTATTGCCATGTGTAACTCAGCGTTATGAGCACGAGGAAACATGAGTTGTGTTCTATAGCCATGTGTTACTCAGAGTTGTGAGTACTAGGAATCATGAGTTGTATTCTACAGCCATGTGTTACTCTGCGTTGTGAGCACTAGGAAACATGATTTGTGTTCTATAGCCATGTGTTACTCAGCGTCATGAGCACGAGGAAACATGAGGTGTGTTTGATAGCCATGTGTTACTCAGCGTTGTGAGCACTAGGAAACATGAGTTGTGTTCTCTCGCCATGTTGTACTCCGTATTGTGAGCACTAGGAAATATGAGTTTTGTTCTAAAGCCATGTGTTACTCAGCATTGTGAGCACTAGGAAACATGAGTTGTGTTCTATTGCCATGTTTTACTCAGTGTTGTGAGCACGAGGAAACATGAGTTGTGTTCTAAAGCCATGTGTTGCTCAGCATTGTGAGCACTAGGAAACATGAGTTTTGTTCTATAGCCATGTGTTACTCAGTGTTGTGAGCACGTGGAAACATGAGTTGTGTTCTATAGCCCTGTGTTACTCAGCATTTTGAGCACGTGGAAACACGAGTTGTGTTCTATAGCCATGTTTTACTCAGTGTTGTGAACACTAGGAAACATGAGTTGTGTTCTAAAGCCATGTGTTACTCAGCGTTGTGAGCACGAGGGAACAAGAGTTGTGTTCTAAAGCCATGTGTTACTCAGCATTGTGAGCACTAGGAATCATGAGTTTTGTTCTATAGCCATGTGTTACTCAGTGCTGTGAGCACTAGGAAACATGATTTGTGTTCTATAGCCATGATTTACTCAGCGTTTTGAGCAGTAGGAAACATGAGTTGTGTTCTTTAGCCATGTGTTACTCAGTGTTGTGAGCATGAGGAAACATGAGTTGTGTTCGATAGCCATGTGTTACTCAGCGTTGTGAGCACGAGGAAACATGAGATGTGTTCTATATCCATGTGTTACTCAGCGTTGTGAGCACCAGGAAACAGGAGTTGTGTTCTAAAGCCATGTGTTTCTCAGCATTGTGAGCACGAGGAATCATGAGTTTTGTTCTGTAGCCATGTGTTACTCAGTGCTGTGTGCACGAGGAAACATGAGTTGTGTTCTATAGCCCTGTGTTATTCAGCATTTTGAGCACGAGGAAAAATGAGTTATGTTCTATAGCCGTGTGTTACTCAGCGTTGTGAGCACTAGAAAACATGTGTTATGTTCTATAGCCATGTGTTACTCAGCGTTGTGAGCATTAGAAAACAAGAGTTGTGTTCTATTGCCATGTGTAACTCAGCGTTATGAGCACGAGGAAACATGAGTTGTGTTCTATAGCCATGTGTTACTCAGAGTTGTGAGTACTAGGAATCATGAGTTGTATTCTACAGCCATGTGTTACTCTGCGTTGTGAGCACTAGGAAACATGATTTGTGTTCCATAGCCATGTGTTACTCAGCGTCATGAGCACGAGGAAACATGAGGTGTGTTTGATAGCCATGTGTTACTCAGCGTTGTGAGCACTAGGAAACATGAGTTGTATTCTCTCGCCATGTTGTACTCCGTATTGTGAGCACTAGGAAATATGAGTTGTGTTCTATTGCCATGTGGTACTCAGTATTGTGAGCACTAGGAAACATGAGTTGTGTTCTATAGCCATGTGTTACTCAGCATTGTGAGCACTAGGAAACATGAGTTGTGTTCTATTGCCATGTGGTACTCAGTATTGTGAGCACTAGGAAACATGAGTTGTGTTCTATAGCCATGTGTTACTCAGCATTGTGAGCACTAGGAAACATGAGTTGTGTTCTATAGCCATGTTTTACTCAGTGTTGTGAGCACGAGGAAACATGAGTTGTGTTCTAAAGCCATGTGTTACTCAGCATTGTGAGCACTAGGAAACATGAGTTTTGTTCTATAGCCATGTGTTACTCAGTGTTGTGAGCACGTGGAAACATGAGTTGTGTTCTATAGCCCTGTGTTACTCAGCATTTTGAGCACGTGGAAACACGAGTTGTGTTCTATAGCCATGTTTTACTCAGTGTTGTGAACACTAGGAAACATGAGTTGTGTTCTAAAGCCATGTGTTACTCAGCGTTGTGAGCACGAGGGAACAAGAGTTGTGTTCTAAAGCCATGTGTTACTCAGCATTGTGAGCACTAGGAATCATGAGTTTTGTTCTATAGCCATGTGTTACTCAGTGCTGTGAGCACTAGGAAACATGATTTGTGTTCTATAGCCATGATTTACTCAGCGTTTTGAGCAGTAGGAAACATGAGTTGTGTTCTTTAGCCATGTGTTACTCAGTGTTGTGAGCATGAGGAAACATGAGTTGTGTTCTATAGCCATGTGTTACTCAGCGTTGTGAGCACGAGGAAACATGAGATGTGTTCTATATCCATGTGTTACTCAGCGTTGTGAGCACCAGGAAACAGGAGTTGTGTTCTAAAGCCATGTGTTTCTCAGCATTGTGAGCACGAGGAATCATGAGTTTTGTTCTATAGCCATGTGTTACTCAGTGCTGTGTGCACGAGGAAACATGAGTTGTGTTCTATAGCCCTGTGTTATTCAGCATTTTGAGCACGAGGAAAAATGAGTTATGTTCTATAGCCGTGTGTTACTCAGCGTTGTGAGCACTAGAAAACATGTGTTATGTTCTATAGCCATGTGTTACTCAGCGTTGTGAGCATTAGAAAACAAGAGTTGTGTTCTATTGCCATGTGTAACTCAGCGTTGTGAGCACGAGGAAACATGAGATGTGTTCTATATCCATGTGTTACTCAGCGTTGTGAGCACCAGGAAACAGGAGTTGTGTTCTAAAGCCATGTGTTTCTCAGCATTGTGAGCACGAGGAATCATGAGTTTTGTTCTATAGCCATGTGTTACTCAGTGCTGTGTGCACGAGGAAACATGAGTTGTGTTCTATAGCCCTGTGTTATTCAGCATTTTGAGCACGAGGAAAAATGAGTTATGTTCTATAGCCGTGTGTTACTCAGCGTTGTGAGCACTAGGAAACATGAGTTTTGTTCTATAGCCATGTGTTACTCAGTGTTGTGAGCACGTGGAAACATGAGTTGTGTTCTATAGCCCTGTGTTACTCAGCATTTTGAGCACGTGGAAACACGAGTTGTGTTCTATAGCCATGTTTTACTCAGTGTTGTGAACACTAGGAAACATGAGTTGTGTTCTAAAGCCATGTGTTACTCAGCGTTGTGAGCACGAGGGAACAAGAGTTGTGTTCTAAAGCCATGTGTTACTCAGCATTGTGAGCACTAGGAATCATGAGTTTTGTTCTATAGCCATGTGTTACTCGGTGTTGTGAGCACGATGAAACATGAGTTGTGTTCTATAGCCCTGTGTTACTCAGCATTTTGAGCACGAGGAAACATGAGTTATGTTCTATAGCCATGTGTTACTCAGCGTTGTGAGCACTAGGAAACATGAGTTGTGTTCTATCGCCATGTGTAACTCAGCGTTATGAGCACGAAGAAACGTGAGTTGTGTTCTATAGTCATGTGTTACTCAGTGTCGTGAGCACTTGGAAACATGAGTTGTGTTCTACAGCCATGTGTTACTCTGCGTTGTGAGCACTAGGAAACATGATTTGTGTTCTATAGCCATGTGTTACTCAGCGTTATGAGCACGAGGAAACATGAGGTGTGTTCTATAGCCATGTGTTACTCAGCGTTGTGAGCACTAGGAAACATGAGTTGTGTTCTCTCGCCATGTTTTACTCCGTGTTGTGAGCACAAGGAAACATGAGTTGTGTTCTAAAGCCATGTGTTACTCAGCATTGTGAGCACTAGAAATCATGAGTTTTGATCTATAGCCATGTGTTACTCAGTGTTGTGAGCACGAGGAAACATGAGTTGTGTTCTAAAGCCATGTGTTACTCAGCATTGTGAGCACTAGGAATCATGAATTTTCATCTATAGCCGTGTTATTCAGTGTTGTGAGCACAAGGAAACATGAGTTGTGTTCTATAGCCCTGTGTTACTCAGCATTTTGAGCACGAGGAAACATGAGTTATGTTCTATAGCCATGTGTTACTCAGCGTTGTGAGCACTAGGAAACATGAGTTGTGTTCTATCGCCATGTGTTACTCAGCGTTATGAGCACGAGGAAACATGACTTGTGTTCTATAGCCATGTGTTACTCAGTGTTGTGAGCACTAGGAAACATGAGTTGTGTTCTATAGCCATGTGTTACTCAGCTTTGTGAGCACTAGGAAACATGATTTGTGTTCTACAGCCATGTGTTACTCAGCGTTATGCGCACGAGGAAACATGAGGTGTGTACGATAGCCATGTGTTACTCAGCGTTGTGAGCACTAGAAAACATGTGTTATGTTCTATAGCCATGTGTTACTCAGCGTTGTGAGCATTTGAAAACATGAGTTGTGTTCTATAGCCATGTGTTAGTGTTGAGAGCACGAGGAAACATGAGTTGTGTTCTATAGCTATGTGTTACTCAGTGTTATGAACACTAGAAAACATCAGTTGTGTTCGATAGCCATGTGTTACTCAGCGTTGTGAGCACGAGGAATCATGAGTTTTGTTCTATAGCCATGTGTTACTCAGTGTTGTGAGCACGATGAAACATGAGTTGAGTTCTATAGCCCTGTGTTACTCAGCATTTTGAGCCCGAGGAAACATGAGTTATGTTCTATAGCCATGTGTTACTCAGCGTTGTGAGCACTACGAAACATGTGTTATTTTCTATAGCCATGTGTTACTCAGCGTTGTGAGCACTAGGAAACATGAGTTGTGTTCTATCGCCATGTGTAACTCAGCGTTATGAGCACGAGGAAACATGAGTTGTGTTCTATAGCCATGTGTTACTCAGTGTCGTGAGCACTTGGAAACATGAGTTGTGTTCTACAGCAATGTGTTACTCTGCGTTGTGAGCACTAGGAAACATGATTTGTGTTCTATAGCCATGTGTTACTCAGCGTTGTGAGCACGAGGAAACATGAGTTGTGTTCTATAGCCTTGTGTTACTCAGTGTTGTGAGCACGAGGAAACATGTGTTGTGTTCTCTCGCCATGTTTTACTCCGTGTTGTGAGCACGAGGAAACATGAGTTGTGTTCTAAAGCCATGTGTTACTCAGCATTGTGAGCACGAGGAAACATGAGTTGTGTTCTATAGCTATGTGTTAGTCTGCGTTGTGAGCACTAGGAAACAAGACTTGTGTTCTATAGCCATGTGTTACTCAGCGTTATGAGCACGAGGAAACATGAGTTGTGATCTTTAGCCATGTGTTACTCAGCGTTATGAGCACGAGGAAACATGAGTTGTGATCTTTAGCCATGTGTTACTCAGCATTGTGAGCACTAGGAATCATGAGTTTTGTTCTATAGCCATGTGTTACTCAGTGTTGTGAGCACGATGAAACATGAGTTGTGTTCTATTGCCCTGTGTTACTCAGCATTTTGAGCACGAGGAAACATGAGTTATGTTCTATAGCCATGTGTTACTCAGCGTTGTGAGCACTAGGAAACATGTGTTATTTTCTATAGCCATGTGTTACTCAGCATTGTGAGCACTAGGAAACATGAGTTGTGTTCTATCGCCATGTGTAACTCAGCGTTATGAGCACGAGAAAACATGAGTTGTGTTCTATAGCCATGTGTTACTCAATGTCGTGAGCACTTGGAAACATGAGTTGTGTTCTACAGCCATGTGTTACTCTGCGTTGTGAGCACTAGGAAACATGATTTGTGTTCTATAGCCATGTGTTACTCAGCGTTATGAGCATGAGGAAACATGAGTTGTGTTCTATAGCCATGTGTTACTCAGCGTTGTGAGCACTAGGAAACATGAGTTGTGTTCGAAAGCCATGTGTTACTCAGCATTGTGAGCACTAGGAATCATGAGTTTTGATCTATAGCCATGTGTTACTCAGTGTTGTGAGCACGAGGAAACATGAGTTGTGTTCTCTCGCCATGTTTTACTCCGTGTTGTGAGCACGAGGAAACATGAGTTGTGTTCTAAAGCCATGTGTTACTCAGCATTGTGAGCACTAGGAATCATGAATTTTCATCTATAGCCGTGTGTTATTCAGTGTTGTGAGCACGAGGAAACATGAGTTGTGTTCTATAGCCCTGTGTTACTCAGCATTTTGAGCACGAGGAAACATGAGTTATGTTCTATAGCCATGTGTTACTCAGCGTTGTGAGCACTAGGAAACATGAGTTGTGTTCTATCGCCATGTGTTACTCAGCGTTTTGAGCACGAGGAAACATGAGTTGTGTTCTGTAGCCATGTGTTACTCAGTGTTGTGAGCACTAGGAAACATGGGTTGTGTTCTATAGCCATGTGTTACTCAGCATTTTGAGCACGAGGAAACATGAGTTATGTTCTATAGCCATGTGTTACTCAGCGTTGTGAGCACTAGGAAACATGAGTTGTGTTCTATCGCCATGTGTAACTCAGCGTTATGAGCACGAAGAAACGTGAGTTGTGTTCTATAGTCATGTGTTACTCAGTGTCGTGAGCACTTGGAAACATGAGTTGTGTTCTACAGCCATGTGTTACTCTGCGTTGTGAGCACTAGGAAACATGATTTGTGTTCTATAGCCATGTGTTACTCAGTGTTGTGAGCACGAGGAAACATGAGTTGTGTTCTAAAGCCATGTGTTACTCAGCATTGTGAGCACTAGGAATCATGAATTTTCATCTATAGCCGTGTTATTCAGTGTTGTGAGCACAAGGAAACATGAGTTGTGTTCTATAGCCCTGTGTTACTCAGCATTTTGAGCACGAGGAAACATGAGTTATGTTCTATAGCCATGTGTTACTCAGCGTTGTGAACACTAGGAAACATGAGTTGTGTTCTATCGCCATGTGTTACTCAGCGTTATGAGCACGAGGAAACATGAGTTGTGTTCTATAGCCATGTGTTACTCAGCTTTGTGAGCACTAGGAAACATGATTTGTGTTCTACAGCCATGTGTTACTCAGCGTTATGAGCACGAGGAAACATGAGGTGTGTACGATAGCCATGTGTTACTCAGCGTTGTGAGCACTAGGAAACATGAGTTGTGTTCTCTCGCCATGTTATACTCCGTATTGTGAGCACTAGGAAATATGAGTTGTGTTCTAAAGCCATGTGTTACTTAGCATTGTGAGCACTAGGAACCATGAGTTGTGTTCTATTGCCATGTGGTACTCAGTATTGTGAGCACTAGGAAACATGGGTTGTGTTCTATACCCATGTCTTACTCAGCATTGTGAGCACTAGGAAACATGAGTTGTGTTCTATAGCCATGTTTTCCTCAGTGTTGTGAGCACGAGGAAACATGAGTTGTGTTCTAAAGCCATGTGTTACTCAGCATTGTGAGCACTAGGAAACATGAGTTTTGTTCTATAGCCATGTGTTACTCAGTGTTATGAGCACGAGGAAACACGAGTTGTGTTTTATAGCCCTGTGTTACTCAGCATTTTGAGCACGTGGAAACACGAGTTGTGTTCTATAGCCATGTTTTACTCAGTGTTGTGAGCACTAGGAAACATGCGTTGTGTTCTATAGCCATGTGTTACTCAGCGTTGTGAGCACTAGGAAACATGAGTTGTATTCTATAGCCATGTATTACTCAGCGTTATGAGCACGAGGAAACATGAGTTGTGTTCTATAGCCATGTGTTACTCAGCGTTGTGAGCACGAGGAAACATGAGTTGTGTTCTATAGCCATGTGGTAGTCTGCGTTGTGAGCACGAGGAAACAAGACTTGTGTTCTATAGCCATGTGTGAATCAGCGTCATGAGCACGAGGAAACATGAGTTGTGATCTTTAGCCATGTGTTACTCAGCGTTGTGAGCACTAGGAAACATGAGTTGTGTTCTCTCGTCATGTTTTACTCCGTGTTTTGAGCACGCGGAAACATGAGTTGTGTTCTAAAGCCATGTGTTACTCAGCATTGTGAGCACTAGGAATCATGAGTTTTGATCTATAGCCATGTGTTACTCAGCGATGTGAGCACTAGAAAACATGAGTTATGTTCTATAGCCATGTGTTACTCAGCGTTGGAGCACTTGAAAACATGAGTTGTGTTCTATTGCCATGTGTAACTCAGCGTTATGAGCACGAGAAAACATGAATTGTGTTCGATACCATGTGTTATTCAGTGTTGTGAGTACTAGGAATCATGAGTTGTATTCTACAGCCAAGTGTTACTTAGTGATGTGAGCATGAGGAAACATGAGTCGTGTTCTATAGCCCTGTGTAACTCAGCATTTTGAGCACGAGGAAACATGAGTTATGTTCTATAGCCATGCGTTACTCAGCGTTGTGAGCACTAGGAAACATGAGTTGTGTTCTATCGACATGTGTTACTCAGCGTTATGAGCACGAGGAAACATGAGTTGTGTTCTATAGCCATGTGTTACTCAGTGTTGTGAGCACTAGGAAACATGATTTGTGTTCTTTAGCCATGTGTTACTCAGCGTTGTGAGCACGAGGAAACATGAGTTGTGTTCTATAGCCATGTGTGAGTGTTGTGAGCACGAGGAAACATGATTTGTGTTCTATAGCCATGTGTTACTCAGTGTTATGAACACTAGGAAACATCAGTTGTGTTCGATAGCCATGTGTTACTCAGCGTTGTGAGCACGAGGAAACATGATATGTGTTCTATAGCCATGTGTTACTCAGTGCTGTGAGCACTAGGAAACATGATTTGTGTTCGATAGCCATGATTTACTCAGCGTTTTGAGCAGTAGGAAACATGAGTTGTGTTATTTAGCCATGTGTTACTCAGTGTTGTGATCATGAGGAAACATGAGTTGTGTTCTATAGCCATGTGTTACTCAGCGTTGTGAGCACGAGGAAACATGAGATGTGTTCTATATCCATGTGTTACTCAGCGTTGTGAGCACCAGGAAACAGGAGTTTTGTTCTATAGCCATGTGTTACTCAGTGCTGTGTGCACGAGGAAACATGAGTTGTGTTCTATAGCCCTGTGTTACTCAGCATTTTGAGCACGAGGAAAAATGAGTTATGTTCTATAGCCGTGTGTTACTCAGCGTTGTGAGCACTAGAAAACATGTGTTATGTTCTATAGCCATGTGTTACTCAGCGTTGTGAGCATTTGAAAACATGAGTTGTGTTCTATTGCCATGTGTTACTCAGAATTGTGAATACTAGGAATCATAAGTTGTATTCTACAGCCATGTGTTGCTCTGCGTTGTGAGCACTAGGAAACATGATTTGTGTTCTATAGCCATGTGTTACTCAGCGTCATGAGCACGAGGAAACATGAGGTATGTTCGATAGCCATGTGTTACTCAGCGTTGTGAGCACTAGGAAACATGAGTTGTGTTCTCTCGCCATGTTGTACTCCGTATTGTGAGCACTAGGAAACATGAGTTGTGTTCTAAAGCCATGTGTTACTCAGCATTGTGAGCACTAGGAAACATGAGTTGTGTTCTATAGCCATGTTTTACTCAGTGTTGTGAGCACGAGGAAACATGAGTTGTGTTCTATAGCCCTGTGTTACTCAGCATTTTGAGCACGTGGAAACACGAGTTGTGTTCTATAGCCATGTTTTACTCAGCATTGTGAGCACTAGGAAACATGCGTTGTGTTCTATAGCCATGTGTTACTCAGCGTTGTGAGCACGAGGAAACATGAGTTGTATTCTATAGCCATGTGTTACTCAGCGTTATGAGCACGAGGAAACATGAGTTGTGTTCTATAGCCATGTGTTACTCAGCGTTGTGAGCACGAGGAAACATGAGTTGTGTTCTATAGCCATGTGTTAGTCTGCGTTGTGAGCACTAGGAAACAAGACTTGTGTTCTATAGCCATGTGTTACTCAGCGTTATGAGCACGAGGAAACATGAGTTGTGATCTTTAGCCATGTGTTACTCAGCGTTGTGAGCACGAGGAAACAAGAGTTGTGTTCTATAGCCATGTGTTACTCAGCATTGTGAGCACTAGGAATCATGAGTTTTGTTCTATAGCCATGTGTTACTCAGTGTTGTGAGCACGATGAAACATGAGTTGTGTTCTATAGCCCTGTGTTACTCAGCATTTTGAGCACGAGGAAACATGAGTTATGTTCTATAGCCATGTGTTACTCAGCGTTGTGAGCACTAGGAAACATGTGTTATTTTCTATAGCCATGTGTTACTCAGCGTTGTGAGCACTAGGAAACATGAGTTGTGTTCTATCGCCATGTGTAACTCAGCGTTATGAGCACGAGAAAACATGAGTTGTGTTCTATAGCCATGTGTTACTCAGTGTCGTGAGCACTTGGAAACATGAGTTGTGTTCTACAGCCATGTGTTACTCTGCGTTGTGAGCACTAGGAAACATGATTTGTGTTCTATAGCCATGTTTTACTCAGCGTTATGAGCACGAGGAAACGTGAGTTGTGTTCTATAGCCATGTGTTACTCAGCGTTGTGAGCACTAGGAAACATGAGTTGTGTTCTCTCGCCATGTTTTACTCCGTGTTGTGAGCACAAGGAAACATGAGTTGTGTTCTAAAGCCATGTGTTACTCAGCATTGTGAGCACTAGGAATCATGAGTTTTGATCTATAGCCATGTGTTACTCAGTGTTGTGAGCACGAGGAAACATGAGTTGTGTTCTCTCGCCATGTTTTACTCCGTGTTGTGAGCACGAGGAAACATGAGTTGTGTTCTAAAGCCATGTGTTACTCAGCATTGTGAGCACTAGGAATCATGAATTTTCATCTATAGCCATGTGTTATTCAGTGTTGTGAGCACGAGGAAACATGAGTTGTGTTCTATAGCCCTGTGTTACTCAGCATTTTGAGCACGAGGAAACATGAGTTATGTTCTATAGCCATGTGTTACTCAGCGTTGTGAGCACTAGAAAACATGTGTTATGTTCTATAGCCATGTGTTACTCAGCGTTGTGAGCATTTGAAAACATGAGTTGTGTTCTATAGCCATGTGTTAGTGTTGAGAGCACGAGGAAACATGAGTTGTGTTCTATAGCTATGTGTTACTCAGTGTTATGAACACTAGAAAACATCAGTTGTGTTCGATAGCCATGTGTTACTCAGCGTTGTGAGCACGAGGAATCATGAGTTTTGTTCTATAGCCATGTGTTACTCAGTGTTGTGAGCACGATGAAACATGAGTTGAGTTCTATAGCCCTGTGTTACTCAGCATTTTGAGCCCGAGGTAACATGAGTTATGTTCTATAGCCATGTGTTACTCAGCGTTGTGAGCACTACGAAACATGTGTTATTTTCTATAGCCATGTGTTACTCAGCGTTGTGAGCACTAGGAAACATGAGTTGTGTTCTATCGCCATGTGTAACTCAGCGTTATGAGCACGAGGAAACATGAGTTGTGTTCTATAGCCATGTGTTACTCAGTGTCGTGAGCACTTGGAAACATGAGTTGTGTTCTACAGCAATGTGTTACTCTGCGTTGTGAGCACTAGGAAACATGATTTGTGTTCTATAGCCATGCGTTACTCAGTGTTATGAACACTAGGAAACATCAGTTATGTTCGATAGCCATGTGTTACTCAGCGTTATGAGCACGAGGAAACATGAGTTGTGTTCTATAGCCATGCGTTACTCAGCGTTGTGAGCACTAGGAAACATGAGTTGTGTTCTATCGACATGTGTTACTCAGCGTTATGAGCACGAGGAAACATGAGTTGTGTTCTATAGCCATGTGTTACTCAGTGTTGTGAGCACTAGGAAACATGATTTGTGTTCTTTATCCATGTGTTACTCAGCGTTGTGAGCACGAGGAAACATGAGTTGTGTTCTATAGCCTTGTGTTACTCAGTGTTGTGAGCACGAGGAAACATGTGTTGTGTTCTCTCGCCATGTTTTACTCCGTGTTGTGAGCACGAGGAAACATGAGTTGTGTTCTAAAGCCATGTGTTACTCAGCATTGTGAGCACTAGGAATCATGAGTTGTGTTCTATAGCCATGTGTTACTCAGTGTTGTGAGCACGATGAAACATGAGTTGTGTTCTATAGCCCTGTGTTACTCAGCATTTTGAGCACGAGGAAACATGAGTTATGTTCTATAGCCATGTGTTACTCAGCGTTGTGAGCACTAGGATACATGTGTTATTTTCTATAGCCATGTGTTACTCAGCATTGTGAGCTCTAGGAAACATGAGTTGTGTTCTATCGCCATGTGTAACTCAGCGTTATGAGCACGAGAAAACATGAGTTGTGTTCTATAGCCATGTGTTACTCAGTGTCGTGAGCACTTGGAAACATGAGTTGTGTTCTACAGCCATGTGTTACTCTGCGTTGTGAGCACTAGGAAACATGATTTGTGTTCTATAGCCATGTGTTACTCAGCGTTATGAGCATGAGGAAACATGAGTTGTGTTCTATAGCCATGTGTTACTCAGCGTTGTGAGCACTAGGAAACATGAGTTGTGTTCTCTCGCCATGTTTTACTCCGTGTTGTGAGCACAAGGAAACATGAGTTGTGTTCTAAAGCCATGTGTTACTCAGCATTGTGAGCACTACGAATCATGAGTTTTGATCTATAGCCATGTGTTACTCAGTGTTGTGAGCACGAGGAAACATGAGTTGTGTTCTCTCGCCATGTTTTACTCCGTGTTGTGAGCACGAGGAAACATGAGTTGTGTTCTAAAGCCATGTGGTACTCAGCATTGTGAGCACTAGGAATCATGAATTTTCATCTATAGCCGTGTGTTATTCAGTGTTGTGAGCACGAGGAAACATGAGTTGTGTTCTATAGCCCTGTGTTACTCAGCATTTTGAGCACGAGGAAACATGAGTTATGTTCTATAGCCATGTGTTACTCAGTGTTGTGAGCACTAGGAAACATGAGTTGTGTTCTATAGCCATGTGTTACTCAGCTTTGTGAGCACGAGGAAACATGAGTTGTGTTCTATAGCCATGTGTTACTCAGTGTTATGAACACTAGAAAACATCAGTTGTGTTCGATAGCCATGTGTTACTCAGCGTTGTGAGCACTAGGAATCATGAGTTTTGTTCTATAGCCATGTGTTGCTCAGTGTTGTGAGCACGATGAAACATGAGTTGAGTTCTATAGCCCTGTGTTACTCAGCATTTTGAGCCCGAGGAAACATGTGTTATGTTCTATAGCCATGTGTTACTCAGCGTTGTGAGCACTAGGAAACATGTGTTATTTTCTATAGCCATGTGTTACTCAGCGTTGTGAGCACTAGGAAACATGAGTTGTGTTCTATCGCCATGTGTAACTCAGCGTTATGAGCACGAGGAATCATGAGTTGTGTTCTAAAGCCATGTGTTACTCAGCATTGTGAGCACTAGGAATCATGAATTTTCATCTATAGCCGTGTGTTATTCAGTGTTGTGAGCACGAGGAAACATGAGTTGTGTTCTATAGCCCTGTGTTACTCAGCATTTTGAGCACGAGGAAACATGAGTTATGTTCTATAGCCATGTGTTACTCAGCGTTGTGAGCACTAGGAAACATGAGTTGTGTTCTATCGCCATGTGTTACTCAGTGTTATGAGCACGAGGAAACATGAGTTGTGTTCTGTAGCCATGTGTTACTCAGTGTTGTGAGCACTAGGAAACATGAGTTGTGTTCTATAGCCATGTGTTACTCAGCTTTGTGAGCACGAGGAAACATGAGTTGTGTTCTATAGCCATGTGTTAGTGTTGAGAGCACGAGGAAACATGAGTTGTGTTCTATAGCCATGTGTTACTCAGTGTTATGAACACTAGAAAACATCAGTTGTGTTCGATAGCCATGTGTTACTCAGCGTTGTGAGCACTAGGAATCATGAGTTTTGTTCTATAGCCATGTGTTACTCAGTGTTGTGAGCACGATGAAACATGAGTTGAGTTCTATAGCCCTGTGTTACTCAGCATTTTGAGCCCGAGGAATCATGAGTTATGTTCTATAGCCATGTGTTACTCAGCGTTGTGAGCACTAGGAAACATGTGTTATTTTCTATAGCCATGTGTTACTCAGCGTTGTGAGCACTAGGAAACATGAGTTGTGTTCTATCGCCATGTGTAACTCAGCGTTATGAGCACGAGGAAACATGAGTTGTGTTCTATAGCCATGTGTTACTCAGTGTCGTGAGCACTTGGAAACATGAGTTGTGTTCTACAGCAATGTGTTACTCTGCGTTGTGAGCACTAGGAAACATGATTTGTGTTCTATAGCCATGCGTTACTCAGTGTTATGAACACTAGGAAACATCAGTTGTGTTCGATAGCCATGTGTTACTCAGCGTTATGAGCACGAGGAAACATGAGTTGTGTTCTATAGCCCTGTGTTACTCAGCATTTTGAGCACGAGGAAACATGAGTTATGTTCTATAGCCATGCGTTACTCAGCTTTGTGAGCACTAGGAAACATGAGTTGTGTTCTATCGACATGTGTTACTCAGCGTTATGAGCACGAGGAAACATGAGTTGTGTTCTATAGCCATGTGTTACTCAGTGTTGTGAGCACTAGGAAACATGACTTGTGTTCTTTAGCCATGTGTTACTCAGCGTTGTGAGCACGAGGAAACATGAGTTGTGTTCTATAGCCTTGTGTTACTCAGTGTTGTGAGCACGAGGAAACATGTGTTGTGTTCTCTCGCCATGTTTTACTCCGTGTTGTGAGCACGAGGAAACATGAGTTGTGTTCTAAAGCCATGTGTTACTCAGCATTGTGCGCACGAGGAAACATGAGTTGTGTTCTATACCTATGTGTTAGTCTGCGTTGTGAGCACTAGGAAACAAGACTTGTGTTCTATAGCCATGTGTTACTCAGCGTTGTGAGCACTAGGAAACATGTGTTATTTTCTATAGCCATGTGTTACTCAGCGTTGTGAGCACTAGGAAACATGAGTTGTGTTCTATCGCCATGTGTAACTCAGCGTTATGAGCACGAGGAAACATGAGTTGTGTTCTATAGCCATGTGTTACTCAGTGTCGTGAGCACTTGGAAACATGAGTTGTGTTCTACAGCAATGTGTTACTCTGCGTTGTGAGCACTAGGAAACATGATTTGTGTTCTATAGCCATGTGTTACTCAGCGTTGTGAGCACTAGGAAACATGTGTTATTTTCTATAGCCATGTGTTACTCAGCATTGTGAGCACTAGGAAACATGAGTTGTGTTCTATCGCCATGTGTAACTCAGCGTTATGAGCACGAGAAAACATGAGTTGTGTTCTATAGCCATGTGTTACTCAGTGTCGTGAGCACTTGGAAACATGAGTTGTGTTCTCCAGCCATGTGTTACTCTGCGTTATGAGCATGAGGAAACGTGAGTTGTGTTCTATAGCCATGTGTTACTCAGCGTTGTGAGCACTAGGAAACATGAGTTGTGTTCTCTCGCCATGTTTTACTCCGTGTTGTGAGCACAAGGAAACATGAGTTGTGTTCTAAAGCCATGTGTTACTCAGCATTGTGAGCACTAGGAATCATGAGTTTTGATCTATAGCCATGTGTTACTCAGTGTTGTGAGCACGAGGAAACATGAGTTGTGTTCTCTCGCCATGTTTTACTCCGTGTTGTGAGCACGAGGAAACATGAGTTGTGTTCTAAAGCCATGTGTTACTCAGCATTGTGAGCACTAGGAATCATGAATTTTCATCTATAGCCGTGTGTTATTCAGTGTTGTGAGCACGAGGAAACATGAGTTGTGTTCTATAGCCCTGTGTTACTCAGCATTTTGAGCACGAGGAAACATGAGTTATGTTCTACAGCCATGTGTTACTCAGCGTTGTGAGCACTAGGAAACATGAGTTGTGTTCTATCGCCATGTGTTACTCAGCGTTATGAGCACGAGGAAACATGAGTTGTGTTCTGTAGCCATGTGTTACTCAGTGTTGTGAGCACTAGGAAACATGAGTTGTGTTCTATAGCCATGTGTTACTCAGCTTTGTGAGCACGAGGAAACATGAGTTGTGTTCTATAGCCATGTGTTGGTGTTGAGAGCACGAGGAAACATGAGTTGTGTTCTATAGCCATGTGTTACTCAGTGTTATGAACACTAGAAAACATCAGTTGTGTTCGATAGCCATGTGTTACTCAGCGTTGTGAGCACTAGGAATCATGAGTTTTGTTCTATAGCCATGTGTTACTCAGTGTTGTGAGCACGATGAAACATGAGTTGAGTTCTATAGCCCTGTGTTACTCAGCATTTTGAGCCCGAGGAAACATGTGTTATGTTCTATAGCCATGTGTTACTCAGCGTTGTGAGCACTAGGAAACATGTGTTATTTTCTATAGCCATGTGTTACTCAGCGTTGTGAGCACTAGGAAACATGAGTTGTGTTCTATCGCCATGTGTAACTCAGCGTTATGAGCACGAGGAAACATGAGTTGTGTTCTATAGCCATGTGTTACTCAGTGTCGTGAGCACTTGGAAACATGAGTTGTGTTCTACAGCAATGTGTTACTCTGCGTTGTGAGCAC
Source organism: Scyliorhinus torazame (assembly GCF_047496885.1). Classification (NCBI taxonomy): domain Eukaryota; kingdom Metazoa; phylum Chordata; class Chondrichthyes; order Carcharhiniformes; family Scyliorhinidae; genus Scyliorhinus; species Scyliorhinus torazame. The sequence continues at coordinate 254,632,375 of NC_092712.1, read as the reverse complement.
GAGGAAACAAGAGTTGTGTTCTATCGACATGTGTTACTCAGCGTTATGAGCACGAGGAAACATGAGTTGTGTTCTATAGCCATGTGTTACTCAGTGTTGTGAGCACTAGGAAACATGATTTGTGTTCTTTAGCCATGCGTTACTCAGTGTTATGAACACTAGGAAACATCAGTTGTGTTCGATAGCCATGTGTTACTCAGCGTTATGAGCACGAGGAAACATGAGTTGTGTTCTATCGCCCTGTGTTACTCAGCGTTGTGAGCACGAGGAAACATGAGTTGTGTTCTATAGCCATGTGTTACTCAGCGTTATGAGCACGAGGAAACATGATTTGTGTTCTATAGCCATGTGTTACTCAGCGTTGTGAGCACTAGGAAACATGAGTTGTGTTCTACAGCCATGTGTTACTCTGCGTTGTGAGCACTAGGAAACATGATTTGTGTTCTATAGCCATGTGTTACTCAGCGATATAAGCACGAGGAAACATGAGTTGTGTTCTATAGCCATGTGTTACTCAGCTTTGTGAGCACCATGAAACATGAGTTGTGTTCTCTCGCCATGTTTTACTCCATGTTGTGAGCACGAGGAAACATGAGTTGTGTTCTAAAGCCATGTGTTACTCAGTTTTGTGAGCACGTGGAAACATGAGTTGTGTTCTCTCGCCATGTTTTACTCCGTTTTGTGAGCACGAGGAAACATGAGTTGTGTTCTAAAGCCATGTGTTACTCAGCATTGTGAGCACTAGGAATCATGAGTTTTGATCTATAGCCATGTGTTACTCAGTGTTGTGAGCACGAGGAAACATGAGTTGTGTTCTATCGCCATGTGTTACTCAGCGTTATGAGCACGAGGAAGCATGAGTTGTGTTCTATAGCCAAGTGTTACACAGTGTTGTGAGCACTAGAAAACATGAGTTGTGTTCTATAGCCACGTGTTACTCAGCGTTGTGAGCATGAGGAAACATGAGTTGATTTCTATTGCCATGTGTTACTGAGCGTTGTTAGCACTGGGAAACATCAGTTGTGTTCTATATCCATGTGTTACTCAGCATTGTGAGCACTAGGAAACATGATTTGTGTTCGATAGCCATGTGTTACTCAGTGTTGTGAGCACTAGGAAACATGAGTTGTGTTCTATAGCCATCTGTTACTCAGCGTTGTGAGCACTAGGAAACATGACTTGTGTTATATAGCCATGTGTTAATCAGCGTCATGAGCACGAGGAAACATTAGTTGTGTTCTATAGCCATGTGTTACTCAGCGTTGTGAGCACGAGGAAACATGAGTTGTGTTCTATAGCCATGTGTTACTCAGCGTTATGAGCACGAGGAAACATGAGTTGTGTTCTATAGCCATGTGTTACTCTGCGTTGTGAGCACTAGGAAACATGATTTGTGTTCTATAGCCATGTGTTACTCAGCGTTATGAGCACGAGGAAACATGAGTTGTGTTCTATAGCCATGTGTTACTCAGTGTTGTGAGCACTAGGAAACATGACTTGTGTTCTTTAGCCATGTGTTACTCAGCGTTGTGAGCACGAGGAAACATGAGTTGTGTTCTATAGCCTTGTGTTACTCAGTGTTGTGAGCACGAGGAAACATGTGTTGTGTTCTCTCGCCATGTTTTACTCCGTGTTGTGAGCACGAGGAAACATGAGTTGTGTTCTAAAGCCATGTGTTACTCAGCATTGTGCGCACGAGGAAACATGAGTTGTGTTCTATACCTATGTGTTAGTCTGCGTTGTGAGCACTAGGAAACAAGACTTGTGTTCTATAGCCATGTGTTACTCAGCGTTGTGAGCACTAGGAAACATGTGTTATTTTCTATAGCCATGTGTTACTCAGCGTTGTGAGCACTAGGAAACATGAGTTGTGTTCTATCGCCATGTGTAACTCAGCGTTATGAGCACGAGGAAACATGAGTTGTGTTCTATAGCCATGTGTTACTCAGTGTCGTGAGCACTTGGAAACATGAGTTGTGTTCTACAGCAATGTGTTACTCTGCGTTGTGAGCACTAGGAAACATGATTTGTGTTCTATAGCCATGTGTTACTCAGCGTTGTGAGCACTAGGAAACATGTGTTATTTTCTATAGCCATGTGTTACTCAGCATTGTGAGCACTAGGAAACATGAGTTGTGTTCTAAAGCCATGTGTTACTCAGCATTGTGAGCACGAGGAATCATGAGTTTTGATCTATAGCCATGTGTTACTCAGTGTTGTGAGCACGAGGAAACATGAGTTGTGTTCTCTCGCCATGTTTTACTCCGTGTTGTGAGCACGAGGAAACATGAGTTGTGTTCTAAAGCCATGTGTTACTCAGCATTGTGAGCACTAGGAATCATGAATTTTCATCTATAGCCGTGTGTTATTCAGTGTTGTGAGCACGAGGAAACATGAGTTGTGTTCTATAGCCCTGTGTTACTCAGCATTTTGAGCACGAGGAAACATGAGTTATGTTCTACAGCCATGTGTTACTCAGCGTTGTGAGCACTAGGAAACATGAGTTGTGTTCTATCGCCATGTGTTACTCAGCGTTATGAGCACGAGGAAACATGAGTTGTGTTCTGTAGCCATGTGTTACTCAGTGTTGTGAGCACTAGGAAACATGAGTTGTGTTCTATAGCCATGTGTTACTCAGCTTTGTGAGCACGAGGAAACATGAGTTGTGTTCTATAGCCATGTGTTGGTGTTGAGAGCACGAGGAAACATGAGTTGTGTTCTATAGCCATGTGTTACTCAGTGTTATGAACACTAGAAAACATCAGTTGTGTTCGATAGCCATGTGTTACTCAGCGTTGTGAGCACTAGGAATCATGAGTTTTGTTCTATAGCCATGTGTTACTCAGTGTTGTGAGCACGATGAAACATGAGTTGAGTTCTATAGCCCTGTGTTACTCAGCATTTTGAGCCCGAGGAAACATGTGTTATGTTCTATAGCCATGTGTTACTCAGCGTTGTGAGCACTAGGAAACATGTGTTATTTTCTATAGCCATGTGTTACTCAGCGTTGTGAGCACTAGGAAACATGAGTTGTGTTCTATCGCCATGTGTAACTCAGCGTTATGAGCACGAGGAAACATGAGTTGTGTTCTATAGCCATGTGTTACTCAGTGTCGTGAGCACTTGGAAACATGAGTTGTGTTCTACAGCAATGTGTTACTCTGCGTTGTGAGCACGAGGAAACAAGAGTTGTGTTCTATCGACATGTGTTACTCAGCGTTATGAGCACGAGGAAACATGAGTTGTGTTCTATAGCCATGTGTTACTCAGTGTTGTGAGCACTAGGAAACATGATTTGTGTTCTTTAGCCATGCGTTACTCAGTGTTATGAACACTAGGAAACATCAGTTGTGTTCGATAGCCATGTGTTACTCAGCGTTATGAGCACGAGGAAACATGAGTTGTGTTCTATCGCCCTGTGTTACTCAGCGTTGTGAGCACGAGGAAACATGAGTTGTGTTCTATAGCCATGTGTTACTCAGCGTTATGAGCACGAGGAAACATGATTTGTGTTCTATAGCCATGTGTTACTCAGCGTTGTGAGCACTAGGAAACATGAGTTGTGTTCTACAGCCATGTGTTACTCTGCGTTGTGAGCACTAGGAAACATGATTTGTGTTCTATAGCCATGTGTTACTCAGCGATATAAGCACGAGGAAACATGAGTTGTGTTCTATAGCCATGTGTTACTCAGCTTTGTGAGCACCATGAAACATGAGTTGTGTTCTCTCGCCATGTTTTACTCCATGTTGTGAGCACGAGGAAACATGAGTTGTGTTCTAAAGCCATGTGTTACTCAGTTTTGTGAGCACGTGGAAACATGAGTTGTGTTCTCTCGCCATGTTTTACTCCGTTTTGTGAGCACGAGGAAACATGAGTTGTGTTCTAAAGCCATGTGTTACTCAGCATTGTGAGCACTAGGAATCATGAGTTTTGATCTATAGCCATGTGTTACTCAGTGTTGTGAGCACGAGGAAACATGAGTTGTGTTCTATCGCCATGTGTTACTCAGCGTTATGAGCACGAGGAAGCATGAGTTGTGTTCTATAGCCAAGTGTTACACAGTGTTGTGAGCACTAGAAAACATGAGTTGTGTTCTATAGCCACGTGTTACTCAGCGTTGTGAGCATGAGGAAACATGAGTTGATTTCTATTGCCATGTGTTACTGAGCGTTGTTAGCACTGGGAAACATCAGTTGTGTTCTATATCCATGTGTTACTCAGCATTGTGAGCACTAGGAAACATGATTTGTGTTCGATAGCCATGTGTTACTCAGTGTTGTGAGCACTAGGAAACATGAGTTGTGTTCTATAGCCATCTGTTACTCAGCGTTGTGAGCACTAGGAAACATGACTTGTGTTATATAGCCATGTGTTAATCAGCGTCATGAGCACGAGGAAACATTAGTTGTGTTCTATAGCCATGTGTTACTCAGCGTTGTGAGCACGAGGAAACATGAGTTGTGTTCTATAGCCATGTGTTACTCAGCGTTATGAGCACGAGGAAACATGAGTTGTGTTCTATAGCCATGTGTTACTCTGCGTTGTGAGCACTAGGAAACATGATTTGTGTTCTATAGCCATGTGTTACTCAGCGTTATGAGCACGAGGAAACATGAGTTGTGTTCTATAGCCATGTGTTACTCAGTGTTGTGAGCACTAGGAAACATGACTTGTGTTCTTTAGCCATGTGTTACTCAGCGTTGTGAGCACGAGGAAACATGAGTTGTGTTCTATAGCCTTGTGTTACTCAGTGTTGTGAGCACGAGGAAACATGTGTTGTGTTCTCTCGCCATGTTTTACTCCGTGTTGTGAGCACGAGGAAACATGAGTTGTGTTCTAAAGCCATGTGTTACTCAGCATTGTGCGCACGAGGAAACATGAGTTGTGTTCTATACCTATGTGTTAGTCTGCGTTGTGAGCACTAGGAAACAAGACTTGTGTTCTATAGCCATGTGTTACTCAGCGTTGTGAGCACTAGGAAACATGTGTTATTTTCTATAGCCATGTGTTACTCAGCGTTGTGAGCACTAGGAAACATGAGTTGTGTTCTATCGCCATGTGTAACTCAGCGTTATGAGCACGAGGAAACATGAGTTGTGTTCTATAGCCATGTGTTACTCAGTGTCGTGAGCACTTGGAAACATGAGTTGTGTTCTACAGCAATGTGTTACTCTGCGTTGTGAGCACTAGGAAACATGATTTGTGTTCTATAGCCATGTGTTACTCAGCGTTGTGAGCACTAGGAAACATGTGTTATTTTCTATAGCCATGTGTTACTCAGCATTGTGAGCACTAGGAAACATGAGTTGTGTTCTATCGCCATGTGTAACTCAGCGTTATGAGCACGAGAAAACATGAGTTGTGTTCTATAGCCATGTGTTACTCAGTGTCGTGAGCACTTGGAAACATGAGTTGTGTTCTCCAGCCATGTGTTACTCTGCGTTATGAGCATGAGGAAACGTGAGTTGTGTTCTATAGCCATGTGTTACTCAGCGTTGTGAGCACTAGGAAACATGAGTTGTGTTCTCTCGCCATGTTTTACTCCGTGTTGTGAGCACAAGGAAACATGAGTTGTGTTCTAAAGCCATGTGTTACTCAGCATTGTGAGCACTAGGAATCATGAGTTTTGATCTATTGCCATGTGTTACTCAGTGTTGTGAGCACGAGGAAACATGAGTTGTGTTCTCTCGCCATGTTTTACTCCGTGTTGTGAGCACGAGGAAACATGAGTTGTGTTCTAAAGCCATGTGTTACTCAGCATTGTGAGCACTAGGAATCATGAATTTTCATCTATAGCCGTGTGTTATTCAGTGTTGTGAGCACGAGGAAACATGAGTTGTGTTCTATAGCCCTGTGTTACTCAGCATTTTGAGCACGAGGAAACATGAGTTATGTTCTACAGCCATGTGTTACTCAGCGTTGTGAGCACTAGGAAACATGAGTTGTGTTCTATCGCCATGTGTTACTCAGCGTTATGAGCACGAGGAAACATGAGTTGTGTTCTGTAGCCATGTGTTACTCAGTGTTGTGAGCACTAGGAAACATGAGTTGTGTTCTATAGCCATGTGTTACTCAGCTTTGTGAGCACGAGGAAACATGAGTTGTGTTCTATAGCCATGTGTTGGTGTTGAGAGCACGAGGAAACATGAGTTGTGTTCTATAGCCATGTGTTACTCAGTGTTATGAACACTAGAAAACATCAGTTGTGTTCGATAGCCATGTGTTACTCAGCGTTGTGAGCACTAGGAATCATGAGTTTTGTTCTATAGCCATGTGTTACTCAGTGTTGTGAGCACGATGAAACATGAGTTGAGTTCTATAGCCCTGTGTTACTCAGCATTTTGAGCCCGAGGAAACATGTGTTATGTTCTATAGCCATGTGTTACTCAGCGTTGTGAGCACTAGGAAACATGTGTTATTTTCTATAGCCATGTGTTACTCAGCGTTGTGAGCACTAGGAAACATGAGTTGTGTTCTATCGCCATGTGTAACTCAGCGTTATGAGCACGAGGAAACATGAGTTGTGTTCTATAGCCATGTGTTACTCAGTGTCGTGAGCACTTGGAAACATGAGTTGTGTTCTACAGCAATGTGTTACTCTGCGTTGTGAGCACGAGGAAACAAGAGTTGTGTTCTATCGACATGTGTTACTCAGCGTTATGAGCACGAGGAAACATGAGTTGTGTTCTATAGCCATGTGTTACTCAGTGTTGTGAGCACTAGGAAACATGATTTGTGTTCTTTAGCCATGCGTTACTCAGTGTTATGAACACTAGGAAACATCAGTTGTGTTCGATAGCCATGTGTTACTCAGCGTTATGAGCACGAGGACACATGAGTTGTGTTCTATCGCCCTGTGTTACTCAGCGTTGTGAGCACGAGGAAACATGAGTTGTGTTCTATAGCCATGTGTTACTCAGCGTTATGAGCACGAGGAAACATGATTTGTGTTCTATAGCCATGTGTTACTCAGCGTTGTGAGCACTAGGAAACATGAGTTGTGTTCTACAGCCATGTGTTACTCTGCGTTGTGAGCACTAGGAAACATGATTTGTGTTCTATAGCCATGTGTTACTCAGCGATATAAGCACGAGGAAACATGAGTTGTGTTCTATAGCCATGTGTTACTCAGCTTTGTGAGCACCATGAAACATGAGTTGTGTTCTCTCGCCATGTTTTACTCCATGTTGTGAGCACGAGGAAACATGAGTTGTGTTCTAAAGCCATGTGTTACTCAGTTTTGTGAGCACGTGGAAACATGAGTTGTGTTCTCTCGCCATGTTTTACTCCGTTTTGTGAGCACGAGGAAACATGAGTTGTGTTCTAAAGCCATGTGTTACTCAGCATTGTGAGCACTAGGAATCATGAGTTTTGATCTATAGCCATGTGTTACTCAGTGTTGTGAGCACGAGGAAACATGAGTTGTGTTCTATCGCCATGTGTTACTCAGCGTTATGAGCACGAGGAAGCATGAGTTGTGTTCTATAGCCAAGTGTTACACAGTGTTGTGAGCACTAGAAAACATGAGTTGTGTTCTATAGCCACGTGTTACTCAGCGTTGTGAGCATGAGGAAACATGAGTTGATTTCTATTGCCATGTGTTACTGAGCGTTGTTAGCACTGGGAAACATCAGTTGTGTTCTATATCCATGTGTTACTCAGCATTGTGAGCACTAGGAAACATGATTTGTGTTCGATAGCCATGTGTTACTCAGTGTTGTGAGCACTAGGAAACATGAGTTGTGTTCTATAGCCATCTGTTACTCAGCGTTGTGAGCACTAGGAAACATGACTTGTGTTATATAGCCATGTGTTAATCAGCGTCATGAGCACGAGGAAACATTAGTTGTGTTCTATAGCCATGTGTTACTCAGCGTTGTGAGCACGAGGAAACATGAGTTGTGTTCTATAGCCATGTGTTACTCAGCGTTATGAGCACGAGGAAACATGAGTTGTGTTCTATAGCCATGTGTTACTCTGCGTTGTGAGCACTAGGAAACATGATTTGTGTTCTATAGCCATGTGTTACTCAGCGTTATGAGCACGAGGAAACATGAGTTGTGTTCTATAGCCATGTGTTACTCAGCGTTGTGAGCACTAGGAAACATGAGTTTTCATCTATAGCCGTGTGTTATTCAGTGTTGTGAGCACGAGGAAACATGAGTTGTGTTCTATAGCCCTGTGTTACTCAGCATTTTGAGCACGAGGAAACATGAGTTATGTTCTATAGCCATGTGTTACTCAGCGTTGTGAGCACTAGGAAACATGAGTTGTGTTCGATAGCCATGTGTTACTCAGCGTTGTGAGCACGAGCAAACATGAGTTGTGTTCGATAGCCATGTGTTACTCTGCGTTCTGAGCACGAGGAAACATGAGTGGATTTCTATTGCCATGTGTTACTGAGCGTAGTGAGCACTAGACAACATCAGTTGTGTTCTATAGCCATGTGTTACTCATCATTGTGAGCACTAGGAAACATGATTTGTGTTCTATAGCCATGTATTACTCAGTGTTGTGAGCACTAGGAAACATGAGTTGTATACTACAGCCATGTGTTACTCAGCGTTGTGAGCACTAGGAAACATGACTCGTGTTATATAGCCGTGTGTTACTCAGCGTTATGAGCACGAGGAAACATGAGTTGTGTTCTATCGCTATGTGTTACTCAGTGTTGTGAGCACTAGGAAACATGAGTTGTGTTCTATAGCCATCTGTTACTCAGCGTTGTGAGCACTAGGAAACATGACTTGTGTTATATAGCCGTGTGTTGCTCAGAGTTATGAGCACGAGGAAACATGAGTTGTGTTCTATAGCCATGTGTTACTCTGCGTTGTGAGCAGTAGGAAACAAGACTTGTGTTCTATAGCCATGTGTTAATCAGCGTTATGAGCACGAGGAAACATGAGTTGTGTTCTATAGCCATGTGTTACTCAGCGTTGTGAGCACGAGGAAACATGAGTTGTGTTCTATAGCCATGTGTTACTCAGCGTTATGAGCACGAGGAAACATGATTTGTGTTCTATAGCCATGTGTTACTCAGCGTTGTGAGCACTAGGAAACATGAGTTGTGTTCTACAGCCATGTGTTACTCGGCGTTGTGAGCACTAGGAAACATGATTTGTGTTCTATAGCCATGTGTTACTCAGCGATATGAGCACGAGGAAACATGAGTTGTGTTCTATAGCCATGTGTTACTCAGCTTTGTGAGCACCATGATACATGAGTTGTGTTCTCTCGCCATGTTTTACTCCATGTTGTGAGCACGAGGAAACATGAGTTGTGTTCTAAAGCCATGTGTTACTCAGCATTGTGAGCACTAGGAAACATGAGTTTTGATCTATAGCCATGTGTTACTCAGTTTTGTGAGCACGAGGAAACATGAGTTGTGTTCTCTCGCCATGTTTTACTCCGTTTTGTGAGCACGAGGAAACATGAGTTGTGTTCTAAAGCCATGTGTTACTCAGCATTGTGAGCACTAGGAATCATGAGTTTTGATCTATAGCCATGTGTTACTCAGTGTTGTGAGCACGAGGAAACATGAGTTGTGTTCTATCGCCATGTGTTACTCAGCGTTATGAGCACGAGGAAACATGAGTTGTGTTCTATAGCCAAGTGTTACACAGTGTTGTGAGCACTAGAAAACATGAGTTGTGTTCTATAGCCACGTGTTACTCAGCGTTGTGAGCACGAGGAAACATGAGTTGATTTCTATTGCCATGTGTTACTGAGCGTTGTTAGCACTGGGAAACATCAGTTGTGTTCTGTATCCATGTGTTACTCAGCATCATGAGCACTAGGAAACATGATTTGTGTTCGATAGCCATGTGTTACTCAGTGTTGTGAGCACTAGGAAACATGAGTTGTGTTCTATAGCCATCTGTTACTCAGCGTTGTGAGCACTAGGAAACATGACTTGTGTTATATAGCCATGTGTTAATCAGCGTCATGAGCACGAGGAAACATTAGTTGTGTTCTATAGCCATGTGTTACTCAGCGTTGTGAGCACGAGGAAACATGAGTTGTGTTCTATAGCCATGTGTTACTCAGCGTTATGAGCACGAGGAAACATGAGTTGTGTTCTATAGCCATGTGTTACTCTGCGTTGTGAGCACTAGGAAACATGATTTGTGTTCTATAGCCATGTGTTACTCAGCGTTATGAGCACGAGGAAACATGAGTTGTGTTCTATAGCCATGTGTTACTCAGCGTTGTGAGCACTAGGAAACATGAGTTGTATTCTCTCGCCATGTTTTACTCCGTGTTGTGAGCACGAGGAAACATGAGTTGTGTTCTAAAGCCATGTGTTACTCAGCATTGTGAGCACTAGGAATCATGAGTTTTCATCGATAGCCGTGTGTTATTCAGTGTTGTGAGCACGAGGAAACATGAGTTGTGTTCTATAGCCCTGTGTTACTCAGCATTTTGAGCACGAGGAAACATGAGTTATGTTCTATAGCCATGTGTTACTCAGCGTTGTGAGCACTAGGAAACATGAGTTGTGTTCTATCCCCATGTGTTACTCAGCGTTATGAGCACGAGGAAACATGAGTTGTGTTCTATAGCCATGTCTTACTCAGTGTTGTGAGCACTAGGAAACATGAGTTGTGTTCTATAGCCATGTGTTACTCAGCTTTGTGAGCACGAGGAAACATGAGTTGTGTTCTATAGCCATGTGTTAGTGTTGAGAGCACGAGTAAACATGAGTTGTGTTCTATAGCCATGTGTTACTCAGTGTTATGAACACTAGAAAACATCAGTTGTGTTCGATAGCCATGTGTTACTCAGCGTTGTGAGCACGAGCAAACATAAGTTGTGTTCTATAGCCATGTGTTACTGAGCGTTGTGAGCACTAGGAAACATGAGTTGTGTTCTACAGCCATGATTTACTCAGCGTTTTGAGCACGAGGAAACATGAGTTGTGTTCTATAGCCATGATTTACTCAGCGTTTTGAGCACGAGGAAACATGAGTTGTGTTCTAAAGCCATGTGTTACTCAGCGTTGTGAGCACGAGGAAACAAGAGTTGTGTTCTAAAGCCATGTGTTACTCAGCGTTGTGAGCACAAGGAATCATGAGTTTTGTTCTATAGCCATGTGTTACTCAGTGTTGTGAGCATGATGAAACATGAGTTGTGTTCTATAGCCCTGTGTTACTCAGCATTTTGAGCACGAGGAAACATGAGTTATGTTCTATAGCCATGTGTTACTCAGCGTTGTGAGCACTAGGAAACATGTGTTATTTTCTATAGCCATGTGTTACTCAGCGTTGTGAGCACTAGGAAACATGAGTTGTGTTCTATCGCCATGTGTAACTCAGCGTTATGAGCACGAGGAAACATGAATTGTGTTCTATAGCCATGTGTTACTCAGTGTCGTGAGCACTTGGAAACATGAGTTGTGTTCTACAGCCATGTGTTACTCTGCGTTGTGAGCACTAGGAAACATGATTTGTGTTCTATTGCCATGTGTTACTCAGCGTTATGAGCACGAGGAAACTTGTGTTGTGTTCTATAGCCATGTGTTACTCAGCGATGTGAGCACTAGGAAACATGAGTTGTGTTCTAAAGCCATGTGTTACTCAGCATTGTGAGCACTAGGAATCATGAGTTTTCATCTATAGCCGTGTGTTATTCAGTGTTGTGAGCACGAGGAAACATGAGTTGTGTTCTATAGCCCTGTGTTACTCAGCATTTTGAGCACGAGGAAACATGAGTTATGTTCTATAGCCATGTGTTACTCAGCGTTGTGAGCACTAGGAAACATGAGTTGTGTTCTATCGCCATGTGTTACTCAGCATTATGAGCACGAGAATACATGAGTTGTGTTCTATAGCCATGTGTTACTCAGTGTTGTGAGCACTAGGAAACATGAGTTGTGTTCTATAGCCATGTGTTACTCAGCTTTTTGAGCACGAGGAAACATGAGTTGTGTTCTATAGCCATGTGTTAGTGTTGAGAGCACGAGGAAACATGAGTTGTGTTCTATAGCCATGTGTTACTCAGCGTTGTGAGCACGAGGAAACATGAGTGGATTTCTATTGCCATGTGTTACTGAGCGTAGTGAGCACTAGAAAACATCAGTTGTGTTCTATAGCCATGTGTTACTCAGCATTGTGAGCACTAGGAAACATGATTTGTGTTCTCTAGCCATGTATTACTCAGTGTTGTGAGCACTAGGAAACATGAGTTGTATACTACAGCCATGTGTTGCTCAGCGTTGTGAGCACTAGGAAACATGATTTGTGTTCTCTAGCTATGTGTTAGTCTGCGTTGTGAGCACTAGGAAACAAGACTTGTGTTCTATAGCCATGTGTTACTCAGCGTTATGAGCATGAGGAAACATGAGTTGTGATCTTTAGCCATGTGTTACTCAGCGTTGTGAGCACGAGGAAACAAGAGTTGTGTTCGAAAGCCATGTGTTACTCAGCATTGTGAGCACTAGGAATCATGAGTTTTGATCTATAGCCATGTGTTACTCAGTGTTGTGAGCACGATGAAACATGAGTTGTGTTCTATAGCCCTGTGTTACTCAGCATTTTGAGCACAAGGAAACATGAGTTATTTTCTATAGCCATGTGTTACTCAGCGTTGTGAGCACTAGGAAACATGAGTTGTGTTCTATCGCCATGTGTAACTCAGCGTTATGAGCACGAGGAAACATGAGTTGTGTTCTATAGCCATGTGTTACTCAGTGTCGTGAGCACTTGGAAACATGAGTTGTGTTCTACAGCCATGTGTTACTCAGCGTTATGAGCACGAGGAAACATGAGTTGTGTTCTATAGCCATGTGTTACTCAGCGTTGTGAGCACTAGGAAACATGAGTTGTGTTCTCTCGCCATGTTTTACTCCGTGTTGTGAGCGCGAGGAAACATGAGTTGTGTTCTAAGCCATGTGTTACTCAGCATTGTGAGCACTAGGAATCATGAGTTTTCATCTATAGCCGTGTGTTATTCAGTGTTGTGAGCACGAGGAAACATGAGCTGTGTTCTATAGCCCTCTGTTACTCAGCATTTTGAGCACGAGGAAACATGAGTTAGGTTCTATAGCCATGTGTTACTCAGCGTTGTGAGCACTAGGAAACATGTGTTGTGTTCTATCGCCATGTGTTACTCAGCGTTATGAGCACGAGGAAACATGAGTTGTGTTCTATAGCCATGTGTTACTCAGTGTTGTGAGCACTAGGAAACATGAGTTGTGTTCTATAGCCATGTGTTACTCAGCTTTGTGAGCACGAGGAAACATGAGTTGTGTTCTATAGCCATGTGTTAGTGTTGAGAGCACGAGGAAACATGAGTTGTGTTCTATAGCCATGATTTTCTCAGCGTTTTGAGCAGTAGGAAACATGAGTTGTGTTCTTTAGCCATGTGTTACTCAGCGTTGTGAGCACGAGGAAACATGAGTTGATTTCTATTGCCATGTGTTACTGAGCGTTGTTCGCACTAGGAAACATCAGTTGTGTTCTATAGCCATGTGTTACTCAGCATTGTGAGCACGAGCAAACATGAGTTGTGTTCGATAGCCATGTGTTACTCAGTGTTGTGAGCACTAGGAAACATGAGTTGTGTTCTATAGCCATCTGTTACTCAGCGTTGTGAGCACTAGGAAACATGACTTGTGTTATATAGCCGTGTGTTGCTCAGAGTTATGAGCACGAGGAAACATGAGTTGTGTTCTATAGCCATGTGTTACTCTGCGTTGTGAGCACTAGGAAACAAGACTTGTGTTCGATAGCCATGTGTTACTCAGCGTTGTGAGCACGAGGAAACATGAGTTGTGTTATATAGCCATGTGTTACTCAGTGCTGTGAGCACTAGGAAACATGATTTGTGTTCTATAGCCATGATTTACTCAGCGTTTTGAGCAGTAGGAAACATGAGTTGTGTTCGATAGCCATGTGTTACTCAGTGTTGTGAGCACTAGGAAACATGAGTTGTGTTCTATAGCCATGTGTTACTCAGCATTTTGAGCCCTAGGAAACATGAGTTTTGATCTATAGCCATGTGTTACTCAGTTATGTGAGCACGAGGAAACATGAGTTGTGTTCTCTCACCATGTTTTACTCCGTTTTGTGAGCACGAGGAAACATGAGTTGTGTTCTACAGCCATGTGTTACTCAGCATTGTGAGCACTAGGAATCATGAGTTTTGATCTATAGCCATGTGTTACTCAGTGTTGTGAGCACGAGGAAACATGAGTTGTGTTCTATCGCCATGTGTTACTCAGCGTTATGAGCACGAGGAAACTTGAGTTGTGTTCTATAGCCAAGTGTTACACAGTGTTGTGAGCACTAGAAAACATGAGTTGTGTTCTATAGCAACGTGTTACTCAGCGTTGTGAGCACGAGGAAACATGAGTTGATTTCTATTGCCATGTGTTACTGAGCGTTGTTAGTACTGGGAAACATCAGTTGTGTTCTATATCCATGTGTTACTCAGCATTGTGAGCACTAGGAAACATGATTTGTGTTCGATAGCCATGTGTTACTCAGTGTTGTGAGCACTAGGAAACATGAGTTGTGTTCTATAGCCATCTGTTACTCAGCGTTGTGAGCACTAGGAAACATGACTTGTGTTATATAGCCGTGTGTTGCTCAGAGTTATGAGCACGAGGAAACATGAGTTGTGTTCTATAGCCATTTGTTACTCAGCGTTGTGAGCACTAGGAAACATGAGTTGTGTTCTACAGCCATGTGTTACTCTGCGTTGTGAGCACTAGGAAACATGATTTGTGTTCTATAGCCATGTGTTACTCAGCGATATGAGCACGAGGAAACATGAGTTGTGTTCTATAGCCATGTGTTACTCAGCGTTGTGAGCACCAGGAAACATGAGTTGTGTTCTCTCGCCATGTTTTACTCCATGTTGTGAGCACGAGGAAACATGAGTTGTGTTCTAAAGCCATGTGTTACTCAGCATTTTGAGCACTAGGAAACATGAGTTTTGATCTATAGCCATGTGTTACTCAGTTTTGTGAGCACGAGGAAACATGAGTTGTGTTCTCTCGCCATGTTTTACTCCGTTTTGTGAGCACGAGGAAACATGAGTTGTGTTCTAAAGCCATGTGTTACTCAGCATTGTGAGCACTAGGAATCATGAGTTTTGATCTATAGCCATGTGTTACTCAGTGTTGTGAGCACGAGGAAACATGAGTTCTGTTCTATCGCCATGTGTTACTTCGCGTTATGAGCACGAGGAAACATGAGTTGTGTTCTATAGCCAAGTGTTACACAGTGTTGTGAGCACTAGAAAACATGAGTTGTGTTCTATAGCAACGTGTTACTCAGCGTTGTGAGCACGAGGAAACATGAGTTGATTTCTATAGCCATGTGTTACTCAGCATTGTGAGCACTAGGAAACATGAGTTGTGTTCTATCGCCATGTGTTACTCAGCGTTATGAGCACGAGGAAACATGAGTTGTGTTCTATAGCCAAGTGTTACACAGTGTTGTGAGCACTAGAAAACATGAGTTGTGTTCTATAGCAACGTGTTACTCAGCATTCTGAGCACTAGGAAACATGAGTTGTGTTCTATAGCCATGTGTTACTCAGCATTGTGAGCACTAGGAAACATGAGTTGTGTTCTATTGCCATGTGTTACTCAGCACTGTGAGCACTAGGAAACAAGAGTTGTGTTCTATAGCCATGTGTTACTCAGTGTTGCGAGCACTAGGAAACATGAGTTGTGTTCTATAGCCATGTGTTACTCAGTGTTGCGAGCACTAGGAAACATGAGTTGTGTTCTATAGCCATGTGTTACTCAGCGTTGTGAGCACTAGGAAACATGAGTTGTCTTCTATAGCCATGTGTTACTCAGTGTTGCGAGCACTAGGAAACATGAGTTGTGTTCTATAGCCATGTGTTACTCAGCGTTGTGAGCACTAGGAAACATGAGTTGTGTTCTCTAGCCATGTGTTACTCAGTGTTGTGAGCACTAGGAAACATGAGTTGTGTTCTATAGCCATGTGTTACTCAGCATTGTGAGCACTAGGAAACTTGAGTTGTGATCTATTGCCATGTGTTACTCAGCATTGTGAGCACTAGGAAACATGAGTCGTGTTCTATAGCCATGTGTTACTCAGCATTGTGAGCACTAGGAAACATGAGTTGTGTTCTATTGCCATGTGTTACTCAGCACTGTGAGCACTAGGAAACAAGAGTCGTGTTCTATAGCCATGTGTTACTCAGTGTTGTGAGCACTAGGAAACATGAGTTGTGTTCTATAGCCATGTGTTACTCAGTGTTATGAGCACAAGGGAACATGAGATGTGTTCTATAGCCATGTGTTACTCAGCGTTGTGAGTACGAGGGAACAGGAGTTGTGTTCTACAGCCATGTGTTACTCAGCATTGTGAGCACTAGGAAACATGAGTTGTGTTCTATTGCCATGTGTTACTCAGCATTGTGAGCACTAGGAAACATGAGTTGTGTTCTATAGCCATGTGTTACTCAGTGTTGCGAGCACTAGAAAACATGAGTTGTGTTCTATAGCCATGTGTTACTCAGTGTTGCGAGCACTAGGAAACATGAGTTGTGTTCTATAGCCATGTGTTACTCAGCGTTGTGAGCACTAGGAAACATGAGTTGTGTTCTATATCCATGTGTTACTCAGCGTTGCGAGCACTAGGAAACATGAGTTGTGTTCTATAGCCATGTGTTACTCAGCGTTGCGAGCACTAGGAAACATGAGTTGTGTTCTATAGCCATGTGTTACTCAGCATTGTGAGCACTAGGAAACATGAGTTGTGTTCTATAGCCATGTGTTACTCAACGTTGCGAGCACTAGGAAACATGAGTTGTGTTCTATAGCCATGTGTTACTCAGCATTGTGAGCACTTGGAAACATGAGTTGTGTTCTATAGCCATGTGTTACTCAGTGTTGTGAGCACGAGGAAACATGAGTTGTATTCTATAGCCATGTGTTACTTAGTGTTATGAGCACAAGGGAACATGAGATGTGTTCTATAGCCATGTGTTACTCAGCGTTGTGAGCACGAGGGAACATGAGTTGTGTTCTCTCGCCATGTGTTAGTCTGCGTTGTGAGCACTAGGAAACAAGACTTGTGTTCTATAGCCATGTGTTACTCCGCGTTATGAGCACGAGGAAACATGAGTTGTGATCTTTAGCCATGTGTTACTCAGCGTTGTGAGCACGAGGAAACAAGAGTTGTGTTCTAAAGCCATGTGTTACTCAGCGTTGTGAGCACAAGGAATCATGAGTTTTGTTCTATAGCCATGTGTTACTCAGTGTTGTGAGCATGATGAAACATGAGTTGTGTTCTATAGCCCTGTGTTACTCAGCATTTTGAGCACGAGGAAACATGAGTTATGTTCTATAGCCATGTGTTACTCAGCGTTGTGAGCACTAGGAAACATGTGTTATTTTCTATAGCCATGTGTTACTCAGCGTTGTGAGCACTAGGAAACATGAGTTGTGTTCTATCGCCATGTGTAACTCAGCGTTATGAGCACGAGGAAACATGAATTGTGTTCTATAGCCATGTGTTACTCAGTGTCGTGAGCACTTGGAAACATGAGTTGTGTTCTACAGCCATGTGTTACTCTGCGTTGTGAGCACTAGGAAACATGATTTGTGTTCTATTGCCATGTGTTACTCAGCGTTATGAGCACGAGGAAACTTGAGTTGTGTTCTATAGCCATGTGTTACTCAGCGATGTGAGCACTAGGAAACATGAGTTGTGTTCTAAAGCCATGTGTTACTCAGCATTGTGAGCACTAGGAATCATGAGTTTTCATCTATAGCCGTGTGTTATTCAGTGTTGTGAGCACGAGGAAACATGAGTTGTGTTCTATAGCCCTGTGTTACTCAGCATTTTGAGCACGAGGAAACATGAGTTATGTTCTATAGCCATGTGTTACTCAGCGTTGTGAGCACTAGGAAACATGAGTTGTGTTCTATCGCCATGTGTTACTCAGCATTATGAGCACGAGAATACATGAGTTGTGTTCTATAGCCATGTGTTACTCAGTGTTGTGAGCACTAGGAAACATGAGTTGTGTTCTATAGCCATGTGTTACTCAGCTTTTTGAGCACGAGGAAACATGAGTTGTGTTCTATAGCCATGTGTTAGTGTTGAGAGCACGAGGAAACATGAGTTGTGTTCTATAGCCATGTGTTACTCAGCGTTGTGAGCACGAGGAAACATGAGTGGATTTCTATTGCCATGTGTTACTGAGCGTAGTGAGCACTAGAAAACATCAGTTGTGTTCTATAGCCATGTGTTACTCAGCATTGTGAGCACTAGGAAACATGATTTGTGTTCTCTAGCCATGTATTACTCAGTGTTGTGAGCACTAGGAAACATGAGTTGTATACTACAGCCATGTGTTGCTCAGCGTTGTGAGCACTAGGAAACATGACTCGTGTTATATAGCCGTGTGTTTCTCAGCGTTATGAGCACGAGGAAACATGAGTTGTGTTCTATAGCTATGTGTTAGTCTGCGTTGTGAGCACTAGGAAACAAGACTTGTGTTCTATAGCCATGTGTTACTCAGCGTTATGAGCATGAGGAAACATGAGTTGTGATCTTTAGCCATGTGTTACTCAGCGTTGTGAGCACGAGGAAACAAGAGTTGTGTTCTAAAGCCATGTGTTACTCAGCATTGTGAGCACTAGGAATCATGAGTTTTGATCTATAGCCATGTGTTACTCAGTGTTGTGAGCACGATGAAACATGAGTTGTGTTCTATAGCCCTGTGTTACTCAGCATTTTGAGCACGAGGAAACATGAGTTATTTTCTATAGCCATGTGTTACTCAGCGTTGTGAGCACTAGGAAACATGAGTTGTGTTCTATCGCCATGTGTAACTCAGCGTTATGAGCACGAGGAAACATGAGTTGTGTTCTATAGCCATGTGTTACTCAGTGTCGTGAGCACTTGGAAACATGAGTTGTGTTCTACAGCCATGTGTTACTCAGCGTTATGAGCACGAGGAAACATGAGTTGTGTTCTATAGCCATGTGTTACTCAGCGTTGTGAGCACTAGGAAACATGAGTTGTGTTCTCTCGCCATGTTTTACTCCGTGTTGTGAGCGCGAGGAAACATGAGTTGTGTTCTAAGCCATGTGTTACTCAGCATTGTGAGCACTAGGAAACATGAGTTTTGATCTATAGCCATGTGTTACTCAGTTTTGTGAGCACGAGGAAACATGAGTTGTGTTCTCTCGCCATGTTTTACTCCGTTTTGTGAGCACGAGGAAACATGAGTTGTGTTCTAAAGCCATGTGTTACTCAGCATTGTGAGCACTAGGAATCATGAGTTTTGATCTATAGCCATGTGTTACTCAGTGTTGTGAGCACGAGGAAACATGAGTTGTGTTCTATCGCCATGTGTTACTTAGCGTTATGAGCACGAGGAAACATGAGTTGTGTTCTATAGCCAAGTGTTACACAGTGTTGTGAGCACTAGAAAACATGAGTTGTGTTCTATAGCAACGTGTTACTCAGCGTTGTGAGCACGAGGAAACATGAGTTGATTTCTATTGCCATGTGTTACTGAGCGTTATGAGCACTAGGAAACATGAGTTGTGTTCTATAGCCATGTGTTACTCAGCATTGTGAGCACTAGGAAACATGAGTTGTGTTCTATCGCCATGTGTTACTCAGCGTTATGAGCACGAGGAAACATGAGTTGTGTTCTATAGCCAAGTGTTACACAGTGTTGTGAGCACTAGAAAACATGAGTTGTGTTGTATAGCAACGTGTTACTCAGCATTCTGAGCACTAGGAAACATGAGTTGTGTTCTATAGCCATGTGTTACTCAGCATTGTGAGCACTAGGAAACATGAGTTGTGTTCTATTGCCATGTGTTACTCAGCACTGTGAGCACTAGGAAACAAGAGTTGTGTTCTATAGCCATGTGTTACTCAGTGTTGCGAGCACTAGGAAACATGAGTTGTGTTCTATAGCCATGTGTTACTCAGTGTTGCGAGCACTAGGAAACATGAGTTGTGTTCTATAGCCATGTGTTACTCAGCGTTGTGAGCACTAGGAAACATGAGTTGTCTTCTATAGCCATGTGTTACTCAGTGTTGCGAGCACTAGGAAACATGAGTTGTGTTCTATAGCCATGTGTTACTCAGCGTTGTGAGCACGAGGAAACATGAGTTGTGTTCTCTAGCCATGTGTTACTCAGTGTTGTGAGCACTAGGAAACATGAGTTGTGTTCTATAGCCATGTGTTACTCAGCATTGTGAGCACTAGGAAACATGAGTTGTGATCTATTGCCATGTGTTACTCAGCATTGTGAGCACTAGGAAACATGAGTCGTGTTCTATAGCCATGTGTTACTCAGCATTGTGAGCACTAGGAAACATGAGTTGTGTTCTATTGCCATGTGTTACTCAGCACTGTGAGCACTAGGAAACAAGAGTCGTGTTCTATAGCCATGTGTTACTCAGTGTTGTGAGCACTAGGAAACATGAGTTGTGTTCTATAGCCATGTGTTACTCTGCGTTATGAGCACTAGGAAACATGAGTTGTGTTCTATAGCCATGTGTTACTCAGCATTGTGAGCACTAGGAAACATGAGTTGTGATCTATTGCCATGTGTTACTCAGCATTGTGAGCACTAGGAAACATGAGTCGTGTTCTATAGCCATGTGTTACTCAGCATTGTGAGCACTAGGAAACATGAGTTGTGTTCTATTGCCATGTGTTACTCAGCACTGTGAGCACTAGGAAACAAGAGTCGTGTTCTATAGCCATGTGTTACTCAGTGTTGTGAGCACTAGGAAACATGAGTTGTGTTCTATCGCCATGTGTAACTCAGCGTTATGAGCACGAGGAAACATGAATTGTGTTCTATAGCCATGTGTTACTCAGTGTCGTGAGCACTTGGAAACATGAGTTGTGTTCTACAGCCATGTGTTACTCTGCGTTGTGAGCACTAGGAAACATGATTTGTGTTCTATTGCCATGTGTTACTCAGCGTTATGAGCACGAGGAAACTTGAGTTGTGTTCTATAGCCATGTGTTACTCAGCGATGTGAGCACTAGGAAACATGAGTTGTGTTCTAAAGCCATGTGTTACTCAGCATTGTGAGCACTAGGAATCATGAGTTTTCATCTATAGCCGTGTGTTATTCAGTGTTGTGAGCACGAGGAAACATGAGTTGTGTTCTATAGCCCTGTGTTACTCAGCATTTTGAGCACGAGGAAACATGAGTTATGTTCTATAGCCATGTGTTACTCAGCATTATGAGCACGAGAATACATGAGTTGTGTTCTATAGCCATGTGTTACTCAGTGTTGTGAGCACTAGGAAACATGAGTTGTGTTCTATAGCCATGTGTTACTCAGCTTTCTGAGCACGAGGAAACATGAGTTGTGTTCTATAGCCATGTGTTAGTGTTGAGAGCACGAGGAAACATGAGTTGTGTTCTATAGCCATGTGTTACTCAGCGTTGTGAGCACGAGGAAACATGAGTGGATTTCTATTGCCATGTGTTACTGAGCGTAGTGAGCACTAGAAAACATCAGTTGTGTTCTATAGCCATGTGTTACTCAGCATTGTGAGCACTAGGAAACATGATTTGTGTTCTCTAGCCATGTATTACTCAGTGTTGTGAGCACTAGGAAACATGAGTTGTATACTACAGCCATGTGTTGCTCAGCGTTGTGAGCACTAGGAAACATGACTCGTGTTATATAGCCGTGTGTTTCTCAGCGTTATGAGCACGAGGAAACATGAGTTGTGTTCTATAGCTATGTGTTAGTCTGCGTTGTGAGCACTAGGAAACAAGACTTGTGTTCTATAGCCATGTGTTACTCAGCGTTATGAGCATGAGGAAACATGAGTTGTGATCTTTAGCCATGTGTTACTCAGCGTTGTGAGCACGAGGAAACAAGAGTTGTGTTCTATAGCCATGTGTTACTCAGCGTTATGAGCATGAGGAAACATGAGTTGTGATCTTTAGCCATGTGTTACTCAGCGTTGTGAGCACGAGGAAACAAGAGTTGTGTTCTAAAGCCATGTGTTACTCAGCATTGTGAGCACTAGGAATCATGAGTTTTGATCTATAGCCATGTGTTACTCAGTGTTGTGAGCACGATGAAACATGAGTTGTGTTCTATAGCCCTGTGTTACTCAGCATTTTGAGCACGAGGAAACATGAGTTATTTTCTATAGCCATGTGTTACTCAGCGTTGTGAGCACTAGGAAACATGAGTTGTGTTCTATCGCCATGTGTAACTCAGCGTTATGAGCACGAGGAAACATGAGTTGTGTTCTATAGCCATGTGTTACTCAGTGTCGTGAGCACTTGGAAACATGAGTTGTGTTCTACAGCCATGTGTTACTCAGCGTTATGAGCACGAGGAAACATGAGTTGTGTTCTATAGCCATGTGTTACTCAGCGTTGTGAGCACTAGGAAACATGAGTTGTGTTCTCTCGCCATGTTTTACTCCGTGTTGTGAGCGCGAGGAAACATGAGTTGTGTTCTAAGCCATGTGTTACTCAGCATTGTGAGCACTAGGAAACATGAGTTTTGATCTATAGCCATGTGTTACTCAGTTTTGTGAGCACGAGGAAACATGAGTTGTGTTCTCTCGCCATGTTTTACTCCGTTTTGTGAGCACGAGGAAACATGAGTTGTGTTCTAAAGCCATGTGTTACTCAGCATTGTGAGCACTAGGAATCATGAGTTTTGATCTATAGCCATGTGTTACTCAGTGTTGTGAGCACGAGGAAACATGAATTGTGTTCTATCGCCATGTGTTACTTAGCGTTATGAGCACGAGGAAACATGAGTTGTGTTCTATAGCCAAGTGTTACACAGTGTTGTGAGCACTAGAAAACATGAGTTGTGTTCTATAGCAACGTGTTACTCAGCGTTGTGAGCACGAGGAAACATGAGTTGATTTCTATAGCCATGTGTTACTCAGCATTGTGAGCACTAGGAAACATGAGTTGTGTTCTATCGCCATGTGTTACTCAGCGTTATGAGCACGAGGAAACATGAGTTGTGTTCTATAGCCAAGTGTTACACAGTGTTGTGAGCACTAGAAAACATGAGTTGTGTTCTATAGCAACGTGTTACTCAGCATTCTGAGCACTAGGAAACATGAGTTGTGTTCTATAGCCATGTGTTACTCAGCATTGTGAGCACTAGGAAACATGAGTTGTGTTCTATTGCCATGTGTTACTCAGCACTGTGAGCACTAGGAAACAAGAGTTGTGTTCTATAGCCATGTGTTACTCAGTGTTGCGAGCACTAGGAAACATGAGTTGTGTTCTATAGCCATGTGTTACTCAGTGTTGCGAGCACTAGGAAACATGAGTTGTGTTCTATAGCCATGTGTTACTCAGCGTTGTGAGCACTAGGAAACATGAGTTGTCTTCTATAGCCATGTGTTACTCAGTGTTGCGAGCACTAGGAAACATGAGTTGTGTTCTATAGCCATGTGTTACTCAGCGTTGTGAGCACTAGGAAACATGAGTTGTGTTCTCTAGCCATGTGTTACTCAGTGTTGTGAGCACTAGGAAACATGAGTTGTGTTCTATAGCCATGTGTTACTCAGCATTGTGAGCACTAGGAAACATGAGTTGTGATCTATTGCCATGTGTTACTCAGCATTGTGAGCACTAGGAAACATGAGTCGTGTTCTATAGCCATGTGTTACTCAGCATTGTGAGCACTAGGAAACATGAGTTGTGTTCTATTGCCATGTGTTACTCAGCACTGTGAGCACTAGGAAACAAGTGTCGTGTTCTATAGCCATGTGTTACTCAGTGTTGTGAGCACTAGGAAACATGAGTTGTGTTCTATAGCCATGTGTTACTCAGTGTTATGAGCACAAGGGAACATGAGATGTGTTCTATAGCCATGTGTTACTCAGCGTTGTGAGTACGAGGGAACAGGAGTTGTGTTCTACAGCCATGTGTTACTCAGCATTGTGAGCACTAGGAAACATGAGTTGTGTTCTATTGCCATGTGTTACTCAGCATTGTGAGCACTAGGAAACATGAGTTGTGTTCTATAGCCATGTGTTACTCAGTGTTGCGAGCACTAGAAAACATGAGTTGTGTTCTATAGCCATGTGTTACTCAGTGTTGCGAGCACTAGGAAACATGAGTTGTGTTCTATAGCCATGTGTTACTCAGCGTTGTGAGCACTAGGAAACATGAGTTGTGTTCTATATCCATGTGTTACTCAGCGTTGCGAGCACTAGGAAACATGAGTTGTGTTCTATAGCCATGTGTTACTCAGCGTTGCGAGCACTAGGAAACATGAGTTGTGTTCTATAGCCATGTGTTACTCAGCATTGTGAGCACTAGGAAACATGAGTTGTGTTCTATAGCCATGTGTTACTCAACGTTGCGAGCACTAGGAAACATGAGTTGTGTTCTATAGCCATGTGTTACTCAGCATTGTGAGCACTTGGAAACATGAGTTGTGTTCTATAGCCATGTGTTACTCAGTGTTGTGAGCACGAGGAAACATGAGTTGTATTCTATAGCCATGTGTTACTTAGTGTTATGAGCACAAGGGAACATGAGATGTGTTCTATAGCCATGTGTTACTCAGCGTTGTGAGCACGAGGGAACATAAGTTGTGTTCTCTCGCCATGTGTTAGTCTGCGTTGTGAGCACTAGGAAACAAGACTTGTGTTCTATAGCCATGTGTTACTCCGCGTTATGAGCACGAGGAAACATGAGTTGTGATCTTTAGCCATGTGTTACTCAGCGTTGTGAGCACGAGGAAACAAGAGTTGTGTTCTAAAGCCATGTGTTACTCAGCGTTGTGAGCCCAAGGAATCATGAGTTTTGTTCTATAGCCATGTGTTACTCAGTGTTGTGAGCATGATGAAACATGAGTTGTGTTCTATAGCCCTGTGTTACTCAGCATTTTGAGCACGAGGAAACATGAGTTATGTTCTATAGCCATGTGTTACTCAGCGTTGTGAGCACTAGGAAACATGTGTTATTTTCTATAGCCATGTGTTACTCAGCGTTGTGAGCACTAGGAAATATGAGTTGTGTTCTATCGCCATGTGTAACTCAGCGTTATGAGCACGAGGAAACATGAATTGTGTTCTATAGCCATGTGTTACTCAGTGTCGTGAGCACTTGGAAACATGAGTTGTGTTCTACAGCCATGTGTTACTCTGCGTTGTGAGCACTAGGAAACATGATTTGTGTTCTATTGCCATGTGTTACTCAGCGTTATGAGCACGAGGAAACTTGAGTTGTGTTCTATAGCCATGTGTTACTCAGCGATGTGAGCATTAGGAAACATGAGTTGTGTTCTAAAGCCATGTGTTACTCAGCATTGTGAGCACTAGGAATCATGAGTTTTCATCTATAGCCGTGTGTTATTCAGTGTTGTGAGCACGAGGAAACATGAGTTGTGTTCTATAGCCCTGTGTTACTCAGCATTTTGAGCACGAGGAAACATGAGTTATGTTCTATAGCCATGTGTTACTCAGCGTTGTGAGCACTAGGAAACATGAGTTGTGTTCTATCGCCATGTGTTACTCAGCATTATGAGCACGAGAATACATGAGTTGTGTTCTATAGCCATGTGTTACTCAGTGTTGTGAGCACTAGGAAACATGAGTTGTGTTCTATAGCCATGTGTTACTCAGCTTTTTGAGCACGAGGAAACATGAGTTGTGTTCTATAGCCATGTGTTAGTGTTGAGAGCACGAGGAAACATGAGTTGTGTTCTATAGCCATGTGTTACTCAGCGTTGTGAGCACGAGGAAACATGAGTGGATTTCTATTGTCATGTGTTACTGAGCGTAGTGAGCACTAGAAAACATCAGTTGTGTTCTATAGCCATGTGTTACTCAGCATTGTGAGCACTAGGAAACATGATTTGTGTTCTCTAGCCATGTATTACTCAGTGTTGTGAGCACTAGGAAACATGAGTTGTATACTACAGCCATGTGTTGCTCAGCGTTGTGAGCACTAGGAAACATGACTCGTGTTATATAGCCGTGTGTTACTCAGCGTTATGAGCACGAGGAAACATGAGTTGTGTTCTATAGCTATGTGTTAGTCTGCGTTGTGAGCACTAGGAAACAAGACTTGTGTTCTATAGCCATGTGTTACTCAGCGTTATGAGCATGAGGAAACATGAGTTGTGATCTTTAGCCATGTGTTACTCAGCGTTGTGAGCACGAGGAAACAAGAGTTGTGTTCTAACGCCATGTGTTACTCAGCATTGTGAGCACTAGGAAACATGAGTTGTGTTCTATCGCCATGTGCAACTCAGCGTTATGAGCACGAGGAAACATGAGTTGTGTTCTATAGCCATGTGTTACTCAGTGTCGTGAGCACTTGGAAACATGAGTTGTGTTCTACAGCCATGTGTTACTCAGCGTTATGAGCACGAGGAAACATGAGTTGTGTTCTATAGCCATGTGTTACTCAGCGTTGTGAGCACTAGGAAACATGAGTTGTGTTCTCTCGCCATGTTTTACTCCGTTTTGTGAGCGCGAGGAAACATGAGTTGTGTTCTAAGCCATGTGTTACTCAGCATTGTGAGCACTAGGAATCATGAGTTTTCATCTATAGCCGTGTGTTATTCAGTGTTGTGAGCACGAGGAAACATGAGTTGTGTTCTATAGCCCTCTGTTACTCAGCATTTTGAGCACGAGGAAACATGAGTTATGTTCTATAGCCATGTGTTACTCAGCGTTGTGAGCACTAGGAAACATGAGTTGTGTTCTATCGCCATGTGTTACTCAGCGTTATGAGCACGAGGAAACATGAGTTGTGTTCTATAGCCATGTGTTACTCAGTGTTGTGAGCACTAGGAAACATGAGTTGTGTTCTATAGCCATGTGTTACTCAGCTTTGTGAGCACGAGGAAACATGAGTTGTGTTCTATAGCCATGTGTTAGTGTTGAGAGCACGAGGAAACATGAGTTGTGTTCTATAGCCATGATTTACTCAGCCGTTTGAGCAGTAGGAAACATGAGTTGTGTTCTTTAGCCATGTGTTACTCAGCGTTGTGAGCACGAGGAAACATGAGTTGATTTCTATTGCCATGTGTTACTGAGCGTTGTTCGCACTAGGAAACATCAGTTGTGTTCTATAGCCATGTGTTACTCAGCATTGTGAGCACGAGCAAACATGAGTTGTGTTCGATAGCCATGTGTTACTCAGTGTTGTGAGCACTAGGAAACATGAGTTGTGTTCTATAGCCATCTGTTACTCAGCGTTGTGAGCACTAGGAAACATGACTTGTGTTATATAGCCGTGTGTTGCTCAGAGTTATGAGCACGAGGAAACATGAGTTGTGTTCTATAGCCATGTGTTACTCTGCGTTGTGAGCACTAGGAAACAAGACTTGTGTTCGATAGCCATGTGTTACTCAGCGTTGTGAGCACGAGGAAACATGAGTTGTGTTATATAGCCATGTGTTACTCAGTGCTGTGAGCACTAGGAAACATGATTTGTGTTCTATAGCCATGATTTACTCAGCGTTTTGAGCAGTAGGAAACATGAGTTGTGTTCTTTAGCCATGTGTTACTCAGCGTTGTGAGCACGAGCAAACATGAGTTGTGTTCGATAGCCATGTGTTACTCAGTGTTGTGAGCACTAGGAAACATGAGTTGTGTTCTATAGCCATGTGTTACTCAGCGTTATGAGCACGAGGAAACATGATTTGTGTTCTATAGCCATGTGTTACTCAGCGTTGTGAGCACTAGGAAACATGAGTTGTGTTCTACAGCCATGTGTTACTCTGCGTTGTGAGCACTAGGAAACATGAGTTGTGTTCTATAGCCATGTGTTACTCAGCGTTATGAGCACGAGGAAACATGATTTGTGTTCTATAGCCATGTGTTACTCAGCGTTGTGAGCACTAGGAAACATGAGATGTGTTCTATAGCCATGTGTTACTCAGCGTTGTGAGCACGAGGGAACATAAGTTGTGTTCTCTCGCCATGTGTTAGTCTGCGTTGTGAGCACTAGGAAACAAGACTTGTGTTCTATAGCCATGTGTTACTCCGCGTTATGAGCACGAGGAAACATGAGTTGTGATCTTTAGCCATGTGTTACTCAGCGTTGTGAGCACGAGGAAACAAGAGTTGTGTTCTAAAGCCATGTGTTACTCAGCGTTGTGAGCCCAAGGAATCATGAGTTTTGTTCTATAGCCATGTGTTACTCAGTGTTGTGAGCATGATGAAACATGAGTTGTGTTCTATAGCCCTGTGTTACTCAGCATTTTGAGCACGAGGAAACATGAGTTATGTTCTATAGCCATGTGTTACTCAGCGTTGTGAGCACTAGGAAACATGTGTTATTTTCTATAGCCATGTGTTACTCAGCGTTGTGAGCACTAGGAAATATGAGTTATGTTCTATCACCATGTGTAACTCAGCGTTATGAGCACGAGGAAACATGAATTGTGTTCTATAGCCATGTGTTACTCAGTGTCGTGAGCACTTGGAAACATGAGTTGTGTTCTACAGCCATGTGTTACTCTGCGTTGTGAGCACTAGGAAACATGATTTGTGTTCTATTGCCATGTGTTACTCAGCGTTATGAGCACGAGGAAACTTGAGTTGTGTTCTATAGCCATGTGTTACTCAGCGATGTGAGCATTAGGAAACATGAGTTGTGTTCTAAAGCCATGTGTTACTCAGCATTGTGAGCACTAGGAATCATGAGTTTTCATCTATAGCCGTGTGTTATTCAGTGTTGTGAGCACGAGGAAACATGAGTTGTGTTCTATAGCCCTGTGTTACTCAGCATTTTGAGCACGAGGAAACATGAGTTATGTTCTATAGCCATGTGTTACTCAGCGTTGTGAGCACTAGGAAACATGAGTTGTGTTCTATCGCCATGTGTTACTCAGCATTATGAGCACGAGAATACATGAGTTGTGTTCTATAGCCATGTGTTACTCAGTGTTGTGAGCACTAGGAAACATGAGTTGTGTTCTATAGCCATGTGTTACTCAGCTTTTTGAGCACGAGGAAACATGAGTTGTGTTCTATAGCCATGTGTTAGTGTTGAGAGCACGAGGAAACATGAGTTGTGTTCTATAGCCATGTGTTACTCAGCGTTGTGAGCACGAGGAAACATGAGTGGATTTCTATTGTCATGTGTTACTGAGCGTAGTGAGCACTAGAAAACATCAGTTGTGTTCTATAGCCATGTGTTACTCAGCATTGTGAGCACTAGGAAACATGATTTGTGTTCTCTAGCCATGTATTACTCAGTGTTGTGAGCACTAGGAAACATGAGTTGTATACTACAGCCATGTGTTGCTCAGCGTTGTGAGCACTAGGAAACATGACTCGTGTTATATAGCCGTGTGTTACTCAGCGTTATGAGCACGAGGAAACATGAGTTGTGTTCTATAGCTATGTGTTAGTCTGCGTTGTGAGCACTAGGAAACAAGACTTGTGTTCTATAGCCATGTGTTACTCAGCGTTATGAGCATGAGGAAACATGAGTTGTGATCTTTAGCCATGTGTTACTCAGCGTTGTGAGCACGAGGAAACAAGAGTTGTGTTCTAAAGCCATGTGTTACTCAGCATTGTGAGCACTAGGAAACATGAGTTGTGTTCTATCGCCATGTGCAACTCAGCGTTATGAGCACGAGGAAACATGAGTTGTGTTCTATAGCCATGTGTTACTCAGTGTCGTGAGCACTTGGAAACATGAGTTGTGTTCTACAGCCATGTGTTACTCAGCGTTATGAGCACGAGGAAACATGAGTTGTGTTCTATAGCCATGTGTTACTCAGCGTTGTGAGCACTAGGAAACATGAGTTGTGTTCTCTCGCCATGTTTTACTCCGTTTTGTGAGCGCGAGGAAACATGAGTTGTGTTCTAAGCCATGTGTTACTCAGCATTGTGAGCACTAGGAATCATGAGTTTTCATCTATAGCCGTGTGTTATTCAGTGTTGTGAGCACGAGGAAACATGAGTTGTGTTCTATAGCCCTCTGTTACTCAGCATTTTGAGCACGAGGAAACATGAGTTATGTTCTATAGCCATGTGTTACTCAGCGTTGTGAGCACTAGGAAACATGAGTTGTGTTCTATCGCCATGTGTTACTCAGCGTTATGAGCACGAGGAAACATGAGTTGTGTTCTATAGCCATGTGTTACTCAGTGTTGTGAGCACTAGGAAACATGAGTTGTGTTCTATAGCCATGTGTTACTCAGCTTTGTGAGCACGAGGAAACATGAGTTGTGTTCTATAGCCATGTGTTAGTGTTGAGAGCACGAGGAAACATGAGTTGTGTTCTATAGCCATGATTTACTCAGCCGTTTGAGCAGTAGGAAACATGAGTTGTGTTCTTTAGCCATGTGTTACTCAGCGTTGTGAGCACGAGGAAACATGAGTTGATTTCTATTGCCATGTGTTACTGAGCGTTGTTCGCACTAGGAAACATCAGTTGTGTTCTATAGCCATGTGTTACTCAGCATTGTGAGCACGAGCAAACATGAGTTGTGTTCGATAGCCATGTGTTACTCAGTGTTGTGAGCACTAGGAAACATGAGTTGTGTTCTATAGCCATCTGTTACTCAGCGTTGTGAGCACTAGGAAACATGACTTGTGTTATATAGCCGTGTGTTGCTCAGAGTTATGAGCACGAGGAAACATGAGTTGTGTTCTATAGCCATGTGTTACTCTGCGTTGTGAGCACTAGGAAACAAGACTTGTGTTCGATAGCCATGTGTTACTCAGCGTTGTGAGCACGAGGAAACATGAGTTGTGTTATATAGCCATGTGTTACTCAGTGCTGTGAGCACTAGGAAACATGATTTGTGTTCTATAGCCATGATTTACTCAGCGTTTTGAGCAGTAGGAAACATGAGTTGTGTTCTTTAGCCATGTGTTACTCAGCGTTGTGAGCACGAGCAAACATGAGTTGTGTTCGATAGCCATGTGTTACTCAGTGTTGTGAGCACTAGGAAACATGAGTTGTGTTCTATAGCCATGTGTTACTCAGCGTTATGAGCACGAGGAAACATGATTTGTGTTCTATAGCCATGTGTTACTCAGCGTTGTGAGCACTAGGAAACATGAGTTGTGTTCTACAGCCATGTGTTACTCTGCGTTGTGAGCACTAGGAAACATGATTTGTGTTCTATAGCCATGTGTTACTCAGCGATATGAGCACGAGGAAACATGAGTTGTGTTCTATAGCCATGTGTTACTCAGCGTTGTGAGCACCAGGAAACATGAGTTGTGTTCTCTCGCCATGTTTTACTCCATGTTGTGAGCACGAGGAAACATGAGTTGTGTTCTAAAGCCATGTGTTACTCAGCATTTTGAGCCCTAGGAAACATGAGTTTTGATCTATAGCCATGTGTTACTCAGTTTTGTGAGCACGAGGAAACATGAGTTGTGTTCTCTCGCCATGATTTACTCCGTTTTGTGAGCACGAGGAAACATGAGTTGTGTTCTAAAGCCATGTGTTACTCAGCATTGTGAGCACTAGGAATCATGAGTTTTGATCTATAGCCATGTGTTACTCAGTGTTGTGAGCACGAGGAAACATGAGTTGTGTTCTATCGCCATGTGTTACTCAGCGTTATGAGCACGAGGAAACATGAGTTGTGTTCTATAGCCAAGTGTTACACAGTGTTGTGAGCACTAGAAAACATGAGTTGTGTTCTATAGCAACGTGTTACTCAGCGTTGTGAGCATGAGGAAACATGAGTTGATTTCTATTGCCATGTGTTACTGAGCGTTGTTAGCACTGGGAAACATCAGTTGTGTTCTATATCCATGTGTTACTCAGCATTGTGAGCACTAGGAAACATGATTTGTGTTCGATAGCCAAGTGTTACACAGTGTTGTGAGCACTAGAAAACATGAGTTGTGTTCTATAGCAACGTGTTACTCAGCGTTGTGAGCACGAGGAAACATGAGTTGATTTCTATTGCCATGTGTTACTGAGCGTTGTTAGCACTGGGAAACATCAGTTGTGTTCTATATCCATGTGTTACTCAGCGTTGTGAGCACTAGGAAACATGACTTGTGTTATATAGCCGTGTGTTGCTCAGAGTTATGAGCACGAGGAAACATGAGTTGTGTTCTATAGCCATGTGTTACTCAGCGTTGTGAGCACTAGGAAACATGAGTTGTGTTCTACAGCCATGTGTTACTCTGCGTTGTGAGCACTAGGAAACATGATTTGTGTTCTATAGCCATGTGTTACTCAGCGATATGAGCATGAGGAAACATGACTTGTGTTCTATCGCCATGTGCTACTCAGCGTTGTGAGCACCAGGAAACATGAGTTGTGTTCTCTCGCCATGTTTTACTCCATGTTGTGAGCACGAGGAAACATGAGTTGTGTTCTAAAGCCATGTGTTACTCAGCATTTTGAGCACTAGGAAACATGAGTTTTGATCTATAGCCATGTGTTACTCAGTTTTGTGAGCACGAGGAAACATGAGTTGTGTTCTCTCGCCATGTTTTACTCCGCTTTGTGAGCACGAGGAAACATGAGTTGTGTTCTAAAGCCATGTGTTACTCAGCATTGTGAGCACTAGGAATCATGAGTTTTGATCTATAGCCATGTGTTACTCAGTGTTGAGCACGAGGAAACATGAGTTGTGTTCTATCGCCATGTGTTACTCAGCGTTATGAGCACGAGGAAACATGAGTTGTGTTCTATAGCCAAGTGTTACACAGTGTTCTGAGCACTAGGAAACATGAGTTGTGTTCTATAGCAACGTGTTACTCAGCGTTGTGAGCACGAGGAAACATGAGTTGATTTCTATAGCCATGTGTTACTCAGCATTGTGAGCACTAGGAAACATGAGTTGTGTTCTATCGCCATGTGTTACTCAGCGTTATGAGCACTAGGAAACATGAGTTGTGTTCTATAGCAACGTGTTACTCAGCATTCTGAGCACTAGGAAACATGAGTTGTGTTCTATAGCCATGTGTTACTCAGCATGGTGAGCACTAGGAAACATGAGTTGTGTTCTATTGCCATGTGTTACTCAGCACTGTGAGCACTAGGAAACAAGAGTTGTGTTCTATAGCCATGTGTTACTCAGTGTTGCGAGCACTAGGAAACATGAGTTGTGTTCTATAGCCATGTGTTACTCAGTGTTGCGAGCACTAGGAAACATGAGTTGTGTTCTATAGCCATGTGTTACTCAGCGTTTTGAGCACTAGGAAACATGAGTTGTCTTCTATAGCCATGTGTTACTCAGTGTTGCGAGCACTAGGAAACATGAGTTGTGTTCTATAGCCATGTGTTACTCAGCGTTGTGAGCACTAGGAAACATGAGTTGTGTTCTCTAGCCATGTGTTACTCAGTGTTGTGAGCACTAGGAAACATGAGTTGTGTTCTATAGCCATGTGTTACTCAGCATTGTGAGCACTAGGAAACATGAGTTGTGATCTATTGCCATGTGTTACTCAGCATTGTGAGCACTAGGAAACATGAGTCGTGTTCTATAGCCATGTGTTACTCAGCATTGTGAGCACTAGGAAACATGAGTTGTGTTCTATTGCCATGTGTTACTCAGCACTGTGAGCACTAGGAAACAAGAGTCGTGTTCTATAGCCATGTGTTACTCAGTGTTGTGAGCACTAGGAAACATGAGTTGTGTTCTATAGCCATGTGTTACTCAGTGTTATGAGCACAAGGGAACATGAGATGTGTTCTATAGCCATGTGTTACTCAGCGTTGTGAGTACGAGGGAACAGGAGTTGTGTTCTACAGCCATGTGTTACTCAGCATTGTGAGCACTAGGAAACATGAATTGTGTTCTATTGCCATGTGTTACTCAGCATTGTGAGCATTAGGAAACATGAGTTGTGTTCTATAGCCATGTGTTACTCAGTGTTGCGAGCACTAGAAAACATGAGTTGTGTTCTATAGCCATGTGTTACTCAGTGTTGCGAGCACTAGGAAACATGAGTTGTGTTCTATAGCCATGTGTTACTCAGCGTTGTGAGCACTAGGAAACATGAGTTGTGTTCTATAGCCATGTGTTACTCAGCGTTGCGAGCACTAGGAAACATGAGTTGTGTTCTATAGCCATGTGTTACTCAGCGTTGCGAGCACTAGGAAACATGAGTTGTGTTCTATAGCCATGTGTTACTCAGCATTGTGAGCACTAGGAAACATGAGTTGTGTTCTATAGCCATGTGTTACTCAACGTTGCGAGCACTAGGAAACATGAGTTGTGTTCTATAGCCATGTGTTACTCAGCATTGTGAGCACTTGGAAACATGAGTTGTGTTCTATAGCCATGTGTTACTCAGTGTTGTGAGCACGAGGAAACATGAGTTGTGTTCTATAGCCATGTGTTACTTAGTGTTATGAGCACAAGGGAACAGGAGTTGTGTTCTATAGCCATGTGTTACTCAGCGTTGTGAGCTCTAGGAAACATGAGTTCTGTTCTACAGCCATGTGTTACTCAGCGTTGTGAGCTCGAGGTAACATGAGTTGTGTTCTCTCGCCATGTGTTACTCAGCGTTGTGAGCACGAGGAAACATGAGTTGTGTTCTATAGCCATGTGTTACTCTGCGTTGTGAGCACAAGGAAACATGAGTTGTGTTCTATAGCCATGTGTTACTCAGCGTTGTGAGCTCTAGGAAACATGAGTTGTGTTCTATAGCCATGTGTTACCCAGCGTCGTGTGCACGAGGAAACATGAGTTGTGTTCTCTAGCCATGTGTTACTCAGCGTCGTGGGCACGAGGAAACATGAGATGTGTTCTATAGCCATGTGTTACTCAGCGTTGTGAGCATGAGGATACATGCGGCTAAACGCACTTGTTATGAGACTGTTTCCAATTAGTTGAATCCTGCCCTTTGTTTCCTCTGCCAACCAGTTTTCTATCCATCTCAATACCAAACCCCTAATCCCATGCTTTAACTTTACATGCTGATATCTCCTGTGGGACTTTGCTGACAGCCTTCTGAAAGTCCAAATAAACCACATCCACTGGCTCCCTCTCATCAACTCTACTAGTTACATCCTCAAAGAATTCCAGTAGATTTGTCAATCTATGCTGACTCTGTCCGAACCTGCCACTGTCTTCCAAGTCTTCTGCTATTAACTCTTTTCCCCACTACCGACGTCAGCCCCCCATACCTCACCTCATAACTGCAGGGCACCCTTGGGCCCAATCTCCGGCATGGGCATGATGCCACCTGGGCACCTCCAGCCTCGCACCCAGTGCATCCGGTGGCACTGCTTGATTGCCCAAGTTGCACTACCAGTGTGGCAAGCTTGCCCCGAGCCCGACCACCAAGGGGCCCCCGATCGCCTGGGAGACCCCCATTTAAAAATGGCATCCGATCTCTCGCTATACCGAGGAGATCCGCACATTCCCCGCTGAGGCCATTTATTTAACGCAAGTGGTGTTTTATAGCCATGTGTTTCTCAGCGGGGATACACGTGGCTAAACGCGTTCGCTATGGAACTTTGTTCTCATTTAGTTGAATCGGACTCGAAACGTGAGCTCTTTTCTCTCCCTACAGATGCTGCCAGACCTGCTGAGATTTTCCAGCATTTTCTCTTTGGTTCCTATCCTGCACATCCCTGGACACTAAGCTGTAATTGATCATGCCCAATCCACCTAACCTGCCCATCTTTGGACTGTGGGAAGTAACCGGAGCACCCGGAAGAAACCCACACAGACACGGGGAGAAGGTGCAAACTCCACACAGGCAGTCACCCAGGGCCAGAATCCAATCTGGGTCCCTGGCGCTGTGAGGCAGTAGTGATAACCACTCTGCCACTGTGCCGCTCTACAATGCAGCACTCACTTAATGCTGCATTGTAGTGCTCATTTAGATCTTAAGCCTAGGTTTCTAGAGGGGGTCTTAAAACCAGCTACATAACTGGTCAGATACGTGAAGAACAAATTAGACCATTTCCATAAAATGCAAACCCTACTAACAGTTCCTGGACCATAAGGAACCCAGCATTAATTGGCACATTTAATGCTGCTACAATAATATATCTGCATGAATAGGGAACCAAACCGCTGTTCTGGTTCTAGCTCTCATTTCGTAAAGGTCATTTCACATCTGTGGACCATAGAATACTGTTAATATTAAGAAGGATTAGGCAGGTAAACATATCTGAGCTGACAATTCAGATGTGGTTCAAAACATCCGATCAAAGTCGGAACCCCTTTGTGCAACACTGATCAGACAGAAGACTACCCAATTACCTGCACATGTTGGAAAGGTTCTAACTTCTGATCCATGATGCGGAACTCACTCAACGGGAATCCCACAGAGGGCAGCAAAGACAATCTATGCAGAAGCCTCTTCACCTTTTTATGGCACCAGCTGCCATACTCTGATAAATGTTTAAAGGTCTCAGGCTTCTCAGGGGATTGGTGAATCTGTGCATGCGTGAATGGGTGAGTGAATGGCAGAGCGTGCCCATGTGTAAATGGGCAAGTGAGTGAACAGAAAGCCTGGGCCATTAAGTCTTGTCATGATATATTTTCAGCAATAGATGGTGCTGTGATGCAGAAATTCCCATTTATATCTCAAAGAGCTATGTGGATAAGCTTAGTGGGTATTTAAACTTTTTAAAGTGTCATAAAAATGTTTTTAATCAATTTAGAGTACACAATTATTTTTTTCTAATTTAGGGGCAATTTAGCATGGCCAATTATGCACCTATTATGCACCTATCCTGCACATCTTTGTGTTGTAGGGGTGAGACCCACATAGACAGGGGGAGAATGTGCTAACCACTGCACTACCGTGCCACCTTAAAGTGTCATAAATAATTGATATTTTCAATATAGAAATCAGCTTTACTGGGGTAGAAAAAAAAAAATCGCTGAAAACAATTGCTGACTCTTTTGTTCTTTGCCTTAAATAAAACCTTGGGTCAGATTTTTCCGATAGAGGGGAGAATAAGGAAGTGGGACCAATCCCACGTCACGATACGGCTTCCATCACAAGCCTTATAGGAAATATATTTTCCCAGAGTAGAGGTCTTCATTAGCCCGGAGATGGGTCTGCTACCCTTATGGACAGATCCGTGCCAGGAATGCACCCCCCCACCCCCCCCCCCCACACTCTCCATCCAATTATAAAAGCTGCAATGCAATCGCGAGCCCATAAATAATTTGCCTCAAAGCTTCTCACCTCAGCAGCTGTATAAACTGAAAACTCAAAAGTAATTGAAAGTGCTTAAAAAAATTAGAAATCGTTTCACGAGCCTTCATTTACAATTTTGTAATAAGTACTTTATTCCATTTAACGTACTTCTCAAACTTAATTTCAAGACTTTTCCTCCATTTGCAGTGTTGATCTTTTACTTGACAGTTTGTCAGTTGTCAGAATTCGGAATAATTAACAACAAGGTGGTTTAATGTTCACTTCGTTTATGAGGAAAAATCTTCCATTTTGTGAGTAAAACTGCTGCTCCTGATATTCCTCCATCAGAAGATGGGTAAACAACAGACTTGGATGAAGGGATGGCAACTAAATTTGCAGCTGACAAAAAAAAAGTAAGAAAGGACGATGTGAAGTGGACAGAAGGAGGATGCAAACGGATGTAGATAGGATAAATGAGTGGGCAATGATTTAGCAAATGGAGTATAATGTGGGAAAATGTGGAATTGTCCATTTTGGCAGGAAAAATAAAAGAGGAGCATAGCATCTAAATGGTGAGAGATTGCAGAGCTCTCAGATGTAAAAGGAGCTGGTGCCTTAGTGCATGAATTGTAAAAGACTAGTGTGCAGGTACAGCAAGTAATTAGGAAAGCTAATAGATAGTTATCATTTATAGCACGGGGAATTGAATAACATAGAACCATAGAATTCCTAAAGTGCAGAAGGAGACCATTTGGCCCATCGAGTCTGCGCCGACACTCTGAAAACGTACCCTACTCAGACCCACTCCCACACCCTATCTATCCCCCATAACCCCACCGAAACCTAAGGGGCAATTTTATCATGGCCAATCCATCTAAGCTGCACATCTTTGGACTGATGTGGAGATGCCGGCGTTGGACTGGAGTGAGCACAGTAAGAAGTCTTACAACACCAGGTTTAATGTTTGCTTCGTTTGGACTATGGGAGAAAACCGGAACTTTGGATTTTATATTTTATGTTACAGAGTCTGCACCAATCCTCTGAAAGAGCACCCTATCCATGCCCCACCCTATCCACTGTAACCCCAAAACTCCACCTGACATGCACATCTTTGGACATTAAGAGGCAATTTATCATGGCCAATCTACCTAACCTGCACATCTTTGGACAGTGGGAGGAAACTAGAGAACCCGGAGGAAACCCACACAGACACAGGGAGAACGCGCAAACTCCTCATAGGCAGTCACCCGAGGCCGGAATTAAACCCGGGTCCCTGCTGTGAGGCAGCAGTGCTAACCATGATGCTACTATGCCACCATACATAAGCAGAGAGATTATGATTCAGTTGTACAGGGCATTGGTGAGACCACATCTGGAGTGCTGTGTACTGTATTGGCCTCCTTATTTAAGGAAGGATGCAAATGTGTTGGAAGCAGTTCAGAGAATGTTTACTGGATTAATACCTGCAATGGGACGGTTGTCTCATGAGGAAAGGTTGAATTGACCAGGCTTGTATCCGCTGACGTTTAGAAGAATAAGAGGCAAGATCCTTATGGCTCTTGACAGGATGGATGTCGAGAGGATGTTTTCGCTTTTGGGAGAATCTGGAACTAGGGGTCACAGTTTAAAAATAAGCCGTTTGGGAGACTAAGTCTTGCCGCCAGGATTGATTTGCATACGATTTGCGATCCCATTTTCACTTTTCGGAAAGTGAGTCAGTACATGCAAATGGGCCAGCAATCTGCCTGCGCAAATTCAGAGCTATTCCCAGCCCAGTGGGCCATCTAACCGCTGGCGCCCGAGTTAGTGCTGAAGAGCCTGACAGCTGGAGCTGTTTTTCAATGATCCACTTGTCCACACACTCACTGCAGCCACCAAGATGCCTCACAGAAGACCTGCCCTCTGAGATGGACCCATAGCTCGATGCCAGTGAAGAGCGGAGGGACACCCTCTTACCCAGGGTGGGCTGCAGACTCGAGCCTGATCTCGTGAACACTGGCTGGTAGGTGGTGGCAGAGGCAGTCAGTGCTGTGAGCCTCACCAGGAGGAGATAGCTGGTGATCTGGGTGAGGCCTCTGCCCTGAGAGGGGCAGAGAACCAGGGAGGGTTCTAAAGGCCATGGTGCAGGTGGGCCCTGCTGATCCCCTGTGGGGCAGGGCTCCTGATAGAGCTTGGTGCTTGATGAAACAGCTGGGGTATGAGGGTGTCCAGACAGGCTGCCTGGGTGGGCTCCCAGATGGGCCAAGGGTAGTGGGAGGCTGGAATTCGAGTTGGTGGTGGAGGCAGAGACCCTAAACCCTTTAAAAAATACCTGGATCTGCACCTTAAGTGCTGTAAGGTACAGGATTATTGACTGGGTGCAGGCAGGTGGGATTAGAAAGGTCTCCTGGGCATCCTCAGGCTGGCATGGATAAGGTGGGCCGAATGGCCTCCATCTGTGCTGCAACTTTCCTATGATTTTATGATTCTCTGACCAGAGGCCTTCTGAACATTTAAAGGACACAGGCAGCACTCAGCAGTGTGAGCAGCCAGGAGCCTGTAAGTGGCACCAAAGGGGTTTGTTTAAAAGACAGACTGCAGCAATGGCGGTCTGAGCCAGGCCACCCTCTTCCTGAGGGGACATCCCAAGTCCACAAATTGGCATCAAGTCACTCCCCACTACCGCCTCCGTCCCAGACAGCGCCCCCGCCCCCCCAGCAAGCCCAGCAATTTTCAAGGGTTTTTCAGTGTGTTTTTTTCAGCCTCCCATTCCCTCTCCACAGTCATGTTGCCCAGGTCCCATTTTAAATACTTACACTAATTCCCCCCTGTCAGACTTCCACCTAAGAGGAGTGGAGCATCACAGAAGGGCGGAGCATATTGTGCCCAACACACTATGTAGACTTAAATGCATGGAAATGATGGGTTTGTATGGTTGCTCCGGTGCGGGGCGCAATCCTCGATTTCCCATGCAGGGACCGGAGCCTTGGAAACAGATCGGCATCTGGTGCTGATCCTGTTTTCTTCACTGCCACTGGATTCTCCGCCTCATCGGGAACGCCATCATCGACGGGGTGAGGTGGAGAATTTCATCACATTGTTTAATCGGTAGGTAAATCTTCACTTCACAGCACTGCTACAATACACCTTAGTGAACACAGATCAAACAGTGCTCATAATTTCCTGATGAACTGTAAAGTTTACTTACCTTTTAAAACTCCTGCCACGTCTATCCAATCATTCTCACCTATCCTGAACTGGTTTAAATCCGACAGCTGCTGCACTCTGGCCACCTCACTGAAAATAACCAAACCTTCTGCAGATAATCTCTTAATGAGCCCGTCACTATGGAAATTAGCTCATTAATAGCAGTGAGACTCTTCGGGGCCTGCTCCCTCTCCTGCCCTTGGGAATATGATGCAGGGCAGTAATTGATGTGGGATCTCCAGCTGTACCTCGCGGCAGCCATTTTATTCACAATCCCACCTCTGTCGTGTGGGATCAGGGACTGGAAAACATAGTGGGGCATAGAGTTAACCCAATATCTGAGCCCAAAGTATCAGAATTGG
The DNA here is from genome assembly GCF_047496885.1 of Scyliorhinus torazame. Lineage (NCBI taxonomy): Eukaryota > Metazoa > Chordata > Chondrichthyes > Carcharhiniformes > Scyliorhinidae > Scyliorhinus > Scyliorhinus torazame. Next base: position 254,591,788 of record NC_092712.1, on the reverse strand, counting down.
GATAGCTTAAATCAGGTCAACCAATGTCTGAATTCATCTCAGTGTGGGTACTGTCGTGTTGGGTGCTCTGCTACACAGACGAACCAACATGGTTGCGGAAGGTACAACTCAGTTTTATTATAGTATAAACATTTGTAAACTGGTTACTGTGGTTCGTTCATTACCCTCTAACCTGTGGACCCAGTCCTAACACTATCTTGGAGAGGCACTCAGCACATGGTGAATGTCTGAGTGGCACGCTGTGAGCTCTGTGCCCTGAGCTGTCTCCTGCTGGAATGAATCGGAAGTGTCGTGTTCCCCGTTTTATAGCGTGTCTGCTCTTGCTTGTGATTGGCTATGATGTTGCATGTGTATTGATTAGTCCGTTGATCTGTCCATCAGTGTGTATGTGTGTTTGCACCATGATGTTTACCTGAATATCATGACATCCCCCCTTTTTGTACAAGAATATGTGCCTATGTGGTAATAAATATGGATGTGTACTGAGTGCAGCTGAATGTGTGTGTGCAATATCTACAACATGTACATGAGGCTAAACTATATACATAGGAAGGTGTCAGGTGCAACATAGCAACGAGGTTCTACCATTAACAAAACATGTGTAAACATCAGGCATCAAAAACGAACCCCTGTAACGACAAAAGAGGAACTTATTAACATAGTGGCATAAAACTTTTAGTAAGTCCAATGTTCAAACAGGCTCATAAGTCCAGCCTAGTAGGTGGGCGACGAATTCGGGTTGACCGCCTCAAGGGTGGGTCAGGAACCACCGGCTGAGGAATGGGCCTGGCCACAGGCAGCAGAGGAATGGGCATGGTGGCAGGAAGCTCCATAAATTCGACATCAGGAACAACAGGAGGGCGTGGCACCGGCGTATGATCACGTAGCGAGCGCGGAAGCAGGCGAAGAGCCCGGCGATTGTGCTGGCGAATGGAGCCATCTGGCATGCGAACCAGGAAAGAGCGGGGAGCCACGCGTCAGAGAACTTTGGCAGTTGCCGACCAGCCACCCTCCGGCAGGTGGATGCGGACGTTGTCTCCAGGCACCAAGGCAGGAAGATCAGTTGCCCGAGTGTCGTGTGCCACCTTCTGCTGAGCACGCTGCTGTCGCATCCTTTGCAGTACTGGAATGTGGTCGAGTGTAGGGACAAGAATGGATGGCACAGTGGTCCTAAGGGCGCGACCCATCAACAGCTGGGCTGGTGAGAGGCCAGTGGCTAGTGGGGCCGAGCGATAGACCAGCAGGGCTAAGCAGAAATCCGATCCGGCATCAGCAGCCTTGCAGAGGAGCCGCTTGACGATATGAACGCACTTTTCCGCCTTGCCATTTGACTGGGGATGCAGAGGGCTAGACGTCACGTGTGTGAAGCCATACAAAATAGCAAAAGAAGATCATTCTTGGCTTGCAAAACAGGGCCCGTTGTCCGACATGACAGTAAGCGGAATGCCATGGTGAGCGAAGGTCTCTTTGCATGCCCTTATGACAGCGGACGATGTTAAATCGTGCAGGCGTATGACCTCTCGATAATTTGAAAAGTAATCTATGATGATTACATAGTCCCTGCCACGTGCATGAAAGCGGTCCACACCCACCTTCGCTCAGGGGGACGTCACCAACTCATGGGGCTGAAGCGTTTCGGGGGGTTGCGCCGGCTGAAACCTTTGGCAGGTGGGGCAGTTGAGCACCATGTTGGCAATATCATCGCCGATGCCCGGCCAGTATACAGCTTCTCGGGCCCTTCGTCTGCACTTCTCAACCCCGAGATGGCCTTCGTGCAGTTGTTCGAGGACCAGCTTGTGCATGCTGTGTGGAATTACAATCCGGTCCAGCTTTAGGAGGACACTGTCAATGACGGCCAAGTCGTCCCGGACATTGTAGAATTGTGGGCACTGTCCTTTGAGCCACCCTTCCGTCATGTGGCGCATCACATGTTGAAGAAGGGGGTCAGCCGCAGTCTCCCGGCGAATACGGGCCAGACTTGAATCGTCAGCCGGCAGATTGGCTGATGTGAAGGCCACATGCGCTTCGACTTGAGAGACGAACCCCTCCGAATCGGGCGGTGTGCTTACTGCTCTGGATAGGGCATCCGCAATGATGAGGTCCTTACCCGGGGTGTAGACCAGTTGGAAGTCGTACCTCCGGAGCTTGAGTCGGATGCGGTGGAGGCGAGGGGTCATCTCGTTCAGGTCTTTATGAATGATGCTGACCAGGGGACGATGGTCGGTTTTCATGGTAAACTGGGGGAGACCATACACGTAATCGTGGAACTTGTCTATTCCGGTCAACAAGCCCAGGCACTCCTTCTCGATCTGCGCATAGCGCTGTTCTGTGGAGGTCATGGCCCACGAGGCATAGGCGACCGGGACCCATGATGCAGTGTCGTCCCGTTGCAGGAGTACCGCCCCAATGCCGGACTGACTGGCATCAGTCGAGATCTTCGTATCACGAGAAGTGTCGAAGAACGCCAAAACCGGGGCTGCGGTGAGCTTAATTTTAAGCTTCTCCCATTCCTTCTGGTGTGCGGGCAGCCACTGAACTCCGTGGTCTTCTTCACTAGGTGGCGAAGAGCTGTTGTGTGGGAGGCAAGGTTGGAAATGAACTTCCCCAGGAAGTTGACCATGCCTAGAAAGCGTAGCACTGCTTTCTTGTCTGCCGGCTGCGGCATGGCTGTAATGGCGCTCACCTTGTCCGCATCCGGACGCACTCCTGACCGGGATATATGGTCCCCCAGAAACTTTAGCTCAGTTTGTCCAAAGGAGCACTTTGCTCGGTTGAGGCGCAGGCTGTGTTCCCGTATCTGCGCGAAGACACGCTGGAGACGACTGATGTGCTCCTGTGGTGTGGTGGACCAGATGATGATGTCGTCCACATAGACGCGCACCCCTTCGATGCCCTCCATCATCTGCTCCATGATTCTGTGGAACACCTCGGATGCCGCGATGATGCCTAACGGCATTCTGTTATAGCAGAACCTGCCGAAAGGAGTGTTGAAGGTGCACAGCTTCCTGCTGGACTGATCCAGTTGGATCTGCCAAAAACCCTTCGAGGCATCAAGCTTTGTAAAAATTTTGGCCTGGGCCATTTCGCTCGTGATCTCTTCCCGTTTGGGTATGGGGTAGTGTTCCCTCATGATGATGTTGTTCAGGTCTTTCGGGTCGATGCAGATCCAGAGTTCACCAGAGGGCTTTTTAACGCACACCATGGAGCTGACCCATGGCGTGGGCTCCGTGACCCGGGATAGCACCCCTTGGTCCTGGAGATCCTGCAGCTGCTGTTTGAGGCGGTCTTTGAGTGGTGCTGGGACTCTACGAGGTGCATGAATGACCGGGGTGGCATTGGATTTGAGCCGTATTCTGTAGGTATAGGGCAGTATGCCCATGCCTTCGAATGCCTCCTGGTTGTGGGCAAGGAGTGAGTGGAGCTGTGCCCTAAATTCTGCATCTGGGAAGTCTGATGTGCCTTCTGGACTGTTTCGATGTCATTAGCTTTCAGAGCGCTGCTCCTTCCTCAGGTGAACCTGGTGTTGTAAGGCTTCGTACTGTGCTCACCCCAGTCCAACGCTGGCATCTCCACATCGTGCCTTCTGGAGACAGAGCGTGTACCCGCTGAACGAGGTGGAGACCCTTGCATGCCTATGCGCCGAGCAGGGAGTCCTTTGATGAACCAACAATCTCGAAGGACAGTGTGGCCTTATACGCATTGTGTGTGACCTCGAGCTGGCAGGATCCCATGGCCGGGATAAAGTTTCCGTTATAGTCGACCATCTTACAATGGGATAGCCGAATTGGTGGTCTGACCTTCAAGGCGTAGAAGTCTGACCATGCTATCAGGTTGGCAGAGGCACCAGTGACCAGACGGAATGTGATTGGTGATCGGTTGACCATTAGGGTGGCACACCATTCATCACCCGGATTGACACTATTCACTGGCATCGGCTGGTGGGTCCTGCTTGGAGACATCCGGTTCCTGTCGATGACCGCAACGCGGAAGGCTTCCCGGTCGTCTGTATCGCCGGTCTGTATATCATCCGGGTATGATTCGGAGTATGGAGGCTGAATGGTCCCTACGTCCCTGCGAGGCTGTCGGAATTGGGGAGCGTTGGCAGGTTGAGCTGCTCGGCAGCAGGCAGCGTAATGGCCCATCTTGCCACAGCGGAGGCATTGTCGGTTCTTTGCTGGACATTGCTGCTTTAAATGTGCGGATCCACAGTTGCCGCACGTCGTGATGTCATAGCGTTCGTTGCGCCATCGCGCATGTACAGTTCGGTCCTGCGTAGAGTGCGCCTGCGCATCACATCCCTCTGCGTCGATGTCTCTTTTGGCGCGTAGAAGCGTGTGAGGCCGCGAAAAGCGCGCGAAATGGCCGCCCCCGTCTGGGCCGCTGGCCGGGAGGAACCCTGCCTTGCCGATTCGGCCACCTGGAATTGGGAGTAGCGGCTGGTCGCGTTTTCATGGAGGACGCAGGCTTCGATGGCGGTGGCTATGGTGAGACATTTTATCTTGAGGAGCTGCTGGCGTAGGGCGCCCGAGGTGACCCCAAAAACTATCTGGTCTCAAATCATGGAATCGGAGGTGGCCTCGTAACCGCAGGACTACGCAATGATATGGAGGTGTGTAAGGAAAGATTGAAAAGGCTCATCCTTACCCTGCAGGCGCTGCTGGAAGAGGTACCTCTCGAAACTCTCGTTCACCTCGACGCTGAAGTGTTTCTCGAGTTTGAGAAGGACCGCCTTGTACTTCGTCTTGTCCTCACCTTCCGCGAACACCAGGGACTTGTAGATGTGGATGGCGTGTTGCCCTGTCGTGGAGAGGAGGAGGGCGATGTTCCTGGTGTCCGAAGCATTCTCCCTTTCTGTGGCTTCTAGAAAGAACAGGAAGCGCTGTTTGAACAACCTCCAGTTAACGCCGAGGTTTCCAGCGATTTGGAGCAGCTGCGGCGGGCTGATGGTGTCCATGGTGCAGGATGGTGTATTCTTGAGGATGCATAGGTCTCACAGGTACTGGGTTCCAAACCTGGTACTATGTCGTGTTGGGTGCTCTGCTACACAGACGAACCAACACGGTACAACTCAGTTTTATTACTAACAGTATAAGCATTTGTAAACTGGTTACTGTGGTTCGTTCATTACCCTCTAACCTGTGGACCCAGCCCTAACACTATCTTGGAGAGGCACTGAACACATGGTGAATGTCTGAGTGGCTTGCTGTGAGCTCTGTGCCTTGAGCTGTCTCCTGCTGGAATGAATCGGAAGTGTTGTGTTCCCCGTTTTATAGTGTGTCTGCTCTTGCTTGTGATTAGCTGTGATGTTGCATGTGTATTGATTGGTCCGTTGATCTGTCCATCAGTGTGTATGTGTGTTTGCACCATGATGTTTATCTGAATATCATGACAGGCACTTTGGGATAAATGTGTGAGTGTCCACTTTCAGGTTCTCCAGTGAAGCTTTATCCCTCCACACACACAAATGGTTTGATGCAAAGAGCCCCAGACATTAGGAATCAGACCTCACCGTCATGAATGGTTTTGTAGGCCTTCCAAGTTTGTAATATTGCCCAGGTAGATGCTTGGGAGTTAGTCAGGATCAGGGAACAGATGTGTCGAGTGATGGTCAAATTCAGGAGTTTCAACTTGAGATCAAGGGTCAAGTTGGAATTAGGGGCGAGAGGGGTGTCCAATATCATTGCTATACAAGCTAGGAGAGTGGACAATGAAGTGGCAAATGAAATACAATGTGGAAAAGTGTGAGGTTATGCACTTTGGACAGAGGAATTTAGGCATAGACTATTTTCTAAATGTGGAAGTGCTTAGGAAATCAGAAGCACAAAGGGGGGAGGGGGATGGGGGGAGGGGGATGGGGGGGGAGGGGGTTGGGGGGAGGGGGGTTGGAGGGGGAGGGGGTTGGAGGGTAGGGGGGAGTGCGGAGGGGGTGGGAAGGGAGGGGGTTTACGATGGGCGACGACAGGGCTAAGGAGGATGTGTTGTGTAAAGGGGTGCAGGGAAGGGGAGATGGGGTAGGAGAAGGCGGTGGGGGATTGAGAAGGGGAAAGGAGAAGGGGGTGGGGCATATGATGCCACCAACCTGTGGGCTTGGAGGGGGCAGCCTCCATGGTTCCCCACGGGACCGAGACCCCCAGCTGCAGTGCCGTGGCAGGAAGGTGGCGGAGACACCCTTCCAATTCAAGGGCATGGTGAAGGGCTGTGTCCGCTGGCACTGCGATGAGGAGGGACGTGTTGAGCTGTGCGGGAAACGGATACTGTGGGCAGGTGGCACAGTGCGTGCCTGAATTAACAGTGACCAGGCTGCCTGGGCACCCATTCATCGAAAGGGCCCTGGCTGCCTCCGTGCCAAAGTGCCCTGCTAACAAATGTCGTTGGTGGTCGTGCCAAGGCAGCGGAGGCGTCCAATGAGTCACCGTGTGTATAGGGACCACATTTACTTCGAGGACCTAACGGAGGCGGCATGCAGGAGGAGACTCCGAGTGAGCCGTGAGATGGTTGGCCATATATGCCACCTGAATGAAATGAAATGAAATTAAATGAAAATGAAAATGAATGAATGAAAATCGATTCTTGTCACAAGTAGGCTTCAAATGAAGTTACTGTGAAAAGCCCCTAGTCGCCACATTCCGGCGCCTATTCGGGGAGGCTGGTACCTAATGGCGCACCTGGCACCACGTGTAACTGGGGGAGGACATGCCATCCCAGTGAGAGTGAAGGTGACGGTCGCCCTAAATTTTTTTCGCGATCGGCTCCTTCCAGGAGCCGAGCGGGGACCTTTGTGGAATCAGTCAGGCCTCAGAGCACCGGTGCATCCGGGCAGTCCCCGACAGCCTTTATGCCGTCGCGGGACGATACATCACTTCTGCGGAGGACCACACGCAACAGGCTGCCAGGGCAGCGGAATTCGCCTCAGTGGCCGGCATCCCGATGGTACAGGGCGTTGTGCATGGGGTGCACGTCAATCTGCGTGCACGAACGCGGAACAGGAACATCTTCCTGAACAGGAAGGGGACATATTCGATGAACGTCCAGGTGGTATGCGACCAGTAAATGAGAATAATGCACGTGTGCACCCAATACCCGGGAAGCGTGCATGACACCTTTATACTGGCGCAGTCCTACATCCCGCAATTTTCGAGGGCCAGGCCCCCCGGATGAGGGGCTGGTTGCTGGGCGACAGGGGTTATCCATTGCAGCCATGGCTAATGACGCCCATACGGAGGCCACAGACCAACGCGGAGACCTGCTACAATGAGGCCCATGCAGCAACTAGGGCTGTAGTGGAGAGGTGCTTCGGCCTCCTTAAAATAAGGTTCCGGTGCCTGGAGCGCTCAGGGGGGTGCTCTACAGTATGACCCTGGCAGGGTCAGAAGAATCGTTGTTGCCTGTTGCGTCTTGCACAACATCGCCCAACACAGGGGCGATGTAATGGAGGAGGAAGAAGCAGGTGAGCCCGCTGAGGGCATCGACTCTGAACATGAGGATGAAGAGGAGGAGGAGGGGGAGGATGGGAGGGCGGTGGGGCACAGACACCATCGGGGTGTGGTTGGGTTGTAGCCCCAACCGACTGGGTCAGTTCCATGGTATGTATAAAAAAGCCTTCCGGCGAATTGAGAATTTGCATTGATCCCAAGGATCTAAATCGCAATATCATGAGGGAGCATTATCCAATTCCCAAGCGTGAAGAGCTCACATTTGAGATGGCTCCCACCAAGCTCTTCACCAAACTCGACGCCTCAAAAGAATTCTGGCAAATCCAGCTCGACAAATCCAGCAGGAAACTTTGCACATTTAATACCCCCTTCGGCAGATATTGTTAGAACAGGATGCCGTTTGGGATCATATCTGCTTCAGAAGTGTTTCATAGGATTATGGAACAAATTATGGAAGGCATTGAAGGCGTTAGCGTCTATGTCGACGACATAATCATTTGGTTCAATACCCCGCAGGAGCATGTTAGTCGCCTCCAGCGCGTATTCAAACGTATATATGAGCAGGGCCTCCGCCTCAACAGGGCCAGATGCTCTTTTGGTCAGACGGAACTCAAGTTCCTCGGGGACCACATCTCCCAATTGGGTGTGCAGCCGGATGCGGACAAGGTAGCTGCTTCACAGCTATGCAAACACCAGAGGACAAGAAGGCGATCCTCCGGTTTCTGGGCATGGTCAATTTTTTCGGGAAATTTATCCCTAACCACGCCTCTCATACCACGGCTCTCAGGAACCTGGTCAGGAAGACAACAGACTTCCAATGGCTCCATGCCCACGAGCGCGAATGGAGAGAACGCAAAACAAAACTCACCACGGCCCCGGTCTTAGCTTTCTTTGATCCAGCAAAGGAGACCAAAATTTCGACCAATGCCAGTCAATCCGGCATTGTGGCAGTGCTCCTTCAGCATGGACCCCCGTTGCATATGCGTCACGTGCCATGACCCCCACGGAGCAGCGCTACGCACAGCTAGAAAAGGAGTGCCTGGGCCTTCTGACCGGTGTGGTTAAGTTTCACAATTATGTCTACAGACTTCCTCAATTCACCGTCGAGACCGACCATCGCCCGCTGGTCAATATAATACAGAAAGACTTGAACGACATGACGCCTCGCCTCCAGCGTATTCTTCTCAAGCTCTGGCGAAAAGACTTCCAGCTGGTATACACCCCAGACAAAGACCTCATCATTGCTGACGCTCTCTCCAGGGCAGTCCACACTCCATGTGGCCCGGCGGGATTTGTCTGCCAGGTTGACGCCCATGTGGCATTTGCGGCCTCCAATCTACCTGCCACGGATGAACACCTCCTCCAAATTCGCCGCGATACGGCGGCTGACCCTTTGCGTGTCATGCGCCACCTAACAGACGGGTGGCTCAAGGGCCAATGCCCTCAGTTCTATAATGTCAAAGATGATCTGGCGGTAGTAGACGGGGTTCTTCAACTGGACCGCATTGTCATCCCGCATAGCATGTGCCAACTTGTTCTGGAACAACTACACGAGGGCTACCTTGGCGTGGCAAATTGCCGCCGACGGGCCCGAGAGGCAGTGTACTGGCCTGGCATTAATGAATACATAGCCAACACAGGGCTCAACTTCCAGCCGGCCCAACCACGTGAGACCCTGCAGCCCCATGAGTTGGTCATGTCACCATGGACCAAGGTAGTCTTCGACCTGTTCCACGCGCTGGGTAGAGACTATGTCCTGATCGTGGACTACTTTTCGAATTACCCAGAGGTGATATGGTTGCACGACATCACCTCGTCTGCAGTCATTCGTGCCTGTAAAGAAACCTTTGCTCGACACGGCATCCCGCTCACGGTTATGTCGGACAATTGCCCCTGCTTCACCAGCCAGGAATGGTACAACTTTGCCTGGCGGTACAATTTTGCCCATGTGACATCCAGCCCCCTGTACCCCCAATCCAACGGCAAAGCGGAGAAGGGAGTACATATAGTCAAACGGCTCCTCTGCAAGGCTGCCGATGCTGGGTTCAATTTCTACCTCGCCTTGCTGGCCTATCGCTCCGCCCCCTTGCTCATGGGTCGTACCCTGAGGACGACGGTGCCGTCCATTCATGTCCCAGACCTCGACCACGTTCCGGTCCTTCGCCGGATGCAGCTGTCTCGTGCACAGCACAAGGTGGCTCATGACTCCCGTGCAGCTGATCTCCCTGCTCTGGCTCCAGATGACAATGTCCGCATCCATCTTCCGGCTGGTGGCTGGTCTGCAACCGCTGTGGTTCTTCGGCAGGTGGCCCCCCGCTCGTTCCAGGTTCGTCTACTGGATGGCTCTATTCTGCGCCGCAATCGATGCGCCCTTCGTCTTGTTCCACGCTCGCTACGTGATCCTCCATTGTCGCCTCGCCCTCCTGCTGACCCCGCCACGGACTATGTAGAAATCCCTGTCACTCTGCATCCCCCTGACTCCGACGCAGTCCAGCCCGCTCCTGAACCGGCGGCTCTCGACCCACCCTTGAGGCGGTCAACCAGAATTCATCGCCCACCTCAGAGACTTAATTTGTGAACTTTGCGGACTTATAGACTTTCTGATTTGTTTTGTTGCTTTGTTTGATCGTTTCCCTGGTTTGTATATAGTGTTGATCTAGTTACTCTTGGTGCTTCTCTGCACCAGGCACCTTCCCATGTAAATAGCTTAGTTCTCATGTACGTAGTCCTGTAAATATGTCTTCGCATCCCACAAGTAGTTCGGAACATTCTCACCATAGATTATTTATTGCCACGCACATACATTCTTTTATAAAAGGGGGGATGTCATAATATACACCAGTATATCATGGTGCAGACACACACACTGATGGACACACAGCGGGACCAATCAACACATACAACACCGCAATGTGTGTGTAATTGCACCATGATATACTGGTGTATATTATGACAAGGGTGTCGACTGTGGGGCTGGCGCAGTGTCAGGCGGTGAGATGTGAAGGGGGTGGGGCTGGTGCAGTGTCAGGCGGTGGGGTGTGAGGGTGTGGACTGTGGGGCTGGTGCAGTGTCAGGCGGTGGGGTGTGAGGGTGTGGACTGTGGGGCTGGTGCAGTGTCAGGCGGTGGGGTGTGAGGGTGTGGACTGTGGGGCTGGTGCAGTGTCAGGCGGTGGGGTGTGAGGGTGTGGACTCTGGGGGTGGTGCAGTGTCAGGTGGTTGGGTGTGAGGGTGTGGATTCTGGGGGTGGTGCAGTATCAGGCGGTGGGGTGTGAGGCTGTGGACTGTGGGAGTGGTGCCGTGTCAGGCGGTGGGGTGTGAGGGTGTGGACTGTGGGGGTGGTGCAGTGTCAGACGGTGGGGTGTGAGGGGGTGGACTGTGGGGGTGGTGCAGTGTCAGGCGGTGGGGTGTGAGGGGGTGGACTGTGGGGGTGGTGCAGTGTCAGGCGGTGGGGTGTGAGGGGGTGGACTGTGGAGGTGGTGCAGTGTCAGGCGGTGGGGTGTGAGGGGGTGGACTGTGGGGGTGGTTCAGTGTCAGGCGGTGGGGTGTGAGGGGGTGGTGTGTGAGGGGGTGGGGGTACTGATGGGATGAAGGACTGCACGCATACAGTAGATTCTCACTTGGTGCTTCGCCTCCGACCTCACACGGCGCTACCTCCCGGCTGGCGGCACCCCCAGCAAGGTCCAGTGCCCTTTGCTCATAGACAGTAAGGGGGTGCAGCTCAGGTGATTCCCCTCCGGTTCTTGTACGCTCCCTCTGATTGTGTGAGTTGCCTTCGCCTTGGGGGGGGGGGGGGGGGGGGGGGTGGGGGGGGGGGGTTTGCCCGGGGGGGAGTGTCAGGGTACTTACCCTCGCTGCCCTTGTGAGGTGGTGCAGTTTCTTCCTGCACTGGTCTCCCGTGCGGGGGATGCGCTGACTGCTGTCTCGACCTCTCGCCATCCCCGCCTCATGGTGCTGCATGGCTGCCGGTGTCCACATCATGGGAAAAGGATGGCCTGGCGCTCCTCCACTGCGTCCAGAAGTGCCTCCAGGTCGCTGTCCCGGAAGCGGGGAGCAGCACGACGAGGCTCATCCATGTCTGACCTCAGTCTGTGTGGCGATCTGCGTACTTCCTTGTATGCAGCGCAGCGTCATCCTGGCGTCGTGCAATGACGCCGCTGGTCCTGCACAACGCCCACCGCGTTTCTCGCGGATCCGCTGCTGGCCCCTTTCCTGGCACTGAATCGGTCGCGGCGGGGACCTGTTCGCGCAGTCGTGAAACGCAACGGTGTTCACAACGGCTTGGGCACTTTGTCCCGCGATCGGAGAATCACCCCCTTTATAAGTAATACATGTATAATGTTACCCAATACCAAAATGGACCTGCTGATATGACCCGATATATAAAATTCCATGGTGGATATGCTTTTCTCAAATGATAGAAGGGGTGAGTCAGTGCATGTTGCCTTGTGCTGCGTCTATCTTTACTTAGTCCCAGTTGGATCGGTGCACATGTAATATATTAAAAGGGATGCATTAATTTGGTCTCTGGTGGTGTAATTGAGAATGATGGTTGTGTATAATACAATATCTGGTACACTGGGGAAATCAGAATGGTGCTCAATCCCTATTTATGTGGCAGTATTGTAGTCACTTCACTAGCCACGTTTCACCTGTACTAACAAATGCAGTGCAGCAAAGCAAGTCACTACTTGTTCTCATCTATAGTCCATGCCTGCTTGGAACTCCAATCTGTACAGCAGAACTGGAGGTGGACTCCTGTGATTCCTGCCCTCTGACACAGGATCCCTTTGGCGGTCGTTTCCTGGGACATCCTGGCCTAGATGGGTCAGGCTGCAGCCCGGGCGACTGGGATGGCGAGCTGCCAGCCTGTCCTGCCCGTTGCCCACCCGATGTACCTGGGACGGAAGGGGGGGAACCCGAGGTGTTGAGGTGTTCCGGGACCTCCCCTACAATGGGACCCGGAACGGGCCCCAGCACCTTCTCCTCCCTCGGGGTGCCCGATGGCCCCCAGGCCTCTACATGGGTGGGGGATGCGAACGGACTGCCCATCCGACGCCCCCCCAACATCTGGCGCAGTCCTGTCCAGTGCCAGTCCTGGAGGCCCGTGCTGGTATTGACAGGGGTCTGCAGGTTTGCAGCCATGGAGCTCAGGGGGTTGGCAATCTCTGTCTGTGACTGTGTGACGCCAGCTCGCACATGGCCAATGGCGCCGATGCCCTCAGCGATGGCCTGCTGAGACTGGGTCATGGCCTGCAGAGACTGGGCTATGGACTGCTGAGACTGGGACATGGCCTTCAGAGACTGTGCCACGGAGTTGAGCCCCTCTGCCATCTGCTGCTGGCGCTGGCTCGTAGCCTCCTGTGACAGGTCAGCCATGTACTGGGCCACAGACGCCGCCGGCACGTAAAGCCCCAGGCCTCGCAAACCGCTCCCCATGTCTGACACCGTCGCACCCATTGCCTCCACCGCGGACGCCACCCGTGCGGTGTTGGCCTAGGTGGCACGCATGACCGGCACCACTGCCAGCTCCTGGACGTGGGAGAACTCCTCCACCTGCGACTGCAGCCGCCGCAAGCTGGCCGTCACCCTCTTCGCTCGTTCCAGGTTCGGTGGTTGCATCGGACCTATGGGTGGGCGTGGTAACTCCAGGAACCCGGGATCCATCTGGGCGGCAGATGTTCGCATGGGCCGGGCTGCCCTCCAACCGCCCGGCCCCTCTGCTGCTCCTACCTCCACCTGCTGTACCGGGACGGCTGTGTTGTGCGCACCAGTGAGTGTACCAGAAGCCTCATCACTAAAGTGCCCAACCGAGGTGAGCGCCTCTGCGATGGTGGAGGGTGTTGGTGACAGCAGTGGCGTTGTGTGGTGCGCATCGTCCGACTCTGAGTCCATGGCACTTTGGGGTGTAGGTCTGTCTCCACCCATCCAATCTGTGTCACTGTCCTGTATTTCAGTTTCCTGGGTAGGGGAGTCCTGGGTAGTGGTTTTGTGGCTCGGCTGTGACGGGGGCCTGTGGCTGCCTCTCGCATCGCTGGGTGGCACACGCCTGCATTGCCGCAACCGCATGAGGCGGGGGCGTCGTCTCCCTGTTGCTCCAGACCGCTCCGTCTCCCGTGGTCTCCGAGGGGCATCATGCGGGCGTCGCATGCCAGAGGGTTCGGGTCTCTCCGACTCCCGTGGTCTCCGAGGGGCATCATGCGGGCGGTCTACATCTGCGGGGATGGGTGCCTCGAAGTTTGCTCCTGCGATACACAATGAAGCATGCATGGTTAGACACGCAGGCAATGATCAGGTGATATGGGGGAGGGGGGATATGGGGGAGAGGGGATATGGGGATGGGCTGTCGGTGGTTCACTTGCTGGTGTGCCCCCGACCTCTGCATCAGTAACCTCCCGGTCTTCAGGTCCGCCAGCCAGTTCCAGGGCCTTTTCCTCATGTTCGGTAAGTGGCCTCTCATCAGCTGGGCATCCTCCAGTCCTTACATGCTCCCTGGTGATGTGTGCGCGCTTATCCTGTGGGGGGAGGTGGCAGGGGTAAAAGGCAACAGTGTTAGACAGGTATATGAATGCATGCCATTGGTTACGCGTGTATTGCAGAGGTTAAGGTTAGGGCTGGATTTATTTGGGGATAGGGAGGAGGGGGGATATAGGGAGGGGGATATGGGTGAGGGGGGATATGGGGGAGGGGGGATATGGGTGGTATGGGGAGGGGGGATATGGGGAGAGGGATATGGGGGAGGGGGGATATGGAAGATATGGGGAGGGGGAATATGGGGGAGGGGGATATGGGGGAGGGGGATATGGGGAGGGGAATATGGGGGTGGGGCTATGGGGAGGGGGGATATGGGGAGGGGGATATGGGGAGGGGGATAGGGGGAGGGGTGATATGGGGGGAATGTGGGGGAAATGGGGGATATGGGGAGGGGAGATATGGGGAGGGGGATATTGGGGAGGGGGGACATGGGGGTGGGGGGATATGGGGAGGAATGATATGGGGATAGAGGAGGGGGGATATGAGGGAGGGGGGATATGGGGGAGGGGGGATATTGGGGATATGGGGAGGGGGATATGGGGGAGTGGGGATATGGGGGAGGGGGGAATATGGGGGAACGGGGGATATGGAAGATATGGGGGTGGGGATATGGGGAGGGGGTATATGGGGGAGGGGTTTGGGGGGATATGGGGAGGGGGGAATATGGGGGAGGAGGATATAGGGGATGGGGGTGGGGGCTATGGGGAATGGGGAGGGTGATATGGGGAGGGGGGATAGGGGGGATATGGGGAGGGGGAAATGGGGGCTATGGGGAGGGGGATATGGGGAGGGGATATGGGGGATATGGGGAGGGGGGTATGGGGAGGGGGGATATGTGGATGGGGGATCTGGGGAGGGGGGATCTGGGGAGGGGAGATATGCAGGAGTGGGGATATGGGGGCTATGGGGAGGGGGGATATGGGGATGGGTGATATGGGGATATTGGGGAGGGGATGTGGGGAGGGGGATATGGGGAAGGGGACATGGGGAGGGGTGATATGGAGGAGGGGGGATATGGGGAGGGGGGATATGGGGGAGGGGTGATATGGGGAGGGGGGATGTGGGGAGGGGGGATATGGGCGAGGGGGATATGGGGGAGGGGGGATATGGGGGGAGGGGGTTACGGGGATATGGGAGGGGGATATGCGGTCTATGGGAGGGGGATATGGGGAGGGTGGATATGCGGGAGGGCTATATGGGAGGGAGATAATGGGGGAAGGGGGATATGGGGAGGGGTGATATGGGGATATGGGGGAGGAGGGATATGGGGAGGCGGGATATGGGGAGGGGCATATAGGGAGGGGGAATATGGGGGGTTTGGGGAGGGGGATATGGGGAGGGGGGATATGGCGGGGGGGGATATGGGGGAGGGGGATATGGGGAGGGGGGATATGGAGAGGGGGATATGGGGAGGGGGATATGGGGGAGGGGTGATATGGGGAGGGGGGATGTGGGGAGGGGGTTATGGGGGAGGGGGTTACGGGGATATGGGGAGGGGGATATGCGGTCTATGGGAGAGGGATATAGGGAGGGTGGATATGGGGGATATGCGGGAGGGGTATATGGGAGGGAGAATATGGGGGAGGGGGGATATGGGGAGGGGTGATATGGGGATATGGGGGAGGGGGGATATGGGGAGGCGGGATATGGGGAGGGGCATATAGGGAGGGGGAATATGGGGGGTTTGGGGAGGGGGATATGGGGAGGGGCATATAGGGAGGGGGAATATGGGGGGTTTGGGGAGGGGGATATGGCAGAGGGGGATATGGGGGAGAGGGGATATGGGGATGGGCTGTCGGTGGTTCACTTGCTGGTGTGCCCCTGACCTCTGCATCAGTAACCTCCCGGTCCTCAGGTCCGCCAGCCAGTTCCAGGGCCCTTTCCTCATGTTCGGTAAGTGGCCTCTCATCAGCTGGGCATCCTCCAGTCCTTAAATGCTCCCTGGTGATGTGTGCACGCTTATCCTGTGGGGGGAGGTGGCAGGGGTAAAAGGCAACAGTGTTAGACAGGTATATGAATGCATGCCATTGGTTACGCGTCTATTGCAGAGGTTAAGGTTAGGGCTGGATTCACTTGGGGATAGGGATGAGGGGGGATATAGGGAGGGGGATATGGGTGAGGGGGATATGGGGGAGGGAGGATATGGGTGGTATGGGGAGGGGGATATGGGGAGAGGGATATGGGGGAGGGGGGATATGGAAGATATGGGGAGGGGGGATATGGGGAGGGGGAATATGGGGGAGGGGGATATGGGGGAGGGGGGCTATGGGGAGGGGGGCTATGGGGAGGGGGATATGGGGGAGGGGGGATATGGGGAGGGGGATAGGGGGAGGGGTGATATGGGGGGAATGTGGGGGATATGGGGGGGGAGATATGGTGAGGGGGATATTGGGGAAGGGGGATATGGGGGTGGGGGGATATGGGGAGGAATGATATGGGGATAGGGGAGGGGGGATATGAGGGAGGGGGGATATGGGGCAGGGGGGATATTGGGGATATGGGGAGGGGGAATATGGGGAACGGGGATATGGAAGATATGGGGGTGGGGGATATGGGGAGGGGGTATATGGGGGAGGGGTTTGGGGGGATATGGGGAGGGGGGATATGGGGGAGGGGTATATGGGGGTGGGGGATATGGGGAATGGGGAGGGTGATATGGGGAGGGGGGATATGGGGAGGGGGAAATGGGGGCTATGGGGAGGGGGATATGGGGAGGGGATATGGGGGAGGGGGGATATGTGGATGGGGATCTGGGGAGGGGGGATCTGGGTGAGGGGAGATATGCAGGAGTGGGGATATGGGGGCTATGGGGAGGGGGGATATGGGGATGGGTGATATGTGGATATTGGGGAGGGTATGTGGGGAGGGGGATATGGGGAGGGGGGATATGGGAAAGGGGGATATGGGGAGGGGTGATATGGAGGAGGGGGGATATGGGGAGGGGGGATATGGGGGAGGGGTGATATGGGGAGGGGGGATGTGGGGAGGGGGAGATGGGGAGGGGGGATATGGGCGAGGGGGTATATGGGGGAGGGGGGATATGTGGGGAGGGGGCTACGGGGATATGGGAGGGGGATATGCGGTTATGGGAGGGGGATATGGGGAGGGTGGATATGGGGGATATGCGGGAGGGGTATATGGGAGGGAGAATATGGGGGAAGGGGGTATGGGGAGGGGTGATATGGGGATATGGGGAGGCGGGATATGGGGAGGGGCATATAGGGAGGGGGAATATGGGGGGTTTGGGGAGGGGGGATATGGGGAGGGGGATATGGGGGAGGGAGGATATGGGGAGGGGTTTGGGGGGATATGGGGAGGGGGATATGGGGGATGGGGATATGGGGGTGGGGGATATGGGGAATGGGGAGGGTGATATGGGGAGGGGGGAATATGGGGAGGGGGAAATGGGGGCTATGGGGAGGGGGATATGGGGAGGGGATATGGGGGATATGGGAAGGGGGGAGGGGGGATATGTGGATGGGGGATCTGGGGAGGGGGGATCTGGGGGAGGGGAGATATGCAGGAGTGGGGATATGGGGGCTATGGGGAGGGGGATATCGGGATGGGTGATATGGGGATATTGG
Organism: Scyliorhinus torazame; assembly: GCF_047496885.1. NCBI lineage: Eukaryota > Metazoa > Chordata > Chondrichthyes > Carcharhiniformes > Scyliorhinidae > Scyliorhinus > Scyliorhinus torazame. The sequence goes on along the minus strand of NC_092712.1, from coordinate 254,574,240 downwards.
GGAGGGGATGTGGGGAGGGGGATATGGGGAAGGGGGATATGGGGAGGGGTGATATTGAGGAGGGGGGATATGGGGAGGGGGGATATGGGGAGCGGTGATATGGGGAGGGGGGATGTGGGGAGGGGGATATGGGGAGGGGGGATATGGGCGGGGGGTCATGGGGGATATGGGGGAGGGGGGATATGTGGGGAAGGGGTTACGGGGATATGGGAGGGGGATATGCGGTTATGGGAGGGGGATATGGGGAGGGTGGATATGGGGGATATGCGGGAGGGGTATATGGGAGGGAGAATATGGGGGAAGGGGATATGGGGAGGGGTGATATGGGGATATGGGGGAGGGGGATATGGGGAGGCGGGATATGGGGAGGGGCATATAGGGAGGGGGAATATGGGGGGTTTGGGGAAGGGGATATGGCGGAGGGGGATATGGGGGAGGGGATATGGGGGATATGGGGAGGGGGATATGGGGGAGGGGTGATGTGGGGAGGGGGATATGGGGAGGGGGATATGGGGTGGGGGATATGGGGATGGGGAGGGGGGTATGGGGGAGGGTGATATGGGGAGGGGGAGATGCGGAGGGGGGATAGGAGGATATGGGGAGGGGGGAAATGGCGTATTTGGGAGGGGGGATATGGGGGATGGGATATGGGGAGGATGGATATGGGGAGGGGGGATCTGGGGGAGAGGGATATGGAGGAGGGGGGATATGCAGGAGTGGGGATATGGGGGTAATGGGGAGGAGGATATGGGGAGGGGTGATATGGGGGATATTGGGGAGGAGGGATATGGGGAGGGGGATGTGGGGATATGGGGAGGGGGATATGGGGGAGGGGGATATGGGGAGGGGGGATATGGGGAATATGGGAGGGGGGATATGAGGGAGGGGGGATATGGGGAGGGGGATATGGGGGAGTGGGGATATGGGGGAGGGGGAATATGGGGGAAGGGGGATATGGAATATATGGGGGTGGGGTATATGATGATGGGGATATGGTGAGGGGGTATATGGGGGAGGGGTTGAGGGGGATATGGGGAGGGGGGATGTGGGGATATGGGGGTGGGGGATATGGGGATGGGGAGGGGGGTATGGGGATGGTGATATGGGGAGGGGGGTAATGGGAAAGGGATAGGGGGGATATGGGGAGGGGGAAATGGGGGATGTGGGGAGGGGGATATGGGGAGGGGATATGGGGAGGGGGGATATGGGGAGGGTGATATGGGAGAGGGGATCTGGGGGAGGGGGGATCTGGGGGAGGGGAGATATGCAGGAGTGGGGATATGGGGGCTATGGGGAGGGGGATATGGGGATACTGGGAAGGGGATATGGGGAGGGGGTATGTGGAGGGGGATATGGGGAGGGGTGATATGGAGGAGGGGTGTATGGGGAGGGGGATATGGGGAGGGGTGATATGGGGGAGGGTGGATATGGGGAGGGGGATATGGGGAGGGGGATATGGGGAGGGGGGATATGGGGGAGGGGGATATGGGGGGAGGGGGTGATGGGGATATGGGGAGGGGGGATATGTGGTCTATGGTGAGGGGGATATGGGGGAGGGTGGATATGGGGATATGCGGGAGGGGTATATGGGAGGGAGAATATGGGGAGGGGTGATATGGGGATATGGGGGAGGGGGATATAGGGAGGCGGGATATGGGGAGGGGGATATAGGGAGGGGGGATATGGGGGGTTGGGGAGGGGGGATATGGGGAGGGGGGATATGGCGGAGGGGGATATGGGGGAAGGGGATATGTGGAGGGGGATATGGGGAGGGGGGATATGGGGTGGGGGATATGGGGGATGGGGAGGGGGGTATGGGGAGGATGATATGGGGAGCGGGATATGGAGAGGGGGGATAGGGGGATATGGGGAGGGGGAAATGGGGGATTCGGGAGGGGGGATATGGGGGAGGGGGATATGGGGAGGGGGAAATGCAGGGGTGGGGATATGGGGGTAATGGGGGAGGGGGGATATGGGGAGGGGGATATGGAGGAGGGGGATATGGGGAGGGAGATATGGGGAGGGGGATATGGAGAATATGGGGAAGGGGGGATATAGGGAGAGGGGGTTATGGGGATATGGGGGAGGGGGATATTGGGAGGGGGATATGGTGAGGGTGGATATGGGGGCTATGCGGGAGGGGTATATGGCGAGGGAGAATATGGGGAGGGGGATATGGGAGGGGTGATATGGGGGAGGGGGGATATGGGGAGGCGGGATATGGGGAGGGTGATATAGGGAGGGGGCATATGTGGAGGGGTATATGGGGAGGGGGATATGGGGAGGGGGGATATGGAGAGGGGCATATGGGGGATATGGGGTAGGGGGGATATGGGGAGGCGGGATATGGGGAGGGGGGACATGGGGGATATGGGGAAGGGGAATATGGGGAGGAAGGATATGGGGAGTGGGTATTTGGGGGAAATGGGGGTTGTGGGGAGGGGGATATGGGGAGGGGGATGTTGGGGATGGGGAACATGGAAAGGGGGATATGGGAGGGGTGCTATGGGGCATATGGGGGAGGGGGGATATGGGGAGGGTGGATATGGGGGATATGCGGAGGGGGAATATGGGGGAGGAGGGATATGGGGATATGGGAGGGAGGATCTGGGGAGGGGAGATATGCAGGAGTGGGGATATGGGGGCTATTGGGAGGGGGGTATGGGGAGGGGTGATATGGGAATATTGGGGAGGAGGATATGGGGAGGGGATATGGGGAGGGGGATATGGGGAGGGGGGATATGGGGAGGGGTGATATGGAGGAGGGGGATGGGGATGGGGGATATGGGGGAGGGGTGATATGGGGAGGGAGATATGGGGAGGGGGGATATGGGCGAGGGTGTTATGGGGGATATGGGGAGGGGGGATATGGGGGAAGGGGTTATGGGGGAGGGGGTATATGCGGTCTATGGGGAGGGGGATATGGGGGAGGGTGGATATGGGGATATGCGGGAGGGGTATATGGGAGGGAGAATATGGGTGCGGGGATATGATGAGGGGTGATACGGGGATATGGGGGAGGGGGATATGGGGGGGATATGGGGGGTTTGGGGAGGGGGGATATGGGAAGGGGGATATGGCGGAGTGGGATATGGGGGACGGGGGATATGGGGAAGGGGATATGTGGAGGGGGATATGGGGATATGGGGAGGGGGGATATGGGGTGGGGGATATGGGGGATGGGGAGGGGTGTATGGGGAGGGTGACATGGGTAGCCGGATATGGAGAGGGGGGATAGGGGGGACATGGGGAGGGGGGAAATGGGGATTCGGGAGGGGGATATGGGGGAGGGGAAACGGGGGAGGGGGGATATGGGGAGGGGGATCTGGGGGAGGGGGGATATGGGGAGGGGTATGTGCAGGAGTGGAGATATGGGGGTAATGGGGGAGGGGGATATGGGGAGGGGTGATATGGGGAGGGGGGATATGGGGAGGGGGGATATGGGGAGGGGGGTTATGGAGAGGGGGAAATGGGGGATATGGTGTAGGGGGGATATGGGGAGGCGGGATATCGGGAGCGGAATATGGGGGAGGGGGGATATGGGGAAAGGGAATATGGGGGAGGAAGGATATGGGGAGTGGTTATATGGGGGATATGGGAGAGTGGGGATATGGGGGAGGGGGGATATGGGGAGGCGGGATATGGGGAGGGTGATATAGGGAGGGGGCATATGGGGAGGGGGATATGGCTTAGGGGATATGAGGAGTGGGATATGGGGAGTGGGATATGGGGAGGGGGATATGGGGAGGGGGGATATGGAGTGGGGGATATGGGGAGGGGGGATATGGGGGAGGGGGGACATGCGGTTTATGGGGAAAGGGAATATGGGGGAGGAAGGATATGGGGAGTGGGTATAGGAGGAGTGGGGGATATGGGGAGGGGGATATGGGGGAGGGGGATATGGGGGAGGGGGTATATTGGGGATGGGGGATATGGGAAGGGGGATATGGGAGGGGTGCTATGGGGGAGGGTGGATATGGGGAGGGAGGATATGGGGAGGGGGGATATGGGGGAGGGGGGATATGGGGGAGGGGCGTATGGGGAGGGGGGCTATTGGGGAGGGAGGATATGGGGATATGGGGAGGAGTGATATGGGGGAGGGGGGATATGGGGAGGGGGACATGGGGGGTATGGGGCAGGGGGTATATGGGAGAGGGGGATGAGGGGAATATGGGGAGAGAGACATGGGGAGGGGAGATCTGGGGCATATGGGGGATGGGCGAGGGGGGTTCTGGGGGAGGGGGGATATGGGGGAGGGGGGATATGGGGAGGGGGGATATGGGGAGGGGGATATGAGGGAGGGGGATATGGGGGAGGGGGATATGGGGAGGGGGATATGGGGGAGGGCTTTTGGGGTATAAGGGGAGGGGGAATATGGGGAAGGGTGTTATGGGGATATGGGGAGGGTTATATGGGGACATGGGAGGGGGATATGGGGAGGGTGGATATGGCAGATATGCGGGAGGGTTATATGGGAGGGAGAATATGGGGTGGGGGATATGGGGAGGGGTGATGTGGGGATATGGGGGAGGGGGGATATGGGGAGGCGGGATATGGGGAGGGGGATATAGGGAGGGGGATATGGGGTGTATGGTGGATGGGGGATATGGGGAGGGGGGATATGGCGGAGGGGGATATGGGGGAGGGGGGATATGGGGAGGGGTATATGGGGATATGGGGAGGGGGGATATGGGGAGGGGTGATATGGGGGATGGGGATATGAGGGATATGGGGGTGGGGGATATGGGGAGGGGGAATATGAGGGAGGGGTCTATGGGGGAGGGGGGATATGGGGAGGGGGGATCTGGGGGATAAGAGGAGGGGGAATATGTGGGAGGAGGGATATGGGGAGGGGGTATATTGGGGATATGGGGGAGTGGGGGATATGGGGAGGGGGATATGTGGGAGGAGGGATATTGGGGATGGGGATATGGGAAGGGGATATGGGGAGAGGTGCTCTGGGCGATATGGGGAAGTGTGGATATGGGGAGGGAGGATATGGGGGAGTGGGGATATGGGGGAGGGGGGAATATGGGGGAAGGGGGATATGGAAGATGTGGGGGATATGGGGATCAGGGAAGGGGGATATGGGGAGGTGTGATATAGGGAGGGGGCATATGGGGAGGGGGGATATGGGGAGGGGGATATGGCTTAGGGGATATGAGGAGGGGGATATGGGGAGTGGGGTATGGGGAGGGGGATATGGGGATATGAGGAGGGGTGACATGTTGAGGGGGATATGGGGTAGGGGGGATATGGGGAGGGGGGACATGGGGGAGGGGGGACATGGGGGATATGGGGAAAGGGAATATGGGGAGGAAGGATATGGGGAGTGGGTATATGGGGGAGTGGGGAATATGGGGGAGGGGGATATGGGGGAGGGGTATATGGGGAGGGGGGATATTGGGGATGGGGATATGGGAAGGGGGATATGGGAGGGTGCTATGGGGGAGGGTGGATATGGGGAGGGAGGATATGGGGGAGGGGGATATGGGGAGGGGGGCTATTGGGGAGGGAGGATATGGGGATATGGGGAGGAGTGATATGGGGGAGGGGGGATATGGGGGGGGGGATATGGGGGAGGAGGGATATGGGGAGGGGGACATGGGGGGTATGGGGCAGAGGGTATATGGGGGAGGGGGATGAGGGGGATATGGGGAGAGAGATATGGGGAGGGGAGTTCTGGGGCATATGGGGGATGGGCGAGGGGGGTTCTGGGGAGGGGGATATGGGGGAGGGGGGATATGGGGAGGGGGATATGGCGGAGTTGGATATGGGGGACGGGGGATATGGGGAAGGGGATATGTGGAGGGGGATATGGGGATATGGGGAGGGGGGAATATGGGGAGGGGGATATGGGGTGGGGGATATGGGGGATGGGGAGGGGTGTATGGGGGAGGGTGATATGGGGAGGGGGGAATAGGGGGGACATGGGGACGGGGGAAATGGGGGATTGGGGATATGGGGAGGGGATATGGGGGAGGGGTGATATGGGGAGGGGGATCTGGGGGAGGGGGATATGGGGAGGGGTATGTGCAGGAGTGGGGATATGGGGGTAATGGGGGAGAGGGGATATGGGGAGGGGGGATATGGGGAGGGGGATATGGGGAGGGGGGATATGGGGAGGGGGGATATGGGGAGGGGTGATATGGATGAGGGGGATATGGGGAGAGGGATATGGGGAATATGGGGGAGGGGGGATATGGGGAGGTGGGATATGGGGAGGGTGATATAGGGAGGGGGCATATGGGGAGGGGGGATATGGGGAGGGGGATATGGCTTAGGGGATATGAGGAGTGGGATATGGGGAGTGGGATATGGGGAGGGGGATATGGGGAGGGGGGATATGGAGTGGGGGATATGGGGGAGGGGGGATATGGGGGAGGGGGGACATGCGGTTTATGGGGAAAGGGAATATGGGGGAGGAAGGATATGGGGAGTGGGATATGGGGAGTGGGATATGGGGAGGGGGATATGGGGAGGGGGGATATGGAGTGGGGGATATGGGGGAGTGGGGGATATGGGGAGGGGGGATATGGGGGAGGGGGATATGGGGGAGGGGGTATATTGGGGATGGGGGATATGGGAAGGGGGATATGGGAGGGGTGCTATGGGGGAGGGTGGATATGGGGAGGGAGGATATGGGGAGGGGGATATGGGGGAGGGGGGCTATTGGGGAGGGAGGATATGGGGATATGGGGAGGAGTGATATGGGGATATGGGGGAGGGGGGATATGGGGAGGGGGACATGGGGGGTATGGGGCAGGGGGTATATGGGAGAGGGGGATGAGGGGAATATGGGGAGAGAGACATGGGGAGGGGAGATCTGGGGCATATGGGGGATGGGCGAGGGGGGTTCTGGGGGAGGGGGGATATGGGGGAGGGGGGATATGGGGAGGGGGGATATGGGGAGGGGGATATGAGGGAGGGGGATATGGGGAGGGGGATATGGGGGAGGGCTTTTGGGGTATAAGGGGAGGGGGAATATGGGGAAGGGTGTTATGGGGATATGGGGAGGGTTATATGGGGATATGGGAGGGGGATATGGGGAGGGTGGATATGGCAGATATGCGGGAGGGTTATATGGGAGGGAGAATATGGGGTGGGGGATATGGGGAGGGGTGATGTGGGGATATGGGGGAGGGGGGATATGGGGAGGCGGGATATGGGGAGGGGGATATAGGGAGGGGGATATGGGGTGGATGGGGGATATGGGGAGGGGGATATGGCGGAGGGGGATATGGGGGAGGGGGGATATGGGGAGGGGTATATGGGGATATGGGGAGGGGGGATATGGGGAGGGGTGATATGGGGGATGGGGATATGAGGGATATGGGGGTGGGGGATATGGGGAGGGGGAATATGAGGGAGGGGTCTATGGGGGAGGGGGGATATGGGGAGGGGGGATCTGGGGGATAAGAGGAGGGGGAATATGTGGGAGGAGGGATATGGGGAGGGGGTATATTGGGGATATGGGGGAGTGGGGGATATGGGGAGGGGGATATGGGGGAGGAGGGATATTGGGGATGGGGATATGGGAAGGGGATATGGGGAGAGGTGCTCTGGGCGATATGGGGAAGTGTGGATATGGGGAGGGAGGATATGGGGGAGTGGGGATATGCGGGAGGGGGGAATATGGGGGAAGGGGGATATGGAAGATGTGGGGGATATGGGGATCAGGGAAGGGGGATATGGGGAGGTGTGATATAGGGAGGGGGCATATGGGGAGGGGGGATATGGGGAGGGGGATATGGCTTAGGGGATATGAGGAGGGGGATATGGGGAGTGGGGTATGGGGAGGGGGATATGGGGATATGAGGAGGGGTGACATGTTGAGGGGGATATGGGGTGGGGGGATATGGGGAGGGGGGATATGGGGGAGGGGGGACATGGGGGATATGGGGAAAGGGAATATGGGGAGGAAGGATATGGGGAGTGGGTATATGGGGGAGTGGGGAATATGGGGGAGGGGGATATGGGGGAGGGGTATATGGGGAGGGGGGATATTGGGGATGGGGATATGGGAAGGGGGATATGGGAGGGTGCTATGGGGGAGGGTGGATATGGGGAGGGAGGATATGGGGAGGGGGGATATGGGGGAGGGGGGATATGGGGGAGGGGGCTATTGGGGAGGGAGGATATGGGGATATGGGGAGGAGTGATATGGGGAGGGGGGATATGGGGAGGGGGGATATGGGGAGGAGGGATATGGGGAGGGGGACATGGGGGGTATGGGGCAGAGGGTATATGGGGGAGGGGGATGAGGGGGATATGGGGAGAGAGATATGGGGAGGGGAGTTCTGGGGCATATGGGGGATGGGCGAGGGGGGTTCTGGGGAGGGGGGATATGGGGGAGGGGGGATATGGGGAGGGGATATGGCGGAGTTGGATATGGGGGACGGGGGATATGGGGAAGGGGATATGTGGAGGGGGATATGGGGATATGGGGAGGGGGGAATATGGGGAGGGGGATATGGGGTGGGGGATATGGGGGATGGGGAGGGGTGTATGGGGGAGGGTGATATGGGGAGCGGGATATGGGGAGGGGGGAATAGGGGGGACATGGGGACGGGGGAAATGGGGGATTCGGGAGGGGGATATGGGGATATGGGGAGGGGATATGGGGGAGGGGTGATATGGGGAGGGGGATCTGGGGGAGGGGGGATATGGGGAGGGGTATGTGCAGGAGTGGGGATATGGGGGAGAGGGGATATGTGGAGGGGGATATGGGGAGGGGGATATGGGGAGGGGGGATATGGGGAGGGGGGATATGGGGAGGGGTGATATGGATGAGGGGGATATGGGGAGAGGGATATGGGGAATATGGGGAGGGGTGATATGGGGACGGGGGATATGGGGGGATATGGGGAGGGGGTTATGGGGGATATAGGGGAGGGGGTTATGGGGATATGGGTGAGGGGGATATGTGAGATATTGGGATGGGGATATGGGGAGGGTGGATATGGGGGATATGCGGGAGGGGTATATGGTGAGGGAGAATATGGGGAGGGGGGATATGGGGAGGGGGGATATGGGGGAGGGGGGATATGGGGAGGCGGGATATGGGGAGGGTGATATAGGGAGGGGGCATATGGGGGAGGGGGGATATGGGGAGGGGGATATGGCTTAGGGGATATGAGGAGGGGGATATGGGAAGTGGGATATGGGGAGGGGATATGGGGGAGGGGGGGACATGGGGAAAGGGAATATGGGGGAGGAAGGATATGGGGAGTGGGTGAGTGGGGGATATGGGGAGGGGGATATGGGGAGGCGGGATATGGGGAGGGTGATATAGGGAGGGGGCATATGGGGGAGGGGGGATATGGGGAGGTGGATATGGTGATATGGGGTAGGGGGGATATGGGGAGGGGGGATATGGGGGAGGGGGGAAATGCGGGATATGGGGAAAGGGAATATGGGGGAGGAAGGATATGGGGAGTGGGTATATGCGGGTGTGGGGGATATTGGGGAGCGGGGATATGGGGAGGAGGATATGGGGGAGGGGGGATATTGGGGAGTGGGGATATGGGAAGGGGGATATGGGGACGGGGGCTATTGGGGAGGGAGGATATGGGGATATGGGGAGGAGTGATATGGGGATATGGGGGAGGGTGGATATGGGGGAGGGGGGATATGGGGAGGGGGACATGGGGGGTATGGAGCAGGGGGTATATGGGGGAGGGGGATGAGGGGAATATGGGGAGAGAGACATGGGGAGGGGAGATCTGGGGCATATGGGGGATGGGCGAGGGGGGTTCTGGGGGAGGGGGGATATGGAGGAGGGGGGATATGGGGAGGGGGATATGGGGGAGGGGGATATGGGGAGGGGGGATATGGGGGAGGGCTTTTGGGGTATAAGGGGAGGGGGGATATGGGGAAGGGGGTTATGGGGATATGGGGAGGGTTATATGGGGATATGGGAGGGGGATATGGGGGAGGGTGGATATGGCAGATATGCGGGAGGGTTATATGGGAGGGAGAATATGGGGTGGGGGAGGGGTGATGTGGGGGTATGGGGAGGGGGGATATGGGGAGGCGGGATATGGGGAGGGGGCTATAGGGATGGGGGATATTGGGTGTATGGTGGAGGGGGGATATGGGGAGGGGGGATATGGTGGATGGGGATATGAGGGATATGGGGGAGGGGGATATGGGGAGGGGGAATATGGGGGAGGAAAGAATTGGGGAGTGGGGATATGGGGGAGGGGTGATATGGGGAGGCGGGATATGGGGAGGGTGATATAGGGAGGAGGCATATGGGGAGGGGGATATGGCTTAGGGGATATGAAGAGGGGGATATGGGGAGTGGGATATGGGGAGGGGGATATGGGGAGGGGGGATATGGAGAGGGGGATATGGGGTAGGGGGGATATGGGGAGGGGGGATATGGGAGAGGGGGGTCATGCGGGATATGGGGAAAGGGAATATGGGGGAGGAAGGATATGGGGAGTGGGTATAGGGGGAGTGGGGGATATGGGGGAGGGGGAATATGGGGAGGGGGATATGAGGGAGGGGGATATGGGGAGGGGGGATATGTGGGAGGGCTTATGGGGTATTTGGGGAGGGGGGATATGGGGAAGGGGGTTATGGGGATATGGGGAGGGTTATATGGGGATATGGGAGGGGGATATGGGGGAGGGTGGATATGGCAGATATGCGGGAGGGGGATATGGGAGGGAGAATATGGGGTGCGGGATATGGGGAGGGGTGATGTGGGGATATGGGGAGGGGGGATATGGGGAGGCGGGATATGGGGAGGGAGATATAGGAAGGGGGGATATGGGGTGTATGGTGGAGGGGGGATATGGGGAGGGGGATATGGCGGAGGGGGTATTGGGGAGGGGGAATATGGGGTGGGGATATGGGGAGGGGGATATGGGGAGGGGGGATATGGGGAGGGGGGATATGAGGGATATGGGGGAGGGGGATATGGGGAGGGGGAATATGAGGGAGGTGGGCTATGGGGGAGGGGGATATGGGGAGGGGGGATCTGAGGGATATGGGGAGGGGGAATATGGGGAGGAGGGATATGGGGAGGGTGTATATTGGTTATATGGGGGAGTGGGGGATATGGGGGATGGGGGATATTGGGGATGGGGATATGGGAAGGGGATATGGGGAGAGGTGCTCTGGGCGATATGGGGAAGGGTGGATATGGGGAGGGAGGATATGGGGGAGGGGGATATGGAAGATGTGGGGGATATGGGGATCAGGGAAGGGGGATATGGGGAGGTGTGATATAGGGAGGGGGCATATGGGGAGGGGGGATATGGGGAGGGGGATATGGCTTAGGGGATATGAGGAGGGGGATATGGGGAGTGGGGTATGGGGAGGGGGATATGGGGATATGAGGAGGGGTGACATGTTGAGGGGGATATGGGGTAGGGGGGATATGGGGAGGGGGGATATGGGGGAGGGGGGACATGGGGGATATGGGGAAAGGGAATATGGGGAGGAAGGATATGGGGAGTGGGTATATGGGGGAGTGGGGAATATGGGGGAGGGGGATATGGGGGAGGGGTATATGGGGAGGGGGGATATTGGGGATGGGGATATGGGAAGGGGGATATGGGAGGGTGCTATGGGGGAGGGTGGATATGGGGAGGGAGGATATGGGGAGGGGGGATATGGGGGAGGGGGGATATGGGGGAGGGGGATATGGGGAGGGGGGCTATTGGGGAGGGAGGATATGGGGATATGGGGAGGAGTGATATGGGGGAGGGGGGATATGGGGAGGGGGGATATGGGGGAGGAGGGATATGGGGAGGGGGACATGGGGGGTATGGGGCAGAGGGTATATGGGGGAGGGGGATGAGGGGGATATGGGGAGAGAGATATGGGGAGGGGAGTTCTGGGGCATATGGGGGATGGGCGAGGGTGGTTCTGGGGAGGGGGGATATGGGGGAGGGGGGATATGGGGAGGGGGATATGGGGAGGGGGATATGGCGGAGTTGGATATGGGGGACGGGGGATATGGGGAAGGGGATATGTGGATGGGGATATGGGGAGGGGGGAATATGGGGAGGGGGATATGGGGTGGGGGATATGGGGGATGGGGAGGGGTGTATGGGGGAGGGTGATATGGGGAGCGGGATATGGGGAGGGGGGAATAGGGGGGACATGGGCACGGGGGAAATGGGGGATTCGGGAGGGGGATATGGGGATATGGGGAGGGGATATGGGGAGGGGGATCTGGGGGAGGGGGGATATGGGGAGGGGTATGTGCAGGAGTGGGGATATGGGGGTAATGGGGGAGAGGGGATATGGGGAGGGGGGATATGGGGAGGGGGATATGGGGAGGGGGGATATGGGGAGGGGGGATATGGGGAGGGGTGATATGGATGAGGGGGATATGGGGAGAGGGATATGGGGAATATGGGGAGGGGTGATATGGGGACGGGGGATATGGGGGGATATGGGGAGGGGGTTATGGGGGATATGGGGGAGGGATATAGGGGAGGGGGTTATGGGGATATGGGTGAGGGGGATATGTGAGATATTGGGATGGGGATATGGGGAGGGTGGATATGGGGGATATGCGGGAGGGGTATATGGTGAGGGAGAATATGGGGAGGGGGGATATGGGGGAGGGGGGATATGGGGAGGGTGATATAGGGAGGGGGCATATGGGGGAGGGGGGATATGGGGAGGGGGATATGGCTTAGGGGATATGAGGAGGGGGATATGGGAAGTGAGATATGGGGAGGGGATATGGGGGAGGGGGGGACATGGGGAAAGGGAATATGGGGGAGGAAGGATATGGGGAGTGGGTATATGGGGGATATGGGGGAGTGGGGGATATGGGGAGGGGGGATATGGGGAGGCGGGATATGGGGAGGGTGATATAGGGAGGGGGCATATGGGGGAGGGGGGATATGGGGAGGTGGATATGGTGATATGGGGTAGGGGGGATATGGGGAGGGGGGATATGGGGGAGGGGGGGAAATGCGGGATATGGGGAAAGGGAATATGGGGGAGGAAGGATATGGGGAGTGGGTATATGCGGGTGTGGGGGATATTGGGGAGCGGGGATATGGGGAGGAGGATATGGGGGAGGGGGGATATTGGGGATGGGGGATATGGGAAGGGGGATATGGGGACGGGGGCTATTGGGGAGGGAGGATATGGGGATATGGGGAGGAGTGATATGGGGGAGGGTGGATATGGGGGAGGGGGGATATGGGGAGGGGGACATGGGGGGTATGGAGCAGGGGGTATATGGGGGAGGGGGATGAGGGGAATATGGGGAGAGAGACATGGGGAGGGGAGATCTGGGGCATATGGGGGATGGGCGAGGGGGGTTCTGGGGGAGGGGGGATATGGAGGAGGGGGGATATGGGGAGGGGGGATATGGGGAGGGGGATATGGGGGAGGGGGATATGGGGAGGGGGGACATGGGGGAGGGCTTTTAGGGTATAAGGGGAGGGGGGATATGGGGAAGGGGGTTATGGGGATATGGGGAGGGTTATATGGGGATATGGGAGGGGGATATGGGGGAGGGTGGATATGGCAGATATGCGGGAGGGTTATATGGGAGGGAGAATATGGGGTGGGGGAGGGGTGATGTGGGGGTATGGGGAGGGGGGATATGGGGAGGCGGGATATGGGGAGGGGGCTATAGGGAGGGGGGATATTGGGTGTATGGTGGAGGGGGGATATGGGGAGGGGGGATATGGCGGATGGGGATATGAGGGATATGGGGGAGGGGGATATGGGGAGGGGGAATATGGGGGAGGAAAGAAATGGGGAGTGGGGATATGGGGGAGTGGGGGATATGGGGGAGGGGTGATATGGGGAGGCGGGATATGGGGAGGGTGATATAGGGAGGAGGCATATGGGGGAGGGGGGATATGGGGAGGGGGATATGGCTTAGGGGATATGAAGAGGGGGATATGGGGAGTGGGATATGGGGAGGGGGATATGGGGAGGGGGGATATGGAGAGGGGGATATGGGGTAGGGGGATATGGGAGAGGGGGGTCATGCGGGATATGGGGAAAGGGAATATGGGGGAGGAAGGATATGGGGAGTGGGTATAGGGGGAGTGGGGGATATGGGGGAGGGGGGATATGGGGAGGGGGATATGAGGGAGGGGGATATGGGGAGGGGGGATATGTGGGAGGGCTTATGGGGTATTTGGGGAGGGGGGATATGGGGAAGGGGGTTATGGGGATATGGGGAGGGTTATATGGGGATATGGGAGGGGGATATGGGGGAGGGTGGATATGGCAGATATGCGGGAGGGGGATATGGGAGGGAGAATATGGGGTGCGGGATATGGGGAGGGGTGATGTGGGGATATGGGGAGGGGGGATATGGGGAGGCGGGATATGGGGAGGGGGATATAGGAAGGGGGGATATGGGGTGTATGGTGGAGGGGGGATATGGGGAGGGGGATATGGCGGAGGGGGTATTGGGGGAGGGGGAATATGGGGTGGGGATATGGGGAGGGGGATATGGGGATATGGGGAGGGGGGATATGAGGGATATGGGGGAGGGGGATATGGGGAGGGGGAATATGAGGGAGGTGGGCTATGGGGGAGGGGGATATGGGGAGGGGGGATCTGAGGGATATGGGGAGGGGGAATATGGGGGAGGAGGGATATGGGGAGGGTGTATATTGGTTATATGGGGGAGTGGGGGATATGGGGGAGGGGGGATATTGGGGATGGGGATATGGGAAGGGGATATGGGGAGAGGTGCTCTGGGCGATATGGGGAAGGGTGGATATGGGGAGGGAGGATATGGGGGAGGGGGATATGGGGGAGTGGGGATATGGGGGAGGGGGGAATATGGGGGAAGGGGGATATGGAAGATATGGGGGTGGGGGTTATGGGGATATGGGAAGGGGGATATGTGGAGGAGTGATATAGGGAGGGGGCATATGGGGGAGGGGGGATATGGGGAGGGGGATATGGCTTAGGGGATATGAGGAGGGGGATATGGGGAGTGGGATATGGGGAGGGGGATATGGGGATATGGGGAGGGGGATATGGAGAGGGGGATATGGGGTAGGGGGATATGGGGAGGGGGGATATGGGGGAGGGTGGGACATGGGGGATATGGGGAAAGGGAATATGTGGGAGGAAGGATATGGGGAGTGGGTATATGGGGGAGTGGGGAATATGGGGGAGGGGGATATGGGGGAGGGGTATATGGGGAGGGTGGATATTGTGGATGGGGGATATGGGAAGGGGGATATGGGAGGGGTGCTATGGGGGAGGGTGGATATGGGGAGGGAGGATATGGGGAGGGGGGATATGGGGAGGGGGGATATGGGGGAGGGGGATATGGGGGAGGGGGATATTGGTAGGGGGGCTATTGGGGAGATAGGATATGGGGATATGGGGAGGAGTGATATGGGGATATGGGGGAGGGTGGATATGGGGGAGGGGGAATATGGGGAGGGGGACATGGGGGGTATGGGACAGAGGGTATATGGGGGAGGGGAATGAGGGGAATATGGGCAGAGAGATATGGGGAGGGGAGATCTGGGGCATATGGGGGATGGGCGAGGGGGCTCCTGGGGGAGGGGGGATATGGGGGATGGGGAGGGGGATATGGCGGAGTGGGATATGGGGGACGGGGGATATGGGGAAGGGGATATGTGGAGGGGGATATGGGGATATGGGGAGGGGGGATATGGGGAGGGGGATATGGGGTGGGGGATATGGGGGAAGAGGAGGGGTGTATGGGGGAGGGGATATGGGGGAGGGGGAATATGGGGAGGGGGATCTGGGGGAGCTGGGATATGGGGAGGGGTATGTGCAGGAGTGGGGATAAGGGGGTAATGGGGGAGGGGGGATATGGGGAGGGGTGATATGGGGGATATGGGGAGGGGGGATATGGGGAGGGGTGATATGGATGAGGGGGATATGGGGAGGGGGATATGGGGAATATGGGGAGGGGTGATATGGGGAGGGGGATATGGGGGGATATGGGGAGGTGGTTATGGGGGATATGGGGGAGGAGGGATATAGGGGAGGGGGTTATGGGGATATGGGGGAGGGGGATATGGGAGATAATGGGATGGGGATATGGGGAGGGTGGATATGGGGGATATGCGGGAGGGGTATATGGTGAGGGAGAATATGGGGAGGGGGGATATGGGGAGGGGTGATATGGGGATATGGGGGAGGGGGGATATGGGGAGGCGGGATATGGGGAGGGTGATATAGGGAGGGTGCATATGGGGGAGGGGGGATATGGGGAGGGGGATATGGCTTAGGGGATATGAGGAGGGGGATATGGGGAGTGGGATATGGGGAGGGGGATATGGGGAAGGGGGTTATGGAGAGGGGATATGGGGGATATGGTGTAGGGGGATATGGGCAGGCGGGATATGGGGAGGGGGATATGGGGGAGGGGGGACATGGGGCATATGGGGAAAGGGAATATGGGGGAGGAAGGATATGGGGAGTTGGTATATGGGGGATATGGGGGAGTGGGGGATATGGGGGAGGGGGGATATGGGGAGGGTGATATAGGGAGGGGGCATATGGGGGAGGGGGGATATGAGGAGGGGGATATGGCTTAGGGGATATGAGGAGGGGGATATGGGGAGTGGGATATGGGGAGGGGGATAAGGGGAGGGGGGATATGGAGAGGGGGATATGGGGTAGGTGGGATATGGGGAAAGAGAATATGGGGGAGGAAGGATATGGGGAGTGGGTATATGGGGGAGTGGGGGATATGGGGGAGGGGGGATATGGGGGAGGGGGATATGGGGGAGGGGGGATATTGGGGATGGGGATATGGGAAGGGGGATATGGGAGGGGTGCTATGGGGAGGGTGGATATGGGGAGGGAGGATATGGGGAGGGGGGATATGGGGGAGGGGGATATGGGGGAGGGGGGATATTGGGGATGGGGATATGGGAAGGGGGATATGGGAGGGGTGCTATGGGGAGGGTGGATATGGGGAGGGAGGATATGGGGAGGGGGGATATGGGGGAGGGGGGGTATGGGGGAGGGGGATATGGGGGAGGGGGATATGGGGAGGGGGGCTATTGGGGAGGGAGGATATGGGGATATGGGGAGGAGTGATATGGGGGAGGGTGGATATGGGGGATGGGGGGATATGGGGAGGGGGACATGGGGGTATGGGGCAGGGGGTATATGGGGAGGGGGATGAGGGGAATATGGGGAGAGAGATATGGGGAGGGGAGATTTGGGGCATATGGGGGATGGGCGAGGGGGTTCCGGGGGAGAGGGGATATGGGGGAGGGGGGATATGGGGAGGGGGGATATGGGGTGGGGATATGAGGGAGGGGGATATGGGGGAGCGGGATATGGGGAGGGGGATATGGGGGAGGGATTATGGGGTATATGGGGAGGGGGATATGGGGAAGGGAGTTATGGGGATATGGGGAGGGTTATATGGGGATATGGGAGGGGGATATGGGGGAGGGTGGATATGGCAGATATGCGGGAGGGGTATATGGGAGGGAGAATATGGGGCGGGGGATATGGGGAGGGGTGATGTGGGGATATGGGGGGGGGGATATGGGGAGGCTGGATATGGGGAGGGGGATATGGGGAGGGGGGATATGGGGAGGGGTATATGGGGATATGGGGAGGGAGGATATGGGGAGGGGGGATATGGGGATGGGGATATGAGGGATATGGGGAGGGGGATATGGGGAGGGGGAATATGAGGGAGGGGGCTATGGGGGAGGGGGGTATGGGGAGGGGGGATCTGGGGGATATGGGGAGGGGGAATATGGGGGAGGAGGGATATGGGGAGGGGGTATATTGGGGATATGGGGGAGTGGTGGATGTGGGGGAGGGGGATATGGGGGAGGGCGATATGGGGGAGGGGGGATATTGGGGATGGGGGATATGCGAAGGGGATATGGGGAGAGGTGCTCTGGGCGATATGGCGAAGGGTGGATATGGGGAGGGAGGATATGGGGGAGGGGGATATTGGGGAGTGGGGATATGGGGGAGGGGGGAATATGGGGGAAGGGGGATATGGAAGATATGGGGGTGGGGATATGGGAAGGGGGATATGGGGAGGAGTGATATAGGGAGGGGGCATATGGGGGAGGGGGGATATGGGGAGGGGGATATGCCTTAGGGGATATGAGGAGGGGGATATTGGGAGTGGGATATGGGGAATGGGATATGGGGAGGGGGGATATGGAGAGGGGGATATGGGGTAGGGGGGATATGGGAGGGGGGATATGGGGAGGGGGGATATGGGGAAAGGGAATATGAGGGAGGAAGGATATGGGGAGTGGGTATATGGGGGAGTGGGGGATATGGGGAGGAGGATATGGGGGAGGGGGATATGGGGAGGGGCGATATTGGGGATGGGGGATATGGGAAGGGGGATATGGGAGGGGTGCTATTGGGGAGGGTGGATATGGGGAGGGAGGATATGGGGAGGGGGGATATGGGGGAGGGGGAGGGGGATATGGGGAGGGGGATATGGGGAGGGGGGCTATTGGGGAGGGAGGATATGGGGATATGGGGAGGAGTGATATGGGGATATGGGGGAGGGTGGATATGGGGGAGGGGGGATATGGGGAGGGGGGCATGGGGGGTATGGGGCAGAGGTTATATGGGGGAGGGGGATGAGGGGAATATGGGGAGAGAGATATGGGGAGGGGAGATCTGGGGCATATGGGGGATGGGCGAGGGGGGTTCTGGGGGAGGGGGGATATGGGGGAGGGGGGATATGGGGAGGGGGGATATGGGGGATATGGGGAGCGGGATATGAGGGAGGGGGATATGGGGGAGGGGGATATGGGGAGGGTGGTTATGGGGGAGGGCTTATGGGGTATATGGGGAGAGGGGATATGGGGAAGGGGGTTATGGGGATATGGGGAGGGTTATATGGGGATATGGGAGGGGGATATGGGGGTGGGTGGATATGGCAGATATGCGGGAGGGGTATATGGGAGGGGAATATGAGGTGGGGGATATGGGGAGGGGTGATGTGGGGATATTGGGGAGGGGTGATATGGGGAGGCGGGATATGGGGGAGGGCTTATGGGGTATATGCGGAGAGGGGATATGGGGAAGGGGGTTATGGGGATATGGGGAGGGTTATATGGGGATATGGGAGGGGGATTTGGGGGTGGGTGGATATGGCAGATATGCGGGAGGGGTATATGGGAGGGAGAATATGGGGTGGGGGATATGGGGAGGGGTGATGTGGGGATATGGGGAGGGGGGATATGGGGAGGCGGGATATGGGGAGGGGGATATAGTGAGTGGGGATATGGGGTGTATGGTGGAGGGGGGATATGGGGAGGGGGGATATGGCGGAGGGGGATATGGGGGAGGGGGGATATGGGGAGGGGGATATGGGGAGAGGGGATATGGGGGATGGGGATATGAGGGATATGGGGGAGGGGGATATGGGGAGGGGGAATATGAGGGATGGGGGAGGGGGGATATGGGGAGGGGGGATATGGGGAGGGGGAATATGGGGCAGGAGGGATATGGGGAGGGGGTATATTGGGGATATGGGGGAGTGGGGGATATGGGGGAGGGGGATATGGGGGAGGTGGATATGGGGGAGGAGGGATATTGGGGATGGGGTATATGGGAAGGGGACACGGGGAGAGGTGCTCTGGGCGATATGGGGAAGGGTGGATATGGGGAGGGAGGATATGGGGGAGGGGGGATATGGGGAGGGGGAATATGAGGGAGGGGGGCTATGGGGGAGGGGGGATATGGGGAGGGGGGATCTGGGGGATATGGGGAGGGGGAATATGGGGCAGGAGGGATATGGGGAGGGGGTATATTGGGGATATGGGGGAGTGGGGGATATGGGGGAGGGGGATTTGGGGGAGGTGGATATGGGGGAGGAGGGATATTGGGGATGGGGGATATGGGAAGGGGACATGGGGAGAGGTGCTCTGGGCGATATGGGGAAGGGTGGATATGGGGAGGGAGGATATGGGGGAGGGGGGATATGGGGAGTGGGGATATGGGGAGGGGGGAATATGGGGGAAGGGGGGATATGGAAGATATGGGGGTGGGGTATATGGGGATATGGGAAGGGGGATATGGGGAGGAGTAATATGGGGAAATGGGGAGGGTGGATATGGGGAGGGGGGATATGGGTGAGGAGGGATATGGGGGGTAAGGGGAGTGGGGGTATGGGGGAGGGGGGATATGGGGAATATGGGGAGTGGGATATGTGGAGGGGAGATCTGGGGGATATGGGGAGGGGGATATGGAGAGGGGGAATATGGGGTAGGGGGAATATGGAGGAGGGGGGATATGGGGAGGGGGGATATGGGGAGGGGGGATATTGGGGAGTCGGGATATGGGGGAGCGGGGATATGTGGGATAGGGGATTTGGGGAGGGGGATATGGGGAGGGGACTATGGGGATATGGGGGAAGGGGAATATGGGCGAAGGGGATATGGGGGAGGGTGGATATGGGGGATATGGATATAAGGGCATGGAGGGGGGACTCACCCTGGCTGCCCTGACGAGGTCGTTCACCTTCTTGTGGCACTGGGTGCCTGTCCGTGGTGTCAGTCCACGGCGGTGACGGCCTCTGCCTCCACCCTCCACAGACGCCGGCTGTGGCGTGGGCAACTCTGCGGCCATGTCCGGGATACAGGGCCTCCGTCCTCTGCTCCACTGCGTCCAGGAGTGACTCAATGTCACGGGACTGGAATCTCGGGGCTGAGCGGCGGGCGGCCATCCAGTCGGGTCTTCTGGTTGGTTGGGGGAGCAGCACGTCTTATGAGCCGTCACGCCGTGCGGTGTTAACCACGTGAGCCAGCGTGGATAGCGTCACGTCGCGGCTAGTCCATTCCGGGCCAGAGACTTAGCGACGTTTGGAGTGGCGCTATGCAGGTGGGATTTGCGCCGTTTTTGGCACCAGTCGGCGGACATCGCGCCGATAACAGAGAATTTCGCCCCACAACTCCTTGACCTTTACCATAGTCATGGAGAGGGGTAGGACCAGACAGTATGGGAAGTTATTTAATTGGGGGGGGGGCAGGAGGGGGGGGGGGAATTATACTGCTATTATGTGGAGGAGCAGAAAGTGGGAAAAGTTGTTCTTGGAGAAATGCACAACAGTAATGTGGGGGTTGTTTAAGGAGCACTTGCTGCGAGCGCTGGATAGTTTTGTCCCACTGAGACGAGGAAGGAATGGTAACGTGAAGGAGCCTTGGATGACAAGAGAAGTGCAGCTTCTAGTCAAGAGGAAGAAGGAAGCTTACGTAAGGTTGAGGAAGCAAGAATCTGGCACGGCTCTAAAGGGTTACAAGGTAGCCAGGAAGGAACTCAAAAGTGGACTCAGGAGAGTTAGAAGGGAGCATGAAAAAGCCCTGGCGGGAAGTGTTAGGGAAATCCCCAAGGCGTTCTACACTTATGTGAGAAATAAGAGGATGATAGGGGCAGCACGGTAGCATTGTGGATAGCACAAATGCTTCACAGCTCCAGGGTCCCAGGTTCGATTCCGGCTTGGGTCACTGTCTGTGCGGAGTCTGCACATCCTCCCCGTGTGTGCGTGGGTTTCCTCCGGGTGCTCCGGTTTCCTCCCACAGTCCAAAGATGTGCGGGTTAGGTGGATTGGCCATGGTGAATTAATTGCCCATAGTGTCCAAAATTGCCCTTAGTGTTGGGTTGGGTTACTGGGTTATGGGGATAGGGTGAAGGTGTGGACCTTAGGTAGGGTGCTCTTTCAAAGAGCCGGTGCAGACTCGATGGGCCGAATGGCCTCCTTCTGCACTGTAAATTCTATGAAACTATGATCAGAGTGAGAGTTGGGCCATTCAGGGATAGTGGAGGGAAGTTGTGCCTCGAGTCTGAGGAGGTGGGGAGTCCCGAAATGAATATTTTGCTTCAGTATTCACTGGAGAGAGGGACCTTGTTGCTCTTGAGAACAGTGTGAACCAGGTTAATAGACTCGAACAGGTTGATATTAAGAAGGAGGATGTGCTGGAAATTTTGAAATACATCAGGATAGGTAAGTCCCCTGGGCCTGAAGGGATATACCCAAGGTTACTACGGGAAGCGAGGGAGGAGATTGCTGCACCGTTGGCGATGATCTTTGCGTCCTCACTCTCCACTGGAGTAGTACCGGATGACTGGAGGGAGGCAAATGTTGTTCAAGAAAGGGAATAGGGAAATCCCTGGGAATTACAGACCAGTCAGACTTATGTCTGTGGTGAGCAAAATATTGGAAAGGATTCTGAGAGATAGGATTTATGATTATTTCGAAAAGCACAGTTTGATTAAAGATAGTCAGCATGACTTTGTGAGGGGCAGGTCAAGCCTCACAAGCCTCATTGAATTCTTTGAGGATGTGACGAGATACATTGATGAAGGTCGGGCAGTGGATGTGGTGTATATGGATTTCAGTAAGGCATTTGATAAGGTTCCCCATGGTAGGTTCATTCAGAAAGTTAGGGGGCTTGGGATACAGGGAAATTTGGCTGTCTGGATACAGAATTGGCTGGCCGAAAGAAGACAGCGAGTGGCAGTGGATGGAAAGTATTCCGCCTGGAGATTGGTGACCAGTGGTGTCCCACAAGGATCGGTTCTGGGACCTCTGCTCTTTGTGGTTTTTATAAATGACTTGGATGAGGAAGTGGAAAGGTGGGTTAGTAAGTTTGCCGATGACACAAAGGTTATAGATAGTGTCGAGGGGTGTTGCAGGTTACAACAGGACATTGACAGGATGCAGAGCTGGTCTGAGAAGTGGCAGATGGAGTTCAACCTAGATAAATGTGAGATAATTCATTTTGGAAGGTCGAATTTGAATGCTGAATACAGGGTTAAAGGCAGGATTCTTGGAAGTGTGGAGGAACAGAAGGATCTTGGGGTCCATGTACCTAGATCCCTCAAAGTTGCCACCCAGGTTGATAGAGTTTTTAAGAAGGAGTATGGTGTGTTGGCTTTCATTAACAGGGTGATTGAGTTTAAGAGCAGCGAGGTTTTGCTGCAGCTTTATAAAACCCTGGTTAGACCACACTTGGAATATTGTGTCCAGTTCTGGTCTTATTAGGAAGGATGTAGATGCTTTGGAGAGGGTGCAGAGGAGATTTACCAGGATGCTGCCTGGACTGGAGGGCATGTCTTATGAAGAAAGGTTGAGGGAGCTAGGGCTTTTCTCACAGGAGCGAAGAAGGCAGAGAGGTGACTTGATAGAGGTGTACAAGGTGATGAGAGGCATGGATAGAGTGGATAGCCAGAGGCTTTTCCCCAGGGCGGAAATGGCTGTCACCAGGGGACATAATTTTAAGGTGAATGGAGGAAGGTGTAGGGGAGATGTCAGAGGTAGGTTCTTTACACAAAGTGTGGTGGGTGTGTGGAATGCACTGCCAGCTGAAGTGGTGGAGTCAGAGTCATTAGGGACATTTAAGTGACTCGTGGACAGTCACCTGGACAGCAGTAAATTGAAGGGGTGTAGGTTAGGTTGATCTTAGATTAGGATAAATGGTTGGGACAACATCGTGGGCTGAAGGGCCTGTACTGTGCTGTACTGTTCCATGTTCTATGTTCTCTATGTTTAAGGGAAGCTAGATAAGCATATAAGGAAGAAAGGAATAAAATGGTATGCTGATAAGATTATGTGAAAAGGGGTGGAAGGAGGCTTATGTTCAGCATAAATATTGGGCTGGACCAATAGGTCCAAATGACCTGCTCCTGTGCTCTATACACAAAGCACCGATATACAGTGGAGTTCCCCAGGATTCTATCAGGTCCATGGCAATATGTGAGCAAAAGCTATAAACAATATGAAACGCAGAAATGTAGCAAACACTGATAAGGATAGCAACAGACTTCATGAGGACATAGGCATACTGGGAAATGGGCAGACATGTGGCAGATGAAATTCAATGCAAAGAAGTACAATTTTGCACGGAGAACGAGGAGATGCAATAAGGACACGTACAGTTTTAAGGGGATTTGGGAGTTAGCAGGACAAGTTGAGAAGAGTGTTCAAGAAGTAAATGGGATCTTTGACTTCATTAATAGATCATAGATCATAGAATTTACAGTGCAGAAGAAGGCCATTCGGCCCAACGTGTCTGCAGCGGCTCTTTGAAAAAGCACCCCACTTAAACCCACACCTCCACTCTATCCCCGTAACCCAGTAACCCCACCTAACCTCAGGGCAATTTAGCATGACCAATCCACCTAACCCTGCACATCTTTGGACTGTGGGAATAGAAGCATGATTCCTGGGTGGTCAGAGTCAGTGCAGGGTGGCTCCCTGGCCCTCCCCCTGGAATGTGGGCACCTTGGCACTGCCCAGATGGCACTGCCAAGCCAGCAGGAGCACTGCCTGGTGCCAGGGTGGCAGTGCAATGGTGCCTGAGTGCCAGGGTGGCAGTGCCAAGGGGCGGGGGTATTGTGGGCCAGGCCTATGAAATGAGGGTGGAGGGGGGGGTTTGAAGTGTGGGGGAGTGCAGGGCAGGTAAGTAGGGTCCTCCGGGATGTTGGGTGGGTGAGGGTCATAGAAAGAAGGGGGTGATGTAAGGGGGCTTGGGGAAGCCTGAAGAGGGACGAGCCACAGGGACCTCATAGCAGGGTCAGTATATAGAGGACACAGATTTGCCAAAAGAACCAGAGATGACAGAGGAAGATTGAAGAATGCAGTGAGTTGTTGTAAACTGGAATGCACTGCTTGAAATGGTGGTGGGAGCCAATTCAATAATAACTTTCAAAGGGGAATTTTATAAATTCTTGAAGGGAAAGTATCTACAGGCCTGTGGGGAAGGAGCAGTATAGTTGTGCCAAAGACTCAGTGCAGGGGCCAGGGTTTTCCAGGCCCGCTGTGGGGAGACCAACCATGCAGGATGTGGCAGGCCAGCCAGAAGACCATTGACAGGTATGATGGGCCTCTACTGCGCTGGATTATTCTATGATAAAGTATTCTGTAAGTTGATGCATTTTTACTTTTGTAATACTTTTACTAAATTTTAAAGTATGTAAGCTGCACAACATTCACTTTCCACCCATTTTATTTGATTTCTTCATAAGTTACAAAGGATGACTAAATACTCTTTTTATCAGGTTCGTTAGGGTGTGTGCAATTTCATTATTTCACTAAAGATAATTTGTCACAGTGCTTGTGCTTAAATTTCTTTTTAACAACAGTCAATTCTAAATGTTTGATTCATTGAGTGAGTAATGTAATACATCATTCATCCTGATGCTTTATACACAATGGCTAACCATACTTTTACTTAACTTGATCTTAATGCAAAAATTACCTGACCAGACTATTTCCATCATAGCACAAAATGAGTATTTTCCCACCTACCCTGCTACACACTACACCACGTATTACATAGCTAAACACATCAGCCCTGAAATTCCAAAGGGGGTTTTCCGGGTTTCCCATTTGTTCTGGAGCAGCAGACTAGCTGTAGCTCCTAAACAATAGTAACAGACCTCAGGTAAATAATTTCCATCGGGTTTTGTCCTAAATTCCATCTCCCTGATTCCCACCTTCCCCAAGCTTTGGAATTTCTGACTCAGCGTATTTTCTGGATGGCGATATTGCCAGTTGGCTCTGAGAGCTTGCTTCAAAGCTGATCCATCTCTGAATGGTAAGTTCTGAGAAATTTCAGAGTATTTTGATGTGAAGAATCAACCAGAATGAATGCAAACAGTTGTCAAGATAGAAAAGGCTTGTTTTGTTTGGGATATAGCTGTAGGCAGGATGTAGCAGGGTGCTCCAAGGTGCATAAGATGCCCAAATTCTTGTGCAGGTTGACAGGCTTGCATCCCATTTATGTGTTCTTTGCTTTTTCAGCTGAACCTGAAAATAAACAAATATAAATGTGTAATTATTCTTTTGGAACTTAACAACAGGAGTAGGTAATTCAATCCCTCAAATCCATTCCATCATTTAGTTAGGTCATGGCTGCACCTTAGCTCCATTTACCCAGCTTCATTCCAGAACCCTGAATACCCTTAACTTAACAAAAAACAATATTTCAATCCTAGTTTTGAAATTTTCAATTGACCTAGCCTTTTGGAGGGAGAGTGCTCCAGAATTTCACTACTGTAAACGCGAAGAAGTGCTAAGTGGCCCAGCTCTCAAGTTCACATTATATATTCAGATCCTGGACTCCCTGCCAGAGGAAATCATTTCTATCTACTTAATGAAAACCCTTGGGGCTCAATTTTCATGTTAGAGGTGGTCAGCTCAAGTCGGGGAAATTTCCTAACTTAGCACACCTGCCTTGAGAAAAAGTTACCCTGAACAGTGCAACTTCCATTCTGGGGGTGGGAGGAGTGGGGGGTACAGGATAGTCGTAGGCCCACAGATAGCCACAGGAGTTGCTTAGTGCTCGGTTTTTGAGGACTTCACCCCAGTTGTGTTGTTAAAAATCAGGCCCTCTAGCCCTCACCTCTTACACCCACTAACCCCCCACCCATTCCTCATACCTCCATTAATCACCATAGCACATCATGCCCCATACAAACTCATGCCAACCCATGCCCCCATCACCCACCATCCTTTACTCCTACATCTGTCATACCAACTTACCCAGTACCCATAATGGGCAATCCTCAGGATCCATGCTGAGATGTAGGAAAATAATGTTCTAAGTATTTATTCACGGATTTCACTGTACAAAACAATTCTCATTCATGAAATCCTATTCAATGCAGTTAAATGCATTCAAGTACTTAAATTAATGAAAACAAGCATTTGTATTCATAACTCCACATCAAACATAGCTCGTCCTTTAATAACCTCTTTAATCTGCCAATCAAACTATGAACATACAGTCCCCACGTGTGATAATGACTGGTTATGGAAGCAGTGAAGCAGTAATAATGGTATAATGATAGCACTTAGAGTTATGATAACCGGCATCTATTAAATGTGATTTAAAAAATTCACTCACAAATACAGGCAGGCAGATCTTTTTCAAAATTTAAAGGGCAAAGGCTTTAGATAACTTGACAGTTTCACTGTTCTCCATACCTTATGAGCCCTTCATGAGCACTTATGTCTCTATCATAAAATAGTGAATCAGACACTGGGTTCAGGCCAGTCCAGGAATGAAAATTGGATCTGTTTAAAAGGCACAGCTGATTAGTTATTCATGCCTATGTACTTCATACACCACTCCCTTTCCCCTTCTGCTGAAAATGAGATCTGCTGCAAATGGGAGTAGGATGTTTGGATCCAGGTCCCATCTACCATTTTAAGTACAGAGTCTCCATGACTCTGCGAAAATGCAGCCCTTGGATAGGCAATGGTAAACATTGCTTTGATGAATTGTCTGGTGCAAAAATAAAACAGAAAAAGTGGCCAAATGATGACTTACAAGGGAAATCAAAGATAGCATTAGATCCAAGGAAGAGGCATACAAATTGGCCAGAAAAAATAGCAGACCTGAGAATTGGGAGCAGTTTAGAATTCAACAAAGGACGACAAAGGGATTGATTAAGGAAAAATAGAGCGTGAGAGTAAGCTTGCGGGAAACATAAAAATTGACTGTAAAATCTTTTATAGGTATGTGAAGAGAAAAAATTGGTGAAGATAGGCCCCTTGCAGTCATAAATTAGGGAATTTATAATGGGGAACAAAGAAATGGCTGAACAACTAAATACATATTTTGGATCTGTCTTCAAAAAGGAGGATAGGGTTTAGCGAGAGGGAGGAACTGAAGGAAATCAGTATTTGTAGTGAAATGTTGTTGGGGAAATTGATGGGACTGAAGGCCAATAAATTGCCAAGGCCTGATAATCTACATTCCAGAGTACTTAAGGAAGCAGTCCTAGAAATACTGGTTGTATTGGTGGTCATCTTCCAGGATTCTATAGACTCTGGAACAGTTCCTATAGATTGGAGGATAGGTAATGTAACTCCAGTATTTAAAAAGGGAGGTAGAGAGATCTCAAAATTATATGCCAATCAGCCTGACATCAATAGTGGGGAAATATTAGAGACCATTATAAAAGATTTAATGGCAGAGCACTTGGAAAACATTGGCAAGATCAGACAGACTCAGCATGGATTTACATGGCATTGGGGATAGTGTATTGAGATGGATAGAAAACTGGTTGGCAGACAGGGAGCGAAGAGTAGGAATAATCAGATCTTTTTTCAAATGGCAGGCAGTGACTAGTCGGGTACCACAGGGATCAGTGCTAGGACGGGGGCTATTCACAATATATATTAAAGGTTTAGGTGAGGGAACTAAACGTAATATCTTCAAATTTGCAGGGGTTTGATAAGGTTCCCCATGGTAGGCTGATGGAGAAAGTGAAGTCTCATGGGGTTCAGGGTGTACTAGCTAGATGGATAAAGATCTGGCTGGGCAACAGGAGACAGAGAGTAGTAATGGAAGGGAGTTTCTCAAAATGGAGAACTGTGACCAGTGGTGTTCCACAGGGATCCGTGCTGGGATCACTGTTGTTTGTGATATACATAAATGATCTGGAGGAAGGTATAGGTGGTCTGATTAGCAAGTTTGCAGATGACACTAAGATTGGTGGAGTAGCAGATAGTGAAGTGGACTGTCAGAGAATACAGCAGAATATAGATAGATTGGAGAGTTGGGCGGAGAAATGGCAGATGGAGTTCAATCCGGGCAAATGCGAGGTGATGCATTTTGGAAGATCCAATTCATGAGCGAACTATACGGTAAATGAAAAAGCCCTGGGGAAAATTGATGCACAGCGAGATCTGGGTGTTCAGGTCCATTGTACCCTGAAGGTGACTGCGCAGGTCGATAGAGTGGTCAAGAAGGCATACGGCATGTATTGAATACCAAGAGTTGGCAGGTCATGTTACAGTTGTATAAGACTTTGGTTTGGCCACATGTGGAATACTGCGTACAGTTCTGGTTGCCACATTACCAAAAGGATGTGGATGCTTTGGAGAAGGTGCAGAGGAGGTTCACCAGGATGTTTCCTGGTATGGAGGGCGCTAGCTATGAAGAGAGGTTGAGTAGATTAGGATTATTTTCATTAGAAAGATGGAGGTTGAGGGGGGACTTCATTGAGGTCTACAAAATCATGAGAGGTATAGACAGGGTGGATAGCAAGAAGATTTTTCCCAGAGTGGGGGACTCAATTACTAGGGGTCACGAGTTCAAGGTAAGAGGGGAAAAGTTTCAGGGAGATATACATAAGAACTAGAACTAGAAGCAGGAGTAGGCCATCTGGCCCCTCGAGCCTGCTCCACCATTCAATGAGATCATGGCTGATCTTTTGTGGACTCAGCTCCACTTTCCGGCCCAAAAACCATAACCCTTAATCCCTTTATTCTTCAAAAAACTATCTATCTTTATCTTAAAAACACTGAATGAAGAAGCCCCTACTGCTTCACTGGGCAAGGAATTCCATAGATTCACAACCCTTTGGGTGAAGAAGTTCCTCCTAAACTCCTAAGATCCCCCCTCACCCTTTTAAATTCCAACGAGTACAGTCCCAGTCTACTCAACCTCTCCTCGTAATCCAACCCCTTCAGCTCTGGGATTAACCTAGTGAATCTCCTCTGCACACCCTCCAGTGCCAGTACGTCCTTTCTCAAGTAAGGAGACCAAAACTCCAGGTGTGGCCTCACTAACACCTTATACAATTGCAGCATAACCTCGCTAGTCTTAAACTCCATCCCTCTAGAAATGAAGGACAAAATTCCATTTGCTTTCTGAATCACCTGTTGCACCTGTAAACCAACTTTTTGCGACTCATGCACTAGCACACCCAGGTCTCTGCACAGCAGCATGTTTTAATATTTTATCATTTAAATAATAATCCCTTTTGCTGTTATTCCCACCAAAATGGATAACCTCACATTTGTCAACATTGTATTCCATCTGCCAGACCCTAGCCCATTCACTTAGCCTATCCAAATCCCTCTGCAGACTTCCAGTATCCTCTGCACTTTTTGCTTTACCACTTATCTTAGTGTCGTCTGCAAACTTGGACACATTGCCCTTGGTCCCCAACTCCAAATCATCTATGTAAATTGTGAACAGTTGTGGGCCCAACACTGATCCCTGAGGGACACCACTAGCTATTGATTGCCAACCAGAGAAGCACCCATTAATCCCCACTTTTTGCTTTCTATTAATTAACCAATCCTCTATCCATGCTACTACTTTCCCCTTAATGCCATACATCTTTATCTTATGCAGCAACCTTTTGTGTGGCACCTTGTCAAAGGCTTTCTGGAAATCCAGATATACCACATCCATTGGCTCCCCGTTATCTATCGCACTGGTAATGTCCTCAAAAAATTCCGCTAAATTAGTTCGGCACGACCTGCCCTTTATGAACCCATGCTGCGTCTGCCCAATGGGACAATTTCCATCCAGATGCCTCGCCTGGAAAGATATTTCTTCCTTGATGATAGATTCCAGCATCTTCCCTACTACCGAAGATAAGCTCACTGGCCTATAATTACCCGCTTTCTGCCTACCTCCTTTTTTAAACAGTGGTGTCACGTTTGCTAATTTCCAGTGCGCCGGGACCACCCCAGAGTCTAGTGAATTTTGATAAATTATCACTAGTGCATTTTCAATTTCCCTAGCCATCTCTTTTAGCACTCTGGGATGCATTCCATCAGGGCCTGGAGACTTGTCTACCTTTAGCCCCATTAGCTTGCTCATCACTACCTCCTTGGTAATAACAATCCTCTCAAGGTCCTCACCTGTCATAGCCTCATTTCCATCAGTCACTAGCATGTTATTTGTGTCTTCCACTGTGAAGACCAACCCAAAAAACCTGTTCAGTTCCTCAGCCATTTCCTCATCTCCCATTATTAAATCTCCCTTCTCATCCTCTAAAGGACCAATATTTACCTTAGCCACTCTTTTTTGTTTTATATATTTGTAGAAACTTTTGGAAAGTTACGTGGAAAGTTCTTTACGCAGAGGGTGGTGGGTGCCTGGAACGCATTGCCGGCGAAGGTGGTAGAGGCGGGCACGATAGCGTCATTTAAGATGTCTCTAGACAGATGCATGAATGGGCAGGGAGTAGAGGGATACAGATCCTTAGAAAATAGGCGACAGTTTTAGATAGAGGATCTGGATCAGCGCAGGCTTGGAGTGCCGAAGGGCCTGTTCCTGTGCTGTAATTTTACTTTGTTCTTTGACACAAAGCTGGGTGGGAGGGTGATCTGCAAGGAGGATGCAGAGATACTTCAGTGTGATTTGGACAAGTTAAGTGAGTGGGCAAATGAATGGTAGGTGCAGTATAATGTGGATAAATGTGAGGTTATCCAATGAACTAGCAAAAACAGAACGGCAAATTATTATCTGAATGGCTGTACATTGAGAGAGGGGAATGTGTAATGAGGCCTGGGTGTCCTTGCACACCTGTTGCTTAAGTTAAGCATGCAGGTGCAGCAGGTAGTAAAGAATACAAATGGTATGTTGGCTTTCACAGTAAGAGGATTTGAGTACAGGAGCAGGGTTGTCTTGCTGCAATTTTACAGGGCCTTGGTGAGACCACACCAGGAATATTGTGTGCAGTTTTGGTCTCCTTAGTTGAGGAAAGATGTTTGTTCTATAGAAGGAATGCAATGAAGGTTTACCAGACTGATTCCTGGGAAGGTGGGAATGATGGATGAGGAGGGATTGAGTCAGGAAGGATTATATTCACTGGAGGTCAGAAGTATGAGAGGGAAATCTCATGAAAACCTATAAAATTCTAACAGGGCGAGACAGGGTAGATGCAGGAACGATGTTCTCAATGGCGGGTGAGTCCAGAACCAGGGGCTGCAGTCTAAGAATACAGGGTAAACCATTTAGAACTTAGATGAGGAAAAACATTTTCACCCAGAGAGTAGTGAGTCTATGGAATTTGCTACCACAGGAAGCAGTTCAGACCAACGTAATGTAGGCGGATTCTCCGTCCAGCGGCGCCAGAATCGCGAATTGCGAACTGGCGGAGAATTGTGTGTCAGTTGAAAATTGAGGCCAGTGCTGGAAGCCCAACGGAACACACTGCTCCAGCCACAGTGCCTTGATAGCATTGTGACTGCGCTCCACGCCCCACTCCAGTGTTGTCATGCAAATTGTACAGTAACAGCAGTTACCATATCATTAATGGGCCCGACCCGGTACTCTCCCGCCTCCGGCGACGCTCCGTCACCGCCAGGCAGAAGTGATATCAGCATAGTTCACTTGTGGTATTTAAAAATGGGAAGCAGTGCAGTGGCTGCTGAGAGTGAGAGAGGAGGTAAGATGTGTTTCCAAAGGTGCAACCGTGGGCTGACAGTTATGCCACTGGCTGTGGGGAGGACATCTTCCAGAGCTGTGGGGAGGTGTAGCTGGTAATGACTAGTGGATAGGCCGTCAGTTCAGGATGCTCCCCGCTGGGATTGGGGTAGCCGGACATGGACCGCCATTGCCGCAATCTGCAAGGCAGCCATCTGGCTGCGCACTCCACTGACTGCCCACTGTGACCCGTAAATGTGCAGAGCGCCACCAGCTGTATTGGTGCACCCCCGCCCCCCCCCCAACCCCAGGCCACCCCACAGGAACCCCCAGACCCCAACTGGCCCAGCGCAGTCAGTGGCACAGCAGGTGACGGCACCCCTCAAGTGCGTCCATCTGAGGTGCTGTCCCACTGCAGGGCGAGCATGGGGGGGTGGGAATGGGCAGAGACCATCCTGAACAATGGCCCTTGCCACCCTCCCTGGCACACTGCTCTCCCCCCCCTCCCCCCCCCCCCCCCCCCGGGCCAGGGCCCATCAGTGGCACCATCAGCCGGCCCACCCTATGGAAACACTAGCCTTCACAGAGCCCGCCTCTCCACTGTGCCCCTATTCCCATCCTGTCCCCAGACAGGTAGGTACAACCCATGCATCACACAGAGGACCTATAGCACATTACAGATACGGTCCCAACAGGTGCCCAGCTCCATCCAGGGGCCCTACCCACACACATACCACCAGGCATGGCACTGGTCAGTGGTACGCGGTGCCTGACCCTGCAACCAGGTAGGGCTCTGTTGGCAGGGTAGCATGCTGCCCACCCACGATAGATCCCACAGGAAGCCGCAGGACAATAGCTACACAGTGTAACGCAGGCAGCGACGGGTGGCAGGGCAGGAGACCTCCGGTGACAGACAATGGTGGGACCAGGGGTGGGCTACAGAGGGAAGAGTGCCAGGGGAATGGGTAGGGGCAGGGCTAGGACTGGGAGGGGGAAGGGGGGCATGTGGGGGCAGAGCGTGGACTTAGCATGTTGAAGACGTGGTTCAGGTACCTGGGCTGCTCTGGATGGGCCCCCAGGTACAACCCTGGTTGGCCTGCTGCGTCCACCACAACATTGCGCAGCAGAGCGGCGACATGCTGGAGGAGGTGGTGGAACGGCATCCTCGTCTGGTGAGGGGGGCGTGGAGGAGGGCCAGGATGGGGCCTGGCCAGGTACAGTAGGCTGCACAATGTATGCGTGGGGTTACTATGCACAGGACTGTGGTAAACCACTGTTGCACCTGTATTAGGTGATGTAAGGTAGGACCTGTACTACAGGTTTGCCGGTACTCCCTGTCTGCTGGCTCCGCCCAGTAGGCGGAGTATAAATATGCGTGTCCTCCATTCAGCAGCCATTTTGCCAGCTGCTGTGGGAGGCCACACATCTTAGAACAATAAAACTTTAATCACTGGCTAGCTTGTTTCGAGGCGTACATCAACTCAGCGACCACCCCTGTTCTTGAGGCTAAGATACAGATCCTGTACTCAAGGTTGAGCTCCAACGTGTTTCCACTGATCCAGGACGCCCCGAACTACAACGACGCCATGGCGCTTCTCAAAGAAAACTATGCACAGAAAGCGAACACGCTCTTCGCCAGGCTGGTACTCGCCACTCGCTTTCAACTCACTGGTGAGTCCATAGAAGACTTCTGGCGGGCCCGAATCCCACTCATCCGGGACTGTGACTGTCAGGCCGTTACGGCCACCGAACATTCCAACCTTCTTATGCAGGACGCGTTCGTAACGGGGATTGGGTCGGATCGCATACGCCAAAGACTGTTAGAAGGGGCCCGCTCGACCTAGCTGAAACAAAGAAGCTAGCGCTCTCCATGACGGTTGCCTCACGTAACATTCAGTCCTACCCCACCAGCCGCGTGGCCCACCCTTCCTACCCCTCGTAGACCCCACAGGTTCACCGGTAGTCCCTGCCTGCTGGCTCCGCCCAGTAGGCGGAGTATAAATATGCATGTCTTCCATTCAGCAGCCATTTCGCCAGCTGCTGTGGGAGGCCACACATCTTAGAGCAACAAAGCCTCGGTTGTATCCAACTCTTGTCTTTGTTCAATTGATTGTGCCTCAATAACAATCTAATCGCCTCCAGTTTCGCTGACTAGGGGGCCTTGCCACCGGCAGCTCAACTGTCCCATTCCACCCCCTCAACCACTGCCCCACTGTGCCCCCACCCCCCGCTTCCGACGTTCCATCTCCCCACCCCCCACTTCGGGCATCCCACCAGCTGCACCACAGGGTGGGGGCCCTGAGTCGGCATTACCAGCCGGTCTGGTCCATGGGGCGGAGGATCATGACAACTCACTCCGCAATGAGCTCTGGTGCTCCACAACGTCTGACTTTCGCCCGGGCGTTACATACCACTGTCCTCTCGGATGATTGCTGCATGTGTGCTAGCCATTCCATCACACAGGCCCACAGTCCTTCACGGAGGGCAGGGGTGGGTCTGGGGTCCGGGGCGGTGGGGGGGGGGGTGGGGGTGAGCAATGTCAGGTCATGCACCAGTTGGCCCTAACACGCAGCACCTCACTGGCCCCTGCCGCCTCCAAGGGCGGCGACTGGAGCTACCCTCCCACTGCCCTGGGGACCCTGGCACATGCCATCCTCAAACACCCACACCCTGTATTGCCGGCCTTCTGCACCCCCCTCCAAACCCAACACCGTCACCCCGCAACACCCCCTCCCCCCCACCGCCACCACACCCGACTGACACACCCTCTGCACCCAGCCCATCATCCCTCACACCCTGCACGCAGAAGGCCGAGGCTGGTCGGAATATCAGAGAACAGGTGTTTATTGGCGCCAGTGCAATATACTTTAACTGTGCCCTAGCCCCGATGCTATCCTATGTGCTGCACCCATGCCAACTTAACTGGTGTCTAACTTTTGACCCTTACGTGTCCTAATGCTCCTTTTAGATGGTCCCCCAAGCGGTAAAGCAGAAGTGGAGGTGGCCTGCTATGTAACCCGCCCTGCGACCTGGGTTCCCTTTAGTTGTCGTCTGATGCAGCCGGCCTGGATGGGTCCGCCAGTCTTTCAGGTGTCACATGGTGCCACCCTGCTCAGTCTGCTGCTTAATGGGTTCACCAGGAACATGAAGGAGGGGATTCAAAGATGCTGTGGTGTTTCGGCACCTCCCATACGAGGTGTCACCGGCACGGGCCTCATTGTCTCCACTTCCTTCAGGGTGCCCGATGGCCCCAGGCTACTCCTTGAGATGGGGTGCATCTGGAAAACGATCAGGGGGCTCCGCCGTCTCCTGGCTCTGCTGGTGGCTGGTCCCGTCTCAACCAGGGTCTCCATGCTCCCTGGTTCCTCTGGGAGAGGGTCACTTCCCTCAGGAACTGGGCCACATCATTCAGGGACCGAACCAGGTCTCTCTGGGACTGGCTCAGGTCAGCCAGCACAAGGCCAATGCCCTTGATGCCCTCAGACATGGTCTGTTGTGATTGGGCCATGCTCTGGAGCACCGCAGCAATGTCCATGTGGCCCTGGTGCCTGTGACATGGCCGCCCTGTTCTGTGCCTCAGCCATCGCTGGCACAGAGTGTCCAGGCCTCAGACATCCTGATCCATAGCTGAAACCTTTGCATCTCAGGTCTCCATCGCGGGCGCCACATGTGCAGTGTTGGCCTGGATGGCATACATGGTTGATACTGCCTTCTGCTCCTGCAGGTGGCTTGACTCCTCCAACTGCACCAGCTGGTGCTGGATGGTTGCTGAAAACCCCTCATGTAGTCCCGGCTCTGCGCCTGCATCTTCAATATTGATGGGTCCACCCTTTCCAGAAGTGAAAGACCCGTCTGGATGGCAGTTAGAGCCTGGGGTCGGGCTCCCGTCTAACCATCCTCCCCCTTGGGGGTTCTTACCTCCATGTGATGTGACGCTCCATGTGACATAGACATTGCAATGCATTGGGGGCTCACTTTGTTGTCTCATGCTGACCTCCACGTCTCAACTCACCCACCCCACCGGCCAGGTCGAAGGCTCCGCGACAGTGAGGGGCCACAGGTAAGGCAGTCCCCTCCGGTCTTCTCCAGCTCTCTGTGGTTGTAGGCAGCCTTCTGCTGGGGGGGGACAGATAATGCACAGTGTGAGACACTCGGATGCGGGCAGCACAGGGAGTCCACAGCTGGTGGCCTGTGTGTGCGGGGCACCCATCCATGGCAGGCAGTACAGGTGTTGGCACGTGGTGCAGGGTGGAGTGCGAGGGAGCTACTGGCGGATGGGGTGTGGCCACCCTCTGGGGAAGGAGGGGTGGAGGCTGGGAGATGTTGGGTGGGGTGGTGTGGGATGGGGGTGGTGCCAGGGTCACGGAGCTGGTGACTCACCAGGTCTAGCCATGGAGGTTGCCCACCCTAACCCAGCACTGCCTACCAGGGTGCCTGATGGGTCTGCATGGGGAGGTGGGGAGGTAGTGTGTGGGGTGGGGGTGTGTGTGGGATGGGGATGGTGCCAGGAGCACAGAGTTGGTGAATCACCCTGGCCTCCCTGAGGCGGTTGTGCAGCTTATTTCTGCACTGCTGCACTGTCCTTGCGGTAGGGCGCACGGCGGTCAAGGCCTCTGCCACCTGCGCCCAAGCCCGGTTGACATTGGCGGGTGGCAGCTGCATTCCCACCCCAGGTAACAGGAAGTCCTGTCTCCCTTCTACGGCATCCAACAATACCTCGAGCTCTGCATCTGCAAATCTCAGGGGTGGTGGCATCTTCTTGGTTGGAATGAGAGTATGTGGCAAGTGGAGTGTTTGTATGTGGCTTGTCAGACTCTCCAGTGGCAATCCCAATCCCAGTGAATCCGACGCCGGCATGAGTTGGAATTGCACTAGTTCAACGTGGTGCGAGTGATGGTCCATTAGCATGTCTGAATTGCTCTGGGATCGGTGCCGTCATCGGGACCATGGAACACGTGCCATTCAGTCCCAGCGTCGGTCGGCACTGAGTCTCTCAAATGCTGAATCCAACCATGTATGATTTCCAGAAGGAGTGAGATATAGCTCTTGGGGCTAATGGGATCCAAGGATATGAAGGAAAGCGGGAACAGGTTACTGAGTTGAATGATCAGCCAAGATCATAATGAATGGAGGAGCAGGCTTGAAGGGCCAAATGGCCTACTCCTGCTCCTATTTTCTATGTTTCTGTGTCCAATTCCTTAAACATCTTAATTAAATTGTCTTCTAAATCTTTTACACACAAGGAAATACAAGCTGAGTCAATGCAATTGGTCCTCATAACTTAACTCTTTTCAGCCTGATATCATTCTCATGAATCATGCTGCACCCTCTCCTAGATTATCACATCCTCTCCCTGCTGTGGTGCCCAGAACAAAATGCAGTTGATGCCAACCCAGACGTTTATATAACCTATTACCCTCTTGTATCCCCATACCTTAAGGAAAAGGCTAACTTTCGATCAGCCTTTTTAATTATTTCCGTAAATATCCACTAGTTTTTGGTAATCTCTGTATGTTGACCAGTACATTTCTCCCTGCTCCTCTAAAGTTCCCAACATTTACATAAAATTGGAATGATGTTCTGGCCATCTTCTTCGAGATAATACTTTGTCAGGAACAGTAGCAGTGGTGGTACAATCTTACTAGACCAGGGATTCAGAGGCCCAGAGTAATGCACTAAAGACATGAGTTCATCACACCATAGCAACTGGGGGATTTAAATTCAATTAGTTGACCAGCATCAATTGAAAAGCTAATCTCAACAATGATGGCCACAAAACTACCAGATTTCCATATAAACCCATCCAGTTCACTCATGCCCTTCAGCGAAAGAAATCTTCTGTCTTTATCTGGTCTGGCCTACATGTGACGAAAAGACCAACATTAATGTGGTTGACTCTTCAATGCTGTCTAAAAGTACCTAACAAGCCACTCCAAAGAAAAGTCCACTCAGCATTAACCTGTCCATGGGGAATGACAAACCATGTAATGTCCTCCTCGCTGATATCTAGGCGCTTGTGGCAAAATTGGAAACGCTGTTCCATAGACGAGCCAAGCAACAGTCTGAAATTGTCATACTTAGCAAATCATACCTTACAGTCAATGCCCCAGACTCCATCAATACCGCCGCTGATGTGGCAGCACAGTCAGCAGGAATGGTCACTCCAAGGTGAAGGGCCTGTGTTGGCATTGTCAGTGTGTCCCCATACAAGAGTGATGATAACTCACTGTGAGGTTAGCTCTGGTGCTCCTCAGTTTCTGCAAAAGTCTGACTCCTGTCTTTCTGCTGACAGCGCGCTCACACCCATCCTCTGAACGGGGTCTGCATTGAAATCTGCTGGATCCCAGGACTCAGCTGAATCCCAGCCAAATGCTGAGCCTCTGGACAAGGTTCTCCCAGAACTGACGCAGATGATATGACACAGCTGTGACATTCAGGAGAAAGTGTCAGCAACATTCCAGCGACTGCAAGGCCGATTGGAAGAGCCCCAAAGCTTTCATGAACAGGAGATGGCGCCGGCATTTCATTTTGATATTGAACCACTGTAAGGATGGGGCGAGGTGAATAGAGGGGGAACAGGCGGTAGGGGTGCGGATAGGCCCGTTGTGAAGATTAAAATGACAGAAGCATCACGTGCATCAGGTGTGACATGTTTTAATAGTGAGTATTTTAATGTGCCAGATTTCAATTCCCCTTAGCTACAGATACTGACCCCCTCCCCCAGCGCACAAACAGTGCTCTCACTCTTCTTCATCCTCCGTATTCTAGTGCAACATCTAGGTGTCCCCAGGTTGCACCTCAGAGTTGGAGGCAGCCTGATGCCTTCCGCACCCTGTGGCCTTTGATAGTCTTGACAACGGCCTCTGGAGGGGTTGGAGCCGAGGAGTGCTCCGGCTGACTTCCTGCTGTCACAGGCATCACAGTGCCATCCTGTTCTGCCCGTTGCCCTCGAGATGTGCTTGTGTCAGAAGGGAGGATTTAGAAGAACTGAGATCACCTTAGTCTCCTTGGTGAAAGGCACTGGGTTGATCTACAGCACTTTCTCCTCACTGGTGGTGCCCATAAGGCCCTGGGTGACTCTATGGGATGGAGGGGCATGTGTAGTGAGCTCTGAGTCATCTGATGCTGCCAGTCCTGCTGGCTCCCCATTGGCTGCACCATGGTGTTGATGCCCTTGGCGATGCTCCTCAGTGACTGGGCCATGCTCTGGTGTGTCTCAGCAATGTCCACCTTTATCTGGGACATTTCCCTCAGTGACTGGGCCATGATGTTGAGGCTCTCAGCCATTGTTGTTACAGGCTGAACAACACCTTGGACACCACCACCCAAGGGGCAGATGTCATGCTCCAGGTTTTCCACTGCGGTCGCCATCCTTGCAGTGTTGACCTGGGTGCCAGTGTAATGCCGGCGCCATCTCCTGTTCATGAAAGCTTTGGGGCTCTTCCAATCGGCCTTGCAGCCGCTGGAATGTCGCTGACACTTCCTCCTGCATATCTCGGCTGTGTCATATCATCTGAATTAGTTCTGGGAGAACCTTGTCCAGAGGCTCAGCATTTGGCTGGGACCCAGCTGAGTCCTGGGATCCAGCAGATTTCCAACTGCAGTCTCCCTTGGACGCTACTGCCTCATCTGATGCGTATCAACAGCTGTGTGATGCTCACCAGATAGTATCCCAGAAGCCTGTCCACTAATGTCGCCCACCGAGATGTGTGCCTCTGTGCTGATGGAAGGTGTGGGTGATGCATTCCTAGTGTTCTCCTTGGAGCTGTCCTCCAAGGTGATCTCTTGAATGGCAGGGGGGCACGACTCCAGATGGTCCAGCCTCATCAGATTACAAAAGCAGAATGCTATTTAAACGGAGAGGGAGACTGCAGAATGCTGCTATTTGGAGGGATCTGGGGGTCCTTGTACATGAACCACAAAATGTTAGCATGGAGGTATAGCTAGTAATTGGGAAGGCAAATGGAATGTTGGCCCTTATTGAAATGCATGATGTGGAGATGCCGGCATTGGACTGGGGTGAGCACAGTAAGAAGTCTTACAACACCAGGTTAGTTTATTTCGAATCACTAGCTTTCGGAGCACTGCTCCTTCCTCAGGTGAATGAAGAGGTATGTTCTAGAAACATATATATATAGACTAAGTCAAAGATGCAAGACAATGCTTTGAATGCGAGCAATTGCAGGTAATTAAGTCTTTACAGATCCAGAGATAGGGGTAACCCCAGGTTAAAGAGGTGTGAATTGTCTCAAGCCAGGACAGTTGGTAGGATTTCGCAAGCCCAGCCGGATGGTGGGGGATGAATGTAATGCGACATGAATCCAAGGTCCCGGTTGAGGCCGTACTCGTGTGCGGAACTTGGCTATAAGCTTCTGCTTGACGATTTTGCGTTGTCGCGCGTCCTTATTGAAAGGGGTATAAAAGCCTTCCTACTGTACAGGCATTGGTAAAACTGCACCTCGAGCACTGGAGTTATTGGACTCCTTACGTAAGAAAGAATACACTTGCATTGGAAGCATTTCAGAGAAGTTTCACTCGGCTGATTCCAGGGATCTTAAAAATAATATAGATACATAGATACATAGAAGATAGGAGCAGGAGGAGGCCTTTTGGCCCTTCGAGCCTGCTCCGCCATTCATCACGATCATGGCTGATCATCCAACTCAATAGCTTAATCCTGCTTTCTCCCCATAGCCTTTGATCCCATTCTCCCCAAGTGCTACATCCAGCCGCCTCTTGAATATATTCAAAGTTTTCACATTAACTACTTCCTGTGGTAATGAATTCCACAGGCTCAGCACTCATTGTGTGAAGAAATGTCTCCCTATCTCTGTCCGAAATGGTTTACCCTGAATCCTCAGGCTGTGACCACTGGTTCTGGACACACCGATCATTGGTAACATCTTCCGTGCATCTACCCTGTCTAGTCCTGTCAGAATTCAGAGACACAGAAGTCTCTATGAGATCCCCCTTCATTCTTCTGAACTCCAGCGAGAACAATCCCAACCTAGATCAATAATGGATCTTCCTTTTAAGATGTAGGTGATGAGGAATTTCTTCTTTCAGAGGATCATAAGCCTTGGAATTCTCTTCTACCAATAGCAGTGGAGGCTGGATGGAGGCTTAAATGTATCCAAGGCTGAGTTAGACAGATTTCTGATCAACAGGGAGGTTGACGATTATTGGGTTAATGCCAGAATCTGATCAGCCATCAGCTTATCGAACAATAGAACAGACTCAATGGGCCGAATGGCTACTCTTGCTCCTATTTCTTATAAGATCATAAGACAATAAGAAGTAGGAGCAGAAGTAGGCCATTCAACCCACCATGTCCATTCAGCCATTCAATGAGATTATGGCTGATCTGAAATAATCCTCAACTCCACTTTCCCGCCTTATCCCCATAACCCTTCATTCCCTTACTGATTAAAAATCAGTCCATCTCAGCCTTGAACATACTTAATGACCCAGAATCTACAGCTCTCTATGGTAAATGATTCCACAGATTCACTACCCTCTGGGAGAAGAAATTTGATAAATGGGTGACCCCTTGCTCTTTGATTATGTCCTCTGGTCCTGGACTCACCCAAAAGAGGAAACAACCTCTCAGCAACTACCCTGTCAAGCCCGCTGAGAACATCTCAATAAGTTTGCTTCTCATTCTTCTAAACTCCTATGAGTACAGCCCAATCTACTTTACCTCTCCTCATATACCCTCCATACCCAGGATCAACTTTGTGACCCTTCCCTGGACTGCCTCTAACACCAGTATATCTGTCCTTAGATAAGGGGACCAAAACTGTTCACAGTATTCCAGGTGTGGTCTACCTTGTATAGTTTTAGTAGGATTGCCCTATTGTTATACTCTGTTCCCTTTGAAATAAAGGCCAACATGCCACTCACCATCCCAATTACCTGCTGAATTTGTGATTCATGCACGAGGACCCCAAATCCCTCTATGCTGCAGTTTTCTGCAGTCTTTCTCCATTTAAATAATAATCAGCTCATTTATTCTTCCTACCAAAGTGCTTAACTTCACATTTTCCTACATTATATTCCATTTGCCAAGTTTTTGCCCACTCACGTAACCTGTCTCTATACCTCTGTAGACTCTTTGTGGCATCCTCACCACTTGCCCTCCAACCTATTTTTGTATAATCTGTAAACTTGACAATAGTGCATTCACTTCCCTTGTCCAAGTCACTAGTATATATTGGAAATAATTGTGGCCCCAGCACGGATCCCTGTGGCACTCCACTAGTTACAGGCTGCCGTCCTGAAAATGCCCCTCTTATCCCAACACTGTCTTTTATCAGTTAGCCAATCCTCTATCTGTGGTAGGCCGTATCTCAAACAACGACAAATCAGACTACAGGAGGGAGATAAATCACTTGGTTGCATGGTGTACCGAACAAAACCTCTCTCTAAATGTCGGAAAGACCAAGGGACTGGTCAACGACTTCAGGAAGCGTAGCACGACACACACTCCCGTCTGCATCAATGACTTTGAAGTGGAGATGGTCGATAGCTTTAAGTTCCTGGGGGTCACCATCACCAACAGTCTGCCCTGGTCCACTCACATTGATGCAACAGTCAAGAAAGCCCAACAACGTCTCTACTTCCTATGGAAA
This sequence comes from Scyliorhinus torazame, assembly GCF_047496885.1. NCBI lineage: Eukaryota > Metazoa > Chordata > Chondrichthyes > Carcharhiniformes > Scyliorhinidae > Scyliorhinus > Scyliorhinus torazame. Next base: position 254,531,489 of record NC_092712.1, on the reverse strand, counting down.
CTAAAGAAATTTGGCATGTCTACATCGACTCTCACAAACTTCTACAGATGTGTGACAGAGAGCACCCTATCCGGCTGCATCACAGCCTGGTATGGCAACTGCTCGGTCCAAGATCGCAAGAAACTGCAGTGTGGTGAACTCAGCCCAGCTCATCACACAAGCTTGCCCCCCCACATTGATTCTGTTTACACCTCCCAGTGCCTCAGGAAGGCAGACAGCATTATCAGAGACCCCTCCCACCCAGGCATTACCTTTTCCATCAGGCAGAAGGTACAGAAGTCTGAAGACCCGCACATCCAGACATAGGAACAGTTTCTACCCCACAGCTACAAGACTCCTCAACGACTCCCCCTCGGACTGATCGGTTCCCTGTAAGAACAATATTCACGACGCCTTATGCTGCTCTTGCTCAAATATTTGCTTTGTTTGGCCCCTTGTTCCGCACTGTAACCAATTACTGTTTGTCGATGTACCATTTGTCAATGTTCTGTGTTGATTATTCTTTTTGTTTACTATGTACGTACTGTGTACATTCCCTCGGCCGCAGAAAGATAATTTTCACTGTACTTCGGTATATGTGACAATAAATCAAATCAATCAATCAATCAATCAATCAATCCACGTTAATATACATTCCTAACATGATGGGCTCTCATCATATTAAGTAGCCTTTTGTGGTACCTTCTCGAATGCTTATTGTCTTATGCTGATTTAATCTTATGATCTCCATAATCTTAACGAGCAGTAGCCTCAGTAATGACTGCCACTCATGCTTTAAATCAGGGCCGCTCCCAAATTTGTCTCTTCTCCCTCCCATGCCCACCGTCACTAATTGGGCTTCAAACACATCTCTTGCCCAATTGAGCAGTGCGGAAGTGGCTGCTGGGAGGTAAGTCTGTCCTTTAAAAGCACTTGTCTTTGCAGGGGCAGGCCAGTCGATTTCAGCGGGAGTGGAGCTGGCTGGTTAGTCAATTTCAGCAGGAGCTGAGAATTTTTTTTTTTTAAATTAGTGTTTTAGGCGGGAACAGGAAGTCGACACGCGGACGTCTGGGAAGACCCTCACCAATAAATTCTGGTGGAGAGGAAACCCGAGACACTACACGTGTAGTGTCTCCCACCCGCCCTCCTCCTCTAACCTAATAATAAAATTCATTGGTCTGAGGTAAGTACCATATTTTATTATATTATTATTATTTTTTATAAAAAATTTAATTTAGCTGTTAGCCAGATCTTGGTAGAAAGTTAGAGGAATGGCAGGGAAGGGAGTGCAATGTTCCTCCTGCAGGATCTTTGAGGTGAGGGATGCAGTTAGTGTCCCTGCTGATTTTACCTGCAGGAAGTGCTGCCATCTCCAGCTCCTCCAAAACCGAGTTAGGGAACTGGAGCTGGAGTTGGAAGAACTTCGGATCATTCGGGAGGCAGAAGGGGTCATAGATAGCAGCTTCAGGGAATAGTTACACCAAAGATTGGAGATAGGTGGGTAACGGTAAGAGGGACTGGGAAAATGCAGTCAGTGCAGGGATCCCCTGCGGTCGTTCCCCTGAGAAACAAGTATACCGCTTTGGATACTTGTGGGGGGGGACTTACCAGGGGTAAGCCATGGGGTACGGGCCTCTGGCACGGAGTCTGTCCCTGTTGCTCAGAAGGGAAGGGGGAGAAGAGCAGAGCATTAGTAATTGGGGACTCTATAGTCAGGGGCACAGATAGGAGATTTTGTGGGAGCGTGAGAGACTCACGTTTGGTATGTTGCCTCCCAGGTGCAAGGGTACGTGATGTCTCGGATCGTGTTTTCCGGGTCCTTAGTAGGGAGGGGGAGCAGCCCCAAGTCGTGGTCCACATTGGCACTAACGACATAGGTAGGAAAGGGGACAAGGATGTCAGGCAGGCTTTCAGGGAGCTAGGATGGAAGCTCAGAACTAGAACAAACAGAGTTGTTATCTCTGGGTTGTTGCCCGTGCCACGTGATAGTGAGATGAGGAATAGGGAGAGAGAGCATTTAAACACGTGGCTACAGGGATGGTGCAGGCGGGAGGGATTCAGATTTCTGGATAACTGGGGCTCTTTCTGGGGAAGGTGGGACCTCTACAGACAGGATGGTCTACATCTGAACCTGAGGGGCACAAATATCCTGGGGGGGAGATTTGTTAGTGCTCTTTGGAGGGGTTTAAACTAATGCAGCAGGGGCATGGGAACATGGATTGTAGTTTTAGGGTAAGGGAGAATGAGAGTATAGAGGTCAGGAGCACAGATTTGACGTCGCAGGAGGGGGCCAGTGTTCAGGTAGGTGGTTTGAAGTGTGTCTACTTCAATGCCAGGAGTATACGAAATAAGGTAGGGGAACTGGCAGCATGGGTTGGTACCTGGGACTTCGATGTTGTGGCCATTTCGGAGACATGGATAGAGCAGGGACAGGAATGGATGTTGCAGGTTCCGGGGTTTAGGTGTTTTAGTAAGCTCAGAGAAGGAGGCAAAAGAGGGGGAGGTGTGGCGCTGCTAGTCAAGAGCAGTATTACGGTGGCAGAGAGGATGCTAGATGGGGACTCTTCTTCCGAGGTAGTATGGGCTGAAGTTAGAAACAGGAAAGGAGAGGTCACCCTGTTGGGAGTTTTCTATAGGCCTCCAAATAGTTCTAGGGATGTAGAGGAAAGGGTGGCGAAGATGATTTTGGATAAGAGCGAAAGTAACAGGGTAGTTATTATGGGAGACTTTAACTTTCCAAATATTGACTGGAAAAGATATAGTTCGAGTACAATAGATGGGTCGTTTTTTGTACAGTGTGTGCAGGAGGGTTTCCTGAAACAATATATTGACAGGCCAACAAGAGGCGAGGCCACGTTGGATTTGGTTTTGGGTAATGAACCAGGCCAGGTGTTGGATTTGGAGGTAGGAGAGCACTTTGGGGACAGTGACCATAATTCGGTGACGTTTACGTTAATGATGGAAAGGGATAAGTATACACCGCAGGGCAAGAGTTATAGCTGGGGGAAGGGCAATTATGATGCCATTGGACGTGACTTGGGGGGGATAAGGTGGAGAAGTAGGCTGCAAGTGTTGGGCACACTGGATAAGTGGGGCTTGTTCAAGGATCAGCTACTGCGTGTTCTTGATAAGTATGTACCGGTCAGGCAGGGAGGAAGGCGTCGAGCGAGGGAACCGTGGTTTACCAAGGAAGTGGAATCTCTTGTTAAGAGGAAGAAGGAGGCCTATGTGAAGATGAGGTGTGAAGTTTCAGTTGGGGCGATGGATAGTTACAAGGTAGCGAGGAAGGATCTAAAGAGAGAGCTAAGACGAGCAAGGAGGGGACATGAGAAGTATTTGGCAGGAAGGATCAAGGAAAACCCAAAAGCTTTCTATAGGTATGTCAGGAATAAGCGAATGACTAGGGAAAGAGTAGGACCAGTCAAGGGCAGGGATGGGAAATTGTGTGTGGAGTCTGAAGAGATAGGCGAGATACTAAATGAATATTTTTCGTCAGTATTCACTCAGGAAAAAGATAATGTTGTGGAGGAGAATGCTGAGCCCCAGGCTAATAGAATAGATGGCATTGGGGTACATAGGGAAGAGGTGTTGGCAATTCTGGACAGGCTGAAAATAGATAAGTCCCCGGGACCTGATGGGATTTATCCTAGGATTCTCTGGAGGCCAGGGAAGAGATTGCTGGACCTTTGGCTTTGATTTTTATGTCATCATTGGCTACAGGAATAGTGCCAGAGGACTGGAGGACAGCAAATGTGGTCCCTTTGTTCAAAAAGGGGATCAGAGACAACCCCGGCAACTATAGACCGGTGAGCCTCACGTCTGTAGTGGGTAAAGTCTTGGAGGGGATTATAAGAGACAAGATTTATAGTCATCTAGATAGGAATAATATGATCAGGGATAGTCAGCATGGCTTTGTGAAGGGTAGGTCATGCCTCACAAACCTCATTGAGTTCTTTGAGAAGGTGACTGAACAGGTAGATGAGGGTAGAGCAGTTGATGTGGTGTATATGGATTTCAGCAAAGTGTTTGATAAGGTTCCCCACGGTAGGCTATTGCAGAAAATACGGAGGCTGGGGATTGAGGGTGATTTAGAGATGTATATCAGAAATTGGCTAGCTGAAAGAAGACAGAGGGTGGTGGTTGATGGGAAATGTTCAGAATGGAGTACAGTCACAAGTGGAGTACCACAAGGATCTGTTCTGGGGCCGTTGCTGTTTGTCATTTTTATCAATGACCTAGAGGAAGGCGCAGAAGGGTGGGTGAGTAAATTTGCAGACGATACTAAAGTCGGTGATGTTGTCGATAGTGTGGAAGGATGTATCAGGTTACAGAGGGATATAGATAAGCTGCAGAGCTGGGCTGAGAGGTGGCAAATGGAGTTTAATGTAGAGAAGTGTGAGGTGATTCACTTTGAAAGGAATATCAGGAATGCGGAATATTTGGCTAATGGTAAAGTTCTTGAAAGTGTGGATGAGCAGAGGGATCTAGGTGTCCATGTACATAGATCCCTGAAAGTTGACACCCAGTTTGATAGGGTTGTGAAGAAGGCCTATGGAGTGTTGGCCTTTATTGGTAGAGGGATTGAGTTCCGGAGTCGGGAGGTCATGTTGCAGCTGTACAGAACTCTGGTACGGCCGCATTTGGAGTATTGCGTACAGTTCTGGTCACCGCATTATAGGAAGGACGTGGAGGCTTTGGAGCGGGTGCAGAGGAGATTTACCAGGATGTTGCCTGGTATGGAGGGAAAATCTTATGAGGAAAGGCTGATGGACTTGAGGTTGTTTTCGTTGGAGAGAAGAAGGTTAAGAAGAGACTTAATAGAGGCATACAAAATGATCAGGGGGTTGGATAGGGTGGACAGTGAGAGCCTTCTCCCGCGGATGGAAATGGCTGGCACGAGGGGACATAACCTTAAACTGAGGGGTAATAGATATAGGACAGAGGTCAGAGGTAGGTTCTTTACGCAAAGAGTAGTGAGGCCGTGGAATGCCCTACCTGCTACAGTAGTGAACTCGCCAACATTGAGGGCATTTAAAAGTTTATTGGATAAACATATGGATGATAATGGCATAGTGTAGGTTAGATGGCTTTTGTTTCGGTGCAACATCGTGGGCCGAAGGGCCTGTACTGCGCTGTATTGTTCTATGTTCTATGAAGCATTTGCATCCTGAAATTTAATTGAATAGGCTTTTGTTGTCAGAGTGATGTCAGAACTTGGAAGTCTTCACAATGCTGAGTTCCCGACTCGGCATTTGAAATTCTGCTCCATGTTTTGTGTAGTTACATGTTTTGTTCCATGATTACTTTATGTAATGGTTTTAATTTCAGTACCAGCCAGTTTTTTTTCCCAATTAAGGGGTAATTTAGCATGGCCAATCCACCTACCCTGCACATCTTTTTGGGCTGTGGGGGGTGAGACCCACACAGACACGGGGAGAATGTGCAAACTCCACATGGACAGTGACCCAAGGCCGGAATTGAAACCGGGTCCCTGACACTGTGAGGCTGCAGTGCTAACCACTGTGCCATCGTGCCGTCCTGTCGTGTTTTTAAAAAAGTTTTGGTTGCCTACAGCTCAGCTTTTCAGTATTAATGTGGCAATAGGCAAACAGAAAAAGGCTTTGTTGTATTCTGTTCAAAATGCTATACCCAAAGCTGTTTTGAGTTGCTTTTTGAAGCTATTAGTCAGTTTTTCAAAAATTATTTTACGGGACTTAAGCGTTGCTGGCTACGCCAGCATTTGTTGCTCATCCCTCGTTGTCAAGATGGTGGGAAGCTGCCTTCTTGAACTTCTGCAGTCCATGTGATGTAGGGATGTCATAGTGCTGTTAGGAAGGGATTTTAGTCTTCTATGTTAGCATTCCTACGTTCATGTTAGTTAACTGAAAATTCTTGCTCGGAGGCAATAAAACTTGATGATACCACTGACTAGAAAAAACTGAAAAATATTTGAATATGCTTGAACTCTTGGAATTTCTCATCATGTGAATGTTACAGATAATTACTTACCCCAGGTTAACAGGGTGAGCCTCTCCCCCAGGAGGTACAAGATCATCACCAACAGAAGACTCACTGAGAAAAATAACACCAGGCCTAGTCGATTAAATAGGCCCAACAGGGGATAGACCCAGGCTCCAGCTGCATAGTAAATCCAGAGAACCCTAAATTAAAGAGAATACATTCCATTTTACTGAATTAAAAAATCAGAAATCTGGAATTAGTTGGAATTTCTGTGCAATGGGGGATTCAGAATAGAATACGCCGTGTAGAATTGTGTTTGGAATAGGAATTTATCTATGCAGATCTGACACTTTATTTAATGAAAACATGAGTGTGTAAGGCTTCTTTAGTAAAGTTATGTAATAACAATCTTAATTTAAGTTTGATAGAGAGATGTATACATCTACTTAGAGTTATACGAGATACTAGATGTATTAGAAAAGGTTCATCTGACCATTATTTCAAGTTAAACATCTGCATGACTAGGCCAACATCGGTATTTCAAGTTAAACATCTGCAGGACTTGGCCAACATCGGTACAAACTGATTAAACAAATAATTAATGACAGGATGTAGAATGCTGAATATCTAGAATGGTCTCATACTTAGGGTAGTGGAGGCAAAAAATGCCTGGAGTCATTTGGAAGGGAGTTTGATGCTATAATGGGTTGGGGGTCTTTATGCACTTGTTTGAAAGATGAATTAATTGGGTCAAAGAATCTCCTTCATCTATATTTATAATATATAAAAATGACAGTTCGGAAATGATCAACTGGTCAATCAAATCTGTCCCACATTCATGATGGCTGGAGTATCATGACTAGATACTTCCCAATTTGAAATTTAAAATAATTTTTGTTTCAATATATGTTTCTTTCTATAACCAATGCCCCAGCCATCAACAGCAAATATCATGAAGTTAAATGCATAAAACCCCTTATTTTCCATTCACTGTAACACAAAATTTAGGATTTTCTAAATATGACTTCCTGATATTCAATTCCAGAATGAATGGCTTTAAGCAGAACATTTACCAGAACCGGGCGGCACAGTGGTTAGCACTGCTGCCTCACAGCGCCAGGGACACAGGTTCAATTCCAGCCTTGGGTAACTGTCTGTGTGGAGTTTGCATGTTTTCCCTGTGGCTGCGTGGGTTTCCTCCGGGTGTTCCGGTTTCCTCCCACAGTCCAAAGATGTATAGGTTAGGTAGATTGGCCATGATAAATTGCCCCTTAATGACCAAAGATGGGCATGTTAGGTGGATTTATGGGGTTCGGGTGGATAGCGTGGGGCATGCGTAGGGTGCTCTTTCAGAGGGTTGGTGCAGACTCGATGGGCCGAATGTCCTCCTTCTGCACTGTCAGATTTCTATAACATATAAAATCCAAAGCTGAGGCAAAAAAAAAACACCTAGCCTTATTCAACATAGCTGAAAAGAAACCATTGTGTTCAGACTGAGGATGTTGCTCATGTTAAGGGAAAAAGTTAAATATGAGCCAGGATTTTAGTGATGGGTCACATTTGGAATTGAACATGGATTCTTTTTCCATTCATTCATGTTCATGTATCTGTGTACAATCCTTACCATAGTAGATAGGAAATGGAGACAATTGCTAGGATGAGAAGCCCAATTCTTCTTTTCGGATATTGGTGTGGTGTATTGAAGAGCTCCAACAAGATCAGCGGCAACACTAAAGTGTGCTGCAATAAGAAAGAAAAACTTGTCATTCCATGATCTCAAGATGTGCCAAAGCGCATTACGGCCAATAGAGTATGTTTGAAGTGGAATTGCTGCTATAATGTAGGAAACATGGCTCAGTTTGTGCTCAGCAAGAATTCACGGACAATGTGATAATGAACAAGATAATTTATTTTCATGATGTTGGTTGAGGGATAGATGTTAGGCAGACCACCAACCATGGTCTTCTTCAACTAGTGACATGAGATCATTCATATTGCAAATTGTATGATCAGTAAGTCCCACAAAGAGGTTCTGAGTTTTGTATGGTTGGACATTAACTGTTTATTGATAACACATATTGATATACATATATACAGGGTATAGCCCTAGTTATGAGCTAACAGCATGCTTGCTTCTACACAGGTCTCTGTCCAGTCCACAACTCTTTCTGGTATCAGGTTAGTATAATCTCACACAGTAGGCAGTACAGTTTCCAATTCCCGCAGTAATATTTATACCACAATTCACATCAACCAGAGGGTAGACAGCATCTTAGTTTAATATCTCATCAGAAAACAACACCTTCAACAGTATAGCCCTCTCTCAAAACTGCAAAGGAGCAATAGCCTAAATCCTGCTCAAATCTGACATGTTATTCAAGTTCTCTTTGAAAATGCAACATAATAAATGGTCAGGAACATGAATTGAATCAAAATATAGAAATCATGGATATGTTGCATAATATGTTGCAATTCAGACAGATTCTTGTGAATCTGCACCCTTCCAAGCCATTCACTCTTCTAAATCAATCCTGTTCCAAACCAAATCATTATTATGAACCAAATAATTCTTCCACACCAAAAACTGTACCAATCCAAATCACTGTACCAAACCAAATCATTGAACCAAACCAATAAACTGGATCAAACCAAATCAATGTACCAATCCAAATCACTTTACAAATCAAAATCACTGTACCAATCCAAATCACTTTACAAATCCAAATCAATGTACCAATCCAAATCACATTACAAATCCAAATCACTGTACCAATCCAAATCACTGTACAAATCCAAATCACTGAACCAAACCAAAAACTGTACAAATCCAAAAAACTGCACCAAACCAAATTGCTATACCAAACCAAATCACTGTAACAAACCAAATCACTGTACCAAACCAAATCATTGAACTAAACCATAAAACTGGATCAAACCAAATCAATGTACCAATCCAAATCACTTTACAAATCCAAATCACTGTACCAATCCAAATCACTTTACAAATCCAAATCAATGTACCAATCCAAATCACATTACAAATCCAAATCACTGTACCAATCCAAATCACTGTACAAATCCAAATCACTGAACCAAACCAAAAACTGTACAAATCCAAAAAACTGCACCAAACCAAATTGCTGTACCAAACCAAATCACTGTACCAAACCAAATCACTGAACCAAACCAAATCACTTAAACAAACCAAATCACTGTACCAAACCAAATCACAGAACCAAACCAAAAACTGTACAATACCAAAAAACTGTACCAAACCAAATCATTGTACCAAATCAAATCACTGTACCAAACCAAAAAACTGTACCAAACCAAATCACTGAACCAAACCAAAAACTGTACAAAACCAAAAAACTGTACCAAACCAAATCGCTGTACCAAACCAAATCACTGTGCCAACCCAAATCACTGAACCAAAGCAAATCACTGTGCCAAACCAAAAAACTGTACCAAACCAAATCACTGAACCAAACCAAAAACTGTACCAAACCAAATCACTGTACCAAACTAAATCACTGTCCCAAACCAAATCACTGTACCAAACCAAATCACTGTCCCAAACCAAATCACTGAACCAAACCAAATCACTGGACCAAACCAAATCACTGTACCAAACCAAATCACTGAACCAAACCAAAAACTATACCAAACCAAATCACTGTGCCAAACCAAATCACTGTACCAAACCAAAAACTGTACCAAACCAAAAGACTACCAAAGCAAAAAACTGCACCAAACCAAATCATTGTACCAAATCACTGAACCAAACCAAAATCTGTATCAAACTAAATCACTGTACCAACCCAAATCACTGAACCAAACCAAATCGCTGTACCAAACCAAATCACTGTACCAAACCAAATCACTGTACCAAACTAAATCACTGTATCAACCCAAATCACTGAACCAAATCAAAACCTGTACCAAACCAAAACACTGTACCAAGCCAAATCATTGTACCAATCCAAATCACTGAACCAAACCAAAATCTGAACCAAACCGAATCACAGAACCAAACCAAAAACTGTACCAAACTAATCACTGTACCAAACTAATCACTGTACCAAACCAAGTCATTAATCCAAATAAATAATTCTTCCAAATCAAATACATGTTACAAACCAATCACTGTTCCAAACCATTCACTGTTCAGGTTGTTTACATTATTCATTAACGACTTGGATAATGGCACAGAAAGACATACATCCAAATTTGCTGAGATAAAGTTGGGTGGCACTGGAGACAGCATAAAATTACTGTTACGGATGCCTGGTCAGCTCTCAATAGTAGCGAAGAGGCTGGACCAGATGCCATCACTTTCTAAGATTAATTTTTTAAATTTTAAATTTTTTTTATTTTGAATTAAGGGGCAATTTCACGTGGCCAATTCACCTACCCTGTACATCTTTTGGGATGTTGGGGTGAGACCCACACAACACAGGGAGAATATGCAAACTCCACACGGACAGTGACCATGGGTCGATACTGAACCCAGGTTCTCAGTGCTGTGAGGCAGCAGTGCTAATCACTGTGCTACTGTGCTGCCTACTTTTTAAAGTTTTAATGCGGTGCAGAAAGATCGATTAGTTCCAGGAGTGATAATATGAGAAATAAGTCTTGGTTATTTTATAAACAATCTTTATTAAAACAAAAGAAAACAACATTTAAACTTTTACTTCAGCTCCAACACTAACAGGTTACATGTAGTTTCTTAACATTAATGCGCTTGTTCCCATTAGGCAACACTGGAACACAGCAATCAGCTTTTGTGCCACTTTCACAGGCAGTCAAAGGCAATACTTGCATTTATGAAGCAACGTTCCTTCTGGTAGGTACACCCAGTCTGAAACCTTTTCAAAAAGCCTGCCTTGGTGGGAACTTTCATGGCCTCTCTGGTCAGTTTTCCATAGCCTTCGTCTGTAGCTGTTCAAAAAAGGATTTCTTTCTCTCTATAAGCTCCACCCACCCTCTCAAACAAAAGTTATCACCTGAGGTGACCAGACTTGAATCCCTTATCATTACTGTTGCTGATTGCCCACTCCCGTTTATACAAAAGAACAGAGCTATGCCATTTTTATGCAACTAAGCTTCCCTTGATGAACACATAGATCATCAGACTCTGTGATGGGATAATGGCTGGTCATACAGGATTGTCCCGAAAGACAATGGATCTTGAGTGGATCACCTTTGCTGAACAGGGGCATCCTATATATTCCCACTAATGAGGTGAAGTCTGAATGGGACAAGGTAACTCAGGCCATGGGCATATCCCTCTGGCTATGCTGCTAGCAGTCTTTTAACTCCAAAATTCCCAACAACATCCTGGACCCCATTTCTGGACCCAAGTTCGAATATCTCCCTATCATGACATTACAAAGGGGTATTGTTAGACTAGATGAATGAGCAAAACTGTGGCAGATGAAGTTCAACATAAGCAAGTATGACATTCTCCATTTTGGATGAAAAAAGGATAGATCAGAGTACTTATGAGGTGTATGAAGCTAAATTCAGTGGATGTCCAAAGAGACCTGGTAATTCATATGCATAGATCTTTAACATTCCATGAACAAGTGCAGAAAGTAATCAAGAAGGCCAATGAAATGCTGGCCTTCATATCAAGAGGATTGGGGTATAAGCATGCAGAAGTGATGCTGCAGCTTTGCAAAACCCTTGTTAGATCCCACTTGGATTATTGTGAGCAGATCTGGGCACCACACTTAGGTAGGATATTTTGGACTTAGATGGTGTACAAAGTAGGTTTACAGGAACGATACCTGGACTTCAGGGGTTAGTTATGAGACGTTACACAAATTAGGTCTGTTTTTACAAGGTTAATGGGTGATCTGATCGAAGTCATCAAGATATTAAAAGGAAAAGACAGCTTTGATAAAAATAAACAGTTTACAGTCGTTGGAGATTCCAGAGCTAGGGGGAAAAGTACATAAATTAGCACCAGACCATTCAGGAAAGATGTTGGGAAGCACTTATAAACACAAAGGGTGGAAGAGGTTTGGAATTCTCTTCCGCAACCAGCATATTGATTCTAGATCAGTTGTTAATTTTAAGTCGGAGATACGCAATTTTTTGTTAGAAGAAGGTATTAAGGGATATGGGCCAAAGGCAAGTATCTGGAGGTAAGCCACAGAGCAGCCATGATCACATTGAATGGCACAGCAGGCTCGGCGGGCTGAATGGCATACCACTTATCCTATGATCAAAGAAACAACTACTAATCTAAGCTAATCACTACTCCAAGGCAGTCACTGTTCCATCCCAACCACTGTTCTGAACCATTCACTGTTTCAAACCAATCATTGTTTCAAACCAATGACTGTTCCATACAATAACAATTCCAACCCAATCACTGTCCCAAACCAATCACTGTTCAGAACCAGTCACTGTTGTCCAAACCAATTACTGTTCAGGACAAATCACTGTTCAGGGCCAATCATTGTTCCAGACCAATCACTGTTCCAAGACAATCAATGTCATGAACCAATCACTGCTCCAAACCCATCACTGTATTAAACCAATCACTGCTCCAGACCAATTACTGTTCCAAACCGATGTACCAAACCAATCACTGCTCCAAACCAATCACTGTTCCAAACCAATCACTGTTCCAAACCAATCACTGTTCCAGACCAGTCACTGCTCCAGCCCAATCACTGTTCCAGATTAATCACTGTTCCAGACCAATCACTAAATCAGACCAATCACTAATCCAAAAGAATCACTGGTCCATACCAATCAATGTTCCAAACCAATCACTGTTCTCGAACAATCACTATTTCAAAACAATCACTGTTCCAAACTAACAACTGTTCCAAATCAATCAATTTTCCAAAGCAGTTACTGTTCCAAACCAAATAATGTTCCAAACGAATCAATATTCCAAATCAATCAGTATTCCAAACCAATTACTGTTGTGAACAATTCAATGTTCCAAATCAATGACAGTTCCAGACCAATCACTGTTCCAAACCAATCACTGTTCCAAACCAATCACTGTTCCTGACCAAACACTGTACCAAACCAACCATCGTTCCAGACCAATCACTGTTCCAGACCAATCACTGTTCCAAACCAATCACTGTTCTAAATCAATCACTGATTCAAATAATCACTGTTGCAAACCAATCACTGTTCCAGACCAATGATGTTCCAAACTAATCACTGTTCCAAACCAATCACTGTCCCAAACCAATCAAGATTCCAGACCTATCACCATTCCAGGACAATCACTGTTTCAGACCAATCACTGTTCCAGACCAATCACAGTTCCAAACCAATCACTGTTCCAAACAAATCACTGTTCCAAATCAATCACTGTTCCAGACCAATCACTGTTCCAAAACAATCACTGTTCCAAACTAATCACTGTTCCAAATCAATCAAGTTTCCAAACCAGTTCCTGTTGCAAAGCAAACAATGTTCCAAACCAATCACTGTTCCAAACCAATCACTGTTCCTGACCAATCACTGTACCAAACCAACCATCGTTCCAGACCAATCACTGTTCCAGACCAATCACTGTTCCAAACCAATCACTGTTCCAAATCAATCACTGATTCAAATAATCACTGTTGCAAACCAATCACTGTTCCAGACCAATGATGTTCCAAACTAATCACCGTTCCAAACCAATCACTGTCCCAAACCAATCAAGGTTCCAGACCTATCACCATTCCAGGACAATCACTGTTTCAGACCAATCACTGTTCCAGACCAATCACAGTTCCAAACCAATCACTGTTCCAAACAAATCACTGTTCCAAATCAATCACTGTTCCAGACCAATCACTGTTCCAAAACAATCACTGTTCCAAACTAATCACTGTTCCAAATCAATCAAGTTTCCAAACCAGTTCCTGTTGCAAAGCAAACAATGTTCCAAACCAATCACTGTTCCAAACCAATCAATGCTCCAAACCAATCACTGTTCCAAACCAATCAGTGTTTCTAACCAATCAATATTCCAAATCAATCAGTGTTCCAAACCAATCACTGTTCTGAACAATTCAATGTTCCAAATCAATGACAGTTCCAGCCCAATCACTGTACCAAAGCAATCACTGTTCCAGACCAATCACTGTTCCAGGCCAATACTATTGGAAAACAATCACTGTTCCAAACCAATCACTGTTCCTGACCAATCACTGTTCCTGACCAATCACTGTTCCTGACCAATCACTGTTCCTGACGAATCACTGTTCCAAACCAATCACTGTTCCAACCCAATCACAGTTCCAGGCCAATCACTGTTCCAAACTATTCACTGTTCCAGACCAATCACCGTTCCAAACCAATCACCATTCCAGGACAATCACTGTTTCAGACCAATCACTGTTCCAAACAAATCACTGTTCCAAACTAATCACTGTTCCAGACGAATCACGGTTTAAAAACAATCACTATTCCAAACTAATCACTGTTCCAAATCAATCTATTTTCCAAACCAGTTACTGTAGTGAACCAAACAATGTTCCAAACAAATCAATGTTCCAAACCAATCAATGTTCCAAACCAATCACTGTTCCGAACAATTCAATGTTCCAAATCAATGACAGTTCTAGACAAATCACTGAATCAAACCAATCACTGTTCCAGACCAATCACTGTTCCTGACCAATCACTGTTCCTGACAATTCACTGTTCCAGACCAATCACTGTTCCAGACCAATCACTGTTCCAAACCAATCACTGTTCCAAATCAATCACTGATTCAAATAATCACTGTTGCAAACCAATCACTGTTCCAGACCAATGATGTTCCAAACTAATCACTGTTCCAAACCAATCACTGTCCCAAACCAATCAAGATTCCAGACCTATCACCATTCCAGGACAATCACTGTTTCAGACCAATCACTGTTCCAGACCAATCACAGTTCCAAACCAATCACTGTTCCAAATAAATCACTGTTCCAAATCAATCACCGTTCCAGACCAATCACTGTTCCAGACCAATCACTGTTCCAAAACAATCACTGTTCCAAACTAATCACTGTTCCAAATCAATCAAGTTTCCAAACCAGTTCCTGTTGCAAAGCAAACAATGTTCCAAACCAATCACTGTTCCAAACCAATCACTGTTCCTGACCAATCACTGTACCAAACCAACCATCATTCCAGACCAATCACTGTTCCAGACCAATCACTGTTCCAAACCAATCACTGTTCCAAATCAATCACTGATTCAAATAATCACTGTTGCAAACCAATCACTGTTCCAGACCAATGATGTTCCAAACTAATCACTGTTCCAAACCAATCACTGTCCCAAACCAATCAAGATTCCAGACCTATCACCATTCCAGGACAATCACTGTTTCAGACCAATCACTGTTCCAGACAAATCACAGTTCCAAACCAATCACTGTTCCAAACAAATCACTGTTCCAAATCAATCACTGTTCCAGACCAATCACTGTTCCAAAACAATCACTGTTCCAAACTAATCACTGTTCCAAATCAATCAAGTTTCCAAACCAGTTCCTGTTGCAAAGCAAACAATGTTCCAAACCAATCACTGTTCCAAACCAATCAATGCTCCAAACCAATCACTGTTCCAAACCAATCAGTGTTTCTAACCAATCAATATTCCAAATCAATCAGTGTTCCAAACCAATCACTGTTCTGAACAATTCAATGTTCCAAATCAATGACAGTTCCAGCCCAATCACTGTACCAAACCAATCACTGTTCCAGACCAATCACTGTTCCAGGCCAATACTATTGGAAACCAATCACTGTTCCAAACCAATCACTGTTCCTGACCAATCACTGTTCCTGACCAATCACTGTTCCTGACCAATCACTGTTCCTGACCAATCACTGTTCCAAACCAATCACTGTTCCAACCCAATCACAGTTCCAGGCCAATCACTGTTCCAAATTATTCACTGTTCCAGACCAATCACCGTGCCAAACCAATCACCATTCCAGGACAATCACTGTTTCAGACCAATCACTTTTCCAAACAAATCACTGTTCCAAACTAATCACTGTTCCAGACGAATCACGGTTTCAAAACAATCACTATTCCAAACTAATCACTGTTCCAAATCAATCTATTTTCCAAACCAGTTACTGTCGTGAACCAAACAATGTTCCAAACAAATCAATGTTCCAAACCAATCAATGTTCCAAACCAATCACTGTTCCGAACAATTCAATGTTCCAAATCAATGACAGTTCTAGACAAATCACTGAACCAAACCAATCACTGTTCCAGACCAATCACTGTTCCTGACCAATCACTGTTCCTGACAATTCACTGTTCCAGACCAATCACTGTTCCAGACCAATCACTGTTCCAAACCAATCACTGATTCAGATAATCACTGTTCCAAACCAACCACTGTTCCAGACCAATCACTGTTCCAAACTAATTACTGTTCCAGACGAATCACTGTTCCAAACCAATCACTGTCCCAAACCAATCACCATTCCAGACCAATCACCATTCCAGGACAATCACTGTGTCAGACCAATCACTGTCCCAGACGAATCATGGTTTCAAAACAATCACTGTTCCAAACTAATCACTGTTCCAAATCAATCAATTTTCCAAACCAGTTACTGTAGAAAAGCAAACAATGTTCCAAACAAATCAATGTTCCAAACCAATCAATGTTCCAAACCAATCAATGTTCCGAACAATTCAATGTTCCAAATCAATGACAGTTCTTGACCAATCACTGTACCAAACCAATCACTGTTCGAGACCAATCACTGTTCCAGGCCAATCACGGTTGGAAACTAATCACTGTTCCAAACCAATCACTGTTCCAGACCAATCACTGTTCCTGACCAATCACTGTTCCAGACCAATCACTGTTCCAAACCAATCACAGTTGCAGACCAGTCACAGTTGCAGACCAATCACTGTAACAAACCAACCACTGATTCAGATAATCTCTGTTCCAAACCAATCACTGTACCAGACCAATCACTGTTCCAAACTAATTAGTGTTCCAGACCAATCACTGTTCCAAACCAATCACTGTCCCAAACCAATCACCATTCCAGACCAATCACCATTCCAGGACAATCACTGTTTAAGATCGATCACTGTTCCAGACCAATCACTGTTCCAAAAAAATTACTGTTCCAAACGAATCAATATTCCAAATCAAACAGCGTTCCAAACCAATCACTGTTCTGAACAATTCAATGTTCCAAATCAATGGCAGTTCCAGACCAATCACTGTACCAAACCAATCACTGTTCCAGATCAATCACTGTCCAAAACCAATACTCTTGGAAACCAATCACTGTTCCAAACCAATCACTGTTCCTGACCAATCACTGTTCCAAACCAATCACTGTTCCAACCCAATCACAGTTCCAAGCCAATCACTGTGAAAAACCAATCACTGTACCAAACCAATCACTGTTCCAGATCAATCACTGTCCAAAACCAATACTCTTGGAAACCAATCACTGTTCCAAACCAATCACTGTTCCTGACCAATCACTGTTCCAAACCAATCACTGTTCCAACCCAATCACAGTTCCAAGCCAATCACTGTTCCAAACTAATCACTGTTCCAAATCAATCGATTTTCCAAACCATTTACAGTAGCGAACCAAACAATGTTCCAAACAAATCAATGTTCCAAACCAATAAATGTTCAAAACCAATCACTGTTCCGAACAATTCAATGTTCCAAATCAATGACAGTTCTAGACCAATCACTGTACCAAACCAATCACTGTTCGAGACCAATCACTGTTCCAGGCCAATCACTGTTCGAGACCAATCACTGTTCCAGGCCAATCACGGTTGGAAACTAATCACTGTTCCAAACCAATCACTGTTCCAGACCAATCACTGTTCCTGACCAATCACTGTTCCAGACCAATCACTGTTCCAGACCAATCACTGTTCCAAACCAATCACTGTTCCAAACCAATCACTGTTCCAAACCAATCACTGTTCCAGGCCAATCACTGTTCCAAACCAATCACTGTTCCAAACTAATCACTGTTCCAAACTAATCACTGTTCCAGACGAATCACGGTTTCAAAACAATCACTGTTCCAAACTAATCGCTGTTCCAAATCAATCTATTTTCCAAACCAGTTACTGTAGCGAACAAAACAATGTTCCAAACCAATCAATGTTCCAAACCAATCACTGTTCCGAACAATTCAATGTTCCAAATCAATGACAGTTCAAGACCAATCACTGTACCAAACCAATCACTATTCGAGATCAATCACTGTTCCAGGCCAATCACGGTTGGAAACTAATCACTGTTCCAAACCAATCACTATTCCAGACCAATCACTGTTCCAAATCAGTCACTGTTCCAAACCAATCAATGTTCCAAATCAATCACTGTTCCAAACCAATCACTGTTCCAAACCAATCACTGTTCCAAATCAATCACTGTTCCAAACTAATCACTGTTCCAAATCAATCACTGTTCCAAATCAATCACTGTTCCAAACCAATCACTGTACCAAACCAATCACTGTTCCAGACCAATCACTGTTCCAAACCGATCACTGTTCCAAAACAAATCAATGATCCAAACCAATCACTGTTCCAAACCAATCACTGTTCCAGACCAATCACTGTACCAAACCAATCACTGTTCGAGACCAATCACTGTTCCAGGCCAATCACGGTTGGAAACTAATCACTGTTCCAAACCAATCACTGTTCCAGACCAATCACTGTTCCTGACCAATCACTGTTCCAGACCAATCACTGTTCCAAACCAATCACAGTTGCAGACCAGTCACAGTTGCAGACCAATCACTGTAACAAACCAACCACCGTTCCTGACCAATCACTGCTCCAGACCAATCACAATTCCAAACCAATCACTGTTCCAAATCAATCACTGATTCAGATAATCTCTGTTCCAAACCAATCACTGTACCAGACCAATCACTGTTCCAAACTAATTAGTGTTCCAGACCAATCACTGTTCCAAACCAATCACTGTCCCAAACCAATCACCATTCCAGACCAATCACCATTCCAGGACAATCACTGTTTAAGATCGATCACTGTTCCAGACCAATCACTGTTCCAAAAAAATTACTGTTCCAAACGAATCAATATTCCAAATCAAACAGCGTTCCAAACCAATCACTGTTCTGAACAATTCAATGTTCCAAATCAATGGCAGTTCCAGACCAATCACTGTACCAAACCAATCACTGTTCCAGATCAATCACTGTCCAAAACCAATACTCTTGGAAACCAATCACTGTTCCAAACCAATCACTGTTCCTGACCAATCACTGTTCCAAACCAATCACTGTTCCAACCCAATCACAGTTCCAAGCCAATCACTGTGAAAAACCAATCACTGTACCAAACCAATCACTGTTCCAGATCAATCACTGTCCAAAACCAATACTCTTGGAAACCAATCACTGTTCCAAACCAATCACTGTTCCTGACCAATCACTGTTCCAAACCAATCACTGTTCCAACCCAATCACAGTTCCAAGCCAATCACTGTTCCAAACTAATCACTGTTCCAAATCAATCGATTTTCCAAACCATTTACAGTAGCGAACCAAACAATGTTCCAAACAAATCAATGTTCCAAACCAATAAATGTTCAAAACCAATCACTGTTCCGAACAATTCAATGTTCCAAATCAATGACAGTTCTAGACCAATCACTGTACCAAACCAATCACTGTACCAAATCAATCACTGTTCCAGACAAATCACTGTTCCAAACCAATCACTGTTCCAAACCAATCACTGTTCCAAACCAATCAATGTTCCAAACCAATCACTGTTCCAAACCAATCACTGTACGAAACCAATCACTGTTCCAGACCAATCACTGTTCGAGACCAATCACTGTTCCAGGCCAATCACTGTTCGAGACCAATCACTGTTCCAGGCCAATCACGGTTGGAAACTAATCACTGTTCCAAACCAATCACTGTTCCAGACCAATCACTGTTCCTGACCAATCACTGTTCCTGACCAATCACTGTTCCAGACCAATCACTGTTCCAGACCAATCACTGTTCCAAACCAATCACTGTTCCAAACCAATCACTGTTCCAGACCAATCACTGTTCCAAACCAATCACTGTTCCAGGCCAATCACTGTTCCAAACTAATCACTGTTCCAAACTAATCACTGTTCCAAACTAATCACTATTCCAGACGAATCACGGTTTCAAAACAATCACTGTTCCAAACTAATCACTGTTCCAAATCAATCTATTTTCCAAACCAGTTACTGTAGCGAACAAAACAACGTTCCAAACCAATCAATGTTCCAAACCAATCACTGTTCCGAACAATTCAATGTTCCAAATCAATGACAGTTCAAGACCAATCACTGTACCAAACCAATCACTATTCGAGATCAATCACTGTTCCAGGCCAATCACGGTTGGAAACTAATCACTGTTCCAAACCAATCACTATTCCAGACCAATCACTGTTCCAAATCAGTCACTGTTCCAAACCAATCAATGTTCCAAATCAATCCCTGTTCCAAACCAATCACTGTTCCAAACCAATCACTGTTCCAAATCAATCACTGTTCCAAACTAATCACTGTTCCAAATCAATCACTGTTCCAAATCAATCACTGTTCCAAACCAATCACTGTACCAAACCAATCACTGTTCCAGACCAATCACTGTTCCAAACCGATCACTGTTCCAAAACAAATCAATGATCCAAACCAATCACTGTTCCAAACCAATCACTGTTCCAGACCAATCACTGTTCCAAACCAATCACTGTTCCAGACCAATCACTGTTCCAAACCAATCACTGTTCCAAACGAATCACTGTTCCATATGAATCACTGTTCCAAACCAAATCACTGTTCCAAACCATTCACTGTTCCAAATCAATCACTGTTCCAAACAAATCACTGTTCCAAATCAATCACTGTTTTAAACCAATCACTGTTCCAAACCAATCACGGTACCAAACCAATCACTGTTCCAGACCAATCAATGTTCCAAACCAATCGCTGTTCCAAACCAATCGCTGTTCCAAACAAATCACTGTTCCAAACTAATCACTGTTCCAGACGAATCACGGTTTGAAAACAATCACTATTCCAAACAATGTTTTGTTCACTACAGTAACTGGTTTGGAAAATAGATTTATTTGGAACAGTGATTAGTTTGGAACAGTGATTGTTTTGAAACCGTGATTCGTCTGGGACAGTGATTGGTCTGAAACAGTGATTGTCCTGGAATGGTGATTGGTCTGGAATGGTGATTGGTTTGGGACAGTGATTGGTTTGGATCAGTGGTTGGTCTGGAACAGTAATTAGTTTGGAACAGTGATTGGTCTGGAACAGTGATTGGTTTGGAACAGTGATTATCTGAATCAGTGATTGGTTTGGAACAGTGATTGGTCTGGAACAGTGATTGGTCTGGAACAGTAAATTGTCAGGAACAGTGATTGGTCAGGAACAGTGATTGGTCTGGAACAGTGATTGGTTTGGTTCAGTCATTTGTCTAGAACTGTCATTGATTTGGAACATTGAATTGTTCGGAACAGTGATTGGTTTGGAACATTGATTGGTTTGGAACATTGATTTGTTCGGAACATTGTTTGGTTCACTACAGTAACTGGTTTGGAAAATAGATTGATTTGGAAAGTGATTAGTTTGGAATAGTGATTGTTTTCAAACTGTGATTCGTCTGGAACAGTGATTAGTTTGGAACAGTGATTTGTTTGGAACAGTGATTCGTCTGAAACAGTGATTGTCCTGGAATGGTGATTGGTTTGGAACGGTGATTGGTCTGGAACAGTGAATAGTTTGGAACAGTGATTGGCCTGGAACTGTGATTGGGTTGGAACAGTGATTGGTTTGGAACAGTGATTCGTCAGGAACAGTGATTGGTCAGGAACAGTGATTGGTCAGGAACAGTGATTGGTCATGAACAGTGATTGGTTTGGTACAGTGATTGGGCTGGAACTGTAATTGATTTGGAACATTGAATTGTTCAGAACAGTAATCACTGTTCCTGACCAATCACTGTTCCTGACAATTTACTGTTCCAGACCAATCACTGTTCCAGACCAATCACTGTTCCAAACCAATCACTGATTCAGATAATCACTGTTCCAAACCAATCACTGTTCCAGACCAATCACTGTTCCAAACTAATTACTGTTCCAGACCAACCACTGATCCAAACCAATCACTGTCCCAAACCAATCACCATTCCAGACCAATCACCATTCCAGGACAATCACTGTTTCAAACCAATCACTGTCCCAGACGAATCACGGTTTCAAAACAATCACTGTTCCAAACTAATCACTGTTCCAAATCAATCTATTTTCCAAACCAGTTACTGTAGCGAAGCAAACAATGTTCCAAACAAATCAATGTTCCAAACCAGTCAATGTTCCAAACCAATCACTGCTCCGAACAATTCAATGTTCCAAATCAATGACAGTTCTAGACCAATCACTGTACCAAACCAATCACTGTTCCTGACCAATCACTGTTCCAGACCAATCACTGTTCCAAACCAATCACAGTTGCAGACCAATCACAGTTGCAGACCAATCACTGTAACAAACCAACCACCGTTCCTGACCAATCACTGCTCCAGACCAATCACTGTTCCAAACCAATCACTGTTCCAAATCAATCACTGATTCAGATAATCACTGTTCCAAACCAATCACTGTACCAGACCAATCACTGTTCCAAACTAATTACTGTTCCAGACCAATCACTGTTCCAAACCAATCACTGTCCCAAACCAATCACCATTCCAGACCAATCACCATTCCAGGACAATCACTGTTTAAGATCAATCACTGTTCCAGACCAATCACTGTTCCAAAACAATTACTGTTCCAAACCAATCAATATTCCAAATCAAACAGCGTTCCAAACTAATCACTGTTCTGAACAATTCAATTTTCCAAATCAATGGCAGTTCCAGACCAATCACTGTACCAAACCAATCACTGTTCCAGATCAATCACTGTCCAAGGCCAATACTCTTGGAAACCAATCACTGTTCCAAACCAATCACTTTTCCTGACAAATCACTGTTCCAAACCAATCACTGTTCCAACCCAATCACAGTTCCAAGCCAATCACTGTTAAAAACTAATCACTGTTCCAAACTAATCACTGTTCCAGACGAATCAAGGTTTCAAATCAATCACTGTTCCAAACTAATCACTGTTCCAAATCAACCTATTTTCCAAACCATTTACAGTAGCGAACCAAACAATGTTCCTAACAAATCAATGTTCCAAACCAATAAATGTTCAAAACCAATCACTGTTCCGAACAATTCAATGTTCCAAATCAATGACAGTTCTAGACCAATCACTGTACCAAACCAATCACTGTTCGAGACCAATCACTGTTCCAGGCCAATCACGGTTGGAAACTAATCACTGTTCCAAACCAATCACTGTTCCAGACCAATCACTGTTCCTGACCAATCACTGTTCCTGACCAATCACTGTTCCAGACCAATCACTGTTCCAAACCAATCACTGTTCCAAACCAATCACTGTTTAAGGCCAATCACTGTTCCAAACTAATCACTGTTCCAAACTATCACTGTTCCAAACTAATCACTGTTCCAAACTAATCACTGTTCCAGACGAATCACGGTTTCAAAACAATCACTGTTCCAAACTAATCAATGTTCCAAATCAATCTATTTTCCAAACCAGTTACTGTAGCGAACAAAACAATGTACCAAACCAATCACTATTCGAGACCAATCACTGTTCCAGGCCAATCACGGTTGGAAACTAATCACTGTTCCAAACCAATCACTGTTCCAGACCAATCACTGTTCCAAATCAGTCACTGTTCCAAACCAATCAATGTTCCAAATCAATCACTGTTCGAAACCAATGACTGTTCCAAACCAATCACTGTTCCAAATCAATCACTGTTCCAAACTAATCACTGTTCCAAATCAATCACTGTTCCAAATCAATCACTGTTCCAAACCAATCACTGTTCCAAATCAATCACTGTTCCAAATCAATCACTGTTCCAAACCAATCACTGTACCAAACCAATCACTGTTCCAGACCAATCACTGTTCCAAACCAATCACTGTTCCAAACCAATCAATGTTCCAAACCAATCACTGTTTCAAACGAATCACTGTTCCATATCAATCACTGTTCCAAACCATTCACTGATCCAAACCATTCACTGTTCCAAATCAATCACTGTCCAAACAAATCACTGTTCCAAATCAATCACTGTTTTAAATCAATCACTGTTCCAAACCAATCACGGTTCCAAACCAATCACGGTTCCAGACCAATCACTGTTCCAAACCAATCACTGTTCCAAATGAATCACTGTTCCATATCAATCACTGTTCCAAACCAATCACTGTTCCAAACCATTCACTGTTCCAAATCAATCACTGTCCAAACAAATCACTGTTCCAAATCAATCACTGTTTTAAACCAATCACTGTTCCAAACCAATCATTGTTCCAAACCAATCACTGTTCCAGACCGATCAATGTTCCAAACCAATCGCTGTTCGAAACCAATCGCTGTTCCAAACAAATCGCTGCTCCAAACCAATCAATGTTCCAAAGCAATCACTGTTCCAAACCAATCACTGTTCCAGACCAATCACTGTTCCAATCCAATCACTGTTCCAAACCAATCAATGTTCCAAACCAATCAATGTTCCAAACCAATCACTGTTCCAAACCAATCACTGTTCCAAACTAATCACTGTTCCAAACTAATCACTGTTCCAAATCAATCACTGTTCCAAATCAATCACTGTTCCAAACCAATCACTGTACCAAATCAATCACTGTTCCAGACAAATCACTGTTCCAAACCAATCACTGTTCCAAACCAATCACTGTTCCAAACCAATCAATGTTCCAAACCAATCACTGTTCCAAACCAATCACTGTACGAAACCAATCACTGTTCCAGACCAATCACTGTTCCAACCCAATCACTGTTCCAAAGCAATCAATGTTCCAAACCAATCAATGTTCCAAACCAATCACTGTTCCAACCCAATCACTGTTCCAGACCAATCACTGTTCCAAACCAATCACTGTTCCAGACCAATCACTGTTCGAAACCAATCACTGTTCCAAACCATTCACTGATCCAAACCATTCACTGTTCCAAATCAATCACTGTCCAAACAAATCACTGTTCCAAATCAATCACTGTTTTAAATCAATCACTGTTCCAAACCAATCACGGTTCCAAACCAATCACGGTTCCAGACCAATCACTGTTCCAAACCAATCACTGTTCCAAATGAATCACTGTTCCATATCAATCACTGTTCCAAACCAATCACTGTTCCAAACCATTCACTGTTCCAAATCAATCACTGTCCAAACAAATCACTGTTCCAAATCAATCACTGTTTTAAACCAATCACTGTTCCAAACCAATCATTGTTCCAAACCAATCACTGTTCCAGACCGATCAATGTTCCAAACCAATCGCTGTTCGAAACCAATCGCTGTTCCAAACAAATCGCTGCTCCAAACCAATCAATGTTCCAAAGCAATCACTGTTCCAAACCAATCACTGTTCCAGACCAATCACTGTTCCAATCCAATCACTGTTCCAAACCAATCAATGTTCCAAACCAATCAATGTTCCAAACCAATCACTGTTCCAAACCAATCACTGTTCCAAACTAATCACTGTTCCAAACTAATCACTGTTCCAAATCAATCACTGTTCCAAATCAATCACTGTTCCAAACCAATCACTGTACCAAATCAATCACTGTTCCAGACAAATCACTGTTCCAAACCAATCACTGTTCCAAACCAATCACTGTTCCAAACCAATCAATGTTCCAAACCAATCACTGTTCCAAACCAATCACTGTACGAAACCAATCACTGTTCCAGACCAATCACTGTTCCAACCCAATCACTGTTCCAAACCAATCAATGTTCCAAACCAATCAATGTTCCAAACCAATCACTGTTCCAACCCAATCACTGTTCCAGACCAATCACTGTTCCAAACCAATCACTGTTCCAGACCAATCACTGTTCGAAACCAATCACGGTTCCAAACCAATCACTGTTCCAGACCAATCAATGTTCCAAACCAATCGCTGTTCCAAACCGATCGCTGTTCCAAACAAATCGCTGCTCCAAACCAATCAATGTTCCAAACCAATCACTGTTCCAAACCAATCACTGTTCCAAACCAATCACTGTTCCAAACAAATCACTGTTCCAAATCAATCACTGTTCCAAACAAATCAATGTTCCAAATCAGTCACTGTTCCAAACCAATCAATTTTCGAAATCAATCACTGTTCGAAACCAATCACTGTTCCAAATCAATCACTGTTCCAAAATAATCACTGTTCCAAATCAATCACTGTTCCAGACGAATCACTGTTCCAAACCAATCACTGCTCCAAACCAATCAATGTTCCAAATCAGTCACTGTTCCAAACCAATCAATTTTCCAAATCAATCACTGTTCGAAACCAATCACTGTTCCAAACCAATCACTGTTCCAAATCAATCACTGTTCCAAACTAATCACTGTTCCAAATCAAGCACTGTTCCAAATCAATCACTGTTCCAAACCAATCACTGTACCAAACCGATCACTGTTCCAGACCAATCACTGTTCCAAACCAATCACTGTTCCAAACCAATCAATGTTCCAAACCAATCACTGTTCCAAACCAATCACTGTTCCAGACCAATCACTGTTCCAAACCAATCACTGTTCCAGACCAATCACTGTTCCAAACCAATCACTGTTCCAGACCAATCACTGTTCCAAATCAGTCACTGTTCCAAACCAATCAATGTTCCAAATCAATCACTGTTCCATATCAATCACTGTTCCAAACCAATCACTGTTCCAAACCATTCACTGTTCCAAATCAATCACTGTCCAAACAAATCACTGTTCCAAATCAATCACTGTTTTAAACCAATCACTGTTCCAAACCAATCATTGTTCCAAACCAATCACTGTTCCAGACCAATCAATGTTCGAAACCAATCGCTGTTCGAAACCAATCGCTGTTCCAAACAAATCACTGTTCCAGACCAATCACTGTTCCAATCCAATCACTGTTCCAAACCAATCAATGTTCCAAACCAATCAATGTTCCAAACCAATCACTGTTCCAAACCAATCACTGTTCCAAACTAATCACTGTTCCAAACTAATCACTGTTCCAAATCAATCACTGTTCCAAATCAATCACTGTTCCAAACCAATCACTGTACCAAATCAATCACTGTTCCAGACAAATCACTGTTCAAACCAATCACTGTTCCAAACCAATCACTGTTCCAAACCAATCAATGTTCCAAACCAATCACTGTTCCAAACCAATCACTGTACGAAACCAATCACTGTTCCAGACCAATCACTGTTCCAACCCAATCACTGTTCCAAACCAATCAATGTTCCAAACCAATCAATGTTCCAAACCAATCACTGGTCCAACCCAATCACTGTTCCAGACCAATCACTGTTCCAAACCAATCACTGTTCCAGACCAATCACTGTTCGAAACCAATCACTGTTCCAAACCAATCACTGTTCCAGACCAATCAATGTTCCAAACCAATCGCTGTTCCAAACCGATCGCTGTTCCAAACAAATCGCTGCTCCAAACCAATCAATGTTCCAAACCAATCACTGTTCCAAACCAATCACTGTTCCAAACCAATCACTGTTCCAAATCAATCACTGTTCCAAACTAATCACTGTTCCAAATCAATCACTGTTCCAAATCAATCACTGTTCCAAACCAATCACTGTACCAAACCAATCACTGTTCCAGACCAATCACTGTTCCAAACCAATCACTGTTCCAAACCAATCAATGTTCCAAACCAATCACTGGTCCAAACCAATCACTGTTCCAGACCAATCACTGTTCCAAACCAATCACTGTTCCAGACCAATCACTGTTCCAAACCAATCACTGTTCCAGACCAATCACTGTTCCAAATCAGTCACTGTTCCAAACCAATCAATGTTCCAAATCAATCACTGTTCCAGACAAATCACTGTTCCAAAGCAATCACTGTTCCAAACCAATCACTGTTCCAAACCAATCAATGTTCCAAACCAATCACTGTTCCAAACCAATCACTGTACGAAACCAATCACTGTTCCAGACCAATCACTGTTCCAACCCAATCACTGTTCCAAACCAATCAATGTTCCAAACCAATCAATGTTCCAAACCAATCACTGTTCCAACCCAATCACTGTTCCAGACCAATCACTGTTCCAAACCATTCACTGTTCCAGACCAATCACTGTTCGAAACCAATCACGGTTCCAAACCAATCACTGTTCCAGACCAATCAATGTTCCAAACCAATCGCTGTTCCAAACCGATCGCTGTTCCAAACAAATCGCTGCTCCAAACCAATCACTGTTCCAAACCAATCACTGTTCCAAACCAATCACTGTTCCAAACCAATCACTGTTCCAAACAAATCACTGTTCCAAATCAATCACTGTTCCAAACAAATCAATGTTCCAAACAAATCACTGTTCCAAATCAATCACTGTTCCAAACAAATCAATGTTCCAAATCAGTCACTGTTCCAAACCAATCAATTTTCGAAATCAATCACTGTTCGAAACCAATCACTGTTCCAAACCAATCACTGTTCCAAATCAATCACTGTTCCAAACTAATCACTGTTCCAAATCAATCACTGTTCCAGACGAATCACTGTTCCAAACCAATCACTGCTCCAAACCAATCAATGTTCCAAATCAGTCACTGTTCCAAACCAATCAATTTTCCAAATCAATCACTGTTCGAAACCAATCACTGTTCCAAACCAATCACTGTTCCAAATCAATCACTGTTCCAAACTAATCACTGTTCCAAATCAAGCACTGTTCCAAATCAATCACTGTTCCAAACCAATCACTGTACCAAACCAATCACTGTTCCAGACCAATCACTGTTCCAAACCAATCACTGTTCCAAACCAATCAATGTTCCAAACCAATCACTGTTCCAAACCAATCACTGTTCCAGACCAATCACTGTTCCAAACCAATCACTGTTCCAGACCAATCACTGTTCCAAACCAATCACTGTTCCAGACCAATCACTGTTCCAAATCAGTCACTGTTCCAAACCAATCAATGTTCCAAATCAATCACTGTTCCATATCAATCACTGTTCCAAACCAATCACTGTTCCAAACCATTCACTGTTGCAAATCAATCACTGTCCAAACAAATCACTGTTCCAAATCAATCACTGTTTTAAACCAATCACTGTTCCAAACCAATCATTGTTCCAAACCAATCACTGTTCCAGACCAATCAATGTTCCAAACCAATCGCTGTTCGAAACCAATCGCTGTTCCAAACAAATCGCTGCTCCAAACCAATCAATGTTCCAAACCAATCACTGTTCCAAACCAATCACTGTTCCAAACCAATCACTGTTCCAGACCAATCACTGTTCCAATCCAATCACTGTTCCAAACCAATCAATGTTCCAAACCAATCAATGTTCCAAACCAATCACTGTTCCAAACCAATCACTGTTCCAAACTAATCACTGTTCCAAACTAATCACTGTTCCAAATCAATCACTGTTCCAAATCAATCACTGTTCCAAACCAATCACTGTACCAAATCAATCACTGTTCCAGACAAATCACTGTTCCAAACCAATCACTGTTCCAAATCAATCACTGTTCCAGACAAATCACTGTTCCAAACCAATCACTGTTCCAAACCAATCACTGTTCCAAACCAATCAATGTTCCAAACCAATCACTGTTCCAAACCAATCACTGTACGAAACCAATCACTGTTCCAGACCAATCACTGTTCCAACCCAATCACTGTTCCAAACCAATCAATGTTCCAAACCAATCAATGTTCCAAACCAATCACTGTTCCAACCCAATCACTGTTCCAGACCAATCACTGTTCCAAACCAATCACTGTTCCAGACCAATCACTGTTCGAAACCAATCACGGTTCCAAACCAATCACTGTTCCAGACCAATCAATGTTCCAAACCAATCGCTGTTCCAAACCGATCGCTGTTCCAAACAAATCGCTGCTCCAAACCAATCAATGTTCCAAACCAATCACTGTTCCAAACCAATCACTGTTCCAAACCAATCACTGTTCCAAACCAATCACTGTTCCAAATCAATCACTGTTCCAAACTAATCACTGTTCCAAATCAATCACTGTTCCAAATCAATCACTGTTCCAAACCAATCACTGTACCAAACCAATCACTGTTCCAGACCAATCACTGTTCCAAACCAATCACTGTTCCAAACCAATCAATGTTCCAAACCAATCACTGTTCCAAACCAATCACTGTTCCAGACCAATCACTGTTCCAAACCAATCACTGTTCCAGACCAATCACTGTTCCAAACCAATCACTGTTCCAGACCAATCACTGTTCCAAATCAGTCACTGTTCCAAACCAATCAATGTTCCAAATCAATCACTGTCCCAAACCAATCACCATTCCAGACCAATCACCATTCCAGGACAATCACTGTTTAAGATCAATCACTGTTCCAGACCAATCACTGTTCCAAAACAATTACTGTTCCAAACCAATCAATATTCCAAATCAAACAGCGTTCCAAACTAATCACTGTTCTGAACAATTCAATTTTCCAAATCAATGGCAGTTCCAGACCAATCACTGTACCAAACCAATCACTGTTCCAGATCAATCACTGTCCAAGGCCAATACTCTTGGAAACCAATCACTGTTCCAAACCAATCACTTTTCCTGACAAATCACTGTTCCAAACCAATCACTGTTCCAACCCAATCACAGTTCCAAGCCAATCACTGTTAAAAACTAATCACTGTTCCAAACTAATCACTGTTCCAGACGAATCAAGGTTTCAAATCAATCACTGTTCCAAACTAATCACTGTTCCAAATCAACCTATTTTCCAAACCATTTACAGTAGCGAACCAAACAATGTTCCAAACAAATCAATGTTCCAAACCAATAAATGTTCAAAACCAATCACTGTTCCGAACAATTCAATGTTCCAAATCAATGACAGTTCTAGACCAATCACTGTACCAAACCAATCACTGTTCGAGACCAATCACTGTTCCAGGCCAATCACGGTTGGAAACTAATCACTGTTCCAAACCAATCACTGTTCCAGACCAATCACTGTTCCTGACCAATCACTGTTCCTGACCAATCACTGTTCCAGACCAATCACTGTTCCAAACCAATCACTGTTCCAAACCAATCACTGTTTAAGGCCAATCACTGTTCCAAACTAATCACTGTTCCAAACTATCACTGTTCCAAACTAATCACTGTTCCAAACTAATCACTGTTCCAGACGAATCACGGTTTCAAAACAATCACTGTTCCAAACTAATCAATGTTCCAAATCAATCTATTTTCCAAACCAGTTACTGTAGCGAACAAAACAATGTACCAAACCAATCACTATTCGAGACCAATCACTGTTCCAGGCCAATCACGGTTGGAAACTAATCACTGTTCCAAACCAATCACTGTTCCAGACCAATCACTGTTCCAAATCAGTCACTGTTCCAAACCAATCAATGTTCCAAATCAATCACTGTTCGAAACCAATGACTGTTCCAAACCAATCACTGTTCCAAATCAATCACTGTTCCAAACTAATCACTGTTCCAAATCAATCACTGTTCCAAATCAATCACTGTTCCAAACCAATCACTGTTCCAAATCAATCACTGTTCCAAATCAATCACTGTTCCAAACCAATCACTGTACCAAACCAATCACTGTTCCAGACCAATCACTGTTCCAAACCAATCACTGTTCCAAACCAATCAATGTTCCAAACCAATCACTGTTTCAAACGAATCACTGTTCCATATCAATCACTGTTCCAAACCATTCACTGATCCAAACCATTCACTGTTCCAAATCAATCACTGTCCAAACAAATCACTGTTCCAAATCAATCACTGTTTTAAATCAATCACTGTTCCAAACCAATCACGGTTCCAAACCAATCACGGTTCCAGACCAATCACTGTTCCAAACCAATCACTGTTCCAAATGAATCACTGTTCCATATCAATCACTGTTCCAAACCAATCACTGTTCCAAACCATTCACTGTTCCAAATCAATCACTGTCCAAACAAATCACTGTTCCAAATCAATCACTGTTTTAAACCAATCACTGTTCCAAACCAATCATTGTTCCAAACCAATCACTGTTCCAGACCGATCAATGTTCCAAACCAATCGCTGTTCGAAACCAATCGCTGTTCCAAACAAATCGCTGTTCCAAACCAATCAATGTTCCAAACCAATCAATGTTCCAAACCAATCACTGTTCCAAACCAATCACTGTTCCAAACTAATCACTGTTCCAAACTAATCACTGTTCCAAATCAATCACTGTTCCAAATCAATCACTGTTCCAAACCAATCACTGTACCAAATCAATCACTGTTCCAGACAAATCACTGTTCCAAACCAATCACTGTTCCAAACCAATCACTGTTCCAAACCAATCAATGTTCCAAACCAATCACTGTTCCAAACCAATCACTGTACGAAACCAATCACTGTTCCAGACCAATCACTGTTCCAACCCAATCACTGTTCCAAACCAATCAATGTTCCAAACCAATCAATGTTCCAAACCAATCACTGTTCCAACCCAATCACTGTTCCAGACCAATCACTGTTCCAAACCAATCACTGTTCCAGACCAATCACTGTTCGAAACCAATCACGGTTCCAAACCAATCACTGTTCCAGACCAATCAATGTTCCAAACCAATCGCTGTTCCAAACCGATCGCTGTTCCAAACAAATCGCTGCTCCAAACCAATCAATGTTCCAAACCAATCACTGTTCCAAACCAATCACTGTTCCAAACCAATCACTGTTCCAAACAAATCACTGTTCCAAATCAATCACTGTTCCAAACAAATCAATGTTCCAAATCAGTCACTGTTCCAAACCAATCAATTTTCGAAATCAATCACTGTTCGAAACCAATCACTGTTCCAAATCAATCACTGTTCCAAAATAATCACTGTTCCAAATCAATCACTGTTCCAGACGAATCACTGTTCCAAACCAATCACTGCTCCAAACCAATCAATGTTCCAAATCAGTCACTGTTCCAAACCAATCAATTTTCCAAATCAATCACTGTTCGAAACCAATCACTGTTCCAAACCAATCACTGTTCCAAATCAATCACTGTTCCAAACTAATCACTGTTCCAAATCAAGCACTGTTCCAAATCAATCACTGTTCCAAACCAATCACTGTACCAAACCAATCACTGTTCCAGACCAATCACTGTTACAAACCAATCACTGTTCCAAACCAATCAATGTTCCAAACCAATCACTGTTCCTAACCAATCACTGTTCCAGACCAATCACTGTTCCAAACCAATCACTGTTCCAGACCAATCACTGTTCCAAACCAATCACTGTTCCAGACCAATCACTGTTCCAAATCAGTCACTGTTCCAAACCAATCAATGTTCCAAATCAATCACTGTTCCATATCAATCACTGTTCCAAACCAATCACTGTTCCAAACCATTCACTGTTCCAAATCAATCACTGTCCAAACAAATCACTGTTCCAAATCAATCACTGTTTTAAACCAATCACTGTTCCAAACCAATCATTGTTCCAAACCAATCACTGTTCCAGACCAATCAATGTTCGAAACCAATCGCTGTTCGAAACCAATCGCTGTTCCAAACAAATCACTGTTCCAGACCAATCACTGTTCCAATCCAATCACTGTTCCAAACCAATCAATGTTCCAAACCAATCAATGTTCCAAACCAATCACTGTTCCAAACCAATCACTGTTCCAAACTAATCACTGTTCCAAACTAATCACTGTTCCAAATCAATCACTGTTCCAAATCAATCACTGTTCCAAACCAATCACTGTACCAAATCAATCACTGTTCCAGACAAATCACTGTTCAAACCAATCACTGTTCCAAACCAATCACTGTTCCAAACCAATCAATGTTCCAAACCAATCACTGTTCCAAACCAATCACTGTACGAAACCAATCACTGTTCCAGACCAATCACTGTTCCAACCCAATCACTGTTCCAAACCAATCAATGTTCCAAACCAATCAATGTTCCAAACCAATCACTGGTCCAACCCAATCACTGTTCCAGACCAATCACTGTTCCAAACCAATCACTGTTCCAGACCAATCACTGTTCGAAACCAATCACTGTTCCAAACCAATCACTGTTCCAGACCAATCAATGTTCCAAACCAATCGCTGTTCCAAACCGATCGCTGTTCCAAACAAATCGCTGCTCCAAACCAATCAATGTTCCAAACCAATCACTGTTCCAAACCAATCACTGTTCCAAACCAATCACTGTTCCAAATCAATCACTGTTCCAAACTAATCACTGTTCCAAATCAATCACTGTTCCAAATCAATCACTGTTCCAAACCAATCACTGTACCAAACCAATCACTGTTCCAGACCAATCACTGTTCCAAACCAATCACTGTTCCAAACCAATCAATGTTCCAAACCAATCACTGGTCCAAACCAATCACTGTTCCAGACCAATCACTGTTCCAAACCAATCACTGTTCCAGACCAATCACTGTTCCAAACCAATCACTGTTCCAGACCAATCACTGTTCCAAATCAGTCACTGTTCCAAACCAATCAATGTTCCAAATCAATCACTGTTCCAGACAAATCACTGTTCCAAAGCAATCACTGTTCCAAACCAATCACTGTTCCAAACCAATCAATGTTCCAAACCAATCACTGTTCCAAACCAATCACTGTACGAAACCAATCACTGTTCCAGACCAATCACTGTTCCAACCCAATCACTGTTCCAAACCAATCAATGTTCCAAACCAATCAATGTTCCAAACCAATCACTGTTCCAACCCAATCACTGTTCCAGACCAATCACTGTTCCAAACCATTCACTGTTCCAGACCAATCACTGTTCGAAACCAATCACGGTTCCAAACCAATCACTGTTCCAGACCAATCAATGTTCCAAACCAATCGCTGTTCCAAACCGATCGCTGTTCCAAACAAATCGCTGCTCCAAACCAATCACTGTTCCAAACCAATCACTGTTCCAAACCAATCACTGTTCCAAACCAATCACTGTTCCAAACAAATCACTGTTCCAAATCAATCACTGTTCCAAACAAATCAATGTTCCAAACAAATCACTGTTCCAAATCAATCACTGTTCCAAACAAATCAATGTTCCAAATCAGTCACTGTTCCAAACCAATCAATTTTCGAAATCAATCACTGTTCGAAACCAATCACTGTTCCAAACCAATCACTGTTCCAAATCAATCACTGTTCCAAACTAATCACTGTTCCAAATCAATCACTGTTCCAGACGAATCACTGTTCCAAACCAATCACTGCTCCAAACCAATCAATGTTCCAAATCAGTCACTGTTCCAAACCAATCAATTTTCCAAATCAATCACTGTTCGAAACCAATCACTGTTCCAAACCAATCACTGTTCCAAATCAATCACTGTTCCAAACTAATCACTGTTCCAAATCAAGCACTGTTCCAAATCAATCACTGTTCCAAACCAATCACTGTACCAAACCAATCACTGTTCCAGACCAATCACTGTTCCAAACCAATCACTGTTCCAAACCAATCAATGTTCCAAACCAATCACTGTTCCAAACCAATCACTGTTCCAGACCAATCACTGTTCCAAACCAATCACTGTTCCAGACCAATCACTGTTCCAAACCAATCACTGTTCCAGACCAATCACTGTTCCAAATCAGTCACTGTTCCAAACCAATCAATGTTCCAAATCAATCACTGTTCCATATCAATCACTGTTCCAAACCAATCACTGTTCCAAACCATTCACTGTTGCAAATCAATCACTGTCCAAACAAATCACTGTTCCAAATCAATCACTGTTTTAAACCAATCACTGTTCCAAACCAATCATTGTTCCAAACCAATCACTGTTCCAGACCAATCAATGTTCCAAACCAATCGCTGTTCGAAACCAATCGCTGTTCCAAACAAATCGCTGCTCCAAACCAATCAATGTTCCAAACCAATCACTGTTCCAAACCAATCACTGTTCCAAACCAATCACTGTTCCAGACCAATCACTGTTCCAATCCAATCACTGTTCCAAACCAATCAATGTTCCAAACCAATCAATGTTCCAAACCAATCACTGTTCCAAACCAATCACTGTTCCAAACTAATCACTGTTCCAAACTAATCACTGTTCCAAATCAATCACTGTTCCAAATCAATCACTGTTCCAAACCAATCACTGTACCAAATCAATCACTGTTCCAGACAAATCACTGTTCCAAACCAATCACTGTTCCAAATCAATCACTGTTCCAGACAAATCACTGTTCCAAACCAATCACTGTTCCAAACCAATCACTGTTCCAAACCAATCAATGTTCCAAACCAATCACTGTTCCAAACCAATCACTGTACGAAACCAATCACTGTTCCAGACCAATCACTGTTCCAACCCAATCACTGTTCCAAACCAATCAATGTTCCAAACCAATCAATGTTCCAAACCAATCACTGTTCCAACCCAATCACTGTTCCAGACCAATCACTGTTCCAAACCAATCACTGTTCCAGACCAATCACTGTTCGAAACCAATCACGGTTCCAAACCAATCACTGTTCCAGACCAATCAATGTTCCAAACCAATCGCTGTTCCAAACCGATCGCTGTTCCAAACAAATCGCTGCTCCAAACCAATCAATGTTCCAAACCAATCACTGTTCCAAACCAATCACTGTTCCAAACCAATCACTGTTCCAAACCAATCACTGTTCCAAATCAATCACTGTTCCAAACTAATCACTGTTCCAAATCAATCACTGTTCCAAATCAATCACTGTTCCAAACCAATCACTGTACCAAACCAATCACTGTTCCAGACCAATCACTGTTCCAAACCAATCACTGTTCCAAACCAATCAATGTTCCAAACCAATCACTGTTCCAAACCAATCACTGTTCCAGACCAATCACTGTTCCAAACCAATCACTGTTCCAGACCAATCACTGTTCCAAACCAATCACTGTTCCAGACCAATCACTGTTCCAAATCAGTCACTGTTCCAAACCAATCAATGTTCCAAATCAATCACTGTTCGAAACCAATCACTGTTCCAAACCAATCACTGTTCCAAATCAATCACTGTTCCAAACTAATCACTGTTCCAAATCAATCACTGTTCCAAATCAATCACTGTTCCAAACCAATCACTGTTCCAAATCAATCACTGTTCCAAATCAATCACTGTTCCAAACCAATCACTGTACCAAACCAATCACTGTTCCAGACCAATCACTGTTCCAAACCAATCACTGTTCCAAACCAATCAATGTTCCAAACCAATCACTGTTTCAAACGAATCACTGTTCCATATCAATCACTGTTCCAAACCAATCACTGATCCAAACCATTCACTGTTCCAAATCAATCACTGTCCAAACAAATCACTGTTCCAAATCAATCACTCTTTTAAATCAATCACTGTTACAAACCAATCACGGTTCGAAACCAATCACGGTTCCAGACCAATCACTGATCCAAACCATTCACTGTTCCAAATCAATCACTGTCCAAACAAATCACTGTTCCAAATCAATCACTCTTTTAAATCAATCACTGTTACAAACCAATCACGGTTCGAAACCAATCACGGTTCCAGACCAATCACTGTTCCAAACCAATCACTGTTCCAAATGAATCACTGTTCCTTATCAATCACTGTTCCAAACCAATCACTGTTCCAAACCATTTACTGTTCCAAATCAATCACTGTCCAAACAAATCACTTTTCCAAATCAATCACTGTTTTAAACCAATCACTGTTCCAAACCAATCATTGTTCCAAACCAATCACTGTTCCAGACCAATCAATGTTCCAAACCAATCGCTGTTCCAAACCAATCGCTGTTCCAAACAAATCGCTGCTCCAAACCAATCAATGTTCCAAACCAATCACTGTTCCAAACCAATCACTGTTCCAAACCAATCACTATTCCAGACCAATCACTGTTCCAATCCAATCACTGTTCCAAACCAATCAATGTTCGAAACCAATCAATGTTCCAAACCAATCACTGTTCCAAACCAATCACTGTTCCAAACTAATCACTGTTCCAAACTAATCACCGTTCCAACCCAATCACTGTTCCAAACCATTCAATGTTCCAAACCAATCAATGTTCCAAACCAATCACTGTTCCAACCCAATCACTGTTCCAGACCAATCACTGTTCCAAACCAATCACTGTTCCAGACCAATCACTGTTCGAAACCAATCACGGTTCCAAACCAATCACTGTTCCAGACCAATCAATGTTCCAAACCAATCGCTGTTCCAAACCGATCGCTGTTCCAAACAAATCGCTGCTCCAAACCAATCAATGTTCCAAACCAATCACTGTTCCAAACCAATCACTGTTCCAAACCAATCACTGTTCCAAAAAAATCACTGTTCCAAATCAATCACTGTTCCAAACCAATCAATGTTCCAAATCAGTCACTGTTCCAAACCAATCAATTTTCGAAATCAATCACTGTTCGAAACCAATCACTGTTCCAAACCAATCACTGTTGCAAATCAATCACTGTTCCAAACTAATCACTGTTCCAAATCAATCACTGTTCCAAACAAATCGCTGCTCCAGACCAATCAATGTTCCAAACCAATCGCTGTTCGAAACCAATCGCTGTTCCAAACAAATCGCTGCTCCAAACCAATCAATGTTCCAAACCAATCACTGTTCCAAACCAATCACTGTTCCAAACCAATCACTGTTCCAGACCAATCACTGTTCCAATCCAATCACTGTTCCAAACCAATCAATGTTCCAAACCAATCAATGTTCCAAACCAATCACTGTTCCAAACCAATCACTGTTCCAAACTAATCACTGTTCCAAACTAATCACTGTTCCAAATCAATCACTGTTCCAAATCAATCACTGTTCCAAACCAATCACTGTACCAAATCAATCACTGTTCCAGACAAATCACTGTTCCAAACCAATCACTGTTCCAAACCAATCACTGTTCCAAACCAATCAATGTTCCAAACCAATCACTGTTCCAAACCAATCACTGTACAAAACCAATCACTGTTCCAGACCAATCACTGTTCCAACCCAATCACTGTTCCAAACCAATCAATGTTCCAAACCAATCAATGTTCCAAACCAATCACTGTTCCAACCCAATCACTGTTCCAGACCAATCACTGTTCCAAACCAATCACTGTTCCAGACCAATCACTGTTCGAAACCAATCACGGTTCCAAACCAATCACTGTTCCAGACCAATCAATGTTCCAAACCAATCGCTGTTCCAAACCGATCGCTGTTCCTTTCAAATCGCTGCTCCAAACCAATCAATGTTCCAAACCAATCACTGTTCCAAACCAATCACTGTTCCAAACCAATCACTGTTCCAAACCAATCACTGTTCCAAATCAATCACTGTTCCAAACTAATCACTGTACCAAATCAATCACTGTTCCAAATCAATCACTGTTCCAAACCAATCACTGTACCAAACCAATCACTGTTCCAGACCAATCACTGTTCCAAACCAATAACTGTTCCAAACCAATCAATGTTCCAAACCAATCACTGTTCCAAACCAATCACTGTTCCAGACCAATCACTGTTCCAAACCAATCACTGTTCCAGACCAATCACTGTTCCAAACCAATCACTGTTCCAGACCAATCACTGTTCCAAATCAGTCACTGTTCCAAACCAATCAATGTTCCAAATCAATCACTGTTCGAAACCAATCACTGTTCCAAACCAATCACTGTTCCAAATCAATCACTGTTCCAAACTAATCACTGTTCCAAATCAATCACTGTTCCAAATCAATTACTGTTCCAAACCAATCACTGTTCCAAATCAATCACTGTTCCAAATCAATCACTGTTCCAAACCAATCACTGTACCAAACCAATCACTGTTCCAGACCAATCACTGTTCCAAACCAATCACTGTTCCAAACCAATCAATGTTCCAAACCAATCACTGTTTCAAACGAATCACTGTTCCATATCAATCACTGTTCCAAACCAATCACTGATCCAAACCATTCACTGTTCCAAATCAA
This sequence comes from Scyliorhinus torazame, assembly GCF_047496885.1. Lineage (NCBI taxonomy): Eukaryota > Metazoa > Chordata > Chondrichthyes > Carcharhiniformes > Scyliorhinidae > Scyliorhinus > Scyliorhinus torazame. The sequence continues at coordinate 254,491,344 of NC_092712.1, read as the reverse complement.
TCACTGTCCAAACAAATCACTGTTCCAAATCAATCACTGTTTTAAATCAATCACTGTTACAAACCAATCACGGTTCCAAACCAATCACGGTTCCAGACCAATCACTGATCCAAACCAATCACTGTTCCAAATGAATCACTGTTCCATATCAATCACTGTTCCAAACCAATCACTGTTCCAAACCATTCACTGTTCCAAATCAATCACTGTCCAAACAAATCACTGTTCCAAATCAATCACTGTTTTAAACCAATCACTATTCCAAACCAATCATTGTTCCAAACCAATCACTGTTCCAGACCAATCAATGTTCCAAACCAATCGCTGTTCCAAACCAATCGCTGTTCCAAACAAATCGCTGCTCCAAACCAATCAATGTTCCAAACCAATCACTGTTCCAAACCAATCACTGTTCCAAACCAATCACTGTTCCAGACCAATCACTGTTCCAATCCAATCACTGTTCCAAACCAATCAATGTTCCAAACCAATCAATGTTCCAAACCAATCACTGTTCCAAACCAATCACTGTTCCAAACTAATCACTGTTCCAAACTAATCACCGTTCCAAATCAATCACTGTTCCAAATCAATCACTGTTCCAAACCAATCACTGTGCCAAATCAATCACTGTTCCAGACAAATCACTGTTCCAAACCAATCACTGTTCCAAACCAATCACTGTTCCAAACCAATCAATGTTCCAAACCAATCACTGTTCCAAACCAATCACTGTACGAAACCAATCACTGTTCCAGACCAATCACTGTTCCAACCCAATCACTGTTCCAAACCAATCAATGTTCCAAACCAATCAATGTTCCAAACCAATCACTGTTCCATCCCAATCACTGTTCCAGACCAATCACTGTTCCAAACCAATCACTGTTCCAGACCAATCACTGTTCGAAACCAATCACGGTTCCAAACCAATCACTGTTCCAGACCAATCAATGTTCCAAACCAATCGCTGTTCCAAACCGATCGCTGTTCCAAACAAATCGCTGCTCCAAATCAATCACTGTTCCAAACCAATCAATATTCCAAATCAGTCACTGTTCCAAACCAATCAATTTTCGAAATCAATCACTGTTCGAAACCAATCACTGTTCCAAACCAATCACTGTTCCAAATCAATCACTGTTCCAAACTAATCACTGTTCCAAATCAATCGCTGCTCCAAACCAATCAATGTTCCAAACCAATCACTGTTCCAAACCAATCACTGTTCCAAACCAATCACTGTTCCAGACGAATCACTGTTCCAAACCAATCACTGTTCCAAACCAATCAATGTTCCAAATCAGTCACTGTTCCAAACCAATCAATTTTCCAAATCAATTACTGTTCAAAACCAATCACTGTTCCAAACCAATCACTGTTCCAAACCAATCACTGTTCCAAACTAATCACTGTTCCAAATCAATCACTGTTCCAAATCAATCACTGTTCCAAACCAATCACTGTACCAAACCAATCACTGTTCCAGACCAATCACTGTTCCAAACCAATCACTGTTCCAAACCAATCAATGTTCCAAACCAATCACTGTTCCAAACCAATCACTGTTCCAGACCAATCACTGTTCCAAACCAATCACTGTTCCAGACCAATCACTGTTCCAAACCAATCACTGTTCCAAACGAATCACTGTTCCATATCAATCACTGTTCCAAACCAATCACTGTTCCAAACCATTCACTGTTCCAAACCAATCACGGTTCCAAACCAATCACTGTTCCAGACCAATCAATGTTCCAAACCAATCACTGTTCCAAACCAATCACTGTTCCAGACCAATCACTGTTCCAAACCAATCAATGTTCCAAACCAATCACTGGTCCAAACCAATCACTGTTCCAGACCAATCACTGTTCCAAACCAATCACTGTTCCAGACCAATCACTGTTCCAAACCAATCACTGTTCCAGACCAATCACTGTTCCAAATCAGTCACTGTTCCAAACCAATCAATGTTCCAAATCAATCACTGTTCCAGACAAATCACTGTTCCAAAGCAATCACTGTTCCAAACCAATCACTGTTCCAAACCAATCAATGTTCCAAACCAATCACTGTTCCAAACCAATCACTGTACGAAACCAATCACTGTTCCAGACCAATCACTGTTCCAACCCAATCACTGTTCCAAACCAATCAATGTTCCAAACCAATCAATGTTCCAAACCAATCACTGTTCCAACCCAATCACTGTTCCAGACCAATCACTGTTCCAAACCATTCACTGTTCCAGACCAATCACTGTTCGAAACCAATCACGGTTCCAAACCAATCACTGTTCCAGACCAATCAATGTTCCAAACCAATCGCTGTTCCAAACCGATCGCTGTTCCAAACAAATCGCTGCTCCAAACCAATCACTGTTCCAAACCAATCACTGTTCCAAACCAATCACTGTTCCAAACCAATCACTGTTCCAAACAAATCACTGTTCCAAATCAATCACTGTTCCAAACAAATCAATGTTCCAAACAAATCACTGTTCCAAATCAATCACTGTTCCAAACAAATCAATGTTCCAAATCAGTCACTGTTCCAAACCAATCAATTTTCGAAATCAATCACTGTTCGAAACCAATCACTGTTCCAAACCAATCACTGTTCCAAATCAATCACTGTTCCAAACTAATCACTGTTCCAAATCAATCACTGTTCCAGACGAATCACTGTTCCAAACCAATCACTGCTCCAAACCAATCAATGTTCCAAATCAGTCACTGTTCCAAACCAATCAATTTTCCAAATCAATCACTGTTCGAAACCAATCACTGTTCCAAACCAATCACTGTTCCAAATCAATCACTGTTCCAAACTAATCACTGTTCCAAATCAAGCACTGTTCCAAATCAATCACTGTTCCAAACCAATCACTGTACCAAACCAATCACTGTTCCAGACCAATCACTGTTCCAAACCAATCACTGTTCCAAACCAATCAATGTTCCAAACCAATCACTGTTCCAAACCAATCACTGTTCCAGACCAATCACTGTTCCAAACCAATCACTGTTCCAGACCAATCACTGTTCCAAACCAATCACTGTTCCAGACCAATCACTGTTCCAAATCAGTCACTGTTCCAAACCAATCAATGTTCCAAATCAATCACTGTTCCATATCAATCACTGTTCCAAACCAATCACTGTTCCAAACCATTCACTGTTGCAAATCAATCACTGTCCAAACAAATCACTGTTCCAAATCAATCACTGTTTTAAACCAATCACTGTTCCAAACCAATCATTGTTCCAAACCAATCACTGTTCCAGACCAATCAATGTTCCAAACCAATCGCTGTTCGAAACCAATCGCTGTTCCAAACAAATCGCTGCTCCAAACCAATCAATGTTCCAAACCAATCACTGTTCCAAACCAATCACTGTTCCAAACCAATCACTGTTCCAGACCAATCACTGTTCCAATCCAATCACTGTTCCAAACCAATCAATGTTCCAAACCAATCAATGTTCCAAACCAATCACTGTTCCAAACCAATCACTGTTCCAAACTAATCACTGTTCCAAACTAATCACTGTTCCAAATCAATCACTGTTCCAAATCAATCACTGTTCCAAACCAATCACTGTGCCAAATCAATCACTGTTCCAGACAAATCACTGTTCCAAACCAATCACTGTTCCAAATCAATCACTGTTCCAGACAAATCACTGTTCCAAACCAATCACTGTTCCAAACCAATCACTGTTCCAAACCAATCAATGTTCCAAACCAATCACTGTTCCAAACCAATCACTGTACGAAACCAATCACTGTTCCAGACCAATCACTGTTCCAACCCAATCACTGTTCCAAACCAATCAATGTTCCAAACCAATCAATGTTCCAAACCAATCACTGTTCCAACCCAATCACTGTTCCAGACCAATCACTGTTCCAAACCAATCACTGTTCCAGACCAATCACTGTTCGAAACCAATCACGGTTCCAAACCAATCACTGTTCCAGACCAATCAATGTTCCAAACCAATCGCTGTTCCAAACCGATCGCTGTTCCAAACAAATCGCTGCTCCAAACCAATCAATGTTCCAAACCAATCACTGTTCCAAACCAATCACTGTTCCAAACCAATCACTGTTCCAAACCAATCACTGTTCCAAATCAATCACTGTTCCAAACTAATCACTGTTCCAAATCAATCACTGTTCCAAATCAATCACTGTTCCAAACCAATCACTGTACCAAACCAATCACTGTTCCAGACCAATCACTGTTCCAAACCAATCACTGTTCCAAACCAATCAATGTTCCAAACCAATCACTGTTCCAAACCAATCACTGTTCCAGACCAATCACTGTTCCAAACCAATCACTGTTCCAGACCAATCACTGTTCCAAACCAATCACTGTTCCAGACCAATCACTGTTCCAAATCAGTCACTGTTCCAAACCAATCAATGTTCCAAATCAATCACTGTTCGAAACCAATCACTGTTCCAAACCAATCACTGTTCCAAATCAATCACTGTTCCAAACTAATCACTGTTCCAAATCAATCACTGTTCCAAATCAATCACTGTTCCAAACCAATCACTGTTCCAAATCAATCACTGTTCCAAATCAATCACTGTTCCAAACCAATCACTGTACCAAACCAATCACTGTTCCAGACCAATCACTGTTCCAAACCAATCACTGTTCCAAACCAATCAATGTTCCAAACCAATCACTGTTTCAAACGAATCACTGTTCCATATCAATCACTGTTCCAAACCAATCACTGATCCAAACCATTCACTGTTCCAAATCAATCACTGTCCAAACAAATCACTGTTCCAAATCAATCACTCTTTTAAATCAATCACTGTTACAAACCAATCACGGTTCGAAACCAATCACGGTTCCAGACCAATCACTGATCCAAACCATTCACTGTTCCAAATCAATCACTGTCCAAACAAATCACTGTTCCAAATCAATCACTCTTTTAAATCAATCACTGTTACAAACCAATCACGGTTCGAAACCAATCACGGTTCCAGACCAATCACTGTTCCAAACCAATCACTGTTCCAAATGAATCACTGTTCCTTATCAATCACTGTTCCAAACCAATCACTGTTCCAAACCATTTACTGTTCCAAATCAATCACTGTCCAAACAAATCACTTTTCCAAATCAATCACTGTTTTAAACCAATCACTGTTCCAAACCAATCATTGTTCCAAACCAATCACTGTTCCAGACCAATCAATGTCCCAAACCAATCGCTGTTCCAAACCAATCGCTGTTCCAAACAAATCGCTGCTCCAAACCAATCAATGTTCCAAACCAATCACTGTTCCAAACCAATCACTGTTCCAAACCAATCACTATTCCAGACCAATCACTGTTCCAATCCAATCACTGTTCCAAACCAATCAATGTTCGAAACCAATCAATGTTCCAAACCAATCACTGTTCCAAACCAATCACTGTTCCAAACTAATCACTGTTCCAAACTAATCACCGTTCCAACCCAATCACTGTTCCAAACCATTCAATGTTCCAAACCAATCAATGTTCCAAACCAATCACTGTTCCAACCCAATCACTGTTCCAGACCAATCACTGTTCCAAACCAATCACTGTTCCAGACCAATCACTGTTCGAAACCAATCACGGTTCCAAACCAATCACTGTTCCAGACCAATCAATGTTCCAAACCAATCGCTGTTCCAAACCGATCGCTGTTCCAAACAAATCGCTGCTCCAAACCAATCAATGTTCCAAACCAATCACTGTTCCAAACCAATCACTGTTCCAAACCAATCACTGTTCCAAAAAAATCACTGTTCCAAATCAATCACTGTTCCAAACCAATCAATGTTCCAAATCAGTCACTGTTCCAAACCAATCAATTTTCGAAATCAATCACTGTTCGAAACCAATCACTGTTCCAAACCAATCACTGTTGCAAATCAATCACTGTTCCAAACTAATCACTGTTCCAAATCAATCACTGTTCCAAACAAATCGCTGCTCCAGACCAATCAATGTTCCAAACCAATCGCTGTTCGAAACCAATCGCTGTTCCAAACAAATCGCTGCTCCAAACCAATCAATGTTCCAAACCAATCACTGTTCCAAACCAATCACTGTTCCAAACCAATCACTGTTCCAGACCAATCACTGTTCCAATCCAATCACTGTTCCAAACCAATCAATGTTCCAAACCAATCAATGTTCCAAACCAATCACTGTTCCAAACCAATCACTGTTCCAAACTAATCACTGTTCCAAACTAATCACTGTTCCAAATCAATCACTGTTCCAAATCAATCACTGTTCCAAACCAATCACTGTACCAAATCAATCACTGTTCCAGACAAATCACTGTTCCAAACCAATCACTGTTCCAAACCAATCACTGTTCCAAACCAATCAATGTTCCAAACCAATCACTGTTCCAAACCAATCACTGTACAAAACCAATCACTGTTCCAGACAAATCACTGTTCCAACCCAATCACTGTTCCAAACCAATCAATGTTCCAAACCAATCAATGTTCCAAACCAATCACTGTTCCAACCCAATCACTGTTCCAGACCAATCACTGTTCCAAACCAATCACTGTTCCAGACCAATCACTGTTCGAAACCAATCACGGTTCCAAACCAATCACTGTTCCAGACCAATCAATGTTCCAAACCAATCGCTGTTCCAAACCGATCGCTGTTCCTTTCAAATCGCTGCTCCAAACCAATCAATGTTCCAAACCAATCACTGTTCCAAACCAATCACTGTTCCAAACCAATCACTGTTCCAAACCAATCACTGTTCCAAATCAATCACTGTTCCAAACTAATCACTGTACCAAATCAATCACTGTTCCAAATCAATCACTGTTCCAAACCAATCACTGTACCAAACCAATCACTGTTCCAGACCAATCACTGTTCCAAACCAATAACTGTTCCAAACCAATCAATGTTCCAAACCAATCACTGTTCCAAACCAATCACTGTTCCAGACCAATCACTGTTCCAAACCAATCACTGTTCCAGACCAATCACTGTTCCAAACCAATCACTGTTCCAGACCAATCACTGTTCCAAATCAGTCACTGTTCCAAACCAATCAATGTTCCAAATCAATCACTGTTCGAAACCAATCACTGTTCCAAACCAATCACTGTTCCAAATCAATCACTGTTCCAAACTAATCACTGTTCCAAATCAATCACTGTTCCAAATCAATTACTGTTCCAAACCAATCACTGTTCCAAATCAATCACTGTTCCAAATCAATCACTGTTCCAAACCAATCACTGTACCAAACCAATCACTGTTCCAGACCAATCACTGTTCCAAACCAATCACTGTTCCAAACCAATCAATGTTCCAAACCAATCACTGTTTCAAACGAATCACTGTTCCATATCAATCACTGTTCCAAACCAATCACTGATCCAAACCATTCACTGTTCCAAATCAATCACTGTCCAAACAAATCACTGTTCCAAATCAATCACTGTTTTAAATCAATCACTGTTACAAACCAATCACGGTTCCAAACCAATCACGGTTCCAGACCAATCACTGATCCAAACCAATCACTGTTCCAAATGAATCACTGTTCCATATCAATCACTGTTCCAAACCAATCACTGTTCCAAACCATTCACTGTTCCAAATCAATCACTGTCCAAACAAATCACTGTTCCAAATCAATCACTGTTTTAAACCAATCACTATTCCAAACCAATCATTGTTCCAAACCAATCACTGTTCCAGACCAATCAATGTTCCAAACCAATCGCTGTTCCAAACCAATCGCTGTTCCAAACAAATCGCTGCTCCAAACCAATCAATGTTCCAAACCAATCACTGTTCCAAACCAATCACTGTTCCAAACCAATCACTGTTCCAGACCAATCACTGTTCCAATCCAATCACTGTTCCAAACCAATCAATGTTCCAAACCAATCAATGTTCCAAACCAATCACTGTTCCAAACCAATCACTGTTCCAAACTAATCACTGTTCCAAACTAATCACCGTTCCAAATCAATCACTGTTCCAAATCAATCACTGTTCCAAACCAATCACTGTGCCAAATCAATCACTGTTCCAGACAAATCACTGTTCCAAACCAATCACTGTTCCAAACCAATCACTGTTCCAAACCAATCAATGTTCCAAACCAATCACTGTTCCAAACCAATCACTGTACGAAACCAATCACTGTTCCAGACCAATCACTGTTCCAACCCAATCACTGTTCCAAACCAATCAATGTTCCAAACCAATCAATGTTCCAAACCAATCACTGTTCCATCCCAATCACTGTTCCAGACCAATCACTGTTCCAAACCAATCACTGTTCCAGACCAATCACTGTTCGAAACCAATCACGGTTCCAAACCAATCACTGTTCCAGACCAATCAATGTTCCAAACCAATCGCTGTTCCAAACCGATCGCTGTTCCAAACAAATCGCTGCTCCAAATCAATCACTGTTCCAAACCAATCAATATTCCAAATCAGTCACTGTTCCAAACCAATCAATTTTCGAAATCAATCACTGTTCGAAACCAATCACTGTTCCAAACCAATCACTGTTCCAAATCAATCACTGTTCCAAACTAATCACTGTTCCAAATCAATCGCTGCTCCAAACCAATCAATGTTCCAAACCAATCACTGTTCCAAACCAATCACTGTTCCAAACCAATCACTGTTCCAGACGAATCACTGTTCCAAACCAATCACTGTTCCAAACCAATCAATGTTCCAAATCAGTCACTGTTCCAAACCAATCAATTTTCCAAATCAATTACTGTTCAAAACCAATCACTGTTCCAAACCAATCACTGTTCCAAACCAATCACTGTTCCAAACTAATCACTGTTCCAAATCAATCACTGTTCCAAATCAATCACTGTTCCAAACCAATCACTGTACCAAACCAATCACTGTTCCAGACCAATCACTGTTCCAAACCAATCACTGTTCCAAACCAATCAATGTTCCAAACCAATCACTGTTCCAAACCAATCACTGTTCCAGACCAATCACTGTTCCAAACCAATCACTGTTCCAGACCAATCACTGTTCCAAACCAATCACTGTTCCAAACGAATCACTGTTCCATATCAATCACTGTTCCAAACCAATCACTGTTCCAAACCATTCACTGTTCCAAACCAATCACGGTTCCAAACCAATCACTGTTCCAGACCAATCAATGTTCCAAACCAATCACTGTTCCAAACCAATCACTGTTCCAGACCAATCACTGTTCCAAACCAATCACTGTTCCAAACCAATCAATGTTCCAAACAAATCACTGCTCCAAACCAATCACTGTGCCAAACTAATCACTGTTCCAAACTAATCACTGTTCCAAATCAATCACTGTTCCAAATCAATCACTGTTCCAAACCAATCACTGTACCAAACCAATCACTGTTCCAGACAAATCACTGTTCCAAACCAATCACTGTTCCAGACTAATCACTGTTCCAAACCAATCACTGTTCCAGACCAATCACTGTTCCAAACCAATCACTGTTCCAAACAAATCACTGATACAAACAAATCACTGTTCCATATCAATCACTGTTCCAAACCAATCACTGTTCCAAACCATTCACTGTTCCAAATCAATCACTGTTCCAAACCCATCTCTGTTGCAAATCAATCACTGTTCGAAACCAATCACGGTTCCAAACCAATCACTGTTCCAGACCAATCAATGTTCCAAATCAATCGCTGTTCCAAACCAATTGCTGTTCCAAACAAATCGCTGCTCCAAACCAATCAATGTTCCAAACCAATCACTGTTCCAAATCAATCACTGTTCCAAACCAATCAGTGTTCCAGACCAATCACTGTTCCAAACCAATCACTGTTCCAAACCAATCAATGTTCCAAATCAGTCACTGTTCCAGACCAATCAATGTTCGAAATCAATCACTGTTCGAAACCAATCACTGTTCCAAACCAATCACTGTTCCAAATCAATCACTGTTCCAAACGAATCACTGTTCCATATCACTCACTGTTCCAAACCAATCACTGTTCCAAACCATTCACTGTTCCAAATCAATCACTGTTCCAAACAAATCACTGTTCCAAATCAATCACTGTTTTAAACCAATCACTGTTCCAAACCAATCACGGTTCCAAACCAATCACTGTTCCAGACCAATCAATGTTCCAAACCAATCGCTGTTCCAAACCAATCGCTGTTCCAAACAAATCGCTGCTCCAAACCAATCAATGTTCCAAACCAATCACTGTTCCAAACCAATCACTGTTCCAGACCAATCACTGTTCCAAACCAATCACTGTTCCAAACCAATCAATGTTCCAAACCAATCACTGTTCCAAACCAATCACTGTTCCAGACCAATCACTGTTCCAAACAAATCACTGTTCCAAATCAATCACTGTTCCAAACCAATCAGTGTACCAAACCAATCACTGTTCCAGACCAATCGCTGTTCCAGATCAATCACTGTTCCAACCCAATCAATGTTCCAAACCAATCACTGTTCCAAACCATTCACTGTTCCAAACAAATCACTGATCCAGAGCAATCACTGTTCCAAACGAATCAATGTTCCAAACCAATCACTGTTCCAAACAAATCACTGCTACAAACCAATCATTGTTCCAAACCAATCACTGTACCAAACTAATAACTGATCCAAACCAATCACTGGTCCAAACCAATCATCGCTCCAGACCATTCACTGTTCCAAACAAATCACTGTTCCAAACAAATCACTGTTCCAAATCAATCACTGTTCCAAACCAATCACTGTTCCAAACCAATCACTGTTCCAAACCAATCACCGTTCCAAACCAATCACTGTTCCAAACAAATCAATGTTCCAAACCAATCACTGTTCCAGACAAATCACTGTTCCAAACCAATCAATGTTCCAAACAAATCAGTGATCAAGACCAATCACTGTACCAAATCAATCACTGTTCCAAACCAATCACACTTCCAAACCAATCACACTTCCAAACCAATCACTATTCCAAATCAATCACTGTTACAAACCAATCACAGTTCCAAACCAATCACTGTTCCAAACCAATCACTGTTCCAAACCAATCACTGTTCCAAATCAATCACTGTTCCAAACCAATCACTGTTCCAAACCAATCACTGTTCCAAACCTATCACTGTTCCAAATCAATCACTGTTTTAAACCAATCACTGTTCCAAACCAATCATTGTTCCAAACCAATCACTGTTCCAGACCAATCAATGTTCCAAACCAATCGCTGTTCCAAACCAATCGCTGTTCCAAACAAATCGCTGCTCTAAACCAATCAATGTTCCAAACCAATCACTGTTCCAAACCAATCACTGTTCCAAACCAATCACTGTTCCAGACCAATCACTGTTCCAATCCAATCACTGTTCCAAACCAATCAATGTTCCAAACCAATCAATGTTCCAAACCAATCACTGTTCCAAACCAATCACTGTTCCAAACTAATCACTGTTCCAAACTAATCACCGTTCCAAATCAATCACTGTTCCAAATCAATCACTGTTCCAAACCAATCACTGTGCCAAATCAATCACTGTTCCAGACAAATCACTGTTCCAAACCAATCACTGTTCCAAAACAATCACTGTTCCAAACCAATCAATGTTCCAAATCAATCACTGTTCCAAACCAATCACTGTACAAAACCAATCACTGTTCCAGACCAATCACTCTTCCAACCCAATCACTGTTCCAAACCAATCAATGTTCCAAACCAATCAATGTTCCAAACAAATCAGTGATCAAGACCAATCACTGTTCCAAATCAATCACTGTTCCAAACCAATCACACTTCCAAACCAATCACGGTTCCAAACCAATCACTATTCCAAATCAATCACTGTTACAAACCAATCACAGTTCCAAACCAATCACTGTTCTAGACCAATCACTGTTCCAAACCAATCACTGTTCCAAACCAATCACTGTTCCAAATCAATCACTGTTCCAAACCAATCACTGTTCCAAACCAATCACTGTTCCAAACCTATCACTGTTCCAAATCAATCACTGTTTTAAACCAATCACTGTTCCAAACCAATCATTGTTCCAAACCAATCACTGTTCCAGACCAATCAATGTTCCAAACCAATCGCTGTTCCAAACCAATCGCTGTTCCAAACAAATCGCTGCTCCAAACCAATCAATGTTCCAAACCAATCACTGTTCCAAAGCAATCACTGTTCCAAACCAATCACTGTTCCAGACCAATCACTGTTCCAAACCAATCACTGTTCCAAACCAATCAATGTTCCAAACCAATCACTGTTCCAAACCAATCACTGTTCCAGACCAATCACTGTTCCAAACAAATCACTGTTCCAAATCAATCACTGTTCCAAACCAATCAGTGTACCAAACCAATCACTGTTCCAGACCAATCGCTGTTCCAGATCAATCACTGTTCCAACCCAATCAATGTTCCAAACCAATCACTGTTCCAAACCATTCACTGTTCCAAACAAATCACTGATCCAGAGCAATCACTGTTCCAAACGAATCAATGTTCCAAACCAATCACTGTTCCAAACAAATCACTGCTACAAACCAATCATTGTTCCAAACCAATCACTGTACCAAACTAATAACTGATCCAAACCAATCACTGTTCCAAACCAATCATCGCTCCAGACCATTCACTGTTCCAAACAAATCACTGTTCCAAACAAATCACTGTTCCAAATCAATCACTGTTCCAAACCAATCACTGTTCCAAACCAATCACTGTTCCAAACCAATCACCGTTCCAAACCAATCACTGTTCCAAACAAATCAATGTTCCAAACCAATCACTGTTCCAGACAAATCACTGTTCCAAACCAATCAATGTTCCAAACAAATCAGTGATCAAGACCAATCACTGTACCAAATCAATCACTGTTCCAAACCAATCACACTTCCAAACCAATCACACTTCCAAACCAATCACTATTCCAAATCAATCACTGTTACAAACCAATCACAGTTCCAAACCAATCACTGTTCCAAACCAATCACTGTTCCAAACCAATCACTGTTCCAAATCAATCACTGTTCCAAACCAATCACTGTTCCAAACCAATCACTGTTCCAAACCTATCACTGTTCCAAATCAATCACTGTTTTAAACCAATCACTGTTCCAAACCAATCATTGTTCCAAACCAATCACTGTTCCAGACCAATCAATGTTCCAAACCAATCGCTGTTCCAAACCAATCGCTGTTCCAAACAAATCGCTGCTTTAAACCAATCAATGTTCCAAACCAATCACTGTTCCAAACCAATCACTGTTCCAAACCAATCACTGTTCCAAACCAATCACTGTTCCAGACCAATCACTGTTCCAATCCAATCACTGTTCCAAACCAATCAATGTTCCAAACCAATCAATGTTCCAAACCAATCACTGTTCCAAACCAATCACTGTTCCAAACTAATCACTGTTCCAAACTAATCACCGTTCCAAATCAATCACTGTTCCAAATCAATCACTGTTCCAAACCAATCACAGTGCCAAATCAATCACTGTTCCAGACAAATCACTGTTCCAAACCAATCACTGTTCCAAAACAATCACTGTTCCAAACCAATCAATGTTCCAAATCAATCACTGTTCCAAACCAATCACTGTACAAAACCAATCACTGTTCCAGACCAATCACTCTTCCAACCCAATCACTGTTCCAAACCAATCAATGTTCCAAACCAATCAATGTTCCAAACAAATCAGTGATCAAGACCAATCACTGTTCCAAATCAATCACTGTTCCAAAGCAATCACACTTCCAAACCAATCACGGTTCCAAACCAATCACTATTCCAAATCAATCACTGTTACAAACCAATCACAGTTCCAAACCAATCACTGTTCTAGACCAATCACTGTTCCAAACCAATCACTGTTCCAAACCAATCACTGTTCCAAATCAATCACTGTTCCAAACCAATCACTGTTCCAAATCAATCACTGTTACAAACCAATCACAGTTCCAAACCAATCACTGTTCCAAACCAATCACTGTTCCAAACCAATCACTGTTCCAAATCAATCACTGTTCCAAACCAATCATTGTTCCAAACCAATCACTGTTCCAGACCAATCAATGTTCCAGACCAATCAATGTTCCAAACCAATCGCTGTTCCAAACCAATCGCTGTTCCAAACAAATCGCTGCTACAAACCAATCACTGTTCAAAACCAATCACTGTTCCAAACCAATCACTGTTCCAGACCAATCACTGTTCCAATCCAATCACTGTTCCAAACCAATCAATGTTCCAAACCAATCAATGTTCCAAACCAATCACTGTTCCAAACCAATCACTGTTCCAAACTAATCACTGTTCCAAACTAATCACCGTTCCAAATCAATCACTGTTCCAAATCAATCACTGTTCCAAACCAATCACTGTGCCAAATCAATCACTGTTCCAGACAAATCACTGTTCCAAACCAATCACTGTTCCAAACCAATCACTCTTCCAAACCAATCAATGTTCCAAACCAATCACTGTTCCAAACCAATCACTGTACGAAACCAATCACTGTTCCAGACCAATCACTCTTCCAACCCAATCACTGTTCCAAACCAATCAATGTTCCAAACCAATCAATGTTCCAGACCAATCACTGTTCGAAACCAATCACGGTTCCAAACCAATCACTGTTCCAGACCAATCAATGTTCCAAACCAATCACTGTTCCAAACCGATCGCTGTTCCAAACAAATCGCTGCTCCAAACCAATCAATGTTCCAAACCAATCACTGTTCCAAACCAATCACTGTTCCAAACCAATCACTGTTCCAAACAAATCACTGTTCCAAATCAATCACTGTTCCAAACCAATCAATGTTCCAAATCAGTCACTGTTCCAAACCAATCAATTTTCGAAATCAATCACTGTTCGAAACCAATCACTGTTCCAAACCAATCACTGTTCCAAATCAATCACTGTTCCAAACTAATCACTGTTCCAAATCAATCATTGTTCCAAACAAATCGCTGCTCCAAACCAATCAATGTTCCAAACCAATCACTGTTCCAAACCAATCACTGTTCCAAACCAATCACTGTTCCAGACGAATCACTGTTCCAAACCAATCACTGTTCCAAACCAATCAATGTTCCAAATCAGTCACTGTTCCAAACCAAACAATTTTCCAAATCAATCACTGTTCCAAACCAATCACTGTACCAAACCAATCACTGTTCCAGACCAATCACTGTTCCAAACCAATCACTGTTCCAAACCAATCAATGTTCCAAACCAATCATTGTTCCAAACCAATCACTGTTCCAGACCAATCACTGTTCCAAACCAATCACTGTTCCAAACCAATCACTGTTCCAGACCAATCACTGTTCCAAACCAATCACTGTTCCAAACGAATCACTGTTCCATATCAATCACTGTTCCAAACCAATCACTGTTCCAAACCATTCACTGTTAAAAACCAATCACGGTTCCAAACCAATCACTGTTCCAGACCAATCAATGTTCCAAACCAATCACTGTTCCAAACCAATCACTGTTCCAGACCAATCACTGTTCCAAACCAATCACTGTTCCAAACCAATCAATGTTCCAAACAAATCACTGCTCCAAACCAATCACTGTGCCAAACTAATCACTGTTCCAAACTAATCACTGTTCCAAATCAATCACTGTTCCAAATCAATCACTGTTCCAAACCAATCACTGTACCAAACCAATCACTGTTCCAGACAAATCACTGTTCCAAACCAATCACTGTTCCAGACCAATCACTGTTCCAAACCAATCACTGTTCCAGACCAATCACTGTTCCAAATCAATCACTGTTCCAAACAAATCACTGATACAAACAAATCACTGTTCCATATCAATCACTGTTCCAAACCAATCACTGTTCCAAACCAATCACTGTTCCAAACCCATCACTGTTGCAAATCAATCACTGTTCGAAACCAATCACGGTTCCAAACCAATCACTGTTCCAGACCAATCAATGTTCCAAATCAATCGCTGTTCCAAACCAATCGCTGTTCCTAACAAATCGCTGCTCCAAACCAATCAATGTTCCAAACCAATCACTGTTCCAAACCAATCACTGTTCCAAACCAATCAGTGTTCCAGACCAATCACTGTTCCAAACCAATCACTGTTCCAAACCAATCAATGTTCCAAATCAGTCACTGTTCCAGACCAATCAATGTTCGAAATCAATCACTGTTCGAAACCAATCACTGTTCCAAACCAATCACTGTTCCAAATCAATCACTGTTCCAAACTAATCACTGTTCCAAATCAATCACTGTTCCAAATCAATCACTGTTCCAAACCAATTACTGTACCAAACCAATCACTGTTCCAGACCAATCACTGTTCCAAACCAATCACTGTTCCAGACCAATCACTGTTCCAAACCAATCACTGTTCCAGACCAATCACTGTTACAAACCAATCACTGTTCCAAACGAATCACTGTTCCATATCACTCACTGTTCCAAACCAATCACTGTTCCAAACCATTCACTGTTCCAAATCAATCACTGTTCCAAACAAATCACTGTTCCAAATCAATCACTGTTTTAAACCAATCACTGTTCCAAACCAATCACGGTTCCAAACCAATCACTGTTCCAGACCAATCAATGTTCCAAACCAATCGCTGTTCCAAACCAATCGCTGTTCCAAACAAATCGCTGCTCCAAACCAATCAATGTTCCAAACCAATCACTGTTCCAAACCAATCACTGTTCCAAACCAATCACTGTTCCAGACCAATCACTGTTCCAAACCAATTACTGTTCCAAACCAATCAATGTTCCAAACCAATCACTGTTCCAAACCAATCACTGTTCCAGACCAATCACTGTTCCAAACAAATCACTGTTCCAAATCAATCACTGTTCCAAACCAATCACTGTACCAAACCAATCACTGTTCCAGACCAATCGCTGTTCCAGATCAATCACTGTTCCAACCCAATCAATGTTCCAAACCAATCACTGTTCCAAACCATTCACTGTTCCAAACAAATCACTGATCCAGAGCAATCACTGTTCCAAACGAATCAATGTTCCAAACCAATCACTGTTCCAAACAAATCACTGCTACAAACCAATCATTGTTCCAAACCAATCACTGTACCAAACTAATAACTGTTCCAAACCAATCACTGTTCCAAACCAATCACCGCTCCAGACCATTCACTGTTCCAAACAAATCACTGTTCCAAACAAATCACTGTTCCAAATCAATCACTGTTCCAAACCAATCACTGTTCCAAACCAATCACTGTTCCAAACCAATCACCGTTCCAAACCAATCACTGTTCCAAACAAATCAATGTTCCAAACCAATCACTGTTCCAGACGAATCACTGTTCCAAACCAATCAATGTTTCAAACAAATCAGTGATCAAGACCAATCACTGTTCCAAATCAATCACTGTTCCAAACCAATCACACTTCCAAACAAATCACACTTCCAAACCAATCACTATTCCAAATCAATCACTGTTACAAACCAATCACAGTTCCAAACCAATCACTGTTCTAGACCAATCACTGTTCCAAACCAATCACTGTTCCAAACCAATCACTGTTCCAAATCAATCACTGATCCAAGCCAATCACTGTTCCAAACCAATCACTGTTCCAAACCTATCACTGTCCCAAACCAATCACTGTTCCAAACAAATCACTGCTCCAAACCAATCACTGTTCCAAACCAATCACTGCTCCAAACCAATCATTGTTCCAAACCAATAACTGTTCCAGACCAATCACTGCTCCAAACCAATCACTGTTCGAAATCAATCACTGTTTCAAACAAATCACTGTTCCAAACCAATCACAGTTCCAAACAAATCAATGTTCCAAACCAATCAATGTTCCAAACCAATCAATGCTCCAAATCAATCAATGTTCCAGAAGAATCACTGTTCCAAACCAATCACTGATCCAATCAAATCACTGTTCCAGACCAATCAATATTCCAAACAAATCAGTGTTCCAAATCAATCACTTTTCAGACCAATCACTGTTCCAAATCGATCACTGTTTCAGACCAGTCACTGTTCCCGACCAATCACTTGATCAACCAATCAATGTTCCAAAAAAAATCACTGTTCCAAACCAATCACTGTTCCAAACCAATCAATGTTCCAAACCAATCAATGTTCCAAACGAATCAAGGTTCCCAGCAAATCATTGTTCCAAGGCAACCAATGCTCCAACTCAATCTCTATTCCAAACCAATCAATGTTCCAAGCCAATCAATGTTCCAGACAAATCACTGTTCCAAACCAATCACTGTTCCAACCAAATCACTGCTCCAAACCAATCACTGTTCCAAACCAAACACTGTTCCAGACCAATTACTGTTCCAAACCAATCACTGTTCCAAACCAATCACTGTTCCAAACCAATCAGTGATCCAGACCAATCACTGTTCCATACCAATCACTGTTCCAGACCAATCACTGTTCCAAACCAATCACTGTTCCAAACTAATCAGTGTTCCAGACCAATCACTATTCCATACCAATCACTGATCCATACCAATCACTGTTCCAAACCAATCAGTGTTCCAAACAAATCACTGCTCCAAACCAATCAAAATTCCAAACCAATCACTGTTCCAAACCAACACTTTTCCAGACCAATCATTGTTCCAGACCAATCACTGTTCCAAACGAATCACTGCTCCAAATCAATCAATGGTCCAAACCAATCACAGTTCCAAACCAATCACTGTTCCAGACCAATCACTGTTCCAAACAAATCACTGATCCAACCCAATCACTGTTCCAAATCAATCACTGTTCCAAACCAATCAATGTTCAAAATCAATCACTGTTCGAAACCAATCACTGTTCCAAACCAATCACTGTTCCAAACCAAATCACTGTTCCAAATCAATCACTGTTCCAAATCAATCACTGTTCGAAACCAATCACTGTACCAAACCAATCAATGTTCCAGACCAATCACTGTTCCAAACCAATCATTGTTCCAAAGCAACCAATGCTCCAAATCAATCTCTATTCCAAACCAATCAATGTTCCAAGCCAATCAATGTTCCAGACAAATCACTGTTCCAAACCAATCACTGTTCCAACGAAAGCACTGCTCCAAACCAATCACTGTTCCAGACCAATCACTGTTCCAAACCAATCACTGTTCCAAACCAATCAGAGATCCAGACCAATCACTGTTCCATACCAATCACTGTTCCAGACCAATCACTGTTCCAAACCAATCACTGTTCCAAACCAATCAGTGTTCCAGACCAATCACTGTTCCATACCAATCACTGTTCCATACCAATCACCGTTCCAAACCAGTCACTGTTCCAAACTAATCACCGCTCCAATCCAATCAATGTTCCAAACCAATCACTGTTCCAAACCAATCACTTTTCCAGACCAATCATTGTTCCAGACCAATCATTGTTCCAAACGAATCACTGCTCCAAACCAATCAATGGTCCAAACCAATCACTGTTCCAAACCAATCACTGTTCCAGACCAATCACTGTTCCAAACAAATCACTGATCCAAACCAATCACTGTTCCAAATCAATCACTGTTCCAAAGCAATCAATGTTCAAAATCAATCACTGTTCCAAACCAATCACTGTTCCAAACCAATCACTGTTCCAAACCAAATCACTGTTCCAAATCAATCACTGTTCCAAATCAATCACTGTTCCAAACCGATCACTGTACCAAACCAATCACTGTTCCAGACCAATCACTGTTCCAAACCAATCACTGTTCCAGACCAATCACTGTTCCAAACAAATCACTGATCCAAACCAATCATTGTTCCAAATCAATCACTGTTCCAAACCAATCAATGTTCAAAATCAATCACTGTTCCAAACCAATCACTGTTCCAAACCAATCACTGTTCCAAACCAAATCACTGTTCCAAATCAATCACTGTTCCAAATCAATCACTGTTCCAAACCGATCACTGTTCCAGACCAATCACTGTTCCAAATCAATCACTGTTCCAGATCAATCACTGTTCGAAACCAATCACTGTTCCAGACCAATCACTGTTCCAGACCAATCACTGTTCCAGACCAATCACTGTTCCATACCAATCACTGTTCCAAACCAATCACTATTCCAAACAAATCACTGCACCAAACCAATCAATGTTCCAAACCAATCACTGTTCCAAACCAATCACTGTTGCAGACCAATCATTGTTCCAAACCAATCACTGTTCCAAACAAATCACTGCTCCAAACCAATCACTGTTCCAGACCAATCACTGTTCCAAACAAATCACTGCTCCAAACCAATCAATGTTCCTAACCAATCACTGTTCCAAACCAATCACTGTTCCAGACCAATCACTGTTCCAAACAAATCACTGATCCAAACCAATTACTGTTCCAAATCAATCACTGTTTCAAACCAATTAATGATTAAAATCAATCACTGTTACAAACCAATCACTGTTCCAAACCAATCATTGTTCCAAATCAATCACCGTTCCAAACCAATCACTGTACCAAACCAATCACTGTTCAAGACCAATCACTGTTCCAAACCAATCAATGTTCCAAACCAATCACAGTTCCAAACCAATCACTGTTCCAGACAAATCACTGTTCCAAACCAATCACTGTTCCAGACCAATCACTGTTCCAAACCAATCACTGTTCCAGACCAATCACTGTTCCAAACCATTCACTGTTCCAAACAAATCACTGATCCAGACCAATCACTGTTCCAAACGAATCACTGTTCCAAACCAATCACTGTTCCAAACGAATCACTGTTCCAAATCAATCACTGTTCCAAACAAGTCACTGCTCCAAACCAATCATTGTTCCAAACCAATCACTGTTCCAAAAAAATCACTGTCCCAAACCAATCACTGTTCCAGACCAATCACTGCTCCAAACCAATCACTGTTCGAAACAAATCACTGTTCCAAACAAATCACTGTTCCAAATCAATCAGTGTTCCAAACCAATCACTGTTCCAAACCAATCAATGTTCCAAACCAATCACTGTTCCAAACCAATCACTGTACCAAACCAATCACTGTTCCAGACCAATCACTGTTCCAATCCAATCACTGTTCCAAACCAATCAATGTTCCAAACCAATCACTGTTCCAAACCAATCACTGTTCCAGACCAATCACTGTTCCAAACCAATCACTGTTCCAGACCAATCACTGTTCCAAACCAATCGCTGTTCCAAACAAATCACTGATCCAAACAAATCACTGTTCCATATCAATCACTGTTCCAAACCAATCACTGTTCCAAACCATTCACTGTTCCAAACCAATCACTGTTCCAAACCAATCACTGTTCCAGACCAATCACTGTTCCAAACCAATCACTGTTCCAGACCAATCACTGTTCCAAACAAATCACTGTTCCAAACAAATCACTGATCCAAACAAATCACTGTTCCATACCAATCACTGTTCCAAACCAATCACTGTTCCAAACCATTCACTGTTCCAAATCAATCAATGTTCCAAACCAATCACTGTTCCAAACAAATCACTGTTCCAAATCAATCACTGTTTTAAACCAATCACTGTTCCAAATCAATCACTGTTCCAAACCAATCACTGTACCAAACCAATCACTGTTCCAGACCAATCACTGTTCCAAACCAATCACTGTTCCAAACCAATCACTGTTCCAGACCAATCACTGTTCCAAACCAATCACTGTTCCAAACGAATCACTGTTCCATATCAATCACTGTTTCAAACCAATCACTGTTCCAAACCATTCACTGTTCCAAATCAATCACTGTTCCAAACAAATCACTGTTCCAAATCAATCACTGTTTTAAACCAATCACTGTTCCAAACCAATCACGGTTCCAAACCAATCACTGTTCCAAACCAATCGCTGTTCCAAACCAATCACTGTTCCAAATCAATCACTGTTCGAAACCAATCACTGTTCCAAACCAATCACTATTCCAGACCAATCACTGTTCCAAACCAATCACTGTTCCAAACCAATCACTGTTCCAAACCAATCACTGTTCCAGACCAATCACTGTTCCAATCCAATCACTGTTCCAGACCAATCACTGTTCCAGACCAATCACTGTTCCAATCCAATCACTGTTCCAAACCAATCAATGTTCCAAACAAATCGCTGCTCCAAACCAATCACTGTTCCAAACTAATCACTGTTCCAAACTAATCACTGTTCCAAATCAATCACTGTTCCAAATCAATCACTGTTCCAAACCAATCACTGTACCAAACCAATCACTGTTCCAGACAAATCACTGTTCTAAACCAATCACTGTTCCAAACCAATCACTGTTCCAAACCAATCACTGTTCCAAACCAATCACTGTTCCAAACCAATCACTGTTCCAGACCAATCACTGTTCCAAACCAATCACTGTTCCAGACCAATCACTGTTCCAAACCAATCACTGTTCCAAACGAATCACTGTTCGAAACCAATCTCGGTTCCAAACCAATCACTGTTCCAGACCAATCAATGTTCCAAACCAATCGCTGTTCCAAACCAATCGCTGTTCCAAACAAATCGCTGCTCCAAACCAATCAATGTTCCAAACCAATCACTGTTCCAAACCAATCACTGTTCCAAACCAATCACTGTTCCAGACCAATCACTGTTCCAAACCAATCACTGTTCCAGACCAATCAATGTTCCAAATCAATCACTGTTCGAAACCAATCACTGTTCCAAACCAATCACTGTTCCAAACCAATCACTGTTCCAGACCAATCACTGTTCCAAACCAATCACTGTTCCAGACCAATCAATGTTCCAAATCAATCACTGTTCGAAACCAATCACTGTTCCAAACCAATCACTGTTCCAAATCAATCACTGTTCCAAACTAATCACTGTTCCAAATCAATCACTGTTCCAAATCAATCACTGTTCCAAACCAATCACTGTACCAAACCAATCACTGTTCCAGACCAATCACTGTTCCAAACCAATCACTGTTCCAAACCAATCAGTGTTCCAAACCAATCACTGTTCCAGACCAATCACTGTTCCAGACCAATCACTGTTCCAAACGAATCACTGTTCCATATCAATCACTGTTCCAAACCAATGACTGTTCCAAACCATTCACTGTTCCAAATCAATCACTGTTCCAAACAAATCACTGTTCCAAATCAATCACTGTTTTAAACCAATCACTGTTCCAAACCAATCACGGTTCCAAACCAATCACTGTTCCAGACCAATCAATGTTCCAAACCAATCGCTGTTCCAAACCAATCGCTGTTCCAAACAAATCGCTGCTGCAAACCAATCAATGTTCCAAACCAATCACTGTTCCAAACCAATCACTGTTCCAAACCAATCACTGTTCCAGACCAATCACTGTTCCAAACCAATCACTGTTCCAAACCAATCAATGTTCCAAACCAATCACTGTTCCAAACCAATCACTGTTCCAGACCAATCACTGTTCCAAACAAATCACTGATCCAAACCAATTACTGTTCCAAATCAATCACTGTTCCAAACCAATCAATGACCCAAGTCAATCACTGTTCCAAACCAATACATGTTCGAAACCAATCACTGTTCCAAATCAATCACTGTTCCAAACCAATCACTGTGCCAAACCAATCACTGTTCCAGACCAATCACTATTCCAGATCAATCACTGTTCCAAACCAATCAATGTTCCAAACCAATCACTGTTCCAAGCCAATCACTGTTCCAAACAAATCACTGATCCAGAGCAATCACTGTTCCAAACGAATCAATGTTCCAAACCAATCACTGTTCCAAACAAATCACTGCTACAAACCAATCATTGTTCCAAACCAATCACTGTACCAAACTAATCACTGTTCCAAACCAATCACTGTTCCAAACCAATCACCGCTCCAGACCATTCACTGTTCGAAACCAATCACTGTTCCAAACAAATCACTGTTCCAAACCAATCACCGCTCCAGACCATTCACTGTTCCAAACCAATCACTGTTCCAAACCAATCACTGTTCCAAACCAATCACCGTTCCAAACCAATCACTGTTCCAAACAAATCAATGTTCCAAACCAATCACTGTTCAAAACCAATCACTGTTCCAGACCAATCACTGTTCCAAACCAATCACTGTTCCAAACCAATCACTGTTCCAGACCAATCACTGTTCCAAACCAATCGCTGTTCCAAACCAATCGCTGTTCCAAACAAATCGCTGATCCAAACGAATCAATGTTCCAAACCAATCACTGTTCCAAACCAATCACTGTTGCAAACCAATCACTGTTCCAGACCAATCACTGTTCCAGACCAATCACTGTTCCAGACCAATCACTGTTCCAAACCAATCAATGTTCCAAACGAATCAATGTTCCAAACCAATCACTGTTCCAAACCAATCACTGTTCTAGACCAATCACTGTTCCAAACAAATCACTGATCCAAACCAATTACTGTTCCAAATCAATCACTGTTCCAAACCAATCAATGATCCAAGTCAATCAATGTTCCAAACCAATAACTGTTCGAAACCAATCACCGTTCCAAATCAATCACTGTTCCAAACCAATCACTGTACCAGACCAATCACTGTTCCAGACCAATCACTGTTCCAGATTAATCACTGTTCCAAACCAATCAATGTTCCAAACCAATCACTGTTCCAAACCATTCACTGTTCCAAACAAATCACTGATCCAGAGCAATCACTGTTCCAAACGAATCAATGTTCCAAACCAATCACTGTTCCAAACAAATCACTGCTGCAAACCAATCATTGTTCCAAACCAATCACTGTACCAAACTAATCACTGTTCCAAACGAATCACTGTTCCAAACGAATCACCGCTCCAGACCATTCACTGTTCGAAACCAATCACTGTTCCAAACAAATCACTGTTCCAAATCAATCATTGTTCATAACGAATCACTGTTCCAAACCAATCAATGTTCCAAACCAATCACTGTTCCAAACCAATCACCGTTCCAAACCAATCACTGTTCCAAACAAATCAATGTTCCAAACCAATCACTGTTCCAAACCAATCACTGTTCCAGACCAATCACTGTTCCAAACCAATCACTGTTCCAGACCAATCACTGTTCCAGACCAAAGACTGTTCCAAACCAATCACCATTCCAAACCAGTCACTGTTCCAAACAAATCAGTGTTCCAAACCAATCACTGTTCCAGACCAATCACTGTTCCAGACCAATCACTGTTCCAAACGAATCACTGTTCCATATCAATCACTGTTCCAAACCAATGACTGTTCCAAACCATTCACTGTTCCATATCAATCACTGTTCCAAACAAATCACTGTTCCAAATCAATCACTGTTTTAAACCAATCACTGTTCCAAACCAATCACGGTTCCAAACCAATCACTGTTCCAGACCAATCAATGTTCCAAACCAATCGCTGTTCCAAACCAATCGCTGTTCCAAACAAATCGCTGCTGCAAACCAATCAATGTTCCAAACCAATCACTGTTCCAAACCAATCACTGTTCCAAACCAATCACTGTTCCAGACCAATCACTGTTCCAAACCAATCACTGTTCCAAACCAATCAATGTTCCAAACCAATCACTGTTCCAAACCAATCACTGTTCCAGACCAATCACTGTTCCAAACAAATCACTGATCCAAACCAATTACTGTTCCAAATCAATCACTGTTCCAAACCAATCAATGACCCAAGTCAATCACTGTTCCAAACCAATACATGTTCGAAACCAATCACTGTTCCAAATCAATCACTGTTCCAAACCAATCACTGTGCCAAACCAATCACTGTTCCAGACCAATCACTGTTCCAGATCAATCACTGTTCCAAACCAATCAATGTTCCAAACCAATCACTGTTCCAAGCCAATCACTGTTCCAAACAAATCACTGATCCAGAGCAATCACTGTTCCAAACGAATCAATGTTCCAAACCAATCACTGTTCCAAACAAATCACTGCTACAAACCAATCATTGTTCCAAACCAATCACTGTACCAAACTAATCACTGTTCCAAACCAATCACTGTTCCAAACCAATCACCGCTCCAGACCATTCACTGTTCGAAACCAATCACTGTTCCAAACAAATCACTGTTCCAAAGCAATCACCGCTCCAGACCATTCACTGTTCCAAACCAATCACTGTTCCAAACCAATCACTGTTCCAAACCAATCACCGTTCCAAACCAATCACTGTTCCAAACAAATCAATGTTCCAAACCAATCACTGTTCAAAACCAATCACTGTTCCAGACCAATCACTGTTCCAAACCAATCACTGTTCCAAACCAATCGCTGTTCCAGACCAATCACTGTTCCAAACCAATCGCTGTTCCAAACCAATCGCTGTTCCAAACAAATCGCTGATCCAAACGAATCAATGTTCCAAACCAATCACTGTTCCAAACCAATCACTGTTGCAAACCAATCACTGTTCCAGACCAATCACTGTTCCAGACCAATCACTGTTCCAGACCAATCACTGTTCCAAACCAATCAATGTTCCAAACGAATCAATGTTCCAAACCAATCACTGTTCCAAACCAATCACTGTTCTAGACCAATCACTGTTCCAAACAAATCACTGATCCAAACCAATTACTGTTCCAAATCAATCACTGTTCCAAACCAATCAATGATCCAAGTCAATCAATGTTCCAAACCAATAACTGTTCGAAACCAATCACCGTTCCAAATCAATCACTGTTCCAAACCAATCACTGTACCAGACCAATCACTGTTCCAGACCAATCACTGTTCCAGATTAATCACTGTTCCAAACCAATCAATGTTCCAAACCAATCACTGTTCCAAACCATTCACTGTTCCAAACAAATCACTGATCCAGAGCAATCACTGTTCCAAACGAATCAATGTTCCAAACCAATCACTGTTCCAAACAAATCACTGCTGCAAACCAATCATTGTTCCAAACCAATCACTGTACCAAACTAATCACTGTTCCAAACGAATCACTGTTCCAAACGAATCACCGCTCCAGACCATTCACTGTTCGAAACCAATCACTGTTCCAAACAAATCACTGTTCCAAATCAATCATTGTTCATAACGAATCACTGTTCCAAACCAATCAATGTTCCAAACCAATCACTGTTCCAAACCAATCACCGTTCCAAACCAATCACTGTTCCAAACAAATCAATGTTCCAAACCAATCACTGTTCCAAACCAATCACTGTTCCAGACCAATCACTGTTCCAAACCAATCACTGTTCCAGACCAATCACTGTTCCAGACCAAAGACTGTTCCAAACCAATCACCATTCCAAACCAGTCACTGTTCCAAACAAATCAACGTTCCAAACCAATCACTGTTCCAGACGAATCAGTGATCAAGACCAATCACTGTTCCAAATCAATCACTGTTCCAAACCAACCACACTTCCAAACCAATCACACTTACAAACCAATCACTATTCCAAATCAATCACTGTTCCAAACCAATCACTGTTCCAAACCAATCACTGTTCCAGACCAATCACTGTTCCAAACCAATCACTGTTCCAAACCAATCACTGATCCAAACCAATCACTGTTCCAAATCAATCACTGTTCCAAACCAATCACTGTTCCAAACCAATCACTGTTCCAAACCTATCACTGTTCCAAACCAATCACTGTTGCAAACAAATCACTGCTCCAAACCAATCACTGCTCCAAACCAATCACTGCTCCAAACCAATCATTGTTCCAAACCAATCACTGTTCCAGACCAATCATTGCTCCAAACCAATCACTGTTCGAAATCAATCACTGTTTCAAACAAATCACTGTTCCAAACCAATCACAGTTCCAAACAACTCAATGTTCCAAACCAATCAATGTTCCAAACCAATCAATGCTCCAAATCAATCAATGTTCCAGAAGAATCACTGTTCCAAACCAATCACTGATCCAATCAAATCACTGTTCCAGACCAATCAATATTCCAAACAAATCAGTGTTCCAAATCAATCACTTTTCAGACCAATCGCTGTTCCAAATCAATCACTGTTTCAGACCAGTCACTGTTCCCGACCAATCACTTGATCAACCAATCAATGTTCCAAAAAATATCACTGTTCCAAATCAATCACTGTTCCAAATAAATCAATGTTCCAAACCAATCAATGTTCCAAACCAATCAACGATCCCAGCAAATCATTGTTCCAAGGCAACCAATGCTCCAAATCAATCTCTATTCCAAAGCAATCAATGTTCCAAGCCAATCAATGTTCCAGACAAATCACTGTTCCAAACCAATCACTGTTCCAACCAAATCACTGCTCCAAACCAATCACTGTTCCAAACCAATCACTGTTCCAGACCAATCACTGTTCCAAACCAATCAGTGTTCCAAACAAATCACTGCTCCAAACCAATCAATGTTCCAAACCAATCACTGTTCCAAACCAATCACTTTTCCAGACCAATCATTGTTCCAGACCAATCACTGTTCCAAACGAATCACTGCTCCAAACCAATCAATGGTCCAAACCAATCACTGTTCCAAACCAATCACTGTTCCAGACCAATCACTGTTCCAAACAATTCACTGATCCAAACCAATCACTGTTCCAAATCAATCACTGTTCCAAACCAATCAATGTACAAAATCAATCAGTGTTCGAAACCAATCACTGTTCCAAACCAATCACTGTTCCAAACCAAATCACTGTTCCAAATCAATCACTGTTCCAAATCAATCACTGTTCCAAACCAATCACTGTACCAAACCAATCAATGTTCCAGACCAATCACTGTTCCAAACCAATCATTGTTCCAAAGCAACCAATGCTCCAAATCAATCTCTATTCCAAACCAATCAATGTTCCAAGCCAATCAATGTTCCAGACAAATCACTGTTCCAAACCAATCACTGTTCCAACCAAATCACTGCTCCAAACCAATCACTGTTCCAAACCAATCACTGTTCCAGACCAATCACTGTTCCAAACCAATCACTGTTCCAAACCAATCACTGTTCCAAACCAATCAGTGATCCAGACCAATCACTGTTCCATACCAATCACTGTTCCAGACCAATCACTGTTCCAAACCAAACACTGTTCCAAACCAATCAGTGTTCCAGACCAATCACCGTTCCATACCAATCACTGTTCCATACCAATCACTGTTCCAAACCAATCAGTGTTCCAAACAAATCACTGCTCCAAACCAATCAATGTTCCAAACCAATCACTGTTCCAAACCAATCACTTTTCCAGACCAATCATTGTTCCAGACCAATCACTGTTCCAAACGAATCACTGCTCCAAATCAATCAATGGTCCAAACCAATCACAGTTCCAAACCAATCACTGTTCCAGACCAATCACTGTACCAAACAAATCACTGATCCAAACCAATCAATGTTCCATACCAATCACTGTTCCATACCAATCACTGTTCCAAACCAATCACTGTTCCAAACTAATCACTGCTCCAATCCAATCAATGTTCCAAACCAATCACTGTTCCAAACCAATCACTTTTCCAGACCTATCATTGTTCCAGACCAATCACTGTTCCAAACGAATCACTGCTCCAAACCAATCAATGGTCCAAACCAATCACTGTTCCAAACCAATCACTGTTCCAGACCAATCACTGTTCCAAACAAATCACTGATCCAAACCAATCACTGTTCCAAATCAATTACTGTTCCAAACCAATCAATGTTCAAAATCAATCGCTGTTCCAAACCAATCGCTGTTCCAAACCAATCGCTGTTCCAAACAAATCGCTGCTCCAAACCAATCAATGTTCCTAACCAATCACTGTTCCAAACCAATCACTGTTCCAAACCAATCACTGTTCCAGACCAATCACTGTTCCAAACCAATCACTGTTCCAAACCAATCAATGTTCCAAACCAATCACTGTTCCAAACCAATCACTGTTCCAGACCAATCACTGTTCCAAACCAATCACTGTTCCAAATCAATCACTGTTCCAAACCAATCAATGATCCAAGTCAAACACTGTTCCAAACCAATAACTGTTCGAAACCAATCACTGTTCCAAATCAATCACTGTTCCAAACCAATCACTGTACCAAACCAATCACTGTTCCAGACCAATCACTGTTCCAGATAAATCACTGTTCCAAACCAATCAATGTTCCAAACCAATCACTGTTCCAAACCATTCACTGTTCCAAACAAATCACTGATCCAGAGCAATCACTGTTCCAAACGAATCAATGTTCCAAACCAATCACTGTTCCAAACAAATCACTGCTACAAACCAATCATTGTTCCAAACCAATCACTGTACCAAACTAATCACTGTTCCAAACCAATCACTGTTCCAAACCAATCACCGCTCCAGACCATTCACTGTTCGAAACCAATCACTGTTCCAAACAAATCACTGTACCAAATCAATCACTGTTCCAAACCAATCACCGTTCCAAACCAATCACTGTTCCAAACAAATCAATGTTCCAAACCAATCACTGTTCTAAACCAATCACTGTTCCAGACCAATCACTGTTCCAAACCAATCACTGTTCCAGACCAATCACTGTTCCAGACCAAAGACTGTTCCAAACCAATCACCATTCCAAACCAGTCACTGTTCCAAACAAATCAACGTTCCAAACCAACCACTGTTCCAGACGAATCACTGTTCCAAACAAATCACTGATCCAAACCAATTACTGTTCCAAATCAATCACTGTTCCAAACCAATCAAAGATCCAAGTCAATCACTGTTCCAAACCAATAACTGTTCGAAACCAATCACTATTCCAAATCAATCACTGTTCCAAACCAATCACTGTACCAAACCAATCACTGTTCCAGACCAATCACTGTTCCAGATAAATCACTGTTCCAAACCAATCAATGTTCCAAACTAATCACTGTTCCAAACCATTCACTGTTCCAAACAAATCACTGATCCAGAGCAATCACTGTTCCAAACGAATCAATGTTCCAAACCAATCACTGTTCCAAACAAATCACTGCTACAAACCAATCATTGTTCCAAACCAATCACTGTACCAAACTAATCACTGTTCCAAACCAATCACTGTTCCAAACCAATCACCGCTCCTGACCATTCACTGTTCGAAACCAATCACTGTTCCAAACAAATCACTGTACCAAATCAATCACGGTTCCAAACCAATCACTGTTCCAAACCAATCAATGTTCCAAACCAATCACTGTTCCAAACCAATCACCGTTCCAAACCAATCACTGTTCCAAACAAATCAATGTTCCAAACCAATCACTGTTCTAAACCAATCACTGTTCCAGACCAATCACTGTTCCAAACCAATCACTGTTCCAGACCAATCACTGTTCCAGACCAAAGACTGTTCCAAACCAATCACCATTCCAAACCAGTCACTGTTCCAAACAAATCAACGTTCCAAACCAATCACTGTTCCAGACGAATCACTGTTCCAAACCAATCAATGTTCCAAACAAATCAGAGATCAAGACCAATCACTGTTCCAAATCAATCACTGTTCCAAACCAATCACACTTCCAAACCAATCACACTTCCAAACCAATCACTGTTCCAAACCTATCACTGTTCCAAACCAATCACTCTTCCAGACCAATCACTCTTCCAGACCAATCACTGTTCCAAATCAATCACTGTTCCAAACCAATCACTGTCCCAAACCAATCACTGTTCCAAACCTATCACTGTTCCAAACCAATCACTGTTCCAAACAAATCACTGCTCCAAACCAATCACTGTTCCAAACCAATCACTGCTCCAAACTAATCATTGTTCCAAACCAATCACTGTTCCAGACCAATCACTGCTCCAAACCAATCACTGTTCGAAATCAATCACTGTTTCAAACAAATCACTGTTCCAAACCAATCACAGTTCCAAACAAATCAATGTTCCAAACCAATCAATGTTCCAAGCCAATCAATGCTCCAAATCAATCAATGTTCCAGAAGAATCACTGTTCCAAACCAATCACTGATCCAATCAAATCACTGTTCCAGACCAATCAATATTCCAAACAAATCAGTGTTCCAAATCAATCACTTTTCAGACCAATCGCTGTTCCAAATCAATCACTGTTTCAGACCAGTCACTGTTCACGAGCAATCACTTGATCAACCAATCAATGTTCCAAAAAAAATCACTGTTCCAAACCAATCACTGTTCCAAACCAATCAATGTTCCAAACCAATCAATGTTCCCAGCAAATCATTGTTCCAAGGCAACCAATGCTCCAAATCAATCTCTGTTCCAAACCAATCAATGTTCCAAGCCAATCAATGTTCCAGGCAAATCACTGTTCCAAACCAATCACTGTTCCAACCAAATCACTGCTCCAAATCAATCACTGTTCCAAACCAATCACTGTTCCAGACCAATCACTGTTCCAAACCAATCACTGTTCCAAACCAATCACTGTTCCAAACCAATCAGTGATCCAGACCAATCACTGTTCCATACCAATCACTGTTCCAGACCAATCACTGTTCCAAACCAATCACTGTTCCAGACAATCAATGTTCCAAACCAATCACTGTTCCAAACCAATCACTGTTCCAGACCAATCACTGTTCCAAACCAATCACTGTTCCAAACCAATCAATGTTCCAAACAAATCACTGCTCCAAACCAATCACTGTGCCAAACTAATCACTGTTCCAAACTAATCACTGTTCCATACCAATCACTGTTCCATACCAATCACTGTTCCAAACCAATCAGTGTTCCAAACAAATCACTGCTCCAAACCAATCAATGTTCCAAACCAATCACTGTTCCAAACGAATCACTTTTCCAGAGCAATCATTGTTCCAGACCAATCACTGTTCCAAACGAATCACTGCTCCAAACCAATCAATGGTCCAAACCAATCACTGTTCCAAACCAATCACTGTTCCAGACCAATCACTGTTCCAAACAAATCACTGATCCAAACCAATCACTGTTCCAAATCACTCACTGTTCCAAATCACTCACTGTTCCAAATCAATCACTGTTCCAAACCAATCAATGTTCAAAATCAATCACTGTCCCAAACCAATCACTGTTCCAAACCAATCACTGTTCCAAACCAAATCACTGTTCCAAATCAATCACTGTTCCAAATCAATCACTGTTCCAAACCAATCACTGCACCAAACCAATCAATGTTCCAGACCAATCACTGTTCCAAACCAATCATTGTTCCAAAGCAACCAATGCTCCAAATCGATCTCTATTCCAAACCAATCAATGTTCCAAGCCAATCAATGTTCCAGACAAATCACTGTTGCAAACCAATCACTGTTCCAACCAAATCACTGCTACAAATCAATCACTATTCCAAACCAATCACTGTTCCAGACCAATCACTGTTCCAAACCAATCACTGTTCCAAACCAATCACTGTTCCAAACCAATCAGTGATCCAGACCAATCACTGTTCCATACCAATCACTGTTCCAGACCAATCACTGTTCCAAACCAATCACTGTTCCAAACCAATCAGTGTTCCAGACCAATCACTGTTCCATACCAATCACTGTTCCATACCAATCACTGTTCCAAACCAATCACTGTTCCAAACTAATCACTGCTCCAATCCAATCAATGTTCCAAACCAATCACTGTTCCAAACCAATCACTTTTCCAGACCAATCATTGTTCCAGACCAATCACTGTTCCAAACGAATCACTGCTCCAAACCAATCAATGGTCTAAACCAATCACTGTTCCAAACCAATCACTGATCCAGACCAATCACTGTTCCAAACAAATCACTGCACCAAACCAATCAATGTTCCAAACCAATCACTGTTCCAAACCAATCACTGTTGCAGACCAATCATTGTTCCAAACCAATCACTGTTCCAAACAAATCACTGCTCCAAACCAATCACTGTTCCAGACCAATCACTGTTCCAAACAAATCAGTGCTCCAAACCAATCAATGTTCCTAACCAATCACTGTTCCAGACCAATCACTGTTCCAAACAAATCACTGATCCAAACCAATCACTGTTCCAAATCACTCACTGTTCCAAATCAATCACTGTTCCAAACCAATCAATGTTCAAAATCAATCACTGTCCCAAACCAATCACTGTTCCAAACCAATCACTGTTCCAAACCAAATCACTGTTCCAAATCAATCACTGTTCCAAATCAATCACTGTTCCAAACCAATCACTGCACCAAACCAATCAATGTTCCAGACCAATCACTGTTCCAAACCAATCATTGTTCCAAAGCAACCAATGCTCCAAATCGATCTCTATTCCAAACCAATCAATGTTCCAAGCCAATCAATGTTCCAGACAAATCACTGTTGCAAACCAATCACTGTTCCAACCAAATCACTGCTACAAATCAATCACTGATCCAGACCAATCACTGTTCCAAACAAATCACTGCACCAAACCAATCAATGTTCCAAACCAATCACTGTTCCAAACCAATCACTGTTGCAGACCAATCATTGTTCCAAACCAATCACTGTTCCAAACAAATCACTGCTCCAATCCAATCACTGTTCCAGACCAATCACTGTTCCAAACAAATCAGTGCTCCAAACCAATCAATGTTCCTAACCAATCACTGTTCCAGACCAATCACTGTTCCAAACAAATCACTGATCCAAACCAATCACTGTTCCAAATCACTCACTGTTCCAAATCAATCACTTTTCCAAACCAATCAATGTTCAAAATCAATCACTGTCCCAAACCAATCACTGTTCCAAACCAATCACTGTTCCAAACCAAATCACTGTTCCAAATCAATCACTGTTCCAAATCAATCACTGTTCCAAACCAATCACTGCACCAAACCAATCAATGTTCCAGACCAATCACTGTTCCAAACCAATCATTGTTCCAAAGCAACCAATGCTCCAAATCGATCTCTATTCCAAACCAATCAATGTTCCAAGCCAATCAATGTTCCAGACAAATCACTGTTGCAAACCAATCACTGTTCCAACCAAATCACTGCTACAAATCAATCACTATTCCAAACCAATCACTGTTCCAGACCAATCACTGTTCCAAACCAATCACTGTTCCAAACCAATCACTGTTCCAAACCAATCAGTGATCCAGACCAATCACTGTTCCATACCAATCACTGTTCCAGACCAATCACTGTTCCAAACCAATCACTGTTCCAAACCAATCACTGTTCCAAACTAATCACTGCTCCAATCCAATCAATGTTCCAAACCAATCACTGTTCCAAACCAATCACTTTTCCAGACCAATCATTGTTCCAGACCAATCACTGTTCCAAACGAATCACTGTTCCAAACCTATCACTGTTCCAAACCAATCACTGTTCCAAACAAATCACTGCTCCAAACCAATCACTGTTCCAAACCAATCACTGCTCCAAACTAATCATTGTTCCAAACCAATCACTGTTCCAGACCAATCACTGCTCCAAACCAATCACTGTTCGAAATCAATCACTGTTTCAAACAAATCACTGTTCCAAACCAATCACAGTTCCAAACAAATCAATGTTCCAAACCAATCAATGTTCCAAGCCAATCAATGCTCCAAATCAATCAATGTTCCAGAAGAATCACTGTTCCAAACCAATCACTGATCCAATCAAATCACTGTTCCAGACCAATCAATATTCCAAACAAATCAGTGTTCCAAATCAATCACTTTTCAGACCAATCGCTGTTCCAAATCAATCACTGTTTCAGACCAGTCACTGTTCCCGAGCAATCACTTGATCAACCAATCAATGTTCCAAAAAAATCACTGTTCCAAACCAATCACTGTTCCAAACCAATCAATGTTCCAAACCAATCAAGGTTCCCAGCAAATCATTGTTCCAAGGCAACCAATGCTCCAAATCAATCTCTATTCCAAACCAATCAATGTTCAAAGCCAATCAATGTTCCAGGCAAATCACTGTTCCAAACCAATCACTGTTCCAACCAAATCACTGCTCCAAATCAATCACTGTTCCAAACCAATCACTGTTCCAGACCAATCACTGTTCCAAACCAATCACTGTTCCAAACCAATCACTGTTCCAAACCAATCAGTGATCCAGACCAATCACTGTTCCATACCAATCACTGTTCCAGACCAATCACTGTTCCAAACCAATCACTGTTCCAGACCAATCAATGTTCCAAACCAATCACTGTTCCAAACCAATCACTGTTCCAGACCAATCACTGTTCCAAACCAATCACTGTTCCAAACCAATCAATGTTCCAAACAAATCACTGCTCCAAACCAATCACTGTGCCAAACTAATCACTGTTCCAAACTAATCACTGTTCCATACCAATCACTGTTCCATACCAATCACTGTTCCAAACCAATCAGTGTTCCAAACAAATCACTGCTCCAAACCAATCAATGTTCCAAACCAATCACTGTTCCAAACCAATCACATTTCCAGAGCAATCATTGTTCCAGACCAATCACTGTTCCAAACGAATCACTGCTCCAAACCAATCAATGGTCCAAACCAATCACTGTTCCAAACCAATCACTGTTCCAGACCAATCACTGTTCCAAACAAATCACTGATCCAAACCAATCACTGTTCCAAATCACTCACTGTTCCAAATCAATCACTGTTCCAAACCAATCAATGTTCAAAATCAATCACTGTCCCAAACCAATCACTGTTCCAAACCAATCACTGTTCCAAACCAAATCACTGTTCCAAATCAATCACTGTTCCAAATCAATCACTGTTCCAAACCAATCACTGCACCAAACCAATCAATGTTCCAGACCAATCACTGTTCCAAACCAATCATTGTTCCAAAGCAACCAATGCTCCAAATCGATCTCTATTCCAAACCAATCAATGTTCCAAGCCAATCAATGTTCCAGACAAATCACTGTTGCAAACCAATCACTGTTCCAACCAAATCACTGCTACAAATCAATCACTATTCCAAACCAATCACTGTTCCAGACCAATCACTGTTCCAAACCAATCACTGTTCCAAACCAATCACTGTTCCAAACCAATCAGTGATCCAGACCAATCACTGTTCCATACCAATCACTGTTCCAGACCAATCACTGTTCCAAACCAATCACTGTTCCAAACCAATCAGTGTTCCAGACCAATCACTGTTCCATACCAATCACTGTTCCATACCAATCACTGTTCCAAACCAATCACTGTTCCAAACTAATCACTGCTCCAATCCAATCAATGTTCCAAACCAATCTCTGTTCCAAACCAATCACTTTTCCAGACCAATCATTGTTCCAGACCAATCACTGTTCCAAACGAATCACTGCTCCAAACCAATCAATGGTCCAAACCAATCACTGTTCCAAACCAATCACTGATCCAGACCAATCACTGTTCCAAACAAATCACTGCACCAAACCAATCAATGTTCCAAACCAATCACTGTTCCAAACCAATCACTGTTGCAGACCAATCATTGTTCCAAACCAATCACTGTTCCAAACAAATCACTGCTCCAAACCAATCACTGTTCCAGACCAATCACTGTTCCAAACAAATCAGTGCTCCAAACCAATCAATGTTCCTAACCAATCACTGTTCCAGACCAATCACTGTTCCAAACAAATCACTGATCCAAACCAATCACTGTTCCAAATCACTCACTGTTCCAAATCAATCACTGTTCCAAACCAATCAATGTTCAAAATCAATCACTGTCCCAAACCAATCACTGTTCCAAACCAATCACTGTTCCAAACCAAATCACTGTTCCAAATCAATCACTGTTCCAAATCAATCACTGTTCCAAACCAATCACTGCACCAAACCAATCAATGTTCCAGACCAATCACTGTTCCAAACCAATCATTGTTCCAAAGCAACCAATGCTCCAAATCGATCTCTATTCCAAACCAATCAATGTTCCAAGCCAATCAATGTTCCAGACAAATCACTGTTGCAAACCAATCACTGTTCCAACCAAATCACTGCTACAAATCAATCACTGATCCAGACCAATCACTGTTCCAAACAAATCACTGCACCAAACCAATCAATGTTCCAAACCAATCACTGTTCCAAACCAATCACTGTTGCAGACCAATCATTGTTCCAAACCAATCACTGTTCCAAACAAATCACTGCTCCAAACCAATCACTGTTCCAGACCAATCACTGTTCCAAACAAATCAGTGCTCCAAACCAATCAATGTTCCTAACCAATCACTGTTCCAGACCAATCACTGTTCCAAACAAATCACTGATCCAAACCAATCACTGTTCCAAATCACTCACTGTTCCAAATCAATCACTGTTCCAAACCAATCAATGTTCAAAATCAATCACTGTCCCAAACCAATCACTGTTCCAAACCAATCACTGTTCCAAACCAAATCACTGTTCCAAATCAATCACTGTTCCAAATCAATCACTGTTCCAAACCAATCACTGCACCAAACCAATCAATGTTCCAGACCAATCACTGTTCCAAACCAATCATTGTTCCAAAGCAACCAATGCTCCAAATCGATCTCTATTCCAAACCAATCAATGTTCCAAGCCAATCAATGTTCCAGACAAATCACTGTTGCAAACCAATCACTGTTCCAACCAAATCACTGCTACAAATCAATCACTATTCCAAACCAATCACTGTTCCAGACCAATCACTGTTCCAAACCAATCACTGTTCCAAACCAATCACTGTTCCAAACCAATCAGTGATCCAGACCAATCACTGTTCCATACCAATCACTGTTCCAGACCAATCACTGTTCCAAACCAATCACTGTTCCAAACCAATCAGTGTTCCAGACCAATCACTGTTCCATACCAATCACTGTTCCATACCAATCACTGTTCCAAACCAATCACTGTTCCAAACTAATCACTGCTCCAATCCAATCAATGTTCCAAACCAATCACTGTTCCAAACCAATCACTTTTCCAGACCAATCATTGTTCCAGACCAATCACTGTTCCAAACGAATCACTGCTCCAAACCAATCAATGGTCCAAACCAATCACTGTTCCAAACCAATCACTGATCCAGACCAATCACTGTTCCAAACAAATCACTGCACCAAACCAATCAATGTTCCAAACCAATCACTGTTCCAAACCAATCACTGTTGCAGACCAATCATTGTTCCAAACCAATCACTGTTCCAAACAAATCACTGCTCCAAACCAATCACTGTTCCAGACCAATCACTGTTCCAAACAAATCAGTGCTCCAAACCAATCAATGTTCCTAACCAATCACTGTTCCAAACCAATCACTGTTCCAGACCAATCACTGTTCCAAACAAATCACTGATCCAAACCAATTACTGTTCCAAATCAATCACTGTTTCAAACCAATCAATGATCCAAATCAATCACTGTTACAAACCAATCACTGTTCCAAACCAATCACCGTTCGAAATCAATCACCGTTCCAAACCAATCACTGAACCAAACCAATCACTGTTCAAGACCAATCACTGTTCCAAACCAATCAATGTTCCAAACCAATCACTGTTCCAAACCAATCACTGTTCCAGACCAATCACTGTTCCAAACCAATCACTGTTCCAGACCAATCACTGTTCCAAACCAATCACTGTTCCAGACCAATCACTGTTCCAAACCATTCACTGTTCCAAACAAATCACTGATCCAGACCAATCACTGTTCCAAACGAATCACTGTTCGAAACCAATCACTGTTCCAATCAAGTCACTGCTCCAAACCAATCATTGTTCCAAACCAATCACTGTTCCAAACAAATCACTGTTCCAAACCAATTACTGTTCCAGACCAATCACTGCTCCAAACCAATCACTGTTCGAAACCAATCACTGTTCCAAACAAATCACTGTTCCAAATCAATCAGTGTTCCAAACCAATCACTGTTCCAAACCAATCAATGTTCCAAACCAATCACTGTTCCAAACCAATCACCGTTCCAAACCAATCACTGTTCCAAACAAATCAATGTTCCAAACCACTCACTGTTACAAACCAATTACTGTTCCAGACCAATCACTGTTCCAAACCAATCACTGTTCCAGACCAATCACTGTTCCAAACCAATCACTGTTCCGAACAAATCACTGATGCAAGCCCATCACTGTTCCAAACCAATCACTGTTCCAAACCAATCACTGTTCCAAACCAATCACTGTTCCAAATCAATCACTGTTCCAAACCAATCACTGTTCCAAATCAATCACTGTTCCAAACCAATCACTGTTCCAAACCAATCACTGTTCCAGACCAAAGACTGTTCCAAACCAATCACTGTTCCAGACCAAAGACTGTTCCAAACCAATCACCGTTCCAAACCAATCACCGTTCCAAACCAATCACTGTTCCAAACCAATCACTGTTCCAAACAAATCACTGCTCCAAAGCAATCACTGTTCCAAACCAATCACTGTTCCAAACCAATCACCATTCCAAACCAATCACTGTTCCAAACAAATCAATGTTCCAAACCATTCACAGTTCCAAACCAATCACTGTTCCAGACCAATCACTGTTCCAGACCAATCACTGTTCCACACCAATCACTGTTCCAAACCGATCACTGTTCCAAACCAATCAATGTACCAAACCAATCACCGTTCCAAACCAATCACCGTTCCAAACCAATCACTGTTCCAGACGAATCACTGTTCCAAACCAATCAATGTTCCAAACAAATCACTGATCAAAACCAATCACTGCACCAAACCAATCAATGTTCCAGACCAATCACTGTTCCAAACCAATCATTGTTCCAAAGCAACCAATGCTCCAAATCGATCTCTATTCCAAACCAATCAATGTTCCAAGCCAATCAATGTTCCAGACAAATCACTGTTGCAAACCAATCACTGCTCCAAACCAATCACTGTTCGAAATCAATCACTGTTTCAAACAAATCACTGTTCCAAACCAATCACAGTTCCAAACAAATCAATGTTCCAAACCAATCAATGTTCCAAGCCAATCAATGCTCCAAATCAATCAATGTTCCAG
Source organism: Scyliorhinus torazame (assembly GCF_047496885.1). NCBI lineage: Eukaryota > Metazoa > Chordata > Chondrichthyes > Carcharhiniformes > Scyliorhinidae > Scyliorhinus > Scyliorhinus torazame. The sequence continues at coordinate 254,450,401 of NC_092712.1, read as the reverse complement.
AAGAATCACTGTTCCAAACCAATCACTGATCCAATCAAATCACTGTTCCAGACCAATCAATATTCCAAACAAATCAGTGTTCCAAATCAATCACTTTTCAGACCAATCGCTGTTCCAAATCAATCACTGTTTCAGACCAGTCACTGTTCCCGAGCAATCACTTGATCAACCAATCAATGTTCCAAAAAAATCACTGTTCCAAACCAATCACTGTTCCAAACCAATCAATGTTCCAAACCAATCAAGGTTCCCAGCAAATCATTGTTCCAAGGCAACCAATGCTCCAAATCAATCTCTATTCCAAACCAATCAATGTTCAAAGCCAATCAATGTTCCAGGCAAATCACTGTTCCAAACCAATCACTGTTCCAACCAAATCACTGCTCCAAATCAATCACTGTTCCAAACCAATCACTGTTCCAGACCAATCACTGTTCCAAACCAATCACTGTTCCAAACCAATCACTGTTCCAAACCAATCAGTGATCCAGACCAATCACTGTTCCATACCAATCACTGTTCCAGACCAATCACTGTTCCAAACCAATCACTGTTCCAGACCAATCAATGTTCCAAACCAATCACTGTTCCAAACCAATCACTGTTCCAGACCAATCACTGTTCCAAACCAATCACTGTTCCAAACCAATCAATGTTCCAAACAAATCACTGCTCCAAACCAATCACTGTGCCAAACTAATCACTGTTCCAAACTAATCACTGTTCCATACCAATCACTGTTCCATACCAATCACTGTTCCAAACCAATCAGTGTTCCAAACAAATCACTGCTCCAAACCAATCAATGTTCCAAACCAATCACTGTTCCAAACCAATCACATTTCCAGAGCAATCATTGTTCCAGACCAATCACTGTTCCAAACGAATCACTGCTCCAAACCAATCAATGGTCCAAACCAATCACTGTTCCAAACCAATCACTGTTCCAGACCAATCACTGTTCCAAACAAATCACTGATCCAAACCAATCACTGTTCCAAATCACTCACTGTTCCAAATCAATCACTGTTCCAAACCAATCAATGTTCAAAATCAATCACTGTCCCAAACCAATCACTGTTCCAAACCAATCACTGTTCCAAACCAAATCACTGTTCCAAATCAATCACTGTTCCAAATCAATCACTGTTCCAAACCAATCACTGCACCAAACCAATCAATGTTCCAGACCAATCACTGTTCCAAACCAATCATTGTTCCAAAGCAACCAATGCTCCAAATCGATCTCTATTCCAAACCAATCAATGTTCCAAGCCAATCAATGTTCCAGACAAATCACTGTTGCAAACCAATCACTGTTCCAACCAAATCACTGCTACAAATCAATCACTATTCCAAACCAATCACTGTTCCAGACCAATCACTGTTCCAAACCAATCACTGTTCCAAACCAATCACTGTTCCAAACCAATCAGTGATCCAGACCAATCACTGTTCCATACCAATCACTGTTCCAGACCAATCACTGTTCCAAACCAATCACTGTTCCAAACCAATCAGTGTTCCAGACCAATCACTGTTCCATACCAATCACTGTTCCATACCAATCACTGTTCCAAACCAATCACTGTTCCAAACTAATCACTGCTCCAATCCAATCAATGTTCCAAACCAATCTCTGTTCCAAACCAATCACTTTTCCAGACCAATCATTGTTCCAGACCAATCACTGTTCCAAACGAATCACTGCTCCAAACCAATCAATGGTCCAAACCAATCACTGTTCCAAACCAATCACTGATCCAGACCAATCACTGTTCCAAACAAATCACTGCACCAAACCAATCAATGTTCCAAACCAATCACTGTTCCAAACCAATCACTGTTGCAGACCAATCATTGTTCCAAACCAATCACTGTTCCAAACAAATCACTGCTCCAAACCAATCACTGTTCCAGACCAATCACTGTTCCAAACAAATCAGTGCTCCAAACCAATCAATGTTCCTAACCAATCACTGTTCCAGACCAATCACTGTTCCAAACAAATCACTGATCCAAACCAATCACTGTTCCAAATCACTCACTGTTCCAAATCAATCACTGTTCCAAACCAATCAATGTTCAAAATCAATCACTGTCCCAAACCAATCACTGTTCCAAACCAATCACTGTTCCAAACCAAATCACTGTTCCAAATCAATCACTGTTCCAAATCAATCACTGTTCCAAACCAATCACTGCACCAAACCAATCAATGTTCCAGACCAATCACTGTTCCAAACCAATCATTGTTCCAAAGCAACCAATGCTCCAAATCGATCTCTATTCCAAACCAATCAATGTTCCAAGCCAATCAATGTTCCAGACAAATCACTGTTGCAAACCAATCACTGTTCCAACCAAATCACTGCTACAAATCAATCACTGATCCAGACCAATCACTGTTCCAAACAAATCACTGCACCAAACCAATCAATGTTCCAAACCAATCACTGTTCCAAACCAATCACTGTTGCAGACCAATCATTGTTCCAAACCAATCACTGTTCCAAACAAATCACTGCTCCAAACCAATCACTGTTCCAGACCAATCACTGTTCCAAACAAATCAGTGCTCCAAACCAATCAATGTTCCTAACCAATCACTGTTCCAGACCAATCACTGTTCCAAACAAATCACTGATCCAAACCAATCACTGTTCCAAATCACTCACTGTTCCAAATCAATCACTGTTCCAAACCAATCAATGTTCAAAATCAATCACTGTCCCAAACCAATCACTGTTCCAAACCAATCACTGTTCCAAACCAAATCACTGTTCCAAATCAATCACTGTTCCAAATCAATCACTGTTCCAAACCAATCACTGCACCAAACCAATCAATGTTCCAGACCAATCACTGTTCCAAACCAATCATTGTTCCAAAGCAACCAATGCTCCAAATCGATCTCTATTCCAAACCAATCAATGTTCCAAGCCAATCAATGTTCCAGACAAATCACTGTTGCAAACCAATCACTGTTCCAACCAAATCACTGCTACAAATCAATCACTATTCCAAACCAATCACTGTTCCAGACCAATCACTGTTCCAAACCAATCACTGTTCCAAACCAATCACTGTTCCAAACCAATCAGTGATCCAGACCAATCACTGTTCCATACCAATCACTGTTCCAGACCAATCACTGTTCCAAACCAATCACTGTTCCAAACCAATCAGTGTTCCAGACCAATCACTGTTCCATACCAATCACTGTTCCATACCAATCACTGTTCCAAACCAATCACTGTTCCAAACTAATCACTGCTCCAATCCAATCAATGTTCCAAACCAATCACTGTTCCAAACCAATCACTTTTCCAGACCAATCATTGTTCCAGACCAATCACTGTTCCAAACGAATCACTGCTCCAAACCAATCAATGGTCCAAACCAATCACTGTTCCAAACCAATCACTGATCCAGACCAATCACTGTTCCAAACAAATCACTGCACCAAACCAATCAATGTTCCAAACCAATCACTGTTCCAAACCAATCACTGTTGCAGACCAATCATTGTTCCAAACCAATCACTGTTCCAAACAAATCACTGCTCCAAACCAATCACTGTTCCAGACCAATCACTGTTCCAAACAAATCAGTGCTCCAAACCAATCAATGTTCCTAACCAATCACTGTTCCAAACCAATCACTGTTCCAGACCAATCACTGTTCCAAACAAATCACTGATCCAAACCAATTACTGTTCCAAATCAATCACTGTTTCAAACCAATCAATGATCCAAATCAATCACTGTTACAAACCAATCACTGTTCCAAACCAATCACCGTTCGAAATCAATCACCGTTCCAAACCAATCACTGAACCAAACCAATCACTGTTCAAGACCAATCACTGTTCCAAACCAATCAATGTTCCAAACCAATCACTGTTCCAAACCAATCACTGTTCCAGACCAATCACTGTTCCAAACCAATCACTGTTCCAGACCAATCACTGTTCCAAACCAATCACTGTTCCAGACCAATCACTGTTCCAAACCATTCACTGTTCCAAACAAATCACTGATCCAGACCAATCACTGTTCCAAACGAATCACTGTTCGAAACCAATCACTGTTCCAATCAAGTCACTGCTCCAAACCAATCATTGTTCCAAACCAATCACTGTTCCAAACAAATCACTGTTCCAAACCAATTACTGTTCCAGACCAATCACTGCTCCAAACCAATCACTGTTCGAAACCAATCACTGTTCCAAACAAATCACTGTTCCAAATCAATCAGTGTTCCAAACCAATCACTGTTCCAAACCAATCAATGTTCCAAACCAATCACTGTTCCAAACCAATCACCGTTCCAAACCAATCACTGTTCCAAACAAATCAATGTTCCAAACCACTCACTGTTACAAACCAATTACTGTTCCAGACCAATCACTGTTCCAAACCAATCACTGTTCCAGACCAATCACTGTTCCAAACCAATCACTGTTCCGAACAAATCACTGATGCAAGCCCATCACTGTTCCAAACCAATCACTGTTCCAAACCAATCACTGTTCCAAACCAATCACTGTTCCAAATCAATCACTGTTCCAAACCAATCACTGTTCCAAATCAATCACTGTTCCAAACCAATCACTGTTCCAAACCAATCACTGTTCCAGACCAAAGACTGTTCCAAACCAATCACTGTTCCAAACCAATCACTGTTCCAGACCAAAGACTGTTCCAAACCAATCACCGTTCCAAACCAATCACCGTTCCAAACCAATCACTGTTCCAAACCAATCACTGTTCCAAACAAATCACTGCTCCAAAGCAATCACTGTTCCAAACCAATCACTGTTCCAAACCAATCACCATTCCAAACCAATCACTGTTCCAAACAAATCAATGTTCCAAACCATTCACAGTTCCAAACCAATCACTGTTCCAGACCAATCACTGTTCCAGACCAATCACTGTTCCACACCAATCACTGTTCCAAACCGATCACTGTTCCAAACCAATCAATGTACCAAACCAATCACCGTTCCAAACCAATCACCGTTCCAAACCAATCACTGTTCCAGACGAATCACTGTTCCAAACCAATCAATGTTCCAAACAAATCACTGATCAAAACCAATCACTGCACCAAACCAATCACTGTTCCAAACCAATCACTGTTCCAAACCAAATCACTGTTCCAAATCAATCACTGTTCCAAATCAATCACTGTTCCAAACCAATCACTGCACCAAACCAATCAATGTTCCAGACCAATCACTGTTCCAAACCAATCATTGTTCCAAAGCAACCAATGCTCCAAATCGATCTCTATTCCAAACCAATCAATGTTCCAAGCCAATCAATGTTCCAGACAAATCACTGTTGCAAACCAATCACTGTTCCAACCAAATCACTGCTACAAATCAATCACTATTCCAAACCAATCACTGTTCCAGACCAATCACTGTTCCAAACCAATCACTGTTCCAAACCAATCACTGTTCCAAACCAATCAGTGATCCAGACCAATCACTGTTCCATACCAATCACTGTTCCAGACCAATCACTGTTCCAAACCAATCACTGTTCCAAACCAATCAGTGTTCCAGACCAATCACTGTTCCATACCAATCACTGTTCCATACCAATCACTGTTCCAAACCAATCACTGTTCCAAACTAATCACTGCTCCAATCCAATCAATGTTCCAAACCAATCACTGTTCCAAACCAATCACTTTTCCAGACCAATCATTGTTCCAGACCAATCACTGTTCCAAACGAATCACTGCTCCAAACCAATCAATGGTCCAAACCAATCACTGTTCCAAACCAATCACTGATCCAGACCAATCACTGTTCCAAACAAATCACTGCACCAAACCAATCAATGTTCCAAACCAATCACTGTTCCAAACCAATCACTGTTGCAGACCAATCATTGTTCCAAACCAATCACTGTTCCAAACAAATCACTGCTCCAAACCAATCACTGTTCCAGACCAATCACTGTTCCAAACAAATCAGTGCTCCAAACCAATCAATGTTCCTAACCAATCACTGTTCCAAACCAATCACTGTTCCAGACCAATCACTGTTCCAAACAAATCACTGATCCAAACCAATTACTGTTCCAAATCAATCACTGTTTCAAACCAATCAATGATCCAAATCAATCACTGTTACAAACCAATCACTGTTCCAAACCAATCACCGTTCGAAATCAATCACCGTTCCAAACCAATCACTGAACCAAACCAATCACTGTTCAAGACCAATCACTGTTCCAAACCAATCAATGTTCCAAACCAATCACTGTTCCAAACCAATCACTGTTCCAGACCAATCACTGTTCCAAACCAATCACTGTTCCAGACCAATCACTGTTCCAAACCAATCACTGTTCCAGACCAATCACTGTTCCAAACCATTCACTGTTCCAAACAAATCACTGATCCAGACCAATCACTGTTCCAAACGAATCACTGTTCGAAACCAATCACTGTTCCAATCAAGTCACTGCTCCAAACCAATCATTGTTCCAAACCAATCACTGTTCCAAACAAATCACTGTTCCAAACCAATTACTGTTCCAGACCAATCACTGCTCCAAACCAATCACTGTTCGAAACCAATCACTGTTCCAAACAAATCACTGTTCCAAATCAATCAGTGTTCCAAACCAATCACTGTTCCAAACCAATCAATGTTCCAAACCAATCACTGTTCCAAACCAATCACCGTTCCAAACCAATCACTGTTCCAAACAAATCAATGTTCCAAACCACTCACTGTTACAAACCAATTACTGTTCCAGACCAATCACTGTTCCAAACCAATCACTGTTCCAGACCAATCACTGTTCCAAACCAATCACTGTTCCGAACAAATCACTGATGCAAGCCCATCACTGTTCCAAACCAATCACTGTTCCAAACCAATCACTGTTCCAAACCAATCACTGTTCCAAATCAATCACTGTTCCAAACCAATCACTGTTCCAAATCAATCACTGTTCCAAACCAATCACTGTTCCAAACCAATCACTGTTCCAGACCAAAGACTGTTCCAAACCAATCACTGTTCCAAACCAATCACTGTTCCAGACCAAAGACTGTTCCAAACCAATCACCGTTCCAAACCAATCACCGTTCCAAACCAATCAATGTTCCAAGCCAATCAATGTTCCAGACAAATCACTGTTGCAAACCAATCACTGTTCCAACCAAATCACTGCTACAAATCAATCACTATTCCAAACCAATCACTGTTCCAGACCAATCACTGTTCCAAACCAATCACTGTTCCAAACCAATCACTGTTCCAAACCAATCAGTGATCCAGACCAATCACTGTTCCATACCAATCACTGTTCCAGACCAATCACTGTTCCAAACCAATCACTGTTCCAAACCAATCAGTGTTCCAGACCAATCACTGTTCCATACCAATCACTGTTCCATACCAATCACTGTTCCAAACCAATCACTGTTCCAAACTAATCACTGCTCCAATCCAATCAATGTTCCAAACCAATCACTGTTCCAAACCAATCACTTTTCCAGACCAATCATTGTTCCAGACCAATCACTGTTCCAAACGAATCACTGCTCCAAACCAATCAATGGTCCAAACCAATCACTGTTCCAAACCAATCACTGATCCAGACCAATCACTGTTCCAAACAAATCACTGCACCAAACCAATCAATGTTCCAAACCAATCACTGTTCCAAACCAATCACTGTTGCAGACCAATCATTGTTCCAAACCAATCACTGTTCCAAACAAATCACTGCTCCAAACCAATCACTGTTCCAGACCAATCACTGTTCCAAACAAATCAGTGCTCCAAACCAATCAATGTTCCTAACCAATCACTGTTCCAAACCAATCACTGTTCCAGACCAATCACTGTTCCAAACAAATCACTGATCCAAACCAATTACTGTTCCAAATCAATCACTGTTTCAAACCAATCAATGATCCAAATCAATCACTGTTACAAACCAATCACTGTTCCAAACCAATCACCGTTCGAAATCAATCACCGTTCCAAACCAATCACTGAACCAAACCAATCACTGTTCAAGACCAATCACTGTTCCAAACCAATCAATGTTCCAAACCAATCACTGTTCCAAACCAATCACTGTTCCAGACCAATCACTGTTCCAAACCAATCACTGTTCCAGACCAATCACTGTTCCAAACCAATCACTGTTCCAGACCAATCACTGTTCCAAACCATTCACTGTTCCAAACAAATCACTGATCCAGACCAATCACTGTTCCAAACGAATCACTGTTCGAAACCAATCACTGTTCCAATCAAGTCACTGCTCCAAACCAATCATTGTTCCAAACCAATCACTGTTCCAAACAAATCACTGTTCCAAACCAATTACTGTTCCAGACCAATCACTGCTCCAAACCAATCACTGTTCGAAACCAATCACTGTTCCAAACAAATCACTGTTCCAAATCAATCAGTGTTCCAAACCAATCACTGTTCCAAACCAATCAATGTTCCAAACCAATCACTGTTCCAAACCAATCACCGTTCCAAACCAATCACTGTTCCAAACAAATCAATGTTCCAAACCACTCACTGTTACAAACCAATTACTGTTCCAGACCAATCACTGTTCCAAACCAATCACTGTTCCAGACCAATCACTGTTCCAAACCAATCACTGTTCCGAACAAATCACTGATGCAAGCCCATCACTGTTCCAAACCAATCACTGTTCCAAACCAATCACTGTTCCAAACCAATCACTGTTCCAAATCAATCACTGTTCCAAACCAATCACTGTTCCAAATCAATCACTGTTCCAAACCAATCACTGTTCCAAACCAATCACTGTTCCAGACCAAAGACTGTTCCAAACCAATCACTGTTCCAAACCAATCACTGTTCCAGACCAAAGACTGTTCCAAACCAATCACCGTTCCAAACCAATCACCGTTCCAAACCAATCACTGTTCCAAACCAATCACTGTTCCAAACAAATCACTGCTCCAAAGCAATCACTGTTCCAAACCAATCACTGTTCCAAACCAATCACCATTCCAAACCAATCACTGTTCCAAACAAATCAATGTTCCAAACCATTCACAGTTCCAAACCAATCACTGTTCCAGACCAATCACTGTTCCAGACCAATCACTGTTCCACACCAATCACTGTTCCAAACCGATCACTGTTCCAAACCAATCAATGTACCAAACCAATCACCGTTCCAAACCAATCACCGTTCCAAACCAATCACTGTTCCAGACGAATCACTGTTCCAAACCAATCAATGTTCCAAACAAATCACTGATCAAAACCAATCACTGCACCAAACCAATCAATGTTCCAGACCAATCACTGTTCCAAACCAATCATTGTTCCAAAGCAACCAATGCTCCAAATCGATCTCTATTCCAAACCAATCAATGTTCCAAGCCAATCAATGTTCCAGACAAATCACTGTTGCAAACCAATCACTGCTCCAAACCAATCACTGTTCGAAATCAATCACTGTTTCAAACAAATCACTGTTCCAAACCAATCACAGTTCCAAACAAATCAATGTTCCAAACCAATCAATGTTCCAAGCCAATCAATGCTCCAAATCAATCAATGTTCCAGAAGAATCACTGTTCCAAACCAATCACTGATCCAATCAAATCACTGTTCCAGACCAATCAATATTCCAAACAAATCAGTGTTCCAAATCAATCACTTTTCAGACCAATCGCTGTTCCAAATCAATCACTGTTTCAGACCAGTCACTGTTCCCGAGCAATCACTTGATCAACCAATCAATGTTCCAAAAAAATCACTGTTCCAAACCAATCACTGTTCCAAACCAATCAATGTTCCAAACCAATCAAGGTTCCCAGCAAATCATTGTTCCAAGGCAACCAATGCTCCAAATCAATCTCTATTCCAAACCAATCAATGTTCAAAGCCAATCAATGTTCCAGGCAAATCACTGTTCCAAACCAATCACTGTTCCAACCAAATCACTGCTCCAAATCAATCACTGTTCCAAACCAATCACTGTTCCAGACCAATCACTGTTCCAAACCAATCACTGTTCCAAACCAATCACTGTTCCAAACCAATCAGTGATCCAGACCAATCACTGTTCCATACCAATCACTGTTCCAGACCAATCACTGTTCCAAACCAATCACTGTTCCAGACCAATCAATGTTCCAAACCAATCACTGTTCCAAACCAATCACTGTTCCAGACCAATCACTGTTCCAAACCAATCACTGTTCCAAACCAATCAATGTTCCAAACAAATCACTGCTCCAAACCAATCACTGTGCCAAACTAATCACTGTTCCAAACTAATCACTGTTCCATACCAATCACTGTTCCATACCAATCACTGTTCCAAACCAATCAGTGTTCCAAACAAATCACTGCTCCAAACCAATCAATGTTCCAAACCAATCACTGTTCCAAACCAATCACATTTCCAGAGCAATCATTGTTCCAGACCAATCACTGTTCCAAACGAATCACTGCTCCAAACCAATCAATGGTCCAAACCAATCACTGTTCCAAACCAATCACTGTTCCAGACCAATCACTGTTCCAAACAAATCACTGATCCAAACCAATCACTGTTCCAAATCACTCACTGTTCCAAATCAATCACTGTTCCAAACCAATCAATGTTCAAAATCAATCACTGTCCCAAACCAATCACTGTTCCAAACCAATCACTGTTCCAAACCAAATCACTGTTCCAAATCAATCACTGTTCCAAATCAATCACTGTTCCAAACCAATCACTGCACCAAACCAATCAATGTTCCAGACCAATCACTGTTCCAAACCAATCATTGTTCCAAAGCAACCAATGCTCCAAATCGATCTCTATTCCAAACCAATCAATGTTCCAAGCCAATCAATGTTCCAGACAAATCACTGTTGCAAACCAATCACTGTTCCAACCAAATCACTGCTACAAATCAATCACTATTCCAAACCAATCACTGTTCCAGACCAATCACTGTTCCAAACCAATCACTGTTCCAAACCAATCACTGTTCCAAACCAATCAGTGATCCAGACCAATCACTGTTCCATACCAATCACTGTTCCAGACCAATCACTGTTCCAAACCAATCACTGTTCCAAACCAATCAGTGTTCCAGACCAATCACTGTTCCATACCAATCACTGTTCCATACCAATCACTGTTCCATACCAATCACTGTTCCAAACCAATCACTGTTCCAAACTAATCACTGCTCCAATCCAATCAATGTTCCAAACCAATCACTGTTCCAAACCAATCACTGTTGCAGACCAATCATTGTTCCAAACCAATCACTGTTCCAAACAAATCACTGCTCCAAACCAATCACTGTTCCAGACCAATCACTGTTCCAAACAAATCAGTGCTCCAAACCAATCAATGTTCCTAACCAATCACTGTTCCAGACCAATCACTGTTCCAAACAAATCACTGATCCAAACCAATCACTGTTCCAAATCACTCACTGTTCCAAATCAATCACTGTTCCAAACCAATCAATGTTCAAAATCAATCACTGTCCCAAACCAATCACTGTTCCAAACCAATCACTGTTCCAAACCAAATCACTGTTCCAAATCAATCACTGTTCCAAATCAATCACTGTTCCAAACCAATCACTGCACCAAACCAATCAATGTTCCAGACCAATCACTGTTCCAAACCAATCATTGTTCCAAAGCAACCAATGCTCCAAATCGATCTCTATTCCAAACCAATCAATGTTCCAAGCCAATCAATGTTCCAGACAAATCACTGTTGCAAACCAATCACTGTTCCAACCAAATCACTGCTACAAATCAATCACTGATCCAGACCAATCACTGTTCCAAACAAATCACTGCACCAAACCAATCAATGTTCCAAACCAATCACTGTTCCAAACCAATCACTGTTGCAGACCAATCATTGTTCCAAACCAATCACTGTTCCAAACAAATCACTGCTCCAAACCAATCACTGTTCCAGACCAATCACTGTTCCAAACAAATCAGTGCTCCAAACCAATCAATGTTCCTAACCAATCACTGTTCCAGACCAATCACTGTTCCAAACAAATCACTGATCCAAACCAATCACTGTTCCAAATCACTCACTGTTCCAAATCAATCACTGTTCCAAACCAATCAATGTTCAAAATCAATCACTGTCCCAAACCAATCACTGTTCCAAACCAATCACTGTTCCAAACCAAATCACTGTTCCAAATCAATCACTGTTCCAAATCAATCACTGTTCCAAACCAATCACTGCACCAAACCAATCAATGTTCCAGACCAATCACTGTTCCAAACCAATCATTGTTCCAAAGCAACCAATGCTCCAAATCGATCTCTATTCCAAACCAATCAATGTTCCAAGCCAATCAATGTTCCAGACAAATCACTGTTGCAAACCAATCACTGTTCCAACCAAATCACTGCTACAAATCAATCACTATTCCAAACCAATCACTGTTCCAGACCAATCACTGTTCCAAACCAATCACTGTTCCAAACCAATCACTGTTCCAAACCAATCAGTGATCCAGACCAATCACTGTTCCATACCAATCACTGTTCCAGACCAATCACTGTTCCAAACCAATCACTGTTCCAAACCAATCAGTGTTCCAGACCAATCACTGTTCCATACCAATCACTGTTCCATACCAATCACTGTTCCAAACCAATCACTGTTCCAAACTAATCACTGCTCCAATCCAATCAATGTTCCAAACCAATCACTGTTCCAAACCAATCACTTTTCCAGACCAATCATTGTTCCAGACCAATCACTGTTCCAAACGAATCACTGCTCCAAACCAATCAATGGTCCAAACCAATCACTGTTCCAAACCAATCACTGATCCAGACCAATCACTGTTCCAAACAAATCACTGCACCAAACCAATCAATGTTCCAAACCAATCACTGTTCCAAACCAATCACTGTTGCAGACCAATCATTGTTCCAAACCAATCACTGTTCCAAACAAATCACTGCTCCAAACCAATCACTGTTCCAGACCAATCACTGTTCCAAACAAATCAGTGCTCCAAACCAATCAATGTTCCTAACCAATCACTGTTCCAAACCAATCACTGTTCCAGACCAATCACTGTTCCAAACAAATCACTGATCCAAACCAATTACTGTTCCAAATCAATCACTGTTTCAAACCAATCAATGATCCAAATCAATCACTGTTACAAACCAATCACTGTTCCAAACCAATCACCGTTCGAAATCAATCACCGTTCCAAACCAATCACTGAACCAAACCAATCACTGTTCAAGACCAATCACTGTTCCAAACCAATCAATGTTCCAAACCAATCACTGTTCCAAACCAATCACTGTTCCAGACCAATCACTGTTCCAAACCAATCACTGTTCCAGACCAATCACTGTTCCAAACCAATCACTGTTCCAGACCAATCACTGTTCCAAACCATTCACTGTTCCAAACAAATCACTGATCCAGACCAATCACTGTTCCAAACGAATCACTGTTCGAAACCAATCACTGTTCCAATCAAGTCACTGCTCCAAACCAATCATTGTTCCAAACCAATCACTGTTCCAAACAAATCACTGTTCCAAACCAATTACTGTTCCAGACCAATCACTGCTCCAAACCAATCACTGTTCGAAACCAATCACTGTTCCAAACAAATCACTGTTCCAAATCAATCAGTGTTCCAAACCAATCACTGTTCCAAACCAATCAATGTTCCAAACCAATCACTGTTCCAAACCAATCACCGTTCCAAACCAATCACTGTTCCAAACAAATCAATGTTCCAAACCACTCACTGTTACAAACCAATTACTGTTCCAGACCAATCACTGTTCCAAACCAATCACTGTTCCAGACCAATCACTGTTCCAAACCAATCACTGTTCCGAACAAATCACTGATGCAAGCCCATCACTGTTCCAAACCAATCACTGTTCCAAACCAATCACTGTTCCAAACCAATCACTGTTCCAAATCAATCACTGTTCCAAACCAATCACTGTTCCAAATCAATCACTGTTCCAAACCAATCACTGTTCCAAACCAATCACTGTTCCAGACCAAAGACTGTTCCAAACCAATCACTGTTCCAAACCAATCACTGTTCCAGACCAAAGACTGTTCCAAACCAATCACCGTTCCAAACCAATCACCGTTCCAAACCAATCACTGTTCCAAACCAATCACTGTTCCAAACAAATCACTGCTCCAAAGCAATCACTGTTCCAAACCAATCACTGTTCCAAACCAATCACCATTCCAAACCAATCACTGTTCCAAACAAATCAATGTTCCAAACCATTCACAGTTCCAAACCAATCACTGTTCCAGACCAATCACTGTTCCAGACCAATCACTGTTCCACACCAATCACTGTTCCAAACCGATCACTGTTCCAAACCAATCAATGTACCAAACCAATCACCGTTCCAAACCAATCACCGTTCCAAACCAATCACTGTTCCAGACGAATCACTGTTCCAAACCAATCAATGTTCCAAACAAATCACTGATCAAAACCAATCACTGCACCAAACCAATCAATGTTCCAGACCAATCACTGTTCCAAACCAATCATTGTTCCAAAGCAACCAATGCTCCAAATCGATCTCTATTCCAAACCAATCAATGTTCCAAGCCAATCAATGTTCCAGACAAATCACTGTTGCAAACCAATCACTGTTCCAACCAAATCACTGCTACAAATCAATCACTGATCCAGACCAATCACTGTTCCAAACAAATCACTGCACCAAACCAATCAATGTTCCAAACCAATCACTGTTCCAAACCAATCACTGTTGCAGACCAATCATTGTTCCAAACCAATCACTGTTCCAAACAAATCACTGCTCCAAACCAATCACTGTTCCAGACCAATCACTGTTCCAAACAAATCAGTGCTCCAAACCAATCAATGTTCCTAACCAATCACTGTTCCAGACCAATCACTGTTCCAAACAAATCACTGATCCAAACCAATCACTGTTCCAAATCACTCACTGTTCCAAATCAATCACTGTTCCAAACCAATCAATGTTCAAAATCAATCACTGTCCCAAACCAATCACTGTTCCAAACCAATCACTGTTCCAAACCAAATCACTGTTCCAAATCAATCACTGTTCCAAATCAATCACTGTTCCAAACCAATCACTGCACCAAACCAATCAATGTTCCAGACCAATCACTGTTCCAAACCAATCATTGTTCCAAAGCAACCAATGCTCCAAATCGATCTCTATTCCAAACCAATCAATGTTCCAAGCCAATCAATGTTCCAGACAAATCACTGTTGCAAACCAATCACTGTTCCATCCAAATCACTGCTACAAATCAATCACTATTCCAAACCAATCACTGTTCCAGACCAATCACTGTTCCAAACCAATCACTGTTCCAAACCAATCACTGTTCCAAACCAATCAGTGATCCAGACCAATCACTGTTCCATACCAATCACTGTTCCAGACCAATCACTGTTCCAAACCAATCACTGTTCCAAACCAATCAGTGTTCCAGACCAATCACTGTTCCATACCAATCACTGTTCCATACCAATCACTGTTCCAAACCAATCACTGTTCCAAACTAATCACTGCTCCAATCCAATCAATGTTCCAAACCAATCACTGTTCCAAACCAATCACTTTTCCAGACCAATCATTGTTCCAGACCAATCACTGTTCCAAACGAATCACTGCTCCAAACCAATCAATGGTCCAAACCAATCACTGTTCCAAACCAATCACTGATCCAGACCAATCACTGTTCCAAACAAATCACTGCACCAAACCAATCAATGTTCCAAACCAATCACTGTTCCAAACCAATCACTGTTGCAGACCAATCATTGTTCCAAACCAATCACTGTTCCAAACAAATCACTGCTCCAAACCAATCACTGTTCCAGACCAATCACTGTTCCAAACAAATCAGTGCTCCAAACCAATCAATGTTCCTAACCAATCACTGTTCCAAACCAATCACTGTTCCAGACCAATCACTGTTCCAAACAAATCACTGATCCAAACCAATTACTGTTCCAAATCAATCACTGTTTCAAACCAATCAATGATCCAAATCAATCACTGTTACAAACCAATCACTGTTCCAAACCAATCACCGTTCGAAATCAATCACCGTTCCAAACCAATCACTGAACCAAACCAATCACTGTTCAAGACCAATCACTGTTCCAAACCAATCAATGTTCCAAACCAATCACTGTTCCAAACCAATCACTGTTCCAGACCAATCACTGTTCCAAACCAATCACTGTTCCAGACCAATCACTGTTCCAAACCAATCACTGTTCCAGACCAATCACTGTTCCAAACCATTCACTGTTCCAAACAAATCACTGATCCAGACCAATCACTGTTCCAAACGAATCACTGTTCGAAACCAATCACTGTTCCAATCAAGTCACTGCTCCAAACCAATCATTGTTCCAAACCAATCACTGTTCCAAACAAATCACTGTTCCAAACCAATTACTGTTCCAGACCAATCACTGCTCCAAACCAATCACTGTTCGAAACCAATCACTGTTCCAAACAAATCACTGTTCCAAATCAATCAGTGTTCCAAACCAATCACTGTTCCAAACCAATCAATGTTCCAAACCAATCACTGTTCCAAACCAATCACCGTTCCAAACCAATCACTGTTCCAAACAAATCAATGTTCCAAACCACTCACTGTTACAAACCAATTACTGTTCCAGACCAATCACTGTTCCAAACCAATCACTGTTCCAGACCAATCACTGTTCCAAACCAATCACTGTTCCGAACAAATCACTGATGCAAGCCCATCACTGTTCCAAACCAATCACTGTTCCAAACCAATCACTGTTCCAAACCAATCACTGTTCCAAATCAATCACTGTTCCAAACCAATCACTGTTCCAAATCAATCACTGTTCCAAACCAATCACTGTTCCAAACCAATCACTGTTCCAGACCAAAGACTGTTCCAAACCAATCACTGTTCCAAACCAATCACTGTTCCAGACCAAAGACTGTTCCAAACCAATCACCGTTCCAAACCAATCACCGTTCCAAACCAATCACTGTTCCAAACCAATCACTGTTCCAAACAAATCACTGCTCCAAAGCAATCACTGTTCCAAACCAATCACTGTTCCAAACCAATCACCTTTCCAAACCAATCACTGTTCCAAACAAATCAATGTTCCAAACCATTCACAGTTCCAAACCATTCACTGTTCCAGACCAATCACTGTTCCAGACCAATCACTGTTCCACACCAATCACTGTTCCAAACCGATCACTGTTCCAAACCAATCAATGTACCAAACCAATCACCGTTCCAAACCAATCACCGTTCCAAACCAATCACTGTTCCAGACGAATCACTGTTCCAAACCAATCAATGTTCCAAACAAATCACTGATCAAAACCAATCACTGTTCCAAATCAATCACTGTTCCAAACCAATCATACTTCCAAACCAATCACTGTTCCAAATCAATCACTGTTCTAAACCAATCACTGTTCCAAGCCAATCACTGTTCCAGACCAATCACTGTTCCAAACCAATCACTGTTCCAAACCAATCACTGTTCCAAACCAATCACTGATCCAAACCAATCACTGTTCCAAACTAATCACTGTTCCAAACCAATCACTCTTCCAAACCAATCACTGTTCCAAACCAATCACTGTTCCAGACCAATCACTGTTCCAAACCAATCACTGTTCTAAACAAATCACTGTTCCAAACCAATCACTGTTCCAAACCAATCACTGCTCCAAACCAATCACTGTTCCAAACCAATCACTGCTCCAAACCAATCATTGTTCCAAACCAATCACTGTTCCAAACCAATCACTGTTCCAAACCAATCACTGTTCCAGACCAATCACAGCTCCAAACCAATTACTGATCGAAATCAATCACTGTTTCAAACAAATCACTGTTCCAAATCAATCACTGTTCCAAACCAATCACCGTTCCAAACCAATCACTGTTCCAAACAAATCACTGTTCCAGACCAATCACTGCTCCAAACCAATCACTATTCCGAACAAATCACTGTTCCAAACCAATGACTGTTCCAAATCAATCGCTGTTCCATACCAATCACTGATCCAAATCACTCACTGTTCCAAATCAATCACTGTTCCAGACCAATCACTGTTCCAAACCCCTCACTGTTCCAAAGCAATCACTGTTCCAAACAAATCACTTCTCCAAACCAATCAATGTTCCAAACCAATCACTCTTCCAAACCAATCACTGTTCCAATCCAATCACTGTTAAAGACCAATCACTGATCCAGACCAATCACTATTCCAAACCAATCAATGTTCCAATCCAAGCACTGTTCCAATCCAATCACCATTCCAAACTAATCACTGTTCCAAACAAATCACTGTTCCAATCCAATCAATGTGCCAAACAAATCACAGATCCAAACCAATCACTGTTCCAAATCAATCACTGTTCCAAACCAATCACACTTCCAAACCAATCACTGTTCCAAATCAATCGCTGTTCCAAACCAATCACTGTTCCAGACCAATCACTGTTCCAAATCAATCACTGTTCCAAACCAATCACTGTTCCAAACCAATCACTGTTCCAAACCAATCACTGTTCCAAACAAATCACTGCTCCAAAGCAATCACTGTTCCAAACCAATCACTGTTCCAAACCAATCACCATTCCAAACCAATCACTGTTCCAAACAAATCAATGTTCCAAACCATTCACAGTTCCAAACCAATCACTGTTCCAGACCAATCACTGTTCCAAACCAATCACTGTTCCAGACCAATCACTGTTCCAAACCAATTACTTTTCCAAACAAATTACTGATCCAAACCAATCACTGTTCCAGACCAATCACTGTTCCAAATAAATCACTGTTCCAAACCAACCACGGTTCCAAACCAATCACTGTTCCAAAGGAGTCACTGTTCTAGGCCAATCACTGTTCCAAACCAATCACTGTTCCAAACCAAACACTGTTCCAAACAAATCACTGCTCCAAACCAATCAATGTTCCAAACCAATCACTATTCCAAACCAATCACTGTTCCAAACCATTCACTGTTGCAGACCAATCACTGCTCCAAACCAATCACTATTCCAAACCAATCACTGTTCCAAACCAATCACTGTTCCAGACCAATCACTGCTCCAAACCAATCACTGTTCGAAATCAATCACTGTTTCAAACAAATCACTGTTCCAAATCAATCACTGTTCCAAACCAATCACCGTTCCAAACCAATCACTGTTCCAAACAAATCAATGTTCCAAACCAATCACTGTTGCAAACCAATCACTGTTCCAGACCAATCACTGTTTTCAAACCAATCACTGTTCCAGACCAATCACTGTTCCAAATCAATCACTGTTCCAAACCAATCACCGTTCCAAACCAATCACTGTTCCAAACAAATCAATGTTCCAAACCAATCACTGTTGCAAACCAATCACTGTTCCAGACCAATCACTGTTTTCAAACCAATCACTGTTCCAGACCAATCACTGTTCCAAATCAATCACTGTTCCAAACCAATCACTGTTCCAAACCAATCACTGTTCCAAACCAATCACTGTTCCAAATCAATCACTGTTCCAAACCAATCACTGTTCCAAACCAAACACTTTTCCAGACCAATCACTTTTCCAGACCAATCACTGTTCCAAACCAATCACTGTTCCAAACCAATCACTGTTCCAAACCAATTACTGTTCCAAACCAATCACTGTTCCAAACCAATGACTGTTCCAAATCAATCGCTGTTCCATACCAATCACTGATCCAAATCACTCACTGTTCCAAACCAATCACTGTTCCAGACCAATCACTGTTCCAAACCCCTCACTGTTCCAAAGCAATCACTGTTCCAAACAAATCACTTCTCCAAACCAATCAATGTTCCAAACCAATCACTCTTCCAAACCAATCACTGTTCCAATCCAATCACTGTTAAAGACCAATCACTGATCCAGACCAATCACTATTCCAAACCAATCACTGTTCCAAACCAATCACTGTTCCAAACCAAACACTTTTCCAGACCAATCACTGTTCCAATCCAATCAATGTGCCAAACCAATCACACTTCCAAACCAATCACTGTTCCAAATCAATCACTGTTCCAAACCAATCACTGTTCCAGACCAATCACTGTTCCAAATCAATCACTGTTCCAAACCAATCACTGTTCCAAACCAATCACTGTTCCAAACCAATCACTGTTCCAAACAAATCACTGCTCCAAAGCAATCACTGTTCCAAACCAATCACTGTTCCAAACCAATCACCATTCCAAACCAATCACTGTTCCAAACAAATCAATGTTCCAAACCATTCACAGTTCCAAACCAATCACTGTTCCAGACCAATCACTGTTCCAAACCAATCACTGTTCCAGACCAATCACTGTTCCAAACCAATTACTTTTCCAAACAAATTACTGATCCAAACCAATCACTGTTCCAGACCAATCACTGTTCCAAATAAATCACTGTTCCAAACCAACCACGGTTCCAAACCAATCACTGTTCCAAAGGAGTCACTGTTCTAGGCCAATCACTGTTCCAAACCAATCACTGTTCCAAACCAAACACTGTTCCAAACAAATCACTGCTCCAAACCAATCAATGTTCCAAACCAATCACTATTCCAAACCAATCACTGTTCCAAACCATTCACTGTTGCAGACCAATCACTGCTCCAAACCAATCACTATTCCAAACCAATCACTGTTCCAAACCAATCACTGTTCCAGACCAATCACTGCTCCAAACCAATCACTGTTCGAAATCAATCACTGTTTCAAACAAATCACTGTTCCAAATCAATCACTGTTCCAAACCAATCACCGTTCCAAACCAATCACTGTTCCAAACAAATCAATGTTCCAAACCAATCACTGTTGCAAATCAATCACTGTTCCAGACCAATCACTGTTTTCAAACCAATCACTGTTCCAGACCAATCACTGTTCCAAACCAATCACTGTTCCGAACAAATCACCGATCCAAACCAATCACTGTTCCAAACCAATCACTGTTCCAAACCAATCACTGTTCCAAACCAAACACTTTTCCAGACCAATCACTTTTCCAGACCAATCACTGTTCCAAACCAATCACTGTTCCAAACAAATCACTGCTCCAAACCAATCACTGTTCTAGACCAATCACTGATCCAGACCAATCAATGTTCCAATCCAATCACTGTTCCAATCCAATCACCGTTCCAAACTAATCACTGTTCCAAACCAATCACTGTTCCAAACCAATCACTGTTCCAAACCAATCACTGTTCAAAACCAATAAATGTTCCAAACAAATCACTGATCCAAACCAATCACTCTTCCAAATCAATCACTGTTCCAAACCAATCACTGTTCCAGACCAATCACTGTTCCAGACCAATCACTGTTCCAGACCAATCACTGTTCCAAATCAATCACTGTTCCAAACAAATCACTGATCCAAACCAATCACTGTTCCAATCCAATCACTGTTCCATACCAATCACTGTTCCAAACCAATCACTGTTCCAAACAAATCACTGCTCCAAACCAATCACTGTTCCAAACCAATCACCGTTCCAAACCAATCACTGTTCCAAACAAGTCAATGATCCAAACCAATCACAGTTCCAAACCAATCACTGTTCCAGACCAATCATTGTTCCAAACCAATCACTGTTCCAGACCAATCACTGTTCCAAACCAATAACTTTTCCAAACAAATCACTGATCCAAACCAATCACTGTTCCAAATAAATCACTGTTCCAAACCAACCACTGTTCCAAACCAATCACTGTTCCAAATGAGTCACTGTTCCAGGCCAATCACTGTTCCAAACCAATCACTGCTCCAAACCAATCAATGTTCCAAACCAATCACTATTCCAAACCAATCACTGTTCCAAACCAATCACTGTTGCAGACCAACCACTGTTCCAAACCAATCACTGTTCCAAACAAATCACTGTTCCAAATCAATCACTGTTCCAAACCAATCACTGTTCCAAACCAATCAATGTTCCAAACCAATCACTGTTCCAAACCAATCACCGAACCAAAGAAATCACTGTTCCAAACAAATCACAATTCCAATCAAATCAATGTTCCAAACCAATCACTGTTCCAAACCAATCACTGTTCCAGACCAATCACTGTTCCAAACCAATCACAGTTCCAGGCCAATTACTGTTCCAAACCAATCACTGTTCCGAACAAATCACTGATCCAAAGCAATCACTGTTCCAAATCAATCACTGTTCCAAACCAATCACTGTTCCAAACAAATCACTGTTCCAAATCAATCTCTGTTCCAAACCAATCACTGTTCCAAATCAATCACTGTTCCAAACCAAACTCTGTTCCAAACCAATCACTGTTCCAGACCAATCACTGTTCCAAACCATTCACTGTTCCAAACCAATCACTGTTCCAAACAAATCACTGCTCCAAACCAATCAATGTTCCAAACCAATCACTCTTCCAAACCAATCACTGTTCCAAACCAAACACTCTTCCAGACCAATCACTGTTCCAAACCAATCAATATTCCAAACCAATCACCCTTCCAAACCAATCACCGTTCCAAACCAATCACTGTTCCAAACCTATCACTGTTCCAAACCAATCACTGTTCCAGACCAATCACTGTTCCACACCAATCACTGTTCCAAACCAATCACTGTTCCAAACCAATCAATGTTCCAAACCAATCACCGTTCCAAACCAATCACCGTTCCAAACCAATCACTGTTCCAGACGAATCACTGTTCCAAACCAATCAATGTTCCAAACAAATCACTGATCAAAACCAATCACTGTTCCAAATCAATCACTGTTCCAAACCAATCATTCTTCCAAACCAATCAGTGTTCCAAATCAATCACTGTTCTAAAACAATCACTGTTCCAAGCCAATCACTGTTCCAGACCAATCACTGTTCCAAACCAATCACTGTTCCAAACCAATCACTGTTCCAAACCAATCACTGATCCAAACCAATCACTGTTCCAAACCAATCACTCTTCCAAACCAATCACTCTTGCAAACCAATCACTGTTCCAAACCAATCACTGTTCCAGACCAATCACTGTTCCAAACCAATCACTGTTCTAAACAAATCACTGTTCCAAACCAATCACTGTTCCAAACCAATCACTGCTCCAAACCAATCACTGTTCCAAACCAATCACTGCTCCAAACCAATCATTGTTCCAAACCAATCACTGTTCCAAACCAATCACTGTTCCAAACCAATCACTGTTCCAGACCAATCACTGCTCCAAACCAATCACTGATCGAAATCAATCACTGTTTCAAACAAATCACTGTTCCAAATCAATCACTGTTCCAAACCAATCACCGTTCCAAACCAATCACTGTTCCAAACAAATCACTGTTCCAGACCAATCACTGCTCCAAACCAATCACTGTTCCGAACAAATCACTGATCCAAACCAATCACTGTTCCAAATCAATCACTGTTCCAAACCAATGACTGTTCCAAATCAATCGCTGTTCCATACCAATCACTGTTCCAAATCACTCACTGTTCCAAACCAATCACTGTTCCAAACCAATCACTGTTCCAAACCAATCACTGTTCCAAACCAATGACTGTTCCAAATCAATCGCTGTTCCATACCAATCACTGTTCCAAATCACTCACTGTTCCAAACCAATCACTGTTCCAGACCAATCACTGTTCCAAACCCCTCACTGTTCCAAAGCAATCACTGTTCCAAACAAATCACTTCTCCAAACCAATCAATGTTCCAAACCAACCACTCTTCCAAACCAATCACTGTTCCAATCCAATCACTGTTCTAGACCAATCACTGATCCAGACCAATCACTGTTCCAAACCAATCAATGTTCCAATCCAAGCACTGTTCCAATCCAATCACCATTCCAAACTAATCACTGTTCCAAACAAATCACTGTTCCAAACCAATCAATGTGCCAAACAAATCACTGATCCAAACCAATCACTGTTCCAAATCAATCACTGTTCCAAACCAATCACACTTCCAAACCAATCACTGTTCCAAATCAATCACTGTTCCAAACCAAGCACTGTTCCAGACCAATCACTGTTCCAAATCAATCACTGTTCCAAATCAATCACTGTTCCAAACCAATCACTGTTGCAGACCAATCACTGCTCCAAACCAATCACTGTTCGAAATCAATCACTGTTTCAAACAAATCACTGTTCGAAACCAATCACCATTCCAAACCAATCATTGTTCCAAACAAATCAATGTTCCAAACCATTCACAGTTCCAAACCAATCACTGTTCCAGACCAATCTCTGTTCCAAACCAATCACTGTTCCAGACCAATCACTGTTCCAAACCAATTACTTTTCCAAACAAATCACTGATCCAAACCAATCACTGTTCCAGACCAATCACTGTTCCAAATAAATCACTGTTCCAAACCAACCACTGTTCCAAATCAATCACTGTTCCAAAGGAGTCACTGTTCTAGGCCAATCACTGTTCCAAACCAATCACTGTTCCAAACCCAACAGTGTTCCAAACAAATCACTGCTCCAAACCAATCAATGTTCCAAACCAATCACTATTCCAAACCAATCACTGTTCCAAACCAATCACTGTTGCAGACCAATCACTGCTCCAAACCAATCACTGTTCCAAACCAATCACTGTTCCAAACAAATCGCTGTTCCAAACCAATCACTGTTCCAAACAAATCACTGTTCCAACTCAATCACTGTTCCAAACCAATCACTGTTCCAAACAAATCACTGTTCCAATCCAATCACTGTTCTAGACCAATCACTGATCCAGACCAATCACTGCTCCAAACCAATCACTGTTCCAAACCAATCACTGTTCCAAACCAATCGCTGTTCCAAACCAATCACTGTTCCAAACCAATCACCGAACCAAAGAAATCACTGTTCCAAACAAATCACAATTCCAATCAAATCAATGTTCCAAACCAATCACTGTTCCAAACCAATCACTGTTCCAGACCAATCACTGTTCCAAACCAATCACAGTTCCAGGCCAATTACTGTTCCAAACCAATCACTGTTCCGAACAAATCACTGTTCCAAATCAATCACTGTTCCAAACCAATCACTGTTCCAAACAAATCACTGTTCCAAACAAATCACTGTTCCAAATCAATCACTGTTCCAAACCAATTACTGTTCCAAAGCAATCACTGTTCCAAATCAATCACTGTTCCAAACCAATCACTGTTCCAAACAAATCACTGTTCCAAATCAATCTCTGTTCCAAACCAATCACTGTTCCAAATCAATCACTGTTCCAAACCAAACTCTGTTCCAAACCAATCACTGTTCCAGACCAAGCACTGTTCCAAACCATTCACTGTTCCAAACCAATCACTGTTCCAAACAAATCACTGCTCCAAACCAATCAATGTTCCAAACCAATCACTCTTACAAACCAATCACTGTTCCAAACCAAACACTCTTCCAGACCAATCACTGTTCCAAACCAATCAATATTCCAAACCAATCACCCTTCCAAACCAATGACTGTTCCAAATCAATCGCTGTTCCATACCAATCACTGATCCAAATCACTCACTGTTCCAAATCAATCACTGTTCCAGACCAATCACTGTTCCAAACCCCTCACTGTTCCAAAGCAATCACTGTTCCAAACAAATCACTTCTCCAAACCAATCAATGTTCCAAACCAATCACTCTTCCAAACCAATCACTGTTCCAATCCAATCACTGTTAAAGACCAATCACTGATCCAGACCAATCACTATTCCAAACCAATCAATGTTCCAATCCAAGCACTGTTCCAATCCAATCACCATTCCAAACTAATCACTGTTCCAAACAAATCACTGTTCCAATCCAATCAATGTGCCAAACAAATCACAGATCCAAACCAATCACTGTTCCAAATCAATCACTGTTCCAAACCAATCACACTTCCAAACCAATCACTGTTCCAAATCAATCGCTGTTCCAAACCAATCACTGTTCCAGACCAATCACTGTTCCAAATCAATCACTGTTCCAAACCAATCACTGTTCCAAACCAATCACTGTTCCAAACCAATCACTGTTCCAAACAAATCACTGCTCCAAAGCAATCACTGTTCCAAACCAATCACTGTTCCAAACCAATCACCATTCCAAACCAATCACTGTTCCAAACAAATCAATGTTCCAAACCATTCACAGTTCCAAACCAATCACTGTTCCAGACCAATCACTGTTCCAAACCAATCACTGTTCCAGACCAATCACTGTTCCAAACCAATTACTTTTCCAAACAAATTACTGATCCAAACCAATCACTGTTCCAGACCAATCACTGTTCCAAATAAATCACTGTTCCAAACCAACCACGGTTCCAAACCAATCACTGTTCCAAAGGAGTCACTGTTCTAGGCCAATCACTGTTCCAAACCAATCACTGTTCCAAACCAAACACTGTTCCAAACAAATCACTGCTCCAAACCAATCAATGTTCCAAACCAATCACTATTCCAAACCAATCACTGTTCCAAACCATTCACTGTTGCAGACCAATCACTGCTCCAAACCAATCACTATTCCAAACCAATCACTGTTCCAAACCAATCACTGTTCCAGACCAATCACTGCTCCAAACCAATCACTGTTCGAAATCAATCACTGTTTCAAACAAATCACTGTTCCAAATCAATCACTGTTCCAAACCAATCACCGTTCCAAACCAATCACTGTTCCAAACAAATCAATGTTCCAAACCAATCACTGTTGCAAACCAATCACTGTTCCAGACCAATCACTGTTTTCAAACCAATCACTGTTCCAGACCAATCACTGTTCCAAATCAATCACTGTTCCAAACCAATCACCGTTCCAAACCAATCACTGTTCCAAACAAATCAATGTTCCAAACCAATCACTGTTGCAAACCAATCACTGTTCCAGACCAATCACTGTTTTCAAACCAATCACTGTTCCAGACCAATCACTGTTCCAAATCAATCACTGTTCCAAACCAATCACTGTTCCAAACCAATCACTGTTCCAAACCAATCACTGTTCCAAATCAATCACTGTTCCAAACCAATCACTGTTCCAAACCAAACACTTTTCCAGACCAATCACTTTTCCAGACCAATCACTGTTCCAAACCAATCACTGTTCCAAACCAATCACTGTTCCAAACCAATCACTGTTCCAAACCAATCACTGTTCCAAACCAATGACTGTTCCAAATCAATCGCTGTTCCATACCAATCACTGATCCAAATCACTCACTGTTCCAAACCAATCACTGTTCCAGACCAATCACTGTTCCAAACCCCTCACTGTTCCAAAGCAATCACTGTTCCAAACAAATCACTTCTCCAAACCAATCAATGTTCCAAACCAATCACTCTTCCAAACCAATCACTGTTCCAATCCAATCACTGTTAAAGACCAATCACTGATCCAGACCAATCACTATTCCAAACCAATCAATGTTCCAATCCAAGCACTGTTCCAATCCAATCACCATTCCAAACTAATCACTGTTCCAAACAAATCACTGTTCCAATCCAATCAATGTGCCAAACCAATCACACTTCCAAACCAATCACTGTTCCAAATCAATCACTGTTCCAAACCAATCACTGTTCCAGACCAATCACTGTTCCAAATCAATCACTGTTCCAAACCAATCACTGTTCCAAACCAATCACTGTTCCAAACCAATCACTGTTCCAAACAAATCACTGCTCCAAAGCAATCACTGTTCCAAACCAATCACTGTTCCAAACCAATCACCATTCCAAACCAATCACTGTTCCAAACAAATCAATGTTCCAAACCATTCACAGTTCCAAACCAATCACTGTTCCAGACCAATCACTGTTCCAAACCAATCACTGTTCCAGACCAATCACTGTTCCAAACCAATTACTTTTCCAAACAAATTACTGATCCAAACCAATCACTGTTCCAGACCAATCACTGTTCCAAATAAATCACTGTTCCAAACCAACCACGGTTCCAAACCAATCACTGTTCCAAAGGAGTCACTGTTCTAGGCCAATCACTGTTCCAAACCAATCACTGTTCCAAACCAAACACTGTTCCAAACAAATCACTGCTCCAAACCAATCAATGTTCCAAACCAATCACTATTCCAAACCAATCACTGTTCCAAACCATTCACTGTTGCAGACCAATCACTGCTCCAAACCAATCACTATTCCAAACCAATCACTGTTCCAAACCAATCACTGTTCCAGACCAATCACTGCTCCAAACCAATCACTGTTCGAAATCAATCACTGTTTCAAACAAATCACTGTTCCAAATCAATCACTGTTCCAAACCAATCACCGTTCCAAACCAATCACTGTTCCAAACAAATCAATGTTCCAAACCAATCACTGTTGCAAACCAATCACTGTTCCAGACCAATCACTGTTTTCAAACCAATCACTGTTCCAGACCAATCACTGTTCCAAACCAATCACTGTTCCGAACAAATCACCGATCCAAACCAATCACTGTTCCAAACCAATCACTGTTCCAAACCAATCACTGTTCCAAACCAAACACTTTTCCAGACCAATCACTTTTCCAGACCAATCACTGTTCCAAACCAATCACTGTTCCAAACAAATCACTGCTCCAAACCAATCACTGTTCTAGACCAATCACTGATCCAGACCAATCAATGTTCCAATCCAATCACTGTTCCAATCCAATCACCGTTCCAAACTAATCACTGTTCCAAACCAATCACTGTTCCAAACCAATCACTGTTCCAAACCAATCACTGTTCAAAACCAATAAATGTTCCAAACAAATCACTGATCCAAACCAATCACTCTTCCAAGTCAATCACTGTTCCAAACCAATCACTGTTCCAGACCAATCACTGTTCCAGACCAATCACTGTTCCAGACCAATCACTGTTCCAAATCAATCACTGTTCCAAACAAATCACTGATCCAAACCAATCACTGTTCCAATCCAATCACTGTTCCATACCAATCACTGTTCCAAACCAATCACTGTTCCAAACAAATCACTGCTCCAAACCAATCACTGTTCCAAACCAATCACCGTTCCAAACCAATCACTGTTCCAAACAAGTCAATGATCCAAACCAATCACAGTTCCAAACCAATCACTGTTCCAGACCAATCATTGTTCCAAACCAATCACTGTTCCAGACCAATCACTGTTCCAAACCAATAACTTTTCCAAACAAATCACTGATCCAAACCAATCACTGTTCCAAATAAATCACTGTTCCAAACCAACCACTGTTCCAAACCAATCACTGTTCCAAATGAGTCACTGTTCCAGGCCAATCACTGTTCCAAACCAATCACTGCTCCAAACCAATCAATGTTCCAAACCAATCACTATTCCAAACCAATCACTGTTCCAAACCAATCACTGTTGCAGACCAACCACTGTTCCAAACCAATCACTGTTCCAAACAAATCACTGTTCCAAATCAATCACTGTTCCAAACCAATCACTGTTCCAAACCAATCAATGTTCCAAACCAATCACTGTTCCAAACCAATCACCGAACCAAAGAAATCACTGTTCCAAACAAATCACAATTCCAATCAAATCAATGTTCCAAACCAATCACTGTTCCAAACCAATCACTGTTCCAGACCAATCACTGTTCCAAACCAATCACAGTTCCAGGCCAATTACTGTTCCAAACCAATCACTGTTCCGAACAAATCACTGATCCAAAGCAATCACTGTTCCAAATCAATCACTGTTCCAAACCAATCACTGTTCCAAACAAATCACTGTTCCAAATCAATCTCTGTTCCAAACCAATCACTGTTCCAAATCAATCACTGTTCCAAACCAAACTCTGTTCCAAACCAATCACTGTTCCAGACCAATCACTGTTCCAAACCATTCACTGTTCCAAACCAATCACTGTTCCAAACAAATCACTGCTCCAAACCAATCAATGTTCCAAACCAATCACTCTTCCAAACCAATCACTGTTCCAAACCAAACACTCTTCCAGACCAATCACTGTTCCAAACCAATCAATATTCCAAACCAATCACCCTTCCAAACCAATCACCGTTCCAAACCAATCACTGTTCCAAACCTATCACTGTTCCAAACCAATCACTGTTCCAGACCAATCACTGTTCCACACCAATCACTGTTCCAAACCAATCACTGTTCCAAACCAATCAATGGTCCAAACCAATCACCGTTCCAAACCAATCACCGTTCCAAACCAATCACTGTTCCAGACGAATCACTGTTCCAAACCAATCAATGTTCCAAACAAATCACTGATCAAAACCAATCACTGTTCCAAATCAATCACTGTTCCAAACCAATCATTCTTCCAAACCAATCACTGTTCCAAATCAATCACTGTTCTAAAACAATCACTGTTCCAAGCCAATCACTGTTCCAGACCAATCACTGTTCCAAACCAATCACTGTTCCAAACCAATCACTGTTCCAAACCAATCACTGATCCAAACCAATCACTGTTCCAAACCAATCACTCTTCCAAACCAATCACTCTTGCAAACCAATCACTGTTCCAAACCAATCACTGTTCCAGACCAATCACTGTTCCAAATCAATCACTGTTCCAAACCAATCACCGTTCCAAACCAATCACTGTTCCAAACAAATCAATGTTCCAAACCAATCACTGTTGCAAACCAATCACTGTTCCAGACCAATCACTGTTTTCAAACCAATCACTGTTCCAGACCAATCACTGTTCCAAATCAATCACTGTTCCAAACCAATCACTGTTCCAAACCAATCACTGTTCCAAACCAATCACTGTTCCAAATCAATCACTGTTCCAAACCAATCACTGTTCCAAACCAAACACTTTTCCAGACCAATCACTTTTCCAGACCAATCACTGTTCCAAACCAATCACTGTTCCAAACCAATCACTGTTCCAAACCAATCACTGTTCCAAACCAATCACTGTTCCAAACCAATGACTGTTCCAAATCAATCGCTGTTCCATACCAATCACTGATCCAAATCACTCACTGTTCCAAACCAATCACTGTTCCAGACCAATCACTGTTCCAAACCCCTCACTGTTCCAAAGCAATCACTGTTCCAAACAAATCACTTCTCCAAACCAATCAATGTTCCAAACCAATCACTCTTCCAAACCAATCACTGTTCCAATCCAATCACTGTTAAAGACCAATCACTGATCCAGACCAATCACTATTCCAAACCAATCAATGTTCCAATCCAAGCACTGTTCCAATCCAATCACCATTCCAAACTAATCACTGTTCCAAACAAATCACTGTTCCAATCCAATCAATGTGCCAAACCAATCACACTTCCAAACCAATCACTGTTCCAAATCAATCACTGTTCCAAACCAATCACTGTTCCAGACCAATCACTGTTCCAAATCAATCACTGTTCCAAACCAATCACTGTTCCAAACCAATCACTGTTCCAAACCAATCACTGTTCCAAACAAATCACTGCTCCAAAGCAATCACTGTTCCAAACCAATCACTGTTCCAAACCAATCACCATTCCAAACCAATCACTGTTCCAAACAAATCAATGTTCCAAACCATTCACAGTTCCAAACCAATCACTGTTCCAGACCAATCACTGTTCCAAACCAATCACTGTTCCAGACCAATCACTGTTCCAAACCAATTACTTTTCCAAACAAATTACTGATCCAAACCAATCACTGTTCCAGACCAATCACTGTTCCAAATAAATCACTGTTCCAAACCAACCACGGTTCCAAACCAATCACTGTTCCAAAGGAGTCACTGTTCTAGGCCAATCACTGTTCCAAACCAATCACTGTTCCAAACCAAACACTGTTCCAAACAAATCACTGCTCCAAACCAATCAATGTTCCAAACCAATCACTATTCCAAACCAATCACTGTTCCAAACCATTCACTGTTGCAGACCAATCACTGCTCCAAACCAATCACTATTCCAAACCAATCACTGTTCCAAACCAATCACTGTTCCAGACCAATCACTGCTCCAAACCAATCACTGTTCGAAATCAATCACTGTTTCAAACAAATCACTGTTCCAAATCAATCACTGTTCCAAACCAATCACCGTTCCAAACCAATCACTGTTCCAAACAAATCAATGTTCCAAACCAATCACTGTTGCAAACCAATCACTGTTCCAGACCAATCACTGTTTTCAAACCAATCACTGTTCCAGACCAATCACTGTTCCAAACCAATCACTGTTCCGAACAAATCACCGATCCAAACCAATCACTGTTCCAAACCAATCACTGTTCCAAACCAATCACTGTTCCAAACCAAACACTTTTCCAGACCAATCACTTTTCCAGACCAATCACTGTTCCAAACCAATCACTGTTCCAAACAAATCACTGCTCCAAACCAATCACTGTTCTAGACCAATCACTGATCCAGACCAATCAATGTTCCAATCCAATCACTGTTCCAATCCAATCACCGTTCCAAACTAATCACTGTTCCAAACCAATCACTGTTCCAAACCAATCACTGTTCCAAACCAATCACTGTTCAAAACCAATAAATGTTCCAAACAAATCACTGATCCAAACCAATCACTCTTCCAAGTCAATCACTGTTCCAAACCAATCACTGTTCCAGACCAATCACTGTTCCAGACCAATCACTGTTCCAGACCAATCACTGTTCCAAATCAATCACTGTTCCAAACAAATCACTGATCCAAACCAATCACTGTTCCAATCCAATCACTGTTCCATACCAATCACTGTTCCAAACCAATCACTGTTCCAAACAAATCACTGCTCCAAACCAATCACTGTTCCAAACCAATCACCGTTCCAAACCAATCACTGTTCCAAACAAGTCAATGATCCAAACCAATCACAGTTCCAAACCAATCACTGTTCCAGACCAATCATTGTTCCAAACCAATCACTGTTCCAGACCAATCACTGTTCCAAACCAATAACTTTTCCAAACAAATCACTGATCCAAACCAATCACTGTTCCAAATAAATCACTGTTCCAAACCAACCACTGTTCCAAACCAATCACTGTTCCAAATGAGTCACTGTTCCAGGCCAATCACTGTTCCAAACCAATCACTGCTCCAAACCAATCAATGTTCCAAACCAATCACTATTCCAAACCAATCACTGTTCCAAACCAATCACTGTTGCAGACCAACCACTGTTCCAAACCAATCACTGTTCCAAACAAATCACTGTTCCAAATCAATCACTGTTCCAAACCAATCACTGTTCCAAACCAATCAATGTTCCAAACCAATCACTGTTCCAAACCAATCACCGAACCAAAGAAATCACTGTTCCAAACAAATCACAATTCCAATCAAATCAATGTTCCAAACCAATCACTGTTCCAAACCAATCACTGTTCCAGACCAATCACTGTTCCAAACCAATCACAGTTCCAGGCCAATTACTGTTCCAAACCAATCACTGTTCCGAACAAATCACTGATCCAAAGCAATCACTGTTCCAAATCAATCACTGTTCCAAACCAATCACTGTTCCAAACAAATCACTGTTCCAAATCAATCTCTGTTCCAAACCAATCACTGTTCCAAATCAATCACTGTTCCAAACCAAACTCTGTTCCAAACCAATCACTGTTCCAGACCAATCACTGTTCCAAACCATTCACTGTTCCAAACCAATCACTGTTCCAAACAAATCACTGCTCCAAACCAATCAATGTTCCAAACCAATCACTCTTCCAAACCAATCACTGTTCCAAACCAAACACTCTTCCAGACCAATCACTGTTCCAAACCAATCAATATTCCAAACCAATCACCCTTCCAAACCAATCACCGTTCCAAACCAATCACTGTTCCAAACCTATCACTGTTCCAAACCAATCACTGTTCCAGACCAATCACTGTTCCACACCAATCACTGTTCCAAACCAATCACTGTTCCAAACCAATCAATGGTCCAAACCAATCACCGTTCCAAACCAATCACCGTTCCAAACCAATCACTGTTCCAGACGAATCACTGTTCCAAACCAATCAATGTTCCAAACAAATCACTGATCAAAACCAATCACTGTTCCAAATCAATCACTGTTCCAAACCAATCATTCTTCCAAACCAATCACTGTTCCAAATCAATCACTGTTCTAAAACAATCACTGTTCCAAGCCAATCACTGTTCCAGACCAATCACTGTTCCAAACCAATCACTGTTCCAAACCAATCACTGTTCCAAACCAATCACTGATCCAAACCAATCACTGTTCCAAACCAATCACTCTTCCAAACCAATCACTCTTGCAAACCAATCACTGTTCCAAACCAATCACTGTTCCAGACCAATCACTGTTCCAAACCAATCACTGTTCTAAACAAATCACTGTTCCAAACCAATCACTGTTCCAAACCAATCACTGCTCCAAACCAATCACTGTTCCAAACCAATCACTGCTCCAAACCAATCATTGTTCCAAACCAATCACTGTTCCAAACCAATCACTGTTCCAAACCAATCACTGTTCCAGACCAATCACTGCTCCAAACCAATCACTGATCGAAATCAATCACTGTTTCAAACAAATCACTGTTCCAAATCAATCACTGTTCCAAACCAATCACCGTTCCAAACCAATCACTGTTCCAAACAAATCACTGTTCCAGACCAATCACTGCTCCAAACCAATCACTGTTCCGAACAAATCACTGATCCAAACCAATCACTGTTCCAAATCAATCACTGTTCCAAACCAATGACTGTTCCAAATCAATCGCTGTTCCATACCAATCACTGTTCCAAATCACTCACTGTTCCAAACCAATCACTGTTCCAAACCAATCACTGTTCCAAACCAATCACTGTTCCAAACCAATGACTGTTCCAAATCAATCGCTGTTCCATACCAATCACTGTTCCAAATCACTCACTGTTCCAAACCAATCACTGTTCCAGACCAATCACTGTTCCAAACCCCTCACTGTTCCAAAGCAATCACTGTTCCAAACAAATCACTTCTCCAAACCAATCAATGTTCCAAACCAACCACTCTTCCAAACCAATCACTGTTCCAATCCAATCACTGTTCTAGACCAATCACTGATCCAGACCAATCACTGTTCCAAACCAATCAATGTTCCAATCCAAGCACTGTTCCAATCCAATCACCATTCCAAACTAATCACTGTTCCAAACAAATCACTGTTCCAAACCAATCAATGTGCCAAACAAATCACTGATCCAAACCAATCACTGTTCCAAATCAATCACTGTTCCAAACCAATCACACTTCCAAACCAATCACTGTTCCAAATCAATCACTGTTCCAAACCAAGCACTGTTCCAGACCAATCACTGTTCCAAATCAATCACTGTTCCAAATCAATCACTGTTCCAAACCAATCACTGTTGCAGACCAATCACTGCTCCAAACCAATCACTGTTCGAAATCAATCACTGTTTCAAACAAATCACTGTTCGAAACCAATCACCATTCCAAACCAATCATTGTTCCAAACAAATCAATGTTCCAAACCATTCACAGTTCCAAACCAATCACTATTCCAGACCAATCTCTGTTCCAAACCAATCACTGTTCCAGACCAATCACTGTTCCAAACCAATTACTTTTCCAAACAAATCACTGATCCAAACCAATCACTGTTCCAGACCAATCACTGTTCCAAATAAATCACTGTTCCAAACCAACCACTGTTCCAAATCAATCACTGTTCCAAAGGAGTCACTGTTCTAGGCCAATCACTGTTCCAAACCAATCACTGTTCCAAACCCAACAGTGTTCCAAACAAATCACTGCTCCAAACCAATCAATGTTCCAAACCAATCACTATTCCAAACCAATCACTGTTCCAAACCAATCACTGTTGCAGACCAATCACTGCTCCAAACCAATCACTGTTCCAAACCAATCACTGTTCCAAACAAATCGCTGTTCCAAACCAATCACTGTTCCAAACAAATCACTGTTCCAACTCAATCACTGTTCCAAACCAATCACTGTTCCAAACAAATCACTGTTCCAATCCAATCACTGTTCTAGACCAATCACTGATCCAGACCAATCACTGCTCCAAACCAATCACTGTTCCAAACCAATCACTGTTCCAAACCAATCGCTGTTCCAAACCAATCACTGTTCCAAACCAATCACCGAACCAAAGAAATCACTGTTCCAAACAAATCACAATTCCAATCAAATCAATGTTCCAAACCAATCACTGTTCCAAACCAATCACTGTTCCAGACCAATCACTGTTCCAAACCAATCACAGTTCCAGGCCAATTACTGTTCCAAACCAATCACTGTTCCGAACAAATCACTGTTCCAAATCAATCACTGTTCCAAAGCAATCACTGTTCCAAACAAATCACTGTTCCAAACAAATCACTGTTCCAAATCAATCACTGTTCCAAACCAATTACTGTTCCAAAGCAATCACTGTTCCAAATCAATCACTGTTCCAAACCAATCACTGTTCCAAACAAATCACTGTTCCAAATCAATCTCTGTTCCAAACCAATCACTGTTCCAAATCAATCACTGTTCCAAACCAAACTCTGTTCCAAACCAATCACTGTTCCAGACCAAGCACTGTTCCAAACCATTCACTGTTCCAAACCAATCACTGTTCCAAACAAATCACTGCTCCAAACCAATCAATGTTCCAAACCAATCACTCTTCCAAACCAATCACTGTTCCAAACCAAACACTCTTCCAGACCAATCACTGTTCCAAACCAATCAATATTCCAAACCAATCACCCTTCCAAACCAATCACCGTTCCAAACCAATCACTGTTCCAAACCTATCACTGTTCCAAACCAATCACTGTTCCAGACCAATCACTGTTCCACACCAATCACTGTTCCAAACCAATCACTGTTCCAAACCAATCAATGTTCCAAACCAATCACCGTTCCAAACCAATCACCGTTCCAAACCAATCACTGTTCCAGACGAATCACTGTTCCAAACCAATCAATGTTCCAAACAAATCACTGATCAAAACCAATCACTGTTCCAAATCAATCACTGTTCCAAACCAATCATTCTTCCAAACCAATCACTGTTCCAAATCAATCACTGTTCTAAAACAATCACTGTTCCAAGCCAATCACTGTTCCAGACCAATCACTGTTCCAAACCAATCACTGTTCCAAACCAATCACTGTTCCAAACCAATCACTGATCCAAACCAATCACTGTTCCAAACCAATCACTCTTCCAAACCAATCACTCTTGCAAACCAATCACTGTTCCAAACCAATCACTGTTCCAGACCAATCACTGTTCCAAACCAATCACTGTTCTAAACAAATCACTGTTCCAAACCAATCACTGTTCCAAACCAATCACTGCTCCAAACCAATCACTGTTCCAAACCAATCACTGCTCCAAACCAATCATTGTTCCAAACCAATCACTGTTCCAAACCAATCACTGTTCCAAAGCAATCACTGTTCCAGACCAATCACTGCTCCAAACCAATCACTGATCGAAATCAATCACTGTTTCAAACAAATCACTGTTCCAAATCAATCACTGTTCCAAACCAATCACCGTTCCAAACCAATCACTGTTCCAAACAAATCACTGTTCCAGACCAATCACTGCTCCAAACCAATCACTGTTCCGAACAAATCACTGATCCAAACCAATCACTGTTCCAAACAAATCACTGTTCCAAACCAATCACTGTTCCAAACCAATCACTGTTCCAAACCAATGACTGTTCCAAATCAATCGCTGTTCCATACCAATCACTGTTCCAAATCACTCACTGTTCCAAACCAATCACTGTTCCAGACCAATCACTGTTCCAAACCCCTCACTGTTCCAAAGCAATCACTGTTCCAAACAAATCACTTCTCCAAACCAATCAATGTTCCAAACCAACCACTCTTCCAAACCAATCACTGTTCCAATCCAATCACTGTTCTAGACCAATCACTGATCCAGACCAATCACTGTTCCAAACCAATCAATGTTCCAATCCAAGCACTGTTCCAATCCAATCACCATTCCAAACTAATCACTGTTCCAAACAAATCACTGTTCCAAACCAATCAATGTGCCAAACAAATCACTGATCCAAACCAATCACTGTTCCAAATCAATCACTGTTCCAAACCAATCACACTTCCAAACCAATCACTGTTCCAAATCAATCACTGTTCCAAACCAAGCACTGTTCCAGACCAATCACTGTTCCAAATCAATCACTGTTCCAAATCAATCACTGTTCCAAACCAATCACTGTTGCAGACCAATCACTGCTCCAAACCAATCACTGTTCGAAATCAATCACTGTTTCAAACAAATCACTGTTCGAAACCAATCACCATTCCAAACCAATCATTGTTCCAAACAAATCAATGTTCCAAACCATTCACAGTTCCAAACCAATCACTGTTCCAGACCAATCTCTGTTCCAAACCAATCACTGTTCCAGACCAATCACTGTTCCAAACCAATTACTTTTCCAAACAAATCACTGATCCAAACCAATCACTGTTCCAGACCAATCACTGTTCCAAATAAATCACTGTTCCAAACCAACCACTGTTCCAAATCAATCACTGTTCCAAAGGAGTCACTGTTCTAGGCCAATCACTGTTCCAAACCAATCACTGTTCCAAACCCAACAGTGTTCCAAACAAATCACTGCTCCAAACCAATCAATGTTCCAAACCAATCACTATTCCAAACCAATCACTGTTCCAAACCAATCACTGTTGCAGACCAATCACTGCTCCAAACCAATCACTGTTCCAAACCAATCACTGTTCCAAACAAATCGCTGTTCCAAACCAATCACTGTTCCAAACAAATCACTGTTCCAACTCAATCACTGTTCCAAACCAATCACTGTTCCAAACAAATCACTGTTCCAATCCAATCACTGTTCTAGACCAATCACTGATCCAGACCAATCACTGCTCCAAACCAATCACTGTTCCAAACCAATCACTGTTCCAAACCAATCGCTGTTCCAAACCAATCACTGTTCCAAACCAATCACCGAACCAAAGAAATCACTGTTCCAAACAAATCACAATTCCAATCAAATCAATGTTCCAAACCAATCACTGTTCCAAACCAATCACTGTTCCAGACCAATCACTGTTCCAAACCAATCACAGTTCCAGGCCAATTACTGTTCCAAACCAATCACTGTTCCGAACAAATCACTGTTCCAAATCAATCACTGTTCCAAACCAATCACTGTTCCAAACAAATCACTGTTCCAAACAAATCACTGTTCCAAATCAATCACTGTTCCAAACCAATTACTGTTCCAAAGCAATCACTGTTCCAAATCAATCACTGTTCCAAACCAATCACTGTTCCAAACAAATCACTGTTCCAAATCAATCTCTGTTCCAAACCAATCACTGTTCCAAATCAATCACTGTTCCAAACCAAACTCTGTTCCAAACCAATCACTGTTCCAGACCAAGCACTGTTCCAAACCATTCACTGTTCCAAACCAATCACTGTTCCAAACAAATCACTGCTCCAAACCAATCAATGTTCCAAACCAATCACTCTTCCAAACCAATCACTGTTCCAAACCAAACACTCTTCCAGACCAATCACTGTTCCAAACCAATCAATATTCCAAACCAATCACCCTTCCAAACCAATCACCGTTCCAAACCAATCACTGTTCCAAACCTATCACTGTTCCAAACCAATCACTGTTCCAGACCAATCACTGTTCCACACCAATCACTGTTCCAAACCAATCACTGTTCCAAACCAATCAATGTTCCAAACCAATCACCGTTCCAAACCAATCACCGTTCCAAACCAATCACTGTTCCAGACGAATCACTGTTCCAAACCAATCAATGTTCCAAACAAATCACTGATCAAAACCAATCACTGTTCCAAATCAATCACTGTTCCAAACCAATCATTCTTCCAAACCAATCACTGTTCCAAATCAATCACTGTTCTAAAACAATCACTGTTCCAAGCCAATCACTGTTCCAGACCAATCACTGTTCCAAACCAATCACTGTTCCAAACCAATCACTGTTCCAAACCAATCACTGATCCAAACCAATCACTGTTCCAAACCAATCACTCTTCCAAACCAATCACTCTTGCAAACCAATCACTGTTCCAAACCAATCACTGTTCCAGACCAATCACTGTTCCAAACCAATCACTGTTCTAAACAAATCACTGTTCCAAACCAATCACTGTTCCAAACCAATCACTGCTCCAAACCAATCACTGTTCCAAACCAATCACTGCTCCAAACCAATCATTGTTCCAAACCAATCACTGTTCCAAACCAATCACTGTTCCAAAGCAATCACTGTTCCAGACCAATCACTGCTCCAAACCAATCACTGATCGAAATCAATCACTGTTTCAAACAAATCACTGTTCCAAATCAATCACTGTTCCAAACCAATCACCGTTCCAAACCAATCACTGTTCCAAACAAATCACTGTTCCAGACCAATCACTGCTCCAAACCAATCACTGTTCCGAACAAATCACTGATCCAAACCAATCACTGTTCCAAACAAATCACTGTTCCAAACCAATCACTGTTCCAAACCAATCACTGTTCCAAACCAATGACTGTTCCAAATCAATCGCTGTTCCATACCAATCACTGTTCCAAATCACTCACTGTTCCAAACCAATCACTGTTCCAGACCAATCACTGTTCCAAACCCCTCACTGTTCCAAAGCAATCACTGTTCCAAACAAATCACTTCTCCAAACCAATCAATGTTCCAAACCAACCACTCTTCCAAACCAATCACTGTTCCAATCCAATCACTGTTCTAGACCAATCACTGATCCAGACCAATCACTGTTCCAAACCAATCAATGTTCCAATCCAAGCACTGTTCCAATCCAATCACCATTCCAAACTAATCACTGTTCCAAACAAATCACTGTTCCAAACCAATCAATGTGCCAAACAAATCACTGATCCAAACCAATCACTGTTCCAAATCAATCACTGTTCCAAACCAATCACACTTCCAAACCAATCACTGTTCCAAATCAATCACTGTTCCAAACCAAGCACTGTTCCAGACCAATCACTGTTCCAAATCAATCACTGTTCCAAATCAATCACTGTTCCAAACCAATCACTGTTGCAGACCAATCACTGCTCCAAACCAATCACTGTTCGAAATCAATCACTGTTTCAAACAAATCACTGTTCGAAACCAATCACCATTCCAAACCAATCATTGTTACAAACAAATCAATGTTCCAAACCATTCACAGTTCCAAACCAATCACTGTTCCAGACCAATCTCTGTTCCAAACCAATCACTGTTCCAGACCAATCACTGTTCCAAATAAATCACTGTTCCAAACCAACCACTGTTCCAAATCAATCACTGTTCCAAAGGAGTCACTGTTCTAGGCCAATCACTGTTCCAAACCAATCACTGTTCCAAACCCAACACTGTTCCAAACAAATCACTGCTCCAAACCAATCAATGTTCCAAACCAATCACTATTCCAAACCAATCACTGTTCCAAACCAATCACTGTTGCAGACCAATCACTGCTCCAAACCAATCACTGTTCCAAACCAATCACTGTTCCAAACAAATCGCTGTTCCAAACCAATCACTGTTCCAAACAAATCACTGTTCCAACTCAATCACTGTTCCAAACCAATCACTGTTCCAAACAAATCACTGTTCCAATCCAATCACTGTTCTAGACCAATCACTGATCCAGACCAATCACTGCTCCAAACCAATCACTGTTCCAAACCAATCACTGTTCCAAACAAATCGCTGTTCCAAACCAATCACTGTTCCAAACAAATCACTGTTCCAACTCAATCACTGTTCCAAACCAATCACTGTTCCAAACCAATCACTGTTCCAGACCAATCACTGTTCCAAACCAATTACTTTTCCAAACAAATCACTGATCCAAACCAATCACTGTTCCAGACCAATCACTGTTCCAAATAAATCACTGTTCCAAACCAACCACTGTTCCAAACCAATCACTGTTCCAAAGGAGTCACTGTTCTAGGCCAATCACTGTTCCAAACCAATCACTGTTCCAAACCCAACACTGTTCCAAACAAATCACTGCTCCAAACCAATCAATGTTCCAAACCAATCACTATTCCAAACCAATCACTGTTCCAAACCAATCACTGTTGCAGACCAATCACTGCTCCAAACCAATCACTGTTCCAAACCAATCACTGTTCCAAACAAATCACTGTTCCAAATCAATCACTGTTCCAAACCAATCACCGTTCCAAATCAATCACTGTTCCAAACCAATCACTGTTCCAAACCAATCACTGTTCCAGACCAATCACTGTTCCAAACCATTCACTGTTCCAAACCAATCACTGTTCCAAACAAATCACTGCTCCAAACCAATCAATGTTCCAAACCAATCACTCTTCCAAACCAATCACTCTTCCAAACCAATCATTGTTCCAAACCAATCACTGTTCCAGACCAATCACTGTTCCAAACCAATCAATGTTCCAAACCAATCACTGTTCCAAACCAATCACCATTCCAAACCTATCACTGTTCCAAACCAATCATTGTTCCAAACCAATCAATGTCCCAAACCAATCACTGTTCCAAACCAATCACTGTTCCAAACCAATCAATGTTCCAAACAAATCACTGTTCCAAATCAATCACTGTTCCAAACCAATCACCGTTCCAAATCAATCACTGTTCCAAACCAATCACTGTTCCAAACCAATCACTGTTCCAGACCAATCACTGTTCCAAACCATTCACTGTTCCAAACCAATCACTGTTCCAAACAAATCACTGCTCCAAACCAATCAATGTTCCAAACCAATCACTCTTCCAAACCAATCACTCTTCCAAACCAATCATTGTTCCAAACCAATCACTGTTCCAGACCAATCACTGTTCCAAACCAATCAATGTTCCAAACCAATCACTGTTCCAAACCAATCACCATTCCAAACCTATCACTGTTCCAAACCAATCATTGTTCCAAACCAATCAATGTCCCAAACCAATCACTGTTCCAAACCAATCACTGTTCCAAACCAATCAATGTTCCAAACCAATCACTGTTCTAAACCAATCACTGTTCCAGCCCAATCACTGGTCCAAACCAATCACTGTTCCAAACCAATCACTGTTCCAGACCAATCACTGTTCCAAACAAATCACTGTTCCAAACAAATCACTGATCCAAACCAATCACTGTTCCAAATCAATCACTGTTCCAAACCAATCTCTGTTCCAGACCAATAACTGTTCCAAACCAATCACTGTTCCAAACCAATCACTGATCCAAACCAATCACTGATCCAAACCAATCACTGTTCCAAATCAATCACTGTTCCAAACCAATCACTGTTGCAAACCAATCACTGTTCCAGACCAATCACTGTTTTCAAACCAATCACTGTTCCAAACCAATCACTGTTCCAGACCAATCACTGTTCCAAACCAATCACTGTTCCAAACCAATCACAGTTCCAAACCAATCACTGTTCCAAACAAATCACTGCTCCTAACCAATCATTGTTCCAAACCAATCACTATTCCAAACCAATCACTGTTCCAAACCAATCACTGTTCCAGACCAATCACTGCTCCAAACCAATCACTGTTCGAAATCAATCACTGTTTCAAACAAATCACGGTTCCAAATCAATCACTGTTCCAAACCAATCACCGTTCCAAACCAATCACTGTTCCAAACAAATCAATGTTCCAAACCAATCACTGTTCCAAACCAATCACTGTTCCAGACCAATCACTGTTCCAAATCAATCACTGTTCCAAACCAATCACTGTTCCAACCCAATCACTGTTCCAAACCAATC
The DNA here is from genome assembly GCF_047496885.1 of Scyliorhinus torazame. Taxonomy (NCBI): domain Eukaryota; kingdom Metazoa; phylum Chordata; class Chondrichthyes; order Carcharhiniformes; family Scyliorhinidae; genus Scyliorhinus; species Scyliorhinus torazame. The sequence continues at coordinate 254,406,487 of NC_092712.1, read as the reverse complement.
ACTGTTCCAAACCAACCACTGTTCCAAACCAATCACTGTTCCAAAGGAGTCACTGTTCTAGGCCAATCACTGTTCCAAACCAATCACTGTTCCAAACCCAACACTGTTCCAAACAAATCACTGCTCCAAACCAATCAATGTTCCAAACCAATCACTATTCCAAACCAATCACTGTTCCAAACCAATCACTGTTGCAGACCAATCACTGCTCCAAACCAATCACTGTTCCAAACCAATCACTGTTCCAAACAAATCACTGTTCCAAATCAATCACTGTTCCAAACCAATCACCGTTCCAAATCAATCACTGTTCCAAACCAATCACTGTTCCAAACCAATCACTGTTCCAGACCAATCACTGTTCCAAACCATTCACTGTTCCAAACCAATCACTGTTCCAAACAAATCACTGCTCCAAACCAATCAATGTTCCAAACCAATCACTCTTCCAAACCAATCACTCTTCCAAACCAATCATTGTTCCAAACCAATCACTGTTCCAGACCAATCACTGTTCCAAACCAATCAATGTTCCAAACCAATCACTGTTCCAAACCAATCACCATTCCAAACCTATCACTGTTCCAAACCAATCATTGTTCCAAACCAATCAATGTCCCAAACCAATCACTGTTCCAAACCAATCACTGTTCCAAACCAATCAATGTTCCAAACAAATCACTGTTCCAAATCAATCACTGTTCCAAACCAATCACCGTTCCAAATCAATCACTGTTCCAAACCAATCACTGTTCCAAACCAATCACTGTTCCAGACCAATCACTGTTCCAAACCATTCACTGTTCCAAACCAATCACTGTTCCAAACAAATCACTGCTCCAAACCAATCAATGTTCCAAACCAATCACTCTTCCAAACCAATCACTCTTCCAAACCAATCATTGTTCCAAACCAATCACTGTTCCAGACCAATCACTGTTCCAAACCAATCAATGTTCCAAACCAATCACTGTTCCAAACCAATCACCATTCCAAACCTATCACTGTTCCAAACCAATCATTGTTCCAAACCAATCAATGTCCCAAACCAATCACTGTTCCAAACCAATCACTGTTCCAAACCAATCAATGTTCCAAACCAATCACTGTTCTAAACCAATCACTGTTCCAGCCCAATCACTGGTCCAAACCAATCACTGTTCCAAACCAATCACTGTTCCAGACCAATCACTGTTCCAAACAAATCACTGTTCCAAACAAATCACTGATCCAAACCAATCACTGTTCCAAATCAATCACTGTTCCAAACCAATCTCTGTTCCAGACCAATAACTGTTCCAAACCAATCACTGTTCCAAACCAATCACTGATCCAAACCAATCACTGATCCAAACCAATCACTGTTCCAAATCAATCACTGTTCCAAACCAATCACTGTTGCAAACCAATCACTGTTCCAGACCAATCACTGTTTTCAAACCAATCACTGTTCCAAACCAATCACTGTTCCAGACCAATCACTGTTCCAAACCAATCACTGTTCCAAACCAATCACAGTTCCAAACCAATCACTGTTCCAAACAAATCACTGCTCCTAACCAATCATTGTTCCAAACCAATCACTATTCCAAACCAATCACTGTTCCAAACCAATCACTGTTCCAGACCAATCACTGCTCCAAACCAATCACTGTTCGAAATCAATCACTGTTTCAAACAAATCACGGTTCCAAATCAATCACTGTTCCAAACCAATCACCGTTCCAAACCAATCACTGTTCCAAACAAATCAATGTTCCAAACCAATCACTGTTCCAAACCAATCACTGTTCCAGACCAATCACTGTTCCAAATCAATCACTGTTCCAAACCAATCACTGTTCCAACCCAATCACTGTTCCAAACCAATCACTGTTCCAAATCAATCACTGTTCCAAATCAATCACTGTTCCAAACCAATCACTGTTCCAAATCAATCACTGTTCCAAACCAATCACTGTTCCAAACCAATCACTGTTCCAAATCAATCACTGTTCCAAACCAATCACTGTTCCAAACCAATCACTTTTCCAGACCAATCACTGTTCCAAATCAATCACTGTTCCAAACCAATCACTGTTCCAAACCAATCACTGTTCCAGACCAATCACTGTTCCAAATCAATCACTGTTCCAAACCAATCACTGTTCCAACCCAATCACTGTTCCAAACCAATCACTGTTCCAAATCAATCACTGTTCCGAACAAATCACCGATCCAAACCAATCACTGTTCCAAATCAATCACTGTTCCAAATCAATCACTGTTCCAAACCAATCACTGTTCCAACCCAATCACTGTTCCAAACCAATCACTGTTCCAAATCAATCACTGTTCCAAACCAATCACTGTTCCAAACCAATCACTTTTCCAGACCAATCACTGTTCCAAACCAATCACTGTTCCAAACCAATCACTGTTCCAAACAAATCACTGCTCCAAACCAATCACTGTTCTAGACCAATCAATGATCCAGACCAATCAATGTTCCAATCCAATCACTGTTCCAATCCAATCACCGTTCCAAACTAATCACTGTTCCAAACCAATCACTGTTCCAAACCAATCACTGTTCCAAACCAATCACTGTTCAAAGCCAATAAATGTTCCAAACAAATCACTGATCCAAACCAATCACTCTTCCAAATCAATCACTGTTCCAAACCAATCACTGTTCCAGACCAATCACTGTTCCAGACCAATCACTGTTCCAGACCAATCACTGTTCCAGACCAATCACTGTTCCAAATCAATCACTGTTCCAAACAAATCACTGATCCAAACCAATCACTGTTCCAATCCAATCACTGTTCCATACCAATCACTGTTCCAAACCAATCACTGTTCCAAACAAATCACTGCTCCAAACCAATCACTGTTCCAAACCAATCACCGTTCCAAACCAATCACTGTTCCAAACAAGTCAATGTTCCAAACCAATCATTGTTCCAAAGCAACCAATGCTCCAAATCGATCTCTATTCCAAACCAATCAATGTTCCAAGCCAAACAATGTTCCAGACAAATCACTGTTGCAAACCAATCACTGTTCCAACCAAATCACTGCTACAAATCAATCACTATTCCAAACCAATCACTGTTCCAGACCAATCACTGTTCCAAACCAATCACTGTTCCAAACCAATCACTGTTCCAAACCAATCAGTGATCCAGACCAATCACTGTTCCATACCAATCACTGTTCCAAATCAATCACTGTTCCAAACCAAGCACTGTTCCAGACCAATCACTGTTCCAAATCAATCACTGTTCCAAATCAATCACTGTTCCAAACCAATCACTGTTGCAGACCAATCACTGCTCCAAACCAATCACTGTTCGAAATCAATCACTGTTTCAAACAAATCACTGTTCGAAACCAATCACCATTCCAAACCAATCATTGTTACAAACAAATCAATGTTCCAAACCATTCACAGTTCCAAACCAATCACTGTTCCAGACCAATCTCTGTTCCAAACCAATCACTGTTCCAGACCAATCACTGTTCCAAACCAATTACTTTTCCAAACAAATCACTGATCCAAACCAATCACTGTTCCAGACCAATCACTGTTCCAAATAAATCACTGTTCCAAACCAACCACTGTTCCAAATCAATCACTGTTCCAAAGGAGTCACTGTTCTAGGCCAATCACTGTTCCAAACCAATCACTGTTCCAAACCCAACACTGTTCCAAACAAATCACTGCTCCAAACCAATCAATGTTCCAAACCAATCACTATTCCAAACCAATCACTATTCCAAACCAATCACTGTTGCAGACCAATCACTGCTCCAAACCAATCACTGTTCCAAACCAATCACTGTTCCAAACAAATCGCTGTTCCAAACCAATCACTGTTCCAAACAAATCACTGTTCCAACTCAATCACTGTTCCAAACCAATCACTGTTCCAAACAAATCACTGTTCCAATCCAATCACTGTTCTAGACCAATCACTGATCCAGACCAATCACTGCTCCAAACCAATCACTGTTCCAAACCAATCACTGTTCCAAACAAATCGCTGTTCCAAACCAATCACTGTTCCAAACAAATCACTGTTCCAACTCAATCACTGTTCCAAACCAATCACTGTTCCAAACCAATCACTGTTCCAGACCAATCACTGTTCCAAACCAATTACTTTTCCAAACAAATCACTGATCCAAACCAATCACTGTTCCAGACCAATCACTGTTCCAAATAAATCACTGTTCCAAACCAACCACTGTTCCAAACCAATCACTGTTCCAAAGGAGTCACTGTTCTAGGCCAATCACTGTTCCAAACCAATCACTGTTCCAAACCCAACACTGTTCCAAACAAATCACTGCTCCAAACCAATCAATGTTCCAAACCAATCACTATTCCAAACCAATCACTGTTCCAAACCAATCACTGTTGCAGACCAATCACTGCTCCAAACCAATCACTGTTCCAAACCAATCACTGTTCCAAACAAATCACTGTTCCAAATCAATCACTGTTCCAAACCAATCACCGTTCCAAATCAATCACTGTTCCAAACCAATCACTGTTCCAAACCAATCACTGTTCCAGACCAATCACTGTTCCAAACCATTCACTGTTCCAAACCAATCACTGTTCCAAACAAATCACTGCTCCAAACCAATCAATGTTCCAAACCAATCACTCTTCCAAACCAATCACTCTTCCAAACCAATCATTGTTCCAAACCAATCACTGTTCCAGACCAATCACTGTTCCAAACCAATCAATGTTCCAAACCAATCACTGTTCCAAACCAATCACCATTCCAAACCTATCACTGTTCCAAACCAATCATTGTTCCAAACCAATCAATGTCCCAAACCAATCACTGTTCCAAACCAATCACTGTTCCAAACCAATCAATGTTCCAAACAAATCACTGTTCCAAATCAATCACTGTTCCAAACCAATCACCGTTCCAAATCAATCACTGTTCCAAACCAATCACTGTTCCAAACCAATCACTGTTCCAGACCAATCACTGTTCCAAACCATTCACTGTTCCAAACCAATCACTGTTCCAAACAAATCACTGCTCCAAACCAATCAATGTTCCAAACCAATCACTCTTCCAAACCAATCACTCTTCCAAACCAATCATTGTTCCAAACCAATCACTGTTCCAGACCAATCACTGTTCCAAACCAATCAATGTTCCAAACCAATCACTGTTCCAAACCAATCACCATTCCAAACCTATCACTGTTCCAAACCAATCATTGTTCCAAACCAATCAATGTCCCAAACCAATCACTGTTCCAAACCAATCACTGTTCCAAACCAATCAATGTTCCAAACCAATCACTGTTCTAAACCAATCACTGTTCCAGCCCAATCACTGGTCCAAACCAATCACTGTTCCAAACCAATCACTGTTCCAGACCAATCACTGTTCCAAACAAATCACTGTTCCAAACAAATCACTGATCCAAACCAATCACTGTTCCAAATCAATCACTGTTCCAAACCAATCTCTGTTCCAGACCAATAACTGTTCCAAACCAATCACTGTTCCAAACCAATCACTGATCCAAACCAATCACTGATCCAAACCAATCACTGTTCCAAATCAATCACTGTTCCAAACCAATCACTGTTGCAAACCAATCACTGTTCCAGACCAATCACTGTTTTCAAACCAATCACTGTTCCAAACCAATCACTGTTCCAGACCAATCACTGTTCCAAACCAATCACTGTTCCAAACCAATCACAGTTCCAAACCAATCACTGTTCCAAACAAATCACTGCTCCTAACCAATCATTGTTCCAAACCAATCACTATTCCAAACCAATCACTGTTCCAAACCAATCACTGTTCCAGACCAATCACTGCTCCAAACCAATCACTGTTCGAAATCAATCACTGTTTCAAACAAATCACTGTTCCAAATCAATCACTGTTCCAAACCAATCACCGTTCCAAACCAATCACTGTTCCAAACAAATCAATGTTCCAAACCAATCACTGTTCCAAACCAATCACTGTTCCAGACCAATCACTGTTCCAAATCAATCACTGTTCCAAACCAATCACTGTTCCAACCCAATCACTGTTCCAAACCAATCACTGTTCCAAATCAATCACTGTTCCAAATCAATCACTGTTCCAAACCAATCACTGTTCCAAATCAATCACTGTTCCAAACCAATCACTGTTCCAAACCAATCACTGTTCCAAATCAATCACTGTTCCAAACCAATCACTGTTCCAAACCAATCACTTTTCCAGACCAATCACTGTTCCAAATCAATCACTGTTCCAAACCAATCACTGTTCCAAACCAATCACTGTTCCAGACCAATCACTGTTCCAAATCAATCACTGTTCCAAACCAATCACTGTTCCAACCCAATCACTGTTCCAAACCAATCACTGTTCCAAATCAATCACTGTTCCGAACAAATCACCGATCCAAACCAATCACTGTTCCAAATCAATCACTGTTCCAAATCAATCACTGTTCCAAACCAATCACTGTTCCAACCCAATCACTGTTCCAAACCAATCACTGTTCCAAATCAATCACTGTTCCAAACCAATCACTGTTCCAAACCAATCACTTTTCCAGACCAATCACTGTTCCAAACCAATCACTGTTCCAAACCAATCACTGTTCCAAACAAATCACTGCTCCAAACCAATCACTGTTCTAGACCAATCAATGATCCAGACCAATCAATGTTCCAATCCAATCACTGTTCCAATCCAATCACCGTTCCAAACTAATCACTGTTCCAAACCAATCACTGTTCCAAACCAATCACTGTTCCAAACCAATCACTGTTCAAAGCCAATAAATGTTCCAAACAAATCACTGATCCAAACCAATCACTCTTCCAAATCAATCACGGTTCCAAACCAATCACTGTTCCAGACCAATCACTGTTCCAGACCAATCACTGTTCCAGACCAATCACTGTTCCAGACCAATCACTGTTCCAAATCAATCACTGTTCCAAACAAATCACTGATCCAAACCAATCACTGTTCCAATCCAATCACTGTTCCATACCAATCACTGTTCCAAACCAATCACTGTTCCAAACAAATCACTGCTCCAAACCAATCACTGTTCCAAACCAATCACCGTTCCAAACCAATCACTGTTCCAAACAAGTCAATGTTCCAAACCAATCACAGTTCCAAACCAATCACTGTTCCAGACCAATCATTGTTCCAAACCAATCACTGTTCCAGACCAATCACTGTTCCAAACCAATCACTTTTCCAAACAAATCACTGATCCAAACCAATCACTGTTCCAAATAAATCACTGTTCCAAAGGAGTCACTGTTCCAGGCCAATCACTGTTCTAAACCAATCACTGTTCCAAACCAAACACTGTTCCAAAGGAGTCACTGTTCCAGGCCAATCACTGTTCCAAACCAATCACTGTTCCAAACCAAAGACTGTTCCAAACAAATCACTGCTCCAAACCAATCACTGTTCCAAAGGAGTCACTGTTCCAGGCGAATCACTGTTCCAAAGGAGTCACTGTTCCAGGCCAATCACTGTTCCAAACCAATCAATGTTCCAAACCAAACACTGTTCCAAACAAATCACTGCTCCAAACCAATCACTGTTCCAAACCAATCACTGCTCCAAACCAATCATTGTTCCAAACCAATCACTGTTCCAAACCATTCACTGTTCCAAACCAATCACTGATCGAAATCAATCACTGTTTCAAACAAATCACTGTTCCAAATCAATCACTGTTCCAAACAAATCAATGTTCCAAACCAATCACTGCTCCAAACCAATCACTGATCGAAATCAATCACTGTTTCAAACAAATCACTGTTCCAAATCAATCACTGTTCCAAACAAATCAATGTTCCAAACCAATCACCGTTCCAAACCAATCACTGTTCCAAACAAATCACTGTTCCAGACCAATCACTGCTCCAAACCAATCACTGTTCCGAACAAATCACTGATCCAAACCAATCACTGTTCCAAACCAATGACTGTTCCAAATCAATCGCTGTTCCAAACCAATCACTGTTCCAAATCACTCACTGTTCCAAACCAATCACTGTTCCAGACCAATCACTGTTCCAAACCCCTCACTGTTCCAAAGCAATCACTGTTCCAAACAAATCACTTCTCCAAACCAATCAATGTTCCAAACCAACCACTCTTCCAAACCAATCACTGTTCCAATCCAATCACTGTTCTAGACCAATCACTGATCCAGACCAATCACTGTTCCAAACCAATCAATGTTCCAATCCAAGCACTGTTCCAATCCAATCACCATTCCAAACTAATCACTGTTCCAAACAAATCACTGTTCCAAACCAATCAATGTGCCAAACAAATCACTGATCCAAACCAATCACTGTTCCAAATCAATCACTGTTCCAAACCAATCACACTTCCAAACCAATCACTGTTCCAAATCAATCACTGTTCCAAACCAAGCACTGTTCCAGACCAATCACTGTTCCAAATCAATCACTGTTCCAAATCAATCACTGTTCCAAACCAATCACTGTTGCAGACCAATCACTGCTCCAAACCAATCACTGTTCGAAATCAATCACTGTTTCAAACAAATCACTGTTCGAAACCAATCACCATTCCAAACCAATCATTGTTCCAAACAAATCAATGTTCCAAACCATTCACAGTTCCAAACCAATCACTGTTCCAGACCAATCTCTGTTCCAAACCAATCACTGTTCCAGACCAATCACTGTTCCAAACCAATTACTTTTCCAAACAAATCACTGATCCAAACCAATCACTGTTCCAGACCAATCACTGTTCCAAATAAATCACTGTTCCAAACCAACCACTGTTCCAAATCAATCACTGTTCCAAAGGAGTCACTGTTCTAGGCCAATCACTGTTCCAAACCAATCACTGTTCCAAACCCAACACTGTTCCAAACAAATCACTGCTCCAAACCAATCAATGTTCCAAACCAATCACTATTCCAAACCAATCACTGTTCCAAACCAATCACTGTTGCAGACCAATCACTGCTCCAAACCAATCACTGTTCCAAACCAATCACTGTTCCAAACAAATCGCTGTTCCAAACCAATCACTGTTCCAAACAAATCACTGTTCCAACTCAATCACTGTTCCAAACCAATCACTGTTCCAAACAAATCACTGTTCCAATCCAATCACTGTTCTAGACCAATCACTGATCCAGACCAATCACTGCTCCAAACCAATCACTGTTCCAAACCAATCACTGTTCCAAACAAATCGCTGTTCCAAACCAATCACTGTTCCAAACAAATCACTGTTCCAACTCAATCACTGTTCCAAACCAATCACTGTTCCAAACCAATCACTGTTCCAGACCAATCACTGTTCCAAACCAATTACTTTTCCAAACAAATCACTGATCCAAACCAATCACTGTTCCAGACCAATCACTGTTCCAAATAAATCACTGTTCCAAACCAACCACTGTTCCAAACCAATCACTGTTCCAAAGGAGTCACTGTTCTCGGCCAATCACTGTTCCAAACCAATCACTGTTCCAAACCCAACACTGTTCCAAACAAATCACTGCTCCAAACCAATCAATGTTCCAAACCAATCACTATTCCAAACCAATCACTGTTCCAAACCAATCACTGTTGCAGACCAATCACTGCTCCAAACCAATCACTGTTCCAAACCAATCACTGTTCCAAACAAATCACTGTTCCAAATCAATCACTGTTCCAAACCAATCACCGTTCCAAATCAATCACTGTTCCAAACCAATCACTGTTCCAAACCAATCACTGTTCCAGACCAATCACTGTTCCAAACCATTCACTGTTCCAAACCAATCACTGTTCCAAACAAATCACTGCTCCAAACCAATCAATGTTCCAAACCAATCACTCTTCCAAACCAATCACTCTTCCAAACCAATCATTGTTCCAAACCAATCACTGTTCCAGACCAATCACTGTTCCAAACCAATCAATGTTCCAAACCAATCACTGTTCCAAACCAATCACCATTCCAAACCTATCACTGTTCCAAACCAATCACTGTTCCAAACCAATCAATGTCCCAAACCAATCACTGTTCCAAACCAATCACTGTTCCAAACCAATCAATGTTCCAAACCAATCACTGTTCTAAACCAATCACTGTTCCAGCCCAATCACTGGTCCAAACCAATCACTGTTCCAAACCAATCACTGTTCCAGACCAATCACTGTTCCAAACAAATCACTGTTCCAAACAAATCACTGATCCAAACCAATCACTGTTCCAAATCAATCACTGTTCCAAACCAATCTCTGTTCCAGACCAATAACTGTTCCAAACCAATCACTGTTCCAAACCAATCACTGATCCAAACCAATCACTGATCCAAACCAATCACTGTTCCAAATCAATCACTGTTCCAAACCAATCACTGTTGCAAACCAATCACTGTTCCAGACCAATCACTGTTTTCAAACCAATCACTGTTCCAAACCAATCACTGTTCCAGACCAATCACTGTTCCAAACCAATCACTGTTCCAAACCAATCACAGTTCCAAACCAATCACTGTTCCAAACAAATCACTGCTCCTAACCAATCATTGTTCCAAACCAATCACTATTCCAAACCAATCACTGTTCCAAACCAATCACTGTTCCAGACCAATCACTGCTCCAAACCAATCACTGTTCGAAATCAATCACTGTTTCAAACAAATCACTGTTCCAAATCAATCACTGTTCCAAACCAATCACCGTTCCAAACCAATCACTGTTCCAAACAAATCAATGTTCCAAACCAATCACTGTTCCAAACCAATCACTGTTCCAGACCAATCACTGTTCCAAACAAATCACTGATCCAAACCAATCACTGTTCCAAACCAATCACTGTTCCAAACAAATCAATGTTCCAAATCAATCACTGTTCCAACCCAATCACTGTTCCAAACCAATCACTGTTCCAAATCAATCACTGTTCCAAACCAATCACTGTTCCAAACCAATCACTTTTCCAGACCAATCACTGTTCCAAACCAATCACTGTTCCAAACCAATCACTGTTCCAAACAAATCACTGCTCCAAACCAATCACTGTTCTAGACCAATCAATGATCCAGACCAATCAATGTTCCAATCCAATCACTGTTCCAATCCAATCACCGTTCCAAACTAATCACTGTTCCAAACCAATCACTGTTCCAAACCAATCACTGTTCCAAACCAATCTCTGTTCAAAGCCAATAAATGTTCCAAACAAATCACTGATCCAAACCAATCACTCTTCCAAATCAATCACTGTTCCAAACCAATCACTGTTCCAGACCAATCACTGTTCCAGACCAATCACTGTTCCAGACCAATCACTGTTCCAGACCAATCACTGTTCCAAATCAATCACTGTTCCAAACAAATCACTGATCCAAACCAATCACTGTTCCAATCCAATCACTGTTCCATACCAATCACTGTTCCAAACCAATCACTGTTCCAAACAAATCACTGCTCCAAACCAATCACTGTTCCAAACCAATCACCGTTCCAAACCAATCACTGTTCCAAACAAGTCAATGTTCCAAACCAATCACAGTTCCAAACCAATCACTGTTCCAGACCAATCATTGTTCCAAACCAATCACTGTTCCAGACCAATCACTGTTCCAAACCAATCACTTTTCCAAACAAATCACTGATCCAAACCAATCACTGTTCCAAATAAATCACTGTTCCAAACCAACCACTGTTCCAAACCAATCACTGTTCCAAAGGAGTCACTGTTCCAGGCCAATCACTGTTCCAAACCAATCACTGTTCCAAACCAAACACTGTTCCAAACAAATCACTGCTCCAAACCAATCTATGTTCCAAACCAATCACTATTCCAAACCAATCACTGTTCCAAACCAATCACTGTTGCAGACCAACCACTGTTCCAAACCAATCACTGTTCCAAACAAATCACTGTTCCAAATCAATCACTGTTCCAAACCAATCACTGTTCCAAACCAATCAATGTTCCAAACCAATGACTGTTCCAAACCAATCACCGTTCCAAAGAAATCACTGTTCCAAACAAATCACTATTCCAATCAAATCAATGTTCCAAACCAATCACTGTTCCAAACCAATCACTGTTCCAGACCAATCACTGTTCCAATCCAATCCCAGTTCCAGGCCAATTACTGTTCCAAACCAATCACTGTTCCGAACAAATCACTGATCCAAACCAATCACTGTTCCAAATCAATCACTTTTCCAAACCAATCACTGTTCCAAACAAATCACTGTTCCAAATCAATCTCTGTTCCAAACCAATAACTGTTCCAAATCAATCACTGTTCCAAACCAAACTCTGTTCCAAACCAATCACTGTTCCAGACCAATCACTGTTCCAAACCATTCACTGTTCCAAACCAATCACTGTTCCAAACAAATCACTGCTCCAAACCAATCAATGTTCCAAACCAATCACTCTTCCAAACCAATCACTCTTCCAAACCAATCACTGTTCCAAACCAATCACTGTTTCAGACCAATCACTGTTCCAAACCAATCAATGTTCCAAACCAATCACTGTTCCAAACCAATCACCGTTCCAAACCTATCACTGTTCCAAACCAATCACTGTTCCAAACCAATCAATGTCCCAAACCAATCACTGTTCCAAACCAATCACTGTTCCAGACCAATCACTGTTCCAAACCAATCACTGTTCCAAACAAATCACTGATCCAAACCAATCACTGTTCCAAATCAATCACTGTTCCAAACCAATCTCTGTTCCAAACCAATCACTGTTCCAAACAAATCACTGATCCAAACCAATCACTGTTCCATATCAATCACTGTTCCAAACCAGTCACTGTTCCAAACCAATCACTGTTCCAAACCAATCACTGTTCGAAACCAATCAATGTTCCAGACCAATCACTGCTCCAAACCAATCACTGTTCGAAATCAATCACTGTTTCAAACAAATCACTGTTCCAAATCAATCACTGTTCCAAACCAATCACCGTTCCAAACCAATCACTGTTCCAAACAAATCAATGTTCCAAACCAATCACTGTTCCAAACCAATCACTGTTCCAGACCAATCACTGTTCCAAACAAATCACTGATCCAAACCAATCACTGTTCCAAACCAATCACTGTTCCAAACAAATCAATGTTCCAAATCAATCACTGTTCCAACCCAATCACTGTTCCAAACCAATCACTGTTCCAAATCAATCACTGTTCCAAACCAATCACTGTTCCAAACCAATCACTTTTCCAGACCAATCACTGTTCCAAACCAATCACTGTTCCAAACCAATCACTGTTCCAAACAAATCACTGCTCCAAACCAATCACTGTTCTAGACCAATCAATGATCCAGACCAATCAATGTTCCAATCCAATCACTGTTCCAATCCAATCACCGTTCCAAACTAATCACTGTTCCAAACCAATCACTGTTCCAAACCAATCACTGTTCCAAACCAATCACTGTTCAAAGCCAATAAATGTTCCAAACAAATCACTGATCCAAACCAATCACTCTTCCAAATCAATCACTGTTCCAAACCAATCACTGTTCCAGACCAATCACTGTTCCAGACCAATCACTGTTCCAGACCAATCACTGTTCCAGACCAATCACTGTTCCAAATCAATCACTGTTCCAAACAAATCACTGATCCAAACCAATCACTGTTCCAATCCAATCACTGTTCCATACCAATCACTGTTCCAAACCAATCACTGTTCCAAACAAATCACTGCTCCAAACCAATCACTGTTCCAAACCAATCACCGTTCCAAACCAATCACTGTTCCAAACAAGTCAATGTTACAAACCAATCACAGTTCCAAACCAATCACTGCTCCAGACCAATCATTGTTCCAAACCAATCACTGTTCCAGACCAATCACTGTTCCAAACCAATCACTTTTCCAAACAAATCACTGATCCAAACCAATCACTGTTCCAAATAAATCACTGTTCCAAACCAACCACTGTTCCAAACCAATCACTGTTCCAAAGGAGTCACTGTTCCAGGCCAATCACTGTTCCAAACCAATCACTGTTCCAAACCAAACACTGTTCCAAACAAATCACTGCTCCAAACCAATCAATGTTCCAAACCAATCACTATTCCAAACCAATCACTGTTCCAAACCAATCACTGTTGCAGACCAACCACTGTTCCAAACCAATCACTGTTCCAAACAAATCACTGTTCCAAATCAATCACTGTTCCAAACCAATCACTGTTCCAAACCAATCAATGTTCCAAACCAATGACTGTTCCAAACCAATCACCGTTCCAAAGAAATCACTGTTCCAAACAAATCACTATTCCAATCAAATCAATGTTCCAAACCAATCACTGTTCCAAACCAATCACTGTTCCAGACCAATCACTGTTCCAAACCAATCCCAGTTCCAGGCCAATTACTGTTCCAAACCAATCACTGTTCCGAACAAATCACTGTTCCAAACCAATCACTGTTCCAAATCAATCACTTTTCCAAACCAATCACTGTTCCAAACAAATCACTGTTCCAAATCAATCTCTGTTCCAAACCAATAACTGTTCCAAATCAATCACTGTTCCAAACCAAACTCTGTTCCAAACCAATCACTGTTCCAGACCAATCACTGTTCCAAACCATTCACTGTTCCAAACCAATCACTGTTCCAAACAAATCACTGCTCCAAACCAATCAATGTTCCAAACCAATCACTCTTCCAAACCAATCACTCTTCCAAACCAATCACTGTTCCAAACCAATCACTGTTCCAGACCAATCACTGTTCCAAACCAATCAATGTTCCAAACCAATCACTGTTCCAAACCAATCACCGTTCCAAACCTATCACTGTTCCAAACCAATCACTGTTCCAAACCAATCAATGTCCCAAACCAATCACTGTTCCAAACCAATCACTGTTCCAAATCAATCACTGTTCCAAACCAATCACTGTTCCAAACAAATCACTTTTCCAGACCAATCACTGTTCCAAACCAATCACTGTTCCAAACCAATCACTGTTCCAAACAAATCACTGCTCCAAACCAATCACTGTTCTAGACCAATCAATGATCCAGACCAATCAATGTTCCAATCCAATCACTGTTCCAATCCAATCACCGTTCCAAACTAATCACTGTTCCAAACCAATCACTGTTCCAAACCAATCACTGTTCCAAACCAATCACTGTTCAAAGCCAATAAATGTTCCAAACAAATCACTGATCCAAACCAATCACTCTTCCAAATCAATCACTGTTCCAAACCAATCACTGTTCCAGACCAATCACTGTTCCAGACCAATCACTGTTCCAGACCAATCACTGTTCCAGACCAATCACTGTTCCAAATCAATCACTGTTCCAAACAAATCACTGATCCAAACCAATCACTGTTCCAATCCAATCACTGTTCCATACCAATCACTGTTCCAAACCAATCACTGTTCCAAACAAATCACTGCTCCAAACCAATCACTGTTCCAAACCAATCACCGTTCCAAACCAATCACTGTTCCAAACAAGTCAATGTTACAAACCAATCACAGTTCCAAACCAATCACTGCTCCAGACCAATCATTGTTCCAAACCAATCACTGTTCCAGACCAATCACTGTTCCAAACCAATCACTTTTCCAAACAAATCACTGATCCAAACCAATCACTGTTCCAAATAAATCACTGTTCCAAACCAACCACTGTTCCAAACCAATCACTGTTCCAAAGGAGTCACTGTTCCAGGCCAATCACTGTTCCAAACCAATCACTGTTCCAAACCAAACACTGTTCCAAACAAATCACTGCTCCAAACCAATCAATGTTCCAAACCAATCACTATTCCAAACCAATCACTGTTCCAAACCAATCACTGTTGCAGACCAACCACTGTTCCAAACCAATCACTGTTCCAAACAAATCACTGTTCCAAATCAATCACTGTTCCAAACCAATCACTGTTCCAAACCAATCAATGTTCCAAACCAATGACTGTTCCAAACCAATCACCGTTCCAAAGAAATCACTGTTCCAAACAAATCACTATTCCAATCAAATCAATGTTCCAAACCAATCACTGTTCCAAACCAATCACTGTTCCAGACCAATCACTGTTCCAAACCAATCCCAGTTCCAGGCCAATTACTGTTCCAAACCAATCACTGTTCCGAACAAATCACTGTTCCAAACCAATCACTGTTCCAAATCAATCACTTTTCCAAACCAATCACTGTTCCAAACAAATCACTGTTCCAAATCAATCTCTGTTCCAAACCAATAACTGTTCCAAATCAATCACTGTTCCAAACCAAACTCTGTTCCAAACCAATCACTGTTCCAGACCAATCACTGTTCCAAACCATTCACTGTTCCAAACCAATCACTGTTCCAAACAAATCACTGCTCCAAACCAATCAATGTTCCAAACCAATCACTCTTCCAAACCAATCACTCTTCCAAACCAATCACTGTTCCAAACCAATCACTGTTCCAGACCAATCACTGTTCCAAACCAATCAATGTTCCAAACCAATCACTGTTCCAAACCAATCACCGTTCCAAACCTATCACTGTTCCAAACCAATCACTGTTCCAAACCAATCAATGTCCCAAACCAATCACTGTTCCAAACCAATCACTGTTCCAGACCAATCACTGTTCCAAACCAATCACTGTTCCAAACAAATCACTGATCCAAACCAATCACTGTTCCAAATCAATCACTGTTCCAAACCAATCTCTGTTCCAAACCAATCACTGTTCCAAACAAATCACTGATCCAAACCAATCACTGTTCCATATCAATCACTGTTCCAAACCAATCACTGTTCCAAACCAATCACTGTTCCAAACCAATCACTGTTCGAAACCAATCAATGTTCCAAACCAATCACTGTTCTAAACCAATCACTGTTCCAGACCAATCACTGTTCCAAACCAATCACTGTTCCAAACCAATCACTGTTCCAGACCAATCGCTGTTCCAAACCAATCACTGTTCCAAACCAATCACTGATCCAAACCAATCACTGTTCCAAATCAATCACTGTTCCAAACCAATCTCTGTTCCAAACCAATCACTGTTCCAAACAAATCACTGATCCAAACCAATCACTGTTCCAAACCAATCACTGTTCCAAACCAATCACTGTTCCAAACCAATCACTGTTCCAAACCAATCACTGTTCCAAACCAATCACTGTTCCAAACCAATCAATGTTCCAAACCAATCACTGTTCCAAACCAATCACTGTTCCAAACCAATCAATGTTCCAAACCAATCACTGTTCCAAACCAATCACTGTTCCAAACCAATCAATGTTCCAAACCAATCACTGTTCCAAACCAATCACTGTTCCAAACCAATCAATGTTCCAAACCAATCACTGTTCCAAACCAATCACCGTTCCAAACCAATCACTGTTTCAAACAAATCAATGTTCCAAACCAATCACTGTTCCAAATCAATCTCTGTTCCAGCCCAATCACTGTTCCTAGTGGACAATCTAGGGTAGTGAATTAGGTACTGAGTGACTGGCTGAAACTGGTTCCTGAAACAGCAAAAGATGAGAGTATGAAAACAGGCCTCAAAAGTGTGGTCTACATGGAGTGCTCACTGCAGTGAGTGAAACTCTGGATTTGAGCTACGTGTGGGAGTTTATGGATATGAGGGAGGGAGGAATTGCTGTCTTGTTTCCCATATTACCTCCACAGGTCGATGGGGTATGAGCTGACTACGGGCCGGAGAGCTGGGAGACAAGTTGTAGCAGTTGTATAACACGCTCATGTAATATCGTGTTTCATAGGTGGGTATTTCTCTCCTCCACCTTTTTGGACTTGCTTTCAAATTGAAGACCAAGTTGAAAAAGTTCATGTTAAAACTAGAGATCAGGAGTAAAATTATAACTAAATTGAAAATGTAATTGAATAAAATAGGAATAGAGAGCCAGGTGATGCATGTAGCTGCAGCATGTGGGAGCTGGCCCTTCCTGTGCCTGATCACTGGCAGTGACAACCTGACACCTGGCACTGCCAGCCTGGCATCTGTCAGTGCTCCAGCATACTGGCTGTGCCTGGGTGGCACTGCCAGTGTTCCAAGCTAGCCATGCCAATGTGCTTGGGTGCCACCCTGCCCTACTGTCGACCATCCGGGAGTCTCTAAAAGCCTCGGAGATCCCCCCTAGCTGTTGTTACGACTGGTCCATGCTGTATGGACCAGTACTAAACGGCATCCTGGTGAGATCTCGCAGGCGCTGTCGCTGAATCCCAGGCATCAGGCGAATCTTGCGTCTGATTATTTGATTGAGCAATTTTACTCATTTAAAAATTCAGGTCTGGAACGTGCCATGTCTTCACCTATTACGCGCGGATCCACGCTGGGCACAATGGGGTCTCTGAATCTCGCCCGTAGAATCCATATGAGTGGAGATAAGAAATAAGAAGGGAAATAATCCATAGAATCACTACCATGCAGAATAGTAATAACCTTTATCAGAGTCACAAGTAGGCTTAATACTGCAATAAAGTTACTATGAAAATCCCCCAGTTGCCACTCTCCGGCGCCTGTTCGGGTACACTGAGGGAGAATTCAGAATGTCCAATCCACTTAACAAGCACGTCTTTTGGGACTTGTGAGAGAAAACCAGAGCGCCCAGAGGCAACCCACGCACACATGGGGAGAACGTGCAGACTCCGCACAGATAGTGACCCAAGCTGAGAATCGAACACGGGTCCCTGGCACTGTGAAGCAACAATGCTAATGACTGTGCTACAGTGCCGCCCCGAAGAAACCCTTTGGCCCATCGAGTCTGCACCGGCCCTCCAAAAGAGCACCCTACCTAGGCCCACGCCCCGCCCTATCACCATAACCTAGTTCGTTGCCGCACAAGTTTGCAGATGACACAAAAATCGATGGAAAGTCAAGTGGTGAGAATAACACAGTCTACAGAGGGATATAGACAAGTTAGGTGAGTGAGCAAAAACCTGGCATATGGAATATAATGTCAGAAAATGTGAAGTTATGCACTTTGGTAGGAAGAATTAAGGGACTAAATATTATTTAAATACAGCACCGAGGGATTTGGGGATCCTCGTACATAAATCACAAAAAGCTAGCATGCAAATTTAGTATGTATTAGGGAAAGCAAATAAATGCTGGCCTTTATTTCAAAGAGAATGAAGTATAAAATTGTGATGTCCTGCTAAAACTATATAAGACACTAGTTTGACCACACCTGGAATACTGTGAACAGTTTTAGCCCCTTATCTGAAGAAATGTAAATTGGCTTTGGAGGCAGTCCAGAGAAGGTTCACTAGATTGATTCCAGGTTCAGAGTGTTTTTCTTATGAGGAAAGGTTGAGTAGATAGTGCCTGTAATTGTTAAGTTCAGAGGAATGAGAGGTGGCCGTATTGAGATATAGGAGAATTCCTCTTGTGGAAGAGTCTCGGACCAGAGGGCATAATCTCTGAGTAAGGGGTCACCCATTTAAGAGATGAGGTGATATTTGAGGGTAGTGCATCTGTGGAATTCTTTACCAAAGAGCTGTAGAAACTGGATCGTTATGTATGTTCAAGGCTGAGATAGATAGATTTTTAATCAGTAAAGTAATCAAGGGTTATGGGGATAAGGCGGGAAAGTGGAGTTGACGATTATTTCAGATCAGCCATGATCTCATTGAATGGTGGAGCAGACTTGATGGGGCACCTGGTCTACTTCTGCAGTCCTGTCTTTTGGTCCTCCAAACCAAATCACTGCTCCAAATCAAGATGGCAGACCTGCAATAATACTGCTGCAGAAAAGAAATCTTTCCTCACGTCTTTGGAAAATTTACTTTCTCTATTGCTGGATCGTGCACCATTCATAACCAGCAGGGATTTTAAAAATCTGGAATTAAAGCACGATATCCTTATTCAACGAAACAGGACAGTCTGTAAAATATGGACAAAGATTTAGGTAAAGAGCTTAGGAAGAATTGTAGCAGCCAAATAAAGGCAAAAATGAAGTTGTTTGCAGAGGGTGGGGAGGGTGGGGGTGTGGGGGGGGTTGTAAATGCTGGGCAGTAAAATAGCAGAGTCCATGTCGGGCAGGGTCCCTGGATGCTTGCTGCCATCAGCCTATTTTCTTAATGCAAATATGGTTGATTGATCCTTCTCCGTCATTCCACAAGATCATGGCTGATCTCCTTGTAACATCAACCCCACATTCCTGCCTACCCCCACCCCCTTAATAATCAAGTATCTATTCAGCTCTGCCTTAAAAATATTGAAAGGTTCTGCTTCCACTGCCTTTTGAGGAAGAGATCCTGAGACTCACCATCTTCTGAGAGAAAATATGTTTCCTCATCTCCATCTTAAATGAGTGACTCCTTATTTTTAAACAGCGACCCTAGTTCTAGATTCTCTGACAAAACAATTCTGATTTCCATCAGTGACAAATCAACAAAATTGGCTTCCCCACCTTCAGTCCATTTGCGCTCCCTGGTGTCCTTAGTAGGCTTCTCCTCTCAGCATAAACATAGAAACAGAGAAGATAAAAGCAGGACGAGGCCATTCGGTCCTTTGAGCCTTCTCTGCCATTCTTTGTGATCATGACTGATCATCCCACTCAATAGCCTAAACTCACTTTCCCCTCATATCCTTTGATTATCTTTGCCCCAATTCCAAATCTAACTGCTTTGTGAAAACATTCAGTGTTTTGGCCTCAGTTACTTCCTGTGGGAACAAATCATCTCTGTCCTAAATGGTCAACCCCGTATCCTCAGGCTGTGAACCCTGGTTCTGGATGTTAAGGAATGGATTACGAAACATTCCAATTAGATGTCTCATTGATCCAATAATTGGCACTGATATGTAAAGAGGCTACAGGTGGCCTTTAAGGCATGTGATGCAATGATAGAGTTTGGTGCTGAGTGTGTTCTAAGAAAAATAAAGGTGTTTGGGAAAAGGAGCAGATCTCTTGACTCTTTACTCAACAGCAGCCAGAGGCCACAGTGGTAGCAGAGAATGGATGCTGTGTAAATGTAAAGGGTTGAAAGATACTTTTCCAGGAAAGGAAACATCAATCAAGGAGTGAGTGAGAAGGAAAAAAAAGAAAATATGGTTGAACCTAGGGTAAAGATGGCCGGATATGACTATCCCCCGCTATTTTCTGAAAGGGGATCGTACGACCAATGGAAAAGTGCAGTTGTTATGTGGACTAAAGTAACTGCCCTGGGAAAGAGGAAACAAGGTATGGAATTGTCTCTTTCTCTACCTTTTGAGAGTAAAATCCGAAGCAAAGTGTTTTTAGAACTGGAATTGGAAGAGTGAAACTCAGAAGAAGGTCTGGGGGTTCTATTACTTTTTATGGATAAGATTTATCAAAAGAATGTGCATATGAAGCATAGTCAGAATTCGATAGATCCCGGAAAATTGAGGATATCTCTATTGAGGACTGCATAATGGAATTTAGCAGACTATACAGAAGGCTGCACAAACACGGCCTGGAAGGGTGGAATTTAAGTTACTAGAGTGTCCAATATGGATAGGCTCCTTGTTTTGACAGGAGTTAAGTTTGCGGATAATGATACCTTATTCGATCAGATGATAGAGGCCTTAAAGACGTTCCTGGGGAAACATTCAATTCCTATGGCTCTCATGTCACAAATAGGTCAGTCAACAATAAAGCAGACTATGGAAGATACACTACCGACAGGATGGCGAGATCATACGGCTACGAACAGGTTACGAGAATATGGAAGGAGAGCGGGACCCGGAAATTATGAGGACAGAAACTCATTTAAAACTTATAATAGAAGGAGGGACAGGGAGAATGGAAATAGGAAAATGAACCCCAGAAATGCCTGGGGTATGATAAATCGATGTTTTCGGTGTGACTCTCAATACCATGATGCTTTCAACTGTCCAAAACGTTATAATAGAGTGTTTGACATGACATGGAAGAGGCGGAAGAGGAAAAAGATAGTGACCAGAAAGAAGGCATTGTCCTCTTCACAAGCAATTTTACGCCGGTAATGAGGGTGCTGGTTGCAGAATCCTTCAATTGTGCTGTATTGGACAGTGGCTGCACATCTACTGTGTGTGGAATTGACTGGTTAAAATGTTATCTGAACTCTTTGAATGCTGAAAATCGTAACAAGGTTAAGGAATTTGAAAGTTCCACAAGTTTCAGGTTTGGGGATGATAATATTCTGAAGTCGCTGAAAAGAGTGGTGATCCCTTGCAATATTGCCGGAGTGAATCATTTCATCAGCACTGATGTTGTATCAAGTGAGATACCTTTGCTTCTGAGCAGGCCGTCGATGAAGAAAGTACACATGAAACTGGATATGTAACAGGATAAGGCAACAGTTTTTGGAAAGACGGTGAACTTACAATGAGATTTTTGTGGCCTCCAATAAATTAGATGAAAAAGTTATCAAAGGTGCCAAACAGCAAGAACTGTTGGAGTGAATTTGGGGTATACACGGACGTACCGGATAGGGGACAAAGAGCTCTATCCCACAGATGGATTTGCACGGAAAAGGTTAGAACATAGAACATAGAACGATACAGCGCAGGACAGGCCCTTCGGCCCACGATGTTGCACCGAAACAAAAGCCATCTAACCTACACTATGCCATTATCATCCATATGTTTATCCAATAAACTTTTAAATGCCCTCAATGTTGGCGAGTTCACTACTGTTGCAGGTAGGGCATTCCACGGCCTCATTACTCTTTGCGTAAAGAACCTACCTCTGACCTCTGTCCTATATCTATTACCCCTCAGTTTAAAGCTATGTCCCCTCCTGCCAGCCATTTCCATCCGCGGGAGAAGGCTCTCACTGTCCACCCTATCTAACCCCCTGATCATTTTGTATGCCTCTATTAAGTCTCCTCTTAACCTTCTTCTCTCCAACGAAAACAACCGCAAGTCCATCAGCCTTTCCTCATAAGATTTTCCCTCCATACCAGGCAACATCCTGGTAAATCTCCTCTGCACCCGCTCCAAAGCCTTCCTATAATGCGGTGACCAGAACTGTACGCAATATTCCAAATGCGGGCGTACCAGGGTTTTGTACAGCTGCAACATGACCTCCTGACTCCGGAACTCAATCCCTCTACCAATAAAGGCCAACACTCCATAGGCCTTCTTCACAACCCTATCAACCTGGGTGGCAACTTTCAGGGATCTATGTACATGGACCCCTAGATCCCTCTGCTCATCCACACTTCCAAGAACTTTACCATTAGCCAAATATTCCGCATTCCTGTTATTCCTTCCAAAGTGAATCACCTCACACTTCTTTACATTAAACTCCATTTGCCACCTCTCAGCCCAGCTCTGCAGCTTATCTATATCCCTCTGTAACCTGCTACATCCTTCCACACTGTCGACAACACCACCGACTTTAGTATCGTCTGCAAATTTACTCACCCACCCTTCTGCGCCCTCCTCTAGGTCATTGATAAAAATGACAAACAGTAACAGCCCCAGAACAGATCCTTGTGGTACGCCACTTGTAACTGAACTCCATTCTGAACATTTCCCATCAACCACCACCCTCTGTCTTCTTTCAGCTAGCCAATTTCTGATCCACACCTCTAAATCTCCCTCAATCCCCAGCCTCCGTATTTTCTGCAATAGCCTACCGTGGGGAACCTTATCAAACGCTTTACTGAAATCCACATCCAATTTACACCACATCAACTGCTCTACCCTCGTCTACCTGTTCAGTCACCTTCTCAAAGAACTCGATAAGGTTTGTGAGGCATGACCTACCCTACACAAAGCCATGCTGACTATCCCTGATCATATTATTCCTATCTCGATGATTATAAATCTTGTCTCTTATAATCCCCTCCAAGACTTTACCCACTACAGACGTGAGGCTCACCAGTCTATAGTTGCCGGGGTTATCTCTGCTCCCCTTTTTGAACAAAGGGACCACATTTGCTGGATAGCAAAAAAAAAAAATCCAGTCCTCTGGCACTATTCCTGTAGCCAATGATGACATAAAAATCAAAGCAAAGGTCCAGCAATCTCTTCCCTGGCCTCCCAGAGAATCCTAGGATAAATCCCATCAGGCCCCGGGGACTTATCTATTTTCAGCCTGTCCAGAATTGCCAACACCTCTTCCATACGTACCTCAATGCCATCTATTCTAATAGCCTGGGTCTCAGCATTCTCTTCCACAACATTTTCTTTTTCCTGAGTGAATACTGACGAAAAATATTCATTTAGTATCTCTCCTATCTCTTCAGACTCCACACACAACTTCCCATCCCTGTCCTTGACTGGTCCTACTCTTTCCCTAGTCATTCGCTTCTTCCTGACATACCTATAGAAAGCTTTTGGGTTTTCCTTGATCCTACCTGCCAAATACTTCTCATGTCCCCTCCTTGCTCGTCTTAGCTCTCTCTTTAGATCCTTCCTCGCTACCTTGTAACTATCCATCGCCCCAACTGAAACTTCACACCTCATCTTCACATAGGCCTCCTTCTTCCTCTTAACAAGAGATTCCACTTCTTTGGTAAACCACGGTTCCCTCGCTCGGCGCCTTCCTCCCTGCCTGACCGGTACGTACTTATCAAGAACACGCAGTAGCTGATCCTTGGACAAGCTCCACTTATCCAGTGTGCCCAACACTTGCAGCCTACTTCTCCACCTTATCCCCCCCAAGTCACGTCTAATGGCATCATAATTGCCCTTCCCCCAGCTATAACTCTTGCCCTGCGGTGTATACTTACCCCTTTCCATCATTAACGTAAACTTCACCGAATTGTGGTCACTGTCCCCAAAGTGCTCTCCTACCTCCAAATCCAACACCTGGCCTGGTTCATTACCCAAAACCAAATCCAACGTGGCCTCGCCTCTTGTTGTCCTGTCAACATATTGTGTCAGGAAACCCTCCTGCACACACTGTACAAAAAAACGACCCATCTAATGTACTCGAACTATATCTTTTCCAGTCAATATTTGGAAAGTTAAAGTCTCCCATAATAACTACCCTGTTACTTTCGCTCTTATCCAGGATCATCCTCGCCATCCTTTCCTCTACATCCCTAGAACTATTTGGAGGCCTATAGAAAACTCCCAACAGGGTGACCTCTCCTTTCCTGTTTCTAACCTCAGCCCATACTACCTCGGAAGATGAGTCCCCATCTAGCATCCTCTCCGCCACCGTAGTACTGCTCTTGACTAGCAGCGCCACACCTCGCCCTCTTTTGCCTCCTTCTCTGAGCTTACTAAAACACCTAAACCCCGGAACCTGGAACATCCATTCCTGTCCCTGCTCTATCCATGTCTCCGAAATGGCCACAACATCGAAGTCCCAGGTACCAACCCATGCTGCCAGTTCCCCTACCTTATTTCGTATACTCCTGGCATTGAAATAGACACACTTCAAACCACCTACCTGAACACTGGCCCCCTCCTGCGACGTCAAATCTGTGCTCCTGACCTCTATACTCTCATTCTCCCTTACCCTAAAACTACAATCCAGGTTCCCATGCCCCTGCTGCATTAGTTTAAACCCCCCCAAAGAGCACTAACAAATCTCCCCCCCAGGATATTTGTGCCCCTCAGGTTCAGATGTAGACCATCCTGTTGTAGAGGTCCCACCTTCCCCAGAAAGAGCCCCAGTTATCCAGAAATCTGAATCCCTCCCGCCTGCACCATCTGTGTAGCCACGTGTTCAATTGCTCTCTCTCCCTATTCCTCATCTCACTATCACGTGGCACGGGCAACAACCCAGAGATAACAACTCTGTTCGTTCTGGTTCTGAGCTTCCATCCTAGCTCCCTGAAAGCCTGCCTGACATCCCTGTCCCCTTTCCTACCTATGTCGTTAGTGCCTATGTGGACCACGACTTGGGGCTGCTCCCCCTCCCCCTTAAGGACCTGGAAAACACGATCCGAGACATCATGTACCCTTGCACCTGGGAGGCAACATACCAAACATGAGTCTCTCACGCTCCCACAAAATCTCCTATCTGTGCCCCTGACTATCGAGTCCCCAATTACTAATGCTCTGCTCCTCTCCCCCCTTCCCTTCTGAGCAACAGGGACAGACTCCGTGCCAGAGGCCCGTACCCCATGGCTTACCCCGGGTAAGTCCCCCCCCCCCCCCCACAAGTATCCAAAGCGGTGTACTTGTTTCTCAAGGGAACGACCGCAGGGGATCCCTGCACTGACTGCTTCTTCCCAGTCCCTCTTACAGTTACCCATCTATCTCCAATCTTTGGTGTAACTAATTCCCTAAAGCTGCTATCTATGACCCCCTCTGCCTCCCGAATGATCCAAAGTTCTTCCAACTCCAGCTCCAGTTCCCTTACTCGGTCTTGGAGGAGCTGGAGATGGCAGCACTTCCTGCAGGTAAAACCAGCAGGGACACTAACGGCATCCCTCACCTCAAACATCCTGCAGGAGGAACATTGCACTCCCTTCCCTGCCATCCCTCTAACTTTCTACCAACATCTGGCTAACAACTAAATTAAATGTTTTTTAAAAAATAATAATAAAATATGGTACTTACCTCACACCAATGGGTCTTATTATTAGGTTAGAGGAGGAGGGCGGGTGGGAGACACTACACGTGTAGTGTCTCGGGTTTCCTCTCCACCAGAATTTATTGGTGAGGGACTTCCCAGAAGTCCGCGAATCGAACTGCCTGTTCCCGCCTTAAACACTAAATTTTTTTTTTAAAAACAGCAAAGAGGGACCGAAAAAACGGGAGCAGGTAAGTGTTTACCTAAATACTCACCCACCAGCTGCCTCTGCGTTCCCGCTGAAACTCGAAGATCTGCTCCTGTAAAGGTAAGTTACTTTAAAATGTTATTACTTACCCACCAGCAGCCTCTGCGTTCCCGCTGAAAACTCCAAGATCTGCTCCTGTAAAGGTAAGTTACTTTAAAATGTCAGTACTTACCCACCAGCTGCCTCTGCACTCCGCTCCCGCTGAAACTCCAACCGGTTCTTCCGGTTGGGACTTATAAAGCAAAGGCCAGGCTTGTGGAAAGGGGATTTGAAGAAAACTTATAATATCAGGATTTAAGGTTAGATTCACCTACGGCAGGAAAGATTATTTTAAAGATCTTCTTGGCTCTATTAGCCACAAAGACATGGGAATGCAAATCTATAGATATAAAAACTGCCTTTTTGCAGGGGCATCAGCTCCAGAGAGACATTTTCTCTGTCCTCCTAAAGAGGCAGCTAACACAGAAGGGGTACTCTGGAAGTTGAACAAATGTGTATATGGATTAAATGATGCGTCTAGAGTCCGGTATTTTTCGGTCAGGTCAGTTTTGTTAAAGTTAGGCTGTTGCCAGTTGAAAGCAGATCCGGCAATGTTTTACTTGCATCGTAATGGAAATCTTTCTGGCATCTTTATGATGCATGTCGATGAGTATTTGTGGGGTGGGACTAGTGATTTTGAAGCTATTGTTATCTCTGGTTTGAGGAAAGAATTCAGGGTTGGAAGTCAGGCTTCCGGTGCATTTAAATATATTGGACTGGAAATCGGACAGACTATGTTAGGGGCAACTTTATGTCAACAATTTTATTTGGAGAGCATCAGCCCAATAGCAATTAGTCATAGTCAGGTTTCACAAAAAGACGCAATGGTTTCAAAGAGGGAAAAAGAGAAACTGAGAAGTTTAATTGGGCAACTGAATTGGTTAGGTAGACAGACTAGACCAGACGTTAGTTTTGATGTCTTAGAGTTGAGTACAAAAATGAATGATCCTAAAGTGGAAGACATAATGAGGGTAAATAAAGCGTTGGTCAAACTAAAAATGCAGGAGTGTGTTTTGAGGTTCCTCTTTTTAGGTGATCTTAGGCACTTGAAACTCATAGTTTACAGTGATAGAACATAGAACATAGAACATAGAACAATACAGCGCAGTACAGGCCCTTCGGCCCACGATGTTGCACCGAAACAAAAGCCATCTAACCTACACTATGCCATTATCATCCATATGTTTATCCAATAAACTTTTAAATGCCCTCAATGTTGGCGAGTTCACTACTGTAGCAGGTAGGACATTCCACGGCCTCACTACTCTTTGCGTAAAGAACCTACCTCTGACCTCCGTCCTATATCTATTACCCCTCAGTTTAAAGTTATGTCCCCTCGTGCCAGCCATTTCCATCCGCGGGAGAAGGCTCTCACTGTCCACCCTATCCAACCCCCTGATCATTTTGTATGCCTCTATTAAGTCTCCTCTTAACCTTCTTCTCTCCAACGAAAACAACCTCAAGTCCATCAGCCTTTCCTCATAAGATTTTCCCTCCATACCAGGCAACATCCTGATAAATCTCCTCTGCACCCGCTCCAAAGCCTCCACGTCCTTCCTATAATGCGGTGACCAGAACTGTACGCAATACTCCAAATGCGGCCGTACCAGAGTTCTGTACAGCTGCAACATGACCTCCCTACTCCGGAACTCAATCCCTCTACCAATAAAGACCAACACTCCATAGGCCTTCTTTTGCATAGTGATGCGTCCTAAGCAAATTTATACGATGGGGTTTCAAGCACAGGAGGTTTTATAATTTTTCTTTTGGGGAACAATGGTAAATGTTGCCCACTTGTGTGGGAAACAAAGAAAATAAGGAGAATGGTCAAAAGCACTTTGGCTGCTGAGACTTTAAGCCTTGGATATGGCCTTTTATATATCTCAGATGTTGACAGATATTTTGGGATGAGCGGATTTTGGTAACATACCCATTGAGTGTCACATTGACAATAAATCCCTGTGGGAAAATGTGCGCTCTACAGAAAGTGTCAATGAGAAACGGCTAAGGATAGACATTGCAAGTTTGAAGCAGATGTTGGACAGAAGGGGAGATAGCAAAAATTAAATGGGTCGACCGACGCTTTCGATTGTCCGACTGTTTAACGAAAAGAGGGGCTAGTTCACAGAAACTTTTTGATATTGTTAATGAAGGGCGCCTGTTTCTGTGACTTTTTTTTTCTTTCCAAAAAAAAGAGGGGGGAAATTGCGTGTGTTTTTGAGTTTCTTTAAATTTTGTTTTCACCAAATTATTTTTTTCTCCAAGGAAGAGAGACTGTTAAGGAATAGGTTAAGAAACATCCAATTAGATGGCTCATTGATCCAATAATTGGCTCTGATATGTAAAGAGGCTACAGGTGGCCTTTGAGGCATGTGATGTAATGATAGAGTTTTGTGCTGTGTGTGTTCTAAGAAAAATAAAGGTGTTTGGGAAAAGGAGCAGATCTCTTGACTTTACTCAACAGCAGTTAGAGGCCAACACTGGATACACCCATCGAAAACATCCGTCCTGCATCTACCCTGTCTTGTCATGTTCGAATTTTATAGGCTTCTATAAGATCCCCCCCTCATTCTTCTGAACTCCAGCAAATACAATCCTAACCGATTCAATCTCTTCATATGTCATCCGCTATCCTAGGAATCAGTCTGGTAAACTTTTGCTGCACTCTCTCTCTCGAGCAAGAACATCCTTCCTCAGACAAGGAGACCAAAACTGCACCCAATATTCCAGGTGTGACCTTACCAAGTCCTTGTATAATTACAAGTCATCACTGCTCCTGCACTCAATCATTTTGCTATGAAGGCAAACATACCATTTGCCTTATATGCTTACCTTCAATGACTGGTGTATGAGGACACCAGGTCTCGTTGCACATTCCCCTCTCCTAATTTATGGCCGTTCAGATAATAGTCTGTCTTCTCGCATTTATCAAAATTATATTGCATCTGCCATTCATTTGCCAACTCACTCAAGTTGTCCAACTTGGGGCGAAGAGGATGACAGGACACCCCAGTGCAAATAATAGTGATTGCTATTGCCCCACACCTGTGCCCACCACCTGGCCTCCAATTTCATGGATGCCCTTCAGTTCAAGCTGGCTAGGCGTCCGGATGCCAACTGTTCATGCTACTCCCCTTTCCAAAGCAGGTTATTTATGGGCCTCCTGCATTGGACCCATCTTCTCGGCTTGATTACTTGGCTGCACACCACTTCCACCAGCTCCATCCCTGCCTTCCAGGTTATGACTGGTAGCTTCTTCCTTCCATCTTGTGGAAAAAGGTTCTGCCACCTTTCATGGACTTTTGTTTCAGAGCCTCCAGGGGGACATCATAGAAATATGGAGCAACCCTTGTTTTTCTTGGCATCAATTCAGCTACAGGTACATTTGCAAAAGTGCCGGCGGTCACACTATGCTAGATTCTTGTCAATGTCATGGACATCTGAAATTTGCTCAACATCTCCTGTTTGAGTTTGATAATAAATCTGCCCACTAAGACTGTGTTAGCATCAACCCTTGAGGAGAAAAAAACATTCCTTTCATTAATTATCAGTCAATAATAAATCAATGGCTATTGATTTTCCCTTTTTTTCTTGCTTGTTCATTTAACTGTACATTGGAGGCTGGTCTCAAAATTAGCATTGTGCTTAAAAAGGAAATTTTCTAGCAAAACTGCTCAAGATATTCCTGTAACTATGTAACTATTTATCTAGAAGTAAATGATCTTGTGATATGAACAAAGAAATGTACAGCACAGGAACAGGCCCTTCGGCCCTCCAAGCCCGTGCCGACCATGCTGCCCGACTAAACTACAATCTTCTACACTTCCTGGGTCCGTATCCCTCTATTCCCATCCTATTCATGTATTTGTCAAGATGCCCCTTAAATGTCACTATTGTCCCTGCTTCCACCAGCTCCTCCGATAGCGAGTTCCAGGCACCCACTACCCTCTGCGTAAAAAACTTGCCTCGTACATCTACTCTAAACCTTGCCCCTCTCACCTTAAAACTATGCTCCCTAGTAATTGACCCCTCTACCCCGGGGAAAAGCCTCTGACTATCCACTCTGTCTATGCCCCTCATAATTTTGTAGACCTCTATCAGGTCGCCCCTCAACCTCCTTCGTTCCAGTGAGAACAAACCGAGTTTATTCAACCGCTCCTCATAGCTAATGCCCTCCATACCAGGCAACATTCTGGTAAATCTCTTCTGCACCCTCTCTAAAGCCTCCACATCCTTCTGGTAGTGTGGCGACCAGAATTGAACACTATACTCCAAGTGTGGCCTAACTAAGGTTCTATACAGCTGCAACATGACTTGCCAATTCTTTTATTCAATACCCCGGCCAATGAAGGCAAGTATGCCTTCTTGACTACCTTCTCCACCTGTGTTGCCCCTTTCAGTGACCTGTGGACCTGTACTCCTAGATCTCTTTGACTTTCAATACTCTTGAGGGTTCTACCATTCACTGTATATTCCCTACCTGCATTAGACCTTCCAAAATGCATTACCTCACATTTGTCCGGATTAAACTCCATCTGCCATCTCTCCGCCCAAGTCTCCAAACAATCTAAATCCTGCTGTATCCTCTGACAGTCCTCATCGCTATCCGCAATTCCACCAACCTTTGTGTCGTCTGCAAGCTTACTAATCAGACCAGTTACATTTTCCTCCAAATCATTTATATACTACAAAGAGCAAAGGTCCCAGCACTGATCCCTGTGGAACACCACTGGTCAGAGCCCTCCAATTAGAAAAGCACCCTTCCATTGCTACTCTCTGCCTTCTATGACCTAGCCAGTTCTGTATCCACCTTGCCAGCTCACCCCTGATCCCGTGTGACTTCACCTTTTGTACTAGTCTAGCATGAAGGACCTTGTCAAAGGCCTTACTGAAGTCCATATAGACAACATCCACTGCCCTACCTGCATCAATCATCTTAGTGACCTCCTCGAAAAACTCTATCAAGTTAGTGAGACACGACCTCCCCTTCACAAAACCATGCTGCCTCTCACTAATACGTCCATTTGCTTCCAAATGGGAGTAGATCCTGTCTCGAAGAATTCTCTCCAGTAATTTCCCTACCACTGAAGTAAGGCTCACCGGCCTGTAGTTCCCTGGATTATCCTTGCTACCCTTCTTAAACAGAGGAACAACATTGGCTATTCTCCAGTCCTCCGGGACATCACCTGAAAACAGTGAGGATCCAAAGATTTCTGTCAAGGCATGGAATATACTTATTCCATGAAGCAAACACATCAACGCCTACTCTCTGTTGACATTTACATGAAATATAAAATTCAATGCTTGGTTCCTTCAGATTATGAGCTGCATCGATCAACTGATTTGTGGCTGGGCTGTGGACTAGGTGTTGATTCATAACTTTTGGAATTAACAGTAAATTGCCACCAAGCACATTGCTCCTTGCGAGACTGTTTCCGAAACATTTGTTGAAACGCCTGTTGTAAATTGTGTACGTGTTTCAGGTTGAAGTATTTGTTCGTATTTCCCACACCAGCCACATTATTTAGTAAGATGAACGATTAAGAGGTGAATTTTCACTCCCATGCACAGAACTTTCACCCACTGCAAGTGTTTATTGAATGCATAATGCATGTTCCTCATATTGTACCACTTATGCAGGCAGAAAAATGAAGATGGGCTCGGTGGATGAGCAGACGGGGCTAATATCCATTCTGCATGCACCCAGTTCGATATCTCTGAAATGCAATTTCCCCAGTGGGCAGGATTGGTACTCTCAGGAGGCAGGGCTCTTTAACTGGTATGCAAATTTATCTTGTTAGTGCTAAGTGGTTTGGAAACATGGAAAGTTCTGTGCTGTGGGCTCACATGACTCACGTTGAGCAGAAACTGATAGGATCTCTGATGCAATTGGGCTTCCGCTTACTTAAAACTTATAAACATGGAAATATAAAAATATATAAAATGGCAGTCGTCATGTAGGGGCAGGTTGTGTTTTTTCTTTCATAATAGACTCGTGTAGGCTATCCCAATACCGAATTGGTTTAAATTAGAAAATTATTTGGTATTTTTACCAAACGTCTATTTAATTTCTTCACTTGCTCTCAGGCTTCAGCAATGCTGATGAGGCTGCATTTTCTGCTCCTTCTTTATTGCCCTGAATAAGTCATAGACATTCAATTAAGAAAGATTTGTCGTAAGATAAGCAGGAAATTTCTGGGAAAGGAAATGGAATGTTTCAGATGGCAGCATCTCCCACGCTGCCTCCAGAAGATTTGAATGCATCCGTAATGAGGCTTGGCTGAGAGTCCAGACTCCCATCAAAGGATTAACTTTGTTGACACGGGAGCAGAGAAAAAAGTACAACCTTTGCTTGATTGACAGGTTTACGATGTTAATATAAACTATTGTTCCCAAAATCTCTTTTGTCAAAAGTTCAATGTCAAGTGCTTATAACTTCTATTATTGTTACCTTAAAGGTCAGGTTGATTGGCATTTTTATAGGTTTGCAGCAACAGCAGATTTCTTCAAGAATATTATGAAGGTCTTTTTTTTAAGCAGTTCCATGCCATTGTTACCAGAGGGTTCATTGGTTCCGTACAGAATGGATACTGGGTAAATTAACATGGAAATACCATGAGTTGGCATAGAGGGGCATCATAAGAGATAGGTAGGGGGCATATGTTGGAATGTCGGGTGTGGGGGCCACTTGGGTGATTGGCGGGCAAGGATTGTCATGGAGAGTAAGACAGTTCATCAGATTGGGTGGGATGGTATGAGTTGGCAAGGATTGGGTGTGTGTAAGCCCTTTTGAGCATATCTTTCAAAATGTTTCCAAATGGTTCGCGACTTGTCTGAGATGCCACGAACCATGAGTCATGGAGAAGCTGGCTCAACTCCACAAAAATTGTGGGGAGTCAGGAAATGACTCGCCATGCAATGGAATCAGCCAGGTCAGGGTGTGGACTCGCTCTCCACTGAATTATGCTACCAAATATTGGGGGTTCTGGGAATGTGGGTGGGAAACCTGGAATTGGGTCCCACCCACCATTATTAAATGGCTCAGGAGTCTTTATGACGGTAGCGTAGCAGCACGGTAGCATAGTGGATAGCACAATTGCTTCACAGCTCCAGGGTACCAGGTTCGATTCCCGGCTTGGGTCACTGTCTGTGCAGAATCTGCACGTTCTCCCAGTGTGTGCGTGGGTTTCCTCCGGGTGCTCCGGTTTCCTCCCACAGCCCAAAGATGGGCAGGTTAGGTGGATTGGCCATGTTAAATTGTCCTTAGTGTCCAAAATTGCCCTTAGTTGGGTGGGGTTACTGGGTTATGGGGATAGAGTGGAGGTGTGGGCTTTGGTAGGGTGCTCTTTCCAAGCGCCGGTGCAGACTCGATGGGCCGAATGGCCTCCTTCTGCACTGTAAATTCTATGAAATCTATGAAAACTCGGCCCTCAGAACCTGAGTACTGCTTGTAATTCCAGACCTTGCCACTGCTGCCGTTGGCGCTGTTGGTACTATAGGGTTGCCGGTCGATCAAATTGACTGGCAGTTCTCTGAAGTGGAATTTCTGCCCAAGTGGGGGGGCGGTTGGGGGTGAGGGTGCGGAAGGGGGGAGGGAAGGAGGTGGAGTTCCATCTCCAGCCAATAACATCCTGAGTGTTTGATGGCTGTGGGACTGCTGTGATCTTCAGAGATGCATTCCCCGCCAACTCTTTGGGTGGCAGGGAATCCTGTCGTCTGAAGAATCGGGCAGGAATTCATCTCAGTGCTGTACCTTAGATACTGATGCCTGAAATTTTCCAGCCCTTTTAACATTCTGCTCCATGAAGGTCAGCAGTGGAAGATACAATGAAACCTACACATTTAAAGAAAAACACAATTGCATTATAAAGGAGAAGTCCATGTTGTGGCACTGCCATCAGGAAGCAAATCTTGTAGAGAGTGCATTTGCACAAATTACAAGCTCCTGATTCCCGAAAATGTATTCTCACTATGGGGGCCCTTCCCCACTAGGTGGTCTGGATTGAGGGTATTATAACCCGTACGAGACCCACGGGATTGGAGCAATTTTTCTCGACAAATACAAGTTCCCCGGTAAAGGGGCGGGGAGCCCTTAATCATCCATAGTTATGTTCTGTATAATGTTGGTTAGGTATGGTACCTACAGTTAAGACCCAGCTGGGATCTGGTGTATATTGTACATACTAGTACGTTGTAATAAACCCAAGGGCGGGATTCACCATCGGCGGGATCCTCCGCTTCACTGGCAGTGCACTCACGCCCATGGATTTCCCGACAGGCGTGGAGGTGCCCACAATGAGAAGTCCTATTGGCCGGCTGCCGGGACGCAAGCTTAGAGGTTTTTTTCGGTCAAACAATATCACAGAGAATGCACATCGGACAGTCATCCTGCGAACTGCCTGTAGCACACATACCTACGGTGTGATAAGAAGCCTCACATATTCTGCAGTTCTGGATACTAACACTTTCGAACAGTTGGTGACACTGTGTGGGACAACACTTCAACCTTACACCTTCAGCAATAGTGCAGAGATACTCTTTCAATACAGCAAATAGAACCCCGAAGAGTCCGTACCCAAACTTTTGTCCAGATTGCGCAAAATAGCTGGATTTTGTGAACACAGCACTTATCTTTCAGAAATGCTACGCGACCATGTGGTGTAAATAATGTGGGGACTCAAAAATAAAAAATCCTGCTGTGGGCCATGTGCCTCGTCATTCCGGGAAAAAGGCCAGGTACTGATCTTGCGGGATGTGGGATCTGCATAACGGATACACAGGAGTGTCCAAAATGAAAAAGTTAGCATGTACCTACGTTTGGTGGCCAGACTGGATGCTGACTTTAAAAGGATGGCCCAGCAGTGCAGCGTATGCCAGGAGCACCAGAACCTTCCACCTTTCACCTCCGGGAATGGCTGGGGCGACTGTGGGCTTGGTTACATGCCAACCTTGCCGGCCCGATTCAAAGGCTCGATGTTCCAGCTGGCAGAAAGGGTGGTGCGAACAAAGAACAATACAGCACACGAACAGGCCCTTCGGCCCATCAAGCCGGTGCCAATCACGTGTCCTAGCTAGACCAACCGCCTGTATCCTATATCCCGTCTGTTCATGTACGTATCCAGATAAGTCTTAAAGGTCGCTAACGTATCTGCCTCAACTACCTCACTTGGCAGTGTATTCCAGGCCACCACCACCCTCTGTAAAAAATCTTCCCCCACACATCTGCACTGAACCTTTCCCCCCTCACCTTCAACTTCTGCCCCCTTGTAACTGTCATTTCCGCCCTGAGAAAAAGCTTCCAACTGTTCACCCTATCTATACCCCTAATAATTTTATAAACTTCTATCAGGTCATCCCTCAGCCTCCGTCTGCGGGGAGCCCCAAATCACCCATGATTAAGCTCTGTATAAAGTCAGCCAGGTATGGTACCGACAGTTAAGACCTGGCTGGGTTCTGGTGTATATTGCAAATACTAGTGTGTCGTAATAAACCAAGTTTTCTTTAATCGGTCCGGCATCATTTGTGGTCTACAAAAGAGGGATTGCCACTATAGGTTTTAATGTGTTTTCACTTCTGGCAAACTGCATTTAAAAGTACTATGAAAGTGAAATCTACTTCATGTAGAAGCTGAAGTGGCTATTTCAAAGCTGAGAATTAATTTCTACCAATATTTGTTGATGAGAGCTCAAAAGGCTGACTTTCCCACACTGGTACCGCCAGTACAGAGCTTTGACTCCCAATAGCATGTATCACAAACACAGGTATAGCTGAATATAACTCTTCTGCATTGGTTCACTCTGCCCTGAGCTTAGCCATGCTGACCTTTTCCATTTCCGTGATAACCTTTATGGCACAATTTAATATAAAAAACATTGTAATGGTAACCAAGGTCAGTTCACATATATAATACTTTTTAATACAAGTTTGGTTAGAATGAGAGCTTCAGAAACTTGCTCCATAATGCCCCAAGAGTATACACCAATATTATGACAGCTGACAGAAAAACACAGGATGGGAAATGTGACATCGCAATTTATAATCTTCAGATAAAAGGAAGTAAATAGTATCAAATAATGAACATGATTTCTAATTTCAATACAATATTTTATGTACTGCAAGAGATCGTGGTGATCCTATCCTTCACAACTGCCTTTCATTAACACCTAGATACAGGTGATTGTACTCTCAGCATCAATTCCAGACTCCAGTTACCACTGCCCTGAACCTGACTGATTTGCCCTTTGAATGAGTGACTGATTCAAATTGCTTGTGCTGATCCATCTGCTACAAGAGCAGAACGTGAGGGTTCAGAATTGAAACATTTAACAAGCAGCCAGGCACCAAGTTATGTGTCAGGTCTCTCCCAAATGAGGCAGATGAAATTTATCCAGAGTCATATATCCTAGTAGAAACTGCAGTGTTATCATGGGACAGTTAATGAAATTGGGAAATGGGAGGAACAAAAGCAACCAGAGCATCAAGAGTAGGGTAGGGATATTTAGTTGTCACGCAGTGCGCTCCTAATGTTTCACCCACCTAATGAAACACGTTTGAAGCCCGAATAATTATGGGAATGAATAACTTGAGGTCAACTGAAAACATGGTTATCCAAAGGTTAAATTATTTGTTGTGTGATTTTTATGTGGGCTGGTTTAGCTCAGTGGGCTAGACAGCTGGTTTGTAATGCAGAACAAAGCCAGCAGCGTGGATTCAATTTCCGTACCAGCTTACCTGAACAGGCGCTGGAATGTGGCGGCTAGGAGCTTTTCACAGTAACTTCATACTTGTGACAATAAAAGATTATTATTATGTAATACTAAGAAACTGCCTGACTGTGCGTCTCTGTATATTTCAAAAACCTCTAATTTATACTTCAATAAAATGATAGCTGAGCGCACAATTGGGAAATCAGGGGGCGGTACTAATAATTTTCAAGAATATATTCTCAGCAGGCAATGTTCTGTGCAGGAGGATGTACATTCAAAATATAAGCCAAAGAGTTCAGACTAACTCCATTTACAGTAAATTGCCAGGATTTCTTTAATACCAATTATTCCACTTTCCCACCAGGAGATCATATCAGAAGGTGAGATTTAGAATTTGTCACGTGTACTGAGATACAGTGAAAAAGTATTATTCTGTGTATAGACCAGGCAGATCGCTCCATACATGAAAAACATAGGACATACGATAAATACACAATGTAAATACATAGGCATCGGGGGAAGCATATGGAACGTAGTGCGACAACTGTAGAGAAGATGTGTGGCGAGATCAGTTCAGTCCATAAGAGGGTCATTCAGGAGTCCGGTAACAGTGGCTGTTTATAAACCTGGTGAGTGCACATTCTCAGACTTTTGTATCTTCTGCCTGATGGAAGAGAGAATAGCCTGAGTGGGGGGGGGGGGGGGAGGGGTGTCTTTGATTATGCTTCCCGCTTTCCAAAGGGGGAGGTGTAGACAGAGTTAATGGATAGGAGGCGGGTTCGCGTAATGGATTGGGCTGTGTTCACGACTCTCTATAGTTTCTTGGGGCAAGCTGTTGCCATACCAAGCTGTGATGCACCTAGATAGGATGCTTTCTATGGTGCATTTGTAAAAATTGATAAAAGCCAATGTGGACATGCCGAATTGCCTTAGTTTCCTGAGGAAAGCTGTTGTGCTTTCTCGGTTGTAGCGTTGACATGGGTGGACCAGGACAGATTATTGGTGATGTGTAGACCTAGGAATTTGAAGCTGTCAACTATCTATCATTGATGCAGACAGGGATGTGTAAGACACTTCGCCCCCTGAAGTCAATGACCAGCTCCTTAGTTTTGCAGACATTGAGGGAGAGATTGTTGTCGTTACACCATGCCACTAGTCCTCAATCTCCCTCCTGTATTCTTACTCATTGTTGTTAGCACAAACAACTGATCAGTGAGTTTTTCAGCACACTGCATCATCTGAATGCAGTGAATGTTGAAAAAGTGGACACATGTAAAACAATCTGCCAGAATTTCAATCATTAATCTGAATCCAAAGTACCCTACTGCATTTGCTTTCCAAGTGTGTGCTCTCAATCAGTTTTTTATGTCCAGGTGATTCAGTGCTGGACACAAACCCAGGAACTCATTCCAATGTTTTTCATGCACAACTGCAGCACGTCCATGGAAAATTTACCTCAAATATAATTTAGCCCAGTGTTAAACAAAACAATTTGCTGAACAACATCCACCTGCAAACTGCTGCACCCTGACACCTTCAATCAGTTGAATTTCACTCATCCAATCTCTTCACAATGCTGCATCTACTCCACTTTTTAAAAGCATATCAGACGGGATTTTCCATTCCCTGCCACTGCGAGCGGGAATCCCGGTCGGGTGGAGCATATACTGAAAAACAGGATCGGCGGCAGGTGGTAGACCCGTCTCAAATCTCCTCTCCTGCACCGCCACCTGTAGCGGGCTACTCACCCCATGCTATCGGCTGGTGGTAGCATGCAAAGTGTTGATTTGCATGCATTAACATACAACTAACGGCTGGAAGCCTGATTCTCCTCCCTGCCCCTCCAACCTTACAGCGGGAAATCCACCAGGCGGACATTAGTGTAAGTATGGCTAAGCGTAGCACTCGCACGGTAGATCCCGAGGGTGATCAAGGGGGTCATCCCATTGTTAATGTGCTCCTCTGTTGCTGCCAGGTTGCAGAGGACGGTTCCTCAATGGTTCTAGGGTTTGGGTGATCTTGGGTTCAGGGTGAGGGCTTAACCCCAGGAACCTCGCAGAGTTTACAATTTTTTTTAAAGAATGCTTAGTTTTTTCTGGGGTTACAAAGGTGGAAGTGAAACCACTGAGCTGCTTTGAAGTGGTCATGAGTGTCATGATATCCACATTAGCATATCATGGTGCAATCACACACACACTGATGGACAGGTAGTTGGACCAACCAACGCACACACATCACAGCCAATCACCAGTGAGAGCACACGCACTATAAAACAGGGAACACCACAGTTCCCGCTCATTCTACCCGGAGATAGCTCAGAGCACAGAGCTCACAGCGTGCCACTCAGACATACACCATGTGCTGAGTGCCTCACCAAGATAGTGAAAGGGCTCGGTCCACAGGTTAGCTGGTGAAGCACGAACCTCAGCCAGCAGTTATTAGTTGTTATTGTTTAAGACAATAAAACAGAGTTGTACCAACTACAACCGTGTTGGTTCATTTGTGTATCGGAACACCCAACACGACAATGAGCTGGTGAGTGTTGTTAAATATTGTGGTTAGGATCAATGGAGGGTACTTATGATGCATTAAAGCATTAAGGGAACAATAAATAAACTAACCCCCTAGCAGCTTTGTCTGAACTAGGTGGCGGCACGGTGGCACAGTGCTTAGCACTGCTGTCTCATTTGATCCCGGCCCCCGGTCACTGTCCATGTGGAGTTTGCACATTCTGTGTTTGTGTGGGTCTCACCCCTACAACCCAAAGATGTGCAGGTTAGGTGGATTGGCCATGCTAAATTGCCCTTAATTGAAATAAAAAAGAATTACTGGGTACTTTAAAATTTAAAAAAGCTTTCTGTCTATTCCCCTTGTTTCCCCTTTGATTTTGCCATTCTTATTTTGATCAATGGACCTGTTTCTTTTAAGGTAAGCAGCCTGTATCTTTAGTTCAAGCGGAAGAATCCAGAAGTTTAAGGAGAGATCACTTGCTGGTTTAAACTGGAGCTGCAGACTTGGCGGCACCAGTGACCAAGGTGGGCTGGGACCTGGTTTGATTGATTTGGCTGGTGGTCAATGAATTGGCCCAAAAGGCTGTAGTAACAATGGTGATTCAATCTCATCACAGTGGAATGTTCTCTGAGATATATCTCTCTCTCTCTCTCTCTCTGTTTACATTTACAAACCTGGTGACTGCAATTATTGGGCAGCCAAAAGCCAAAGAATGATTGGTTAATTCACATGTGTTATGACTCCAGGA
Organism: Scyliorhinus torazame; assembly: GCF_047496885.1. NCBI lineage: Eukaryota > Metazoa > Chordata > Chondrichthyes > Carcharhiniformes > Scyliorhinidae > Scyliorhinus > Scyliorhinus torazame. Next base: position 254,365,753 of record NC_092712.1, on the reverse strand, counting down.
TGAATGGGGCTGGAATTGACCACTCCACTTGCCAAGGGTGTCGTAACAAGGCCACTTCAAAGTAGCCAATGACATTGAGCCCTGCCCCTGCCCATGTGGAGTTTGCACATTCTCCCCGTGTTTGCGTGGGTTTCGCCCCCACAACCCAAAGATGTGCAGGTTAGGTGGATTGGCCACGCTAAATTGCCCCTTAATTGGAAAAAATTTATTTGGTACTCTAAATTTTTTTTTAAAGATACACCGGTGAAGGGCATTGTTAACTTACTTTGAGCATATATAAATAGGCGACAGCTGGGACACTGAGTGTATGAGAGGAGGAGTGTTGCAACTGAGCAAAGTCAATAAACTCTCAGTAAAGAAAAGCTTTGTGTCTTGGTTTTGACATCATTTTGTTAGCACTTTATGTTTCTTCAAACCTTGGCTTGGATCATATGTCGCCAGGTTGAGTTCATTAAATTCTCAATCATTTACATACTACTTATGAATTTTATAAAGTAGGGGATTGAGCTGTTCTGTAGCCTATTTATTCTCTTTCTTATTTGCAGATTGGTGTCTTTTCTCCTTAATTCCATCACACATTTGGTGTTGTTGTGGCAAGAGATAATGCCAATAGGATTTGAGAGCTTTCATAAAAAAAACAGACGGAGAATTTTCCACCTTTCAGCAAGAGAGCACATACTTAATTGTTTGATTGTGTCAGAGCAGTTTTGGTACACATTTCCTCAGATCAATTTCAGCACTAGTTTCATAATGCTTTCAAGCTTGTTCACGTGTTCTTTAGTCCAGCATTGCAAACCTGCATTGCACATTCAACAACGGGCCTTGCGTAACTAGTAAACATAGTGAACAGGTCTGTTTGAGATGTGTTGCTTGAATAGAAGTAGCCTATGAGGCCTCTCATTTACTTTAAGCATTTCACGCATTTGCTAATCCCTTAGAGATCACGTGAATGTAGATTCATAATAGTTTAATACACACCAGTGCTACGTATCTCAGCATCATCTAAGTTGATGAGAGGGGAATCAGGAGGGTTGCCCACCTTTGCTGCCTGGGACAGCCCTATCAACTGAGTCACCACTGGCCAATAAATAGTCAGAAACAAAACCATATGTTCACATGTATAACTATACAGGGATGGAATATTAAGGGGCGAATGTCTTTCGACAGATAAAGAAAGCCCTAGATAGACCACATATGGAGTATCACATACAATTCTGGGCATTGCACCTTGGAAGGAGTGCAGCAGAGATTTGCAGAATGTACCAGGGCTCTAACAGTTATATTACATAATCATGGCATTTATTCCCTGGAATATAAAAGCCAAGGGTGATTAAAATTAGTTTTTAGGATTCTCAAAACATTGACAGGGTAGATATGGAATAAATGTACCTGCAGGTGCGGGACAAGGGGGAATTGTGTTAAAATCAGAGTCTGGGCATTCAGGACAGAGGTTATGGAACATTTAAACCATAAGACATAGGAGCGGAATTAGGCCATTCAGCTCATCGTGACACCAAGGGATGAAAAGTGTTTATGACCTCACTCCTCCCTAGCTCTATCATTTCCTCCAGCCCTACAACCGTTTGCAAACTTTCGCCGAGATTCTTCAGTCACCCCAGGCACGTGTTTCTTTGTGGTGCGCCATTCGCTGGTGGCGATATTCTTTCTTCCCGCTGCTTATCAATGGGATTTCGAACTACCCCATGCACCGTGAAACCTGCTGGCGGTGGTGCACTGCCAGTGGGAAAAGTGGATCGCAATAACTGGAGAATTCTGGTCTTTTTGTTGTTCCAGTGCTGGCCTCTTGTGCATATCCAATTTCCTTCACCCGCCATTGTTGGCTGTGACTTCAGCTGTCTAGACCCTAAGTTCTGGGTGCAATTCCTTCCCTGAAGGTCTCAATCTCATCCCCTCTATTAAGATTGTCCTTAATTCCTAACTCTTTCACCAAGCTTTTAATCACTCGTTCTAATATCTCCTTAGGTGACTCCATGTCAAATTATGTCTGACAGCGCAGCTGGAAACACCTCGAGTCATTAAAAATACTGTCAAAGCAAATTGTTCTTCACTAACTAATTTAAACATTTATTTATTCCCAAAATTAAATTGGGGGCTCCAGCAGAGAACGTTTCAGTACAATTGAGAAAGGATTCACTCCCTTTTGTGAGATTGCGTCCTAATGCAGCACCTGCAGGAGTTTAATTTAAATATTAAAATAATTTGATATGTGATTTCCTGCCCACTTTGAATGAGTTGCACTTCACCTGGGTGTGAAGGGGAGTTCCATGGAAAACATAGCTCTTAAAAGGGGCTTGGAATGAGGGGATGGGAATGTGTCGAGCGCTGGGTCCAATGGGGACCCAGCAAGGGGTTTAAAACTGCACAGGCAGCACCCCGAAGATAAACAGAAGTTGTGGGGAGGCTGAGGGTGGTGTTTTCAACCATAATAATAACCTTCCTGTTGTCCAGCAATGGTCTCAGCACCTAGTGGTCATGGAATGTGGAGGGCGAGTCGGTGGGCACTCTGCCCTCCACGTTTCTCCATTGAGTGCTTGGGTATCCTGATCGAGGTCAGTGCCAGGCAGAATATTCTCAAGTTCATGGGTGGCAAGAGAAGGCCGCCTCACCTGACCAAAAAGATCTGGACAGAGATTTCCGCCCAGGTCAGTGCACAATGTGGTGCACTGCATGTGGCTTCAGTGCTGGAAAAGGTTCAATGATCTTCTGCAGCTGGCAAGGGTGAGTGCAGAGATGGCATTGACCTGTGCGGAGAAGTGTAGCCAGGTGGGCATTCCTTGTGACCCTAAGGCGTAAGAGAGTGTGTCAACTGGTCCTGCTGTTAGCACGCTTGGCATTGCAGGGTGATACGGTCCGTTTAATGCCCAGGTATGGTGGTGGTGGGAGGGGGTGGGGAGCTGCAGTGGACCTTCTGGGAGACCAAGCACTAATGATGAATTCTATTTTTCCCTGTCTGGAGCAGAGAAGCTATAATGCTGCGGAGTGTTGAAGAGCGGGTGATGCTGTTCCCAATCTGTATGTCCTCAACAAACATAAGTACAATGCCCTGGAGCTGGAGTGCCACCGGCCAGCTCGTTCCACCAATCGCGGTGAGGTGGGGATGTTGGATGAAGGTAAGGGTGTAATTCACAGATGCTTGTGGATCAGTACTCCAAACGTTATGAGATTGTCTCGTCTGAAATGGAGATGTCACAGCCAGAGTGCCCACTGAAGCTCCAATGCAGATGGCACCGTGCTGCAGGTCTCCATTGTCACATCAGCCCACCTAGCATGCATACTGACCATGATGACTGAATTTACTGATATTGTCTTCCCCTCACAAGTATGCCATCTGCAGGAGCTGAGGAAGACATCACACCTGCACCAGCATCACACTGTCTCTCAACAAGGCACCAGCGTTACATCATTGGTTCCACTGATAATGCACAGTGACGAGGGCACGTCACACTCACATGAGGAGGTGGCAGAGGCAGAGAGGTCTCGGCTGCTGGCAGCGGGAGCATTGAAGGAGGCCACAATGAGGCTGAGTCCAAGGCAGATGACAAGCCTCTGGAGTCTACCGTGAAGCAGCAAATACTGGGTGCGGGATACACAGGGAGATCTGGCAGAGATCCATGAGGGTTTGTATGCCATGGCCTCTGTCATGGAGGAGTCCATGTGATGCATGAGTACTGCGTTGACCCTTCACACCGAGCGCAAAGCTGGATAGCCCTTGTGATCTAGGAGCCATCAATCCAATCGAGCAGGAGCCACAAAGAGCCTTGTTTCCTGTGAGTGTCGCAAGGTGTAAACATCGTGTGAGCTGCCTGAGTAACGGACACAAACCTGGAGAATCTGTGTTCGATGGTCACAGACAATCTGAACATTCATTGAGTGTGATGCACTCTCAATTGTACAAAGACTAAGGTTGGGTACAACTGTGGCTTTATTGCAGTAAGATGTGTGGCCTCCCACAGCAGCTGGCAAAATGGCTGCTGAATAGAGGACACGCATATTTATACTCATACTGGGCGGAGACAGCAGGCAGGGGCTACCGGCAAACCTGTAGTACACGTCCTACCTTACATCACCTAAAACAGGTGTAACAGTGGTTTACCACATTGCCCCTGCTCGAGGCAATGTCCCAGTTGTGCAGGTACTGGCGTAGCTCATGGCTCATAAATGAGGATCCCCGGTCGCTGCAGACGTAGGCGGGGAAACCGAACAGGGCGAAGATTGTATTGAGGGCTTTGATGACAGTGGCAGAAATCATATCGGGGCATGAGATGGCGAAGGGGAATCTGGAATATTCGTCGACCACATTGAGAAAATACGTGTTGCGGTCGGTGGAGGGGAGGGGCCCTTTGAGGTCCACGCTGAGGCGTTCAAAGGGGCGGGAGACCTTCACCAGGTGCGCACGGTCTGGCCGGTAGAAGTGCGGTTTACACTCCGTGAGGACCTGGCAGTCACTGGTGATAGCCCTGACTTCCTCGATGCAGTAGGGCAGATTGCGGGCCTTAATGAAGTGATAAATGTGGGTGACCCCTGAGTGACAGAGATCGTCGTGCAGGGTCCAGAGTCGGTCCACTTGTGCGCTGGCACATGTACCTTGGGACAGGGCAGCGGGTGGCTCGTTGAGCTTACCGAGGCGATACAAAATCTTGTAATTAAAGGTGGAGAGCTCGATCCTCCACCGCAAGATCTTATAATTTTTGATCTTACCCCGCTGTGTGTTGTTAAACATGAAGGCAACCGACCGTTGGTCTGTGAGGAGAGTGAATCTCGTGCCGGCCAGGTAATGCCTCCAGTGCCGCACAGCTTCAACGACAGCTTGGGCCTCCTTTTCGACAGAGGAGTGACGAATTTCGGAGGCATTAAGCGTGCGGGAAAAGAATGCCACGGGCCTGCCTGCCTGGTTGAGGGTGGCGGCCAGAGCGATGTCTGATGCATCGCACTCAACTTGGAAAGGGAGCGTCTCGTCGACCGCGTGCATCGCGGCCTTGGCGATGTCGGTCTTGATATGGTTGAAGGCCTGGTGAGCATCGGCCGTCAGTGGGAAACCGGTGGAGTGGATGAGTGGGCGGGCCTTGTGAGCATAGTTAGGGACCCACTGGGCATAGTATGAAAAGAACCCCCGGCATTGTTTGAGGGCCTTGGGGCAGTGGGGAAGGGGGAGATCCATGAGGGGACGCATGCGATCGTGGTCTGGCCCTACAACTCCGTTCTGAACCATATAGCCGAGGATGGCTAATCGGTTCGTGCTGAACACACACTTCTCCTTGTTGTAGGTTAGGTTGAGGAGTTTGGCGGTGTGGAGAAATTTGGAAAGTTTGCGTCGTGGTCCTGCTGGTCGTGGCCGCAGATGGTGACGTTATACAGATACGGGGAAGTGGCCCGCAGTCCGTACCAGTCAACCATTCGGTCCATCTCCCGTTGGAAGACCGAGACCCCGTTAGTGACGCCGAAAGGAACCCTAAGGAAATGGTAAAGGCGGCCGTCTGCTTCAAACGCGGTGTACGGGCGGTCCGCCTTGCGAATGGGGAGCTGGTGGTAGGCAGATTTCAGGTCCACTGTCGAGAAGACCCGGTACTGTGCAATCTGATTGACCATATCAGATATGCGTGGGAGGGGGTACGCGTCGAGCTGCGTGTACAGATTGATGGTCTGACTGTAGTTAACGACCATCCTGTTTTTCTCTCCCGTTTTCACCACTACCACTTGGGCTCTCCAGGGGCTGTTGCTGGCCTCGATGATACCTTCCCGCAGCAGCCGCTGGACCTCAGACCTGATGAAGGTCCTGTCCTGGGCGCTGTACCGTCTGCTCCTGGTGGCGACGGGTTTGCAATCCGGGGTGAGGTTTGCAAACAGAGAAGGTGGGTCGATCTTAAGGGTCGTGAGGCCGCATACAGTAAGGGGTGGTAGGGTCCGCCAAATTTCAGGGTTAGGCTCTGGAGGTTGCACTGGAAGCACAGGCCGAGTAGCAAGGCAGCGCAGAGGTTGGAGAGGACGTAGAGCCGGAAGCCGCTGAACTCTACGCCCTGGATGGTGAGCAAGAAGGCGGCACCCACGGGCCGCACGTGTTGTGAGGGGAGCAAGATGGTGGTGCCCACGGACCGCACGTGGTCTGAGGCGAGGAAGAAGGCGGCGCCCACTGGCCGCACGCGGGGGGTGCAGACACAATAGCGCGATTGAGTGGGTCTGGCACACTGCAGCGAAATGTCCTGTCTTGCCGCAGGCCTTGCAGAGCGCGCTCCTTGCCGGGCAGCGCTGCCGGGGGTGTTTTGTCTGTCCGCAGAAATAGCACTTGGGTCCCCCGGGGTTGGTTGGCTGCCGCGCGGCGCAGGCGTGGGGTTGGCTGGGGGCGGTCGCTGATTGGGTCCACGATGGGGTTGTCGCTGGCGGGGTCCACGATACCCAGGAGGGGTGGGCCGTGCGGTCGTGGGCATACGCCTGTACGTTGCATGAGGCGACTGTGAGCGAGAGCGCTCGTTTCTTGGTCGCCACAAGGTCATGCGTAGCCCCTTCTAAGAGGCGCTGGCGGATGTAGGCTGACCCTTTGCCGGTAATGAACGCGTCTCTCATTAGCAGGTTAGAATGTTCAGCCTGGCATTCACAGTCTCTCACCAGGGCGAGCAGGGCACGCCAGAAATCTTCATCAGACTTCAGGGAAGTTGGTGCTGCGTGGACAGGAGGTGCCTGGCGTAGATCTTGTTGGTCTGCTGAGCATAGTTCTCCTTCAGTATCGCCATGGCCTCTGCATAGGTAGGCGCGTCCTGGACGAGGGGAAAGTCATCGGAGTTCAGCCGCGTGTGCAGAATCTGGAGCTTCTGTGCTTCTGGGATTGGGCCTGTCGCAGATCCGATGTATGCTTCAAAGCAAGCTAACCAACGTGCAAAGTCCTTTTTGGCGTTGTCTGCTTGAGGATGCAGCTGCAGGCGATCTGGCCTGATGCGGAGATCCATCTTTGTAAAACCTCTGTGTAATAAATTGATGCACTATCAATTACGATGAGACGAGAGTAGAGAGTAATCGAGGCTTTATTACACAGAGATGTGTGGCCTCCTACAGCTGCTGCTGAAATGGCTGTCGTTCGGAGAGCGCACACATTTATACTCCGCCTACTGGGCGGAGCCAGCAGGCAGGGATCTACCCCTGTACTTGTAGTACAGGGGCCTTACCATAATACCCTCGTATGCAGTGCAGTATATACAATATAATACTACCACGGTAACCCAGCAACCCCACTGAATCCTTTTTTCTTTTTTGGACACTAAGGGCAATTTAGCTTGGCCAATCCATTTCACCTGCACATCTTTGGACTGTGGGAGGAAACCGAAGCACCCGGAGGAAACGCACACAGAACGTGCAGACTCCGCACAGACAGTGACCCAAGCCAGGAATCGAACCCGGGACCCTGGAGCTGTGAAGCAACTGTACTAACCACTATGCTGTCCACTTGGATGGGCCCAAATTGGATGGGCTACCCATTAAAATGGAGATGGGCACTGTCATGTGAGAATACCTTTAAGACATGGATGTTTAAGCAATGTACCTTTAAGAAAACAGTGATGTCAGAGAGTGGGTGGAGCTGTGGTCTGGTCAGCCATTTTGCAGTTTTGTTTTGCAGTTTAGTTTTGCAGTTTGGAGGAAAAGAGCTGGGGGTGTGTCTGTGTTTTGCAGTGAGCTGGATCTCTGCCATGAAAGACTGTCTCTGCATCATTTGGGTGATTTAAACTCGTAATTGTAAAGCCTTTAACCTGATGTGATTCTGTTTAAAGGTGTTAAGTCTCTTGGAAGTTTGAAGGAACATTTTAAGGAGTTTTTTACTGTTGCAATATGTTCTGCGTTATCTTTGAAGTAAGGGGTGTTAAGAGATCCAATGTTTATTTAAGATGTTAAGTTGAGTTCATGGAATAAACATTGTTTTGTGTTTAAAAACCCACGTGTCCATAATTGTAAACCCACACCTAGGGGTACAAGCCGGGTGCTGGGAAACGCAACAAATACATTAAAGGGAGAGGTTGGTTCAACTCCATGATACATTTTGGGGTTCTGGAACGGCCTTGCCCATAACAACATCAAGGTGGCAGTTTTACTTATTCACAAAACAATTTACGGCCTGAAGCTTTGACATCTGCCACTCAAGCACTCTAACATCACCCTCAGGACATACACAGAGCAGGTGATGCCCTCAAAGGGAGTGTCATGGTGAAGTACAACTGTGGGACCAGGCCGCAGAGCTACCCCGCCACATTGTCAAAGGAAATTACACCGGTCCTATGTGGATGTTCGTGGCCACGTAAACTAAAATTGCACTGGGGGTGCTGTGAGCAAATTGGTCGTCTCTGAAACTAGTCTGCAAGACATTCTAAGTAGGCAACAATGTGTTTTTGACAACACGCTTGGAGAAATGGAAGGCTTAACTCCAATTGAAATTAGATAATCAAACCAAACTCTTGAGGGCACGCACTCTTCCGTATGCCATCCATCCAAAAGTAGAAGCCGAACTGGTGAGGTTGGTGGACTCTGGCGTACCCAAACCAGTGATGGCAAATGATTGGGTAACGCCGGGATTGTACCCATTTTAAAACACGATGGTTCAATCGAATCTGCAGTAACTTCAAAGTTACTATTAATCCAGTTCTATGTGCCAAAAAATACCCATTGCCCTTGATTGAAGATCTGTTCAGTGGCCTGGCAGGTGGGCAAAAATTCACAAAGGCGGATATGTCACAGGCCTACTTGCAGAAGGGAGCGGCTGCTGAATCCCAAGACCTTTTGACTATAGTCACTATAGTTCACTATAAAACCCTCTCCTTTGGGATCATGTCAGTCCCAACATTATTTCAGAGGCCTATGGACCAAATCCTAATGGACTCAAAGGAGTACAATGCTACCTCAATGATATCTTGATCACCAGCTCCACAAATGTGGATGCACTGTTCAGGCTGCCCCTGCTCCTGATTGGTGGGCAATCCAGTAATGGGTTGAAGATTCTCTCTACTCCTCCCAATCTGAAAATGTGCCAGTAAAGGCAGCATAAGTGAAGAATGATACCAGAAATTATCCCATTCTGAGCCAGGTGGTGGACCTGGTCGTGAAAATTAGAGGTCATATATGTCATGGCGGTGGGGGTTGTTGGTTCAGAACAGCTGCTTACAATGGGGGGTGCGGGTGGTCATTCCTCCAAACTTAAAATACAAGGTGCTGGAGTAATTGTGCCACGGCCATCCAGGAGTGGTGAGGATGAAGGAACTATTTTTAGTGGCCGAGATGGAACACTCTGGGAGCACTGAGGGTGAGATGCTGCAATACACAGACTATTGTAAACATGTAAATAAATCCTTCTTCATTTACAACAGCTTTCGTCTGATTTATTATATTGGCGACAAGGGCAATTTATCATGGCAAATTCACCAAACCTGTGGGAGGAAACCGTAGCACCCGGAGGAAACCCAGGAGTGGTACTGGACGGGTCTCGTATAGGGTCCAAGTAAAGACCCTTAAGAGACATTTGGACTAATTAACCAGGCGTCAGCCCACCTTTCGAGATTCCCCACCGCCGGTAGTATTGTTGTCGCCACAGCAGGAGCCACCCGTCGGGTTGAAGGCCCATCCATCAGAGTTGCCGCACCCACCCCAGCAAGAATACTATGAGTCCGATTCCGACTTGGACGCAGAAGTGTCCACGCCGGCAGACAACAGTGTGACCAGCACCAAGGTCTCGACGATTCCTCTTCAATGGTCCGCCAGAAAACTGTTGGACAACTCATTACACTCTACCCGGCCCAGAGCCACCACAGATGGATGCACAGCCGTGCGTAAAGTGGCGCAGAATGCACCATTGATTGGCAGCTGATAGGAGGCTTTCAGACTTTGAGGGGGGGGGTCTCATAATCCCCACGAGGACCCATTGATTTCCCTGTAGGACACGGGGAGTACGTGCTCCACAAGTCGGAGGCGGAGGCAACCACCTGCGGCTCATTAATGAGCACGGTATAAAAGCAGCCCCAAAACCAGGCCTGGTGTAACAAGTCCTCCCAGCTAGGATTGCACTGGGAGTGAGATGCTGCATTGCACAGACTATTGTAAATATGGAAATAAATCCTTCTTCGTTTATGACAGCTTTTGAGTTATTATCCCCCCCCCCCCCACCCACATTAGCATTGTGAAGATTTTATTCTATTCACATACCCTAGTCTACCCCCAGCATCCTCTCCCTTTCCCACATCACTTTTCCATGCAAAAGCAAATATGCAGCACCTTTTGCCTATTCCCTTCTTATTGTCCAAGGCCCCAAATAAACCTTCTGAGTGAAACAGTAATTGTACCTCTTTCAAATGTACTCACAGCTCACAATGTGGTCTGCTCCACACTGCTTGGGAGACCAAATGCAGATCAGTTGATCAGTTTGCAGAACACCGTCATTCAGCCTTTAAGCATGAGCTTCAGTCACCTGTCATTTTAACTGTCCACCTTGCTCCCACCCTCTGTTCTTGGCCTCCACGAGTTTTACAGTGTGTGAATAAAACTCGAGGAACGGCACCTCATCTTTTGATTAGGTACTTTACAGCTCTCCGCACTCAACACTGAGTTTAGCAATTTCAGAATACAACCGCTTCCCCCATTTTCTTACTTTTTGATTTTCATCTCTGGTCTTTCTCTTTTTCTTTACACTCAATTGTGGACAAATGTTCATCTTTCTCTAGGCACATCTTTTGTTTCTTTACTTCTCTCATTAGCACTCCCTTTGGTCATTTAACCTCTCCAGACCTTCCCTCTGATCCTTTATCACATCCTCACCATTTTCATTTGTTCAAAACATTCCTAATTTTTCTGAGTTCTGATGAAAGGTCATTGGCCTGGACATTCATGGAGTCAGGCTGGGTCAGGAGGCATTTAAAAATGACAGTCTAGACTCAGTTCTGGGACTTTCTCCACCTCCCCCCCCCCCCCCCCCCCCCCCGCCCCCCCGCCCCCCCAGTTCATGGTTCTGGATATTTTTATTTTTCCTAGTGTGGGAAAAGTGTGAGGGTAGCAAGCTCACAAGCAGAACCCACACCCTTGCTGGCTCCATTGTGTGTGTGGGCCTTTCAAACCTCCCCCCACCCCCAGGAATCCTGATGGAGTCAGGCCTGTTCTATCAGTAGACATAGCTAACAGCACTTCCGAGGAGTGACAAACCATGGGAGAACCCAAAACCGAGTCAGCAACCAAAAAAGGTCAACCATTCAACATTCTCTTCCTTTAAAATACAATGTCCTTACCGTCTCATAAAGCTGTCAATCAATGACAGCCATTCATAGTATCAATGACACAAAGCTTTTATTCACTTCACATCTCTTAGTTTTGGGCAAATAAATCACTATCAGACCCAGATGGGCGCTTGCCGTGGAGTCCTAGAGTAAAACAGAGGGAGAGAGAGAAAATTTAAAGAGCGGGAGAAAGAGAGAGAGAGAGGCTGTTAGTGATAGTGGTGAAGTCGGTACAAAGTAAAGGAGGTGGAAAAGGGAGGGAAAAACTCTAAAGGAGAAACAGCATTAAAAACGGGGAAAAATAATCATCAGTCAGTTGCTCAGTCCATGGTGCAATAAACACACAGGCACAAAGAAAGGTGATAAAGGTTTCAGTCAGAGAAAGTTTGCACTTCCCTGCAAGATGTGCCCACATTACCTGCTGAGCTAAGTGCTCCGGTCTTGGCACAGCCAAGCATTCATGATGAGACCATCTGACAACTCTATTCACAGAAGCAGTTAGAAAATATGGCCAAAACAAATGGTCAGAGATCTGTTTTACCAGATTACATCATTAGGAATCCTTGACCAAGCTCCAGGAATGACTAATGCACTTAGCTTAGTAGATAATCTTTGACACAGCTTGCATGGGAGTGCAAGGTTTGTTTGGTTGTCATCTTTATTAACTTATAATAACCATATCTTTCTTTGATGTGCGCTTGTCTGGTGTGTCTAGTTACAAAAGGTTAAGAGGTGCGAATGGATAGAGGATTTTTGTCTTTAATACTATAAATAGCTGTGGTTGCTTGACACAAAGTTTTAAGCTGAACACTATTTTCATGGTACAATTTCAAAACCCCTTTGCTTGTTGTCCAAAAGACTTGCCAGACTCCCATTGGTTTATTAGTTCTGTACATAATGAGAGAGTAGCTGTGGAGAATGCAAGTGGGCATGGAGGAGGCACGGGAGATTGGGGGGGTGGTAATAGAGGTGAGTGGAGAATGAGGAGGATGAGGGCTTGACAGTCATCACTACAACTAGGCCATTGTCCAAGTAAACAGAGATGGACATCTAGCCTGCCAGCCTGGCCATCCACCTGACTTTGTTGCTACCTCGTGCTTGCCTTGGGAAGCAGTGGCCCGGATCCCAGTCCGCACCCGCCTCCCTGGAACAAAAATATGAAGATGGAGGCCTCCTTAACGGAGATGGATTGGCAAAATTGGAACTTTCTTGACTCATGCTTCCCGTCTCCTTCATGTAAATTCTGCCCGTTAACTGTTTCTCCACAGATGCTGCCTGACCTGCTGAGTATTTCCAGTACTTTTTTTTTAAAGATTGAAACACATGGATTATTAAAACCTATCGCTTGTTTACAGTAAAACAGAAATAAATGTTTAATATCCCACTGACTGTCTTCGATAACACTTGAATACAGTCATTTATTTTCATGTTGCAACACAGTTGCTCTGGGTCTTAGTTATTCACACTTACCACGGCATGGTTCAGCCATAGGGGAATGAATTCATCAAGATCTTCAGGGTACACCAATGCTCTGTCATACGTGAACAAAAGCCAAAAGGATGCGACAACGAACTGGAAAAGGTCACATTAAAAATTAAGAAATCAGGATGGGATTTATTATACTTTCTGATATAAATTCAAAGAAACCAGCAGCCATTGGTTTGAAACTGCAAGTGATTTATTAAAATATTCGATTGGACTTTTAAATATTAAAATTAAAATGTCAAAGAAACGAAAGAAGCGGTAACATATCTAAGCTGAAAATGTGCATATGTTTCATTGAACTGTGTTAGTCTTTTCCGGAAGAGGTGGGAAATTCTAATGGCAAACAGGGGTGAAATTCTCCGTTATCGGCGCAAAGTCCGCCGATCGGCGCAAAAAACGGCGCAAATCCGACTTGCGTCACGTCGGAAAAATGGGTCGAAAGTCTCCGGCCCGAAATGGGCTAGCAGCGACGTAACGGGATCCGCGCTTGCGCAGTGGTTCAGGCCGTGCAGCATCATACGCGACGCACGGCATGACGGCTCATAAGGCCGCGCTGCTCCCCCCACCCGACCGGAACACCCGACCGGAACACCCGACTGGATGGCTGGCCGGCGCTCAGCCCCGAGGTTCGAGTCACGGGATGTGGAGGCGCTCCTGGACGCAGTGGAGCAGAGGAGGGACGCCCTGTATCCCGGGCACGGCCGCAGAGTTGCCCCACGCCACAGCCGGCATCTGTGGAGGGAAGTGGCAGAGGCCGTCACCGCTGTGGCCCTGACACCACGGACAGGCACCCAGTGCCACAAGAAGGTGAACAACCTCGTCAGAGCAGGCAGGGTGAGCCTCCCCATATCCCCTTCCCCATATCCCCCCTCCCCCATATGCCCCCTCCCCCATATCCCCCCCCCCATATCCCCCCCTCCCCCATATCCCCCCTCCCCCATATCCCCCCTCCCCCATATCCCCCCTCCCCCATATCCCCCCTCCCCCATATCCCCCTCCCCCATATGCCCCATATCCCCCCTCCCCCATATCCTTCCTCCCTCATATATCCCATATCCCCAAGTGAATCCAGCCCTAACCTTAACCTCTGCAATGCACGCGCAACCGATGGCGTGCATTCATATACCTGCCTAACAGTGTTGTCTTTTACCCCTGCCACCACCCCCACCTGCCCACCCCCCCCCCCCCCCCCACAGGAGAAGCGCGCGCACACAACAATAGGGAGCATGTGAGGACTGGAGGAGGCCCCGCTGATGAGAGGCCACTGACCGAACACGAGGAAAGGGCCCTGGAACTGGCTGGCGGACCTGACGACCGGGAGGTTGCTGATGCAGAGGTCGGGGGCGTACTAGCAAGTGAGCCACCGACAGCCCGTCCCCATATCCCCCCTCCCCCATATCACCTGATCACTGCCTGCGTGTCTAACCATGCATCCTTCATTGTGTATCGCAGGACCAAACGTCCAGGCACCCATCGCCGCAGATGCAGACCGCCTGCAGGATGCCCCTCGGAGGCCACGGGAGACAGAGAGACCCAGACCCTCCAGCATGCGATGCCCGCAGGATGCCCCTCGGAGGCCACGGGAGACAGAGACCCGGACCCTCCAGCGTGCGACGCCCGCAGGATGCCCCTCGGAGGCCACGGAAGGCAGAGAGACCCGGACCCTCCAGCATGCGACGCCCGCAGGATGCCCCTCGGAGGCCACGGGAGACAGAGAGACGCGGACCCTCCAGCATGCGACGCCCGCAGGATGCCCCTCGCACACCACGGGAGACGGAGAGACCTGGAGCAACAGGGAGACGACACCCCCGTCACGTGCGGGAGCGACCACCCAGCGACGAGGGGGGCAGCCACAGGCCCCCGTCACATCCGAGCCAGAACACCACTACCCAGGACACCACTACCCAGGACACCACTACCCGGGACAGCACTGCCCGGGACACCACTACCCAGGACACCACTACCCGGGACAGCATTGCCCAGGACACCCCTACCCGGGACAGCACTACCCAGGAAGACGAAATACCGGATAGTGACTCAGAGTGGATGGGTGGAGACGAACCCCCACCCCAAAGTGCCATGGACTCAGAGTGGGACGAAGAGCACGACACACAACGCCACTGCTGTCACCAACACCCTCCACCATCGCAGAAACACTCACCTCGGTTAGGCGCTTTAGTGATGAGGGTCTGGTACACTCACTGGTGCGCACAACACAGCAGTCCCGGTACAGCAGGTGGAGGTAGGAGCAGCAGAGGGGCCGGGTGGTCAGAGGGCAGCCCAGCCCAAGCGAACATCTGCCGCCCAGATGGATCCCGGGGTTCCTGGAGTTTCCCACACCCACCCATAGATCCGATGCAACCACCGACCCGGAGACGAGCGAAGAGGGTGACGGCCGGCTTGCGGCGGCTGCAGTCGCAGGTGGAGGAGTCCACCCGCGTCCAGGAGCTGGAAGTGGTGCCGGGTCATGCGTGCCACCCAGGCCGACACCCACACGGGTGGCGTCCGCAGTGGAGGCAATGGGTGCGACGGTGTCAGACATGGGGAACGGTTTGCGAGGCCTGGGGCTTTCCGTGCAGGCTCGGCGTCTGTGACCCAGGACATGGCTGCCCTCTCACAGGAGGCCATGAGCCAGTGCCAGCGCCAGATGGCAGAGGCGCTCAACACCATAGCCCAGTCTCAGCAGGCCATAGCCCAGTCTCAGCAGGCCATGGCCCAGTCTCTGCAGGCCATGGCCCCAGTCTCTGCAGGCCATCGCTGAGGGCATCGGCGCCAGTGGCCATGTGCGAGCTGGCGTCGCACTGTCACAGACAGGGTTTGCCAACCCCCTGGGTTCCATGGCTGCAAACCTGCAGACCCCCTGTCGATACCAGCACGGGGCCTCCAGGACTGACAGCGCCAGATGTCGGGGGGGGGGCGTCGGATGGCCAGTCCCGTTCGCATCCCCCACCCATGTAGAGGCCTGGGGGCCTACGGGCACCCCGAGGGAGGAGGAGGTGGAGTGGGTCCGTCGTGGCTCCCCCCTGTAGGGGAGGTCCCGGAACACCGCGACACCTCGGACTCCCCCCCCTTCCGTCCCAGGTGCATCGGGTGGGCAACGGGCAGGACAGGCTGGCAGCTCGCCATCCCAGTCGCCCGGGGCCACAGCCTGGCCCATCTAGGCCAGGACGCCCCAGGAAACGGCCGCCAAAGGGATCCAGTGTCAGAGGGCAGGAATCACAGGAGTCCACCTCCAGTTCTGCTGTACCGTCTGGGGAACCACGTAGACGTAGTCAAAGGGCCCGTAAGGCCAAACAATTAGACACTGAGTAAGTTGGCACGGGTGCAGGGGCACAGATGAGTTTTCGGGGCTAGGGCACGTGCATGAACTCCTTTGGTTATTAAAGTCAATGTTACACCTACAGAAGCTGCCTTTGTGCTCTGTCCAAAGCGTGCGGGGGTGTCATGTACGTTGAGCGCAAGTGTGTGTGTGAGGGGTGGTCTTACCTCAGCCCCAGGTGAGTCTGCCCCCCCTTCGCCCTGGGGCCGCCATCAACATTCCCCCGGGCAGAGGACGGGACCCGTGCGCTGCAGTGTCACAGCCGCATGCAGGGATGGTGCGGGTGGATGGTGGTACTGTGGCCCATGTGGCAGACATAGTCCAACGATGTGGAGCCAGGAGCTCACCGCAGGGGCGGGTTGTCATCCATCCTCCATGGCCTGCAATAGACACGCGTCCACCCGCAACTGTGTGAGCCCCGGCCGTTGTGCTGCAGGTGGATCGGCAATGGGGGGGGGGTGGTGTGCATGCGGGTGGGGTGGGGTGGGGTTGGGGGAGGGGGGGGAGGGTGCTGGGTGGGTGGATGGGTGGGTGTGGGGTGTGGGTGGTCGGCTGTTGCCATGGTGTGCGGTCTGTGGCCATACTACCCTATTCCCACGCCCATCTAGTCAGTGAAGCGGGCGGCTATCAGTCTGTCCTGTGCCCGCTGGGCCAGCCGGTAATGGTGGACAGCCACCCGCCCTGTGTCTCCCCCCGTCTGCCCTGACCATTACCCCCATCCCCCTCATCTGGGGAGGACTGTGCCTCTTCCTGCTGCTCCCTCCACTCCGCCCTCCTCTGCCTGCGGCACATCGCCCCCTCTGTTGGGCTATGTTGTGCAGGACGCAGCACACCACAATGATGCGGCCGACCCTATCTGACCGATACTGGAGGGCGCCCCCAGAGAGGTCCAGGCACCTGAAACGCATCTTCAGCACGCCAAAGCACCCTCTCGATCACTCCCCTTGTCGCTACATGGGCATCATTGTAGCGGTTCTCCGCCTCATTGCGTGGCCTCCGTATAGGCGTCATCAGCCACGATCACAATGGGTAGCCCCTGTCGCCCAGCAACCAGCCCCTCAGCCGGGGATGGCGTCCCTCGTACATGCCGGGGGATGGATGACTGCAACGACATGTATGAGTCGTGTACACTGCCTGGGTGACGGGCGCAGACGTGGCAGGATCATCATACGGTGGTCGCAGACCACCTGTACGTTCATCGAATAGGTCCCCCTTCCTATTGGTGAACACGGCCCTGTTATCTGCAGGTGGCCACACGGCGACGTGCATCCCATCGATCGCGCGCCCTGGACCATGGGGAACCCGGCCACGGCAGGGAAGCCCACGGCCCGGGCATCTTGGCTGGCCCGGTCCACAGGGAAGCGGATGTAGCGGTGCGCCATGGCATATAGGGCTTCTGTCACT
The DNA here is from genome assembly GCF_047496885.1 of Scyliorhinus torazame. NCBI lineage: Eukaryota > Metazoa > Chordata > Chondrichthyes > Carcharhiniformes > Scyliorhinidae > Scyliorhinus > Scyliorhinus torazame. The sequence goes on along the minus strand of NC_092712.1, from coordinate 254,348,293 downwards.
GCCCGGATGCACCGGTGCACCGATGTCTGCGATATGTCGGACAGGTCCCCACTCGGTGCCTGGAATGGCCCCGTTGCATAAAAGATCAGGGCCACCGTAACCTTGATGGACACCGGGGAGAGGGTGTCCCCCGCCAGTTGCCGACGCGGTGACCAGGTGTGCCAGCAGGTGGCAGATGTGTGCCACGGCTTCCCGCCTCATCCGGAGTCTCCTCCTGCATTCCCGGTCCGTGAGGTCCTGGTATGACTGCCGGGGGCCGGTACACATGGGGGCGCGCTCGGGTGCCTCCGTTGCCGTGGGGCCGCGACGTCCTCCTCGTCCTGTCGGTCAGGTGTCCCTCCAGCCTGGGCGGCTGCCGCCTGACCCTCTGCGGCAGCCTGCGCCGCCTCTCTGGCACGCTCCTCCTTCTCCCTCCTCCTCCTCATCCAGGGCAACATGGACATTAGCGGCTGCCGCCACGGCGGCCAACATCGCTGGATGATCGGAAAACATGACGGCCTGGTTGGGGGGGGGGGGGGGGGGCCGGGGACGACGACATGTCATCATTGCCCATATCCCCTCCTTCCCCTCAGCCAGGTGGCATGGACCGCATGGGTCCAACTGTTGGAGGCTGGCACCTGGCCAGGTGGACCAATTCACTTGCCCTAGCACCCCCTCCCCGGCACGGACCCCCCTCAACCCTCCTCCCATGCACGGACCCCAACCTCCTCCCCGGCACGGACCCCCCATCCCCCTCCCCGGTACGGACCCCCCCCCCCAACCCTCCTCCCCGGCACGGACCCCCCCCATCCCCCTCCCCGGCATGGACCCCCCCCCCACAACCTCCTCCCCGGCACGGACCCACCCCAACCTCCTCCCCGGCATGGACCCCAACCTCCTCCCCCGGCACGGACCCCCCCCCAACCTCCTCCCCCGGCACGGACCCCCCCAACCTCCTCCCCGGCACGGACCCCCCCAACCTCCTACCCGGCACGGACCCCAACCTCCTCCCCAGCACGGACCCCCCCCCAACCTTCTCCCAGGCACGGACCCTCCCCATCCCCCCTCCCCGGCACGGACCCCCCCAACCTCCTCCCCGGCACGGACCCTCCTCCCCGGCACTCCCCCCGGAGCCCAGCCCACTCTAACCCCCCCCCCCCCCCGCCGCACACACACACACACACAACCCGAGACACACCTCTCCCCACACATTCAGACTGCGGCCACGCCATCGCCTGCCCAGAGCCAACCCCCCAGGCCGTCACTCACCTCCACGCTGGTCGGCGTGAGCCTGGAGCACAGGGTCACGCCGATGAAAAGGAGGTTTGATTTACGTCGACGTGAACGGTCATCACGTCGACGGGACTTCGGCCCATCCGGAAGGGAGAATATCGGCAGGCCGAAAATCGGCTGCCTTGCGCAGACCTGTGCCATTCTCCGAAGTCAGCGGCGCCATTAACGGCCCGCCGACTTTTCTCCCTTCGGAGACTTCGGCAACCTGCGGGGGGCGGGATTCACGGCGGCCAACGGCCATTCTCCGACCCTCTGGGGGGTTGGAGAATGACGCCCAAGGTCTCCCACGCCAATGTTTCTCTTTCAACAAATACCAACCAAAAGCAGATCACCTGTCTATCCTGCGATCTACTGTTTGCCCTATATCTGCTCCATTTGCTGATGAAACAACAGTGACTACACTTCAAAGTAGCAGAGAAATGTTTGGAGATATTGGGCGTCATTCTCCGACCCCCCCGCCGGGTCGGAGAATGGCCATTGGCCGCCATGAATCCCGCCCCCCGCCCCCCGCCGAAGTCGCCGAAGGGAGAAAGGTCGGCGGGGCGTTAATGGCGCCGCTCCCCGCGGAGAATGTCACGGGTCTGCGCAAGGCAGCCGATTTTCGGCCTGCCGATATT